>NC_139322.1:3839532-4439532 GCF_056507025.1 Lutjanus erythropterus | reverse complement strand
GAGAGTTCTACCTAGAACCCAACATAAAAGGTTATACCTAGAAGTAAAGTAAAGTGCCCTCTATGAGAGATTCTACAGAGAATGCTTCTCTGTGTGATGGTTCCACTCAGAACTCTCTCTGGGAGTTCTATCCAGACCCCTTCCATCCTCCAAGTGTGCTAACAAGAACCCTCCCAGGAACCTTTTTATATTCCAAGGCTACAAAGAACCCTCGATAAAAGAGTGCCAAAAAGTCTTTCTTCAAGTTTTTCATCAAAAATGGATGAAAAGCATTCTTCATACAAACCCCAGTCTTACAAAGAACCCTTGATGGACCCTTTATTTAAAAAAAAAAAAAAGGGTTCCTCAGAAGTAAACGGTTCTGGGTAGAGCCTCAGCCTTTCAGGAAGAACCCTTTTGGAACCCTTATTTCTAAGAAGGTAGGACATTTTAACGTACTTCATAAATGAGACAAAATAAGTGTATTTAAGCAGAATTAACAGGCTCAGATCACTAAAACAAGACGCACATTTTAAATGCTTTATTAAAGCTGTACTGCAGGCATACATCTTAAAGTTGCAGATTTTCTTCCATAGTCTGTTTTCTCTTATTTTATTTGGGGACCCAAATAAAATCTCCCGACCCAGCTGTGCATCCCACCCCAGTCTTAACTGATTTATATAAAGTGATATGCAGACTCCATGTTTAGGTTCCATGACGTATTTTACAGTTCACCTCCTATCATGTGTCTGTTACATATGTGTTGAGGGCTGCAGGGAGTTAAAGGGTTCATTCATGGTAACGACAGATGAAACAAGTTTGAAAAGGATTTGCTGTGAATGCTGACATTGTTTAAAAAAGAGGTTTAAACAGTGTCACAGTTTGGCATATTATATGGAGACAAAAAATCTCTCAACAAAGTGATTTTATAGTTCTCGGGGGTAGAAGGACAAAGCCGGATGAATTTAGGGAGTCACAAGTGCTTCAATAATCCTCATTAACACTGCATTCCTCCCATTTTTCTTCTCCAGGCACAGCCTCTGTGTGACCTGAGCCTCCAATGACACAGAAACCAACAACTCAACACTTTAATATTTTATATTTTATCACATCGTCATATATAAGTACAGAACATTTTCAGTGAATATGCGTCTTTTTTTTTTTTTTTTAGAGTTTTCTGTGACGTGGACTTGATAATGATCAGCAGCGACATGAATTTCAGAGTAAATCCGACCATAATTAGGAATAATGAGACGTGCAGCCCAAACTGGGTCAGGTGATTTTAGCAGAGATTTAGGTGACTATTCATATTGTGTTTGAAAGCACATGCTCTGTGGAAGTGGCACCCAAGACCCAAAAAAATAATGATAATGTAACCCTCATGATCTCAATTTGATCCTGTTGAGAGCAGTTTAATTATTGTTTCCCTTAAATTTACACATTACATTGGGGAAATAAACTTTTTACAGCAGCTCAAGAGAGGTACAAAAGAAAAGTATTAAACACACATGTTGTAGCATTATACTAATATATATATGTGTATATATATATATATATATATATATATATATATATATATATATATATATATATATATATATATATATATATATATATATATATATATATATATACAGTACATATATATATATTTCCCTGTAAATTGGATAATTGCACAGGATACAAACAGGAGCATTTCACAGGACAGTTGCACAGTGTAAATAAATAAATAAATAATGTTTATACAGTATGTATATGTACAGTATATGCAGGGATATACATATAAAAAGTGAACAGCAGGAGAATAATTTCACAAGTTTTTTTTTTTATAATCATAAAATATCCATACAACATCTATTTACACATATATATTCATGCAGTATATATTCAGCAGTTAAGACATATCTTACTCTTCATTTCAGTCTAAGTAGTAAAAGTATTCAACATGTTACTTCAGTCAGAGTACAGATTATATACATGATTATGGCTTGATACACATTTTTGTACATTTCTGTACATAATTCTTAGATCCATTATCACATTCCTATTCATTTTTTATTTTCAGTTTTATATTTTTGTATTGCTTTTATATATTGTAAGTCAGTCACATGCAACTTCGCACATTTTTTATTATATATATTTGTTATTATTACTATTTCTACTGTTACATTTTCTCTTTTATATATTGTAGTAGAATACATATTCTTCTTATTTCTATTCTTATAATTCTCTAGGCTTATTTACTGTTTATTTCTAGTCTTGAATGGAGGGATATTGTATTTAATTTAAAAATAACTACCACTGTGAATATAAACGTGCAGTATTTTTCTGCATGTTGTGTAGTAGAGGTATAAACCAGCATAAAATTATAATATTTTATTGTGGTTCTTATTTGAAAGTTGTTTTTTTTTGTACTCGAGCGTGTCTCGTGATCCAATCTATTGCCCTACAAAAGAAGCACATGTGAATTCTGCATTTCTGATGTGATTATGTGTTTCTGTCTCCACTGTACATGCGTCTATAATCCCTGAGACGTGCTTTCACTGTAAATACACAAATCACAGTCGGTCCAGGAGCCCCTAAATCTGACCGGAGGAGGGTCTGAGCGCAGGGAGGCGTTTCTTCTACCCCATGAGGTCAAACTTCAGAGAGTTTATAAAGCCTGTTTTCTGTCGTCTGCTGCTACTAAAGGGATATTTCGTAAAGAAGAGGGGCACTGACAATGCGGACGTCTGCTGTGCTGTTGGTGCTGCTGGCTGTAGCTTCACACACTGTGGCAAGTGAGTACAGAGGGTCAATTTTTAAAGTGAATTTCAGGTAGAGAGGATCGCACAGTAACTCAAGAGAGTGGGTCTGAAAGGACTGAAGAGGCTGCAGCTTCAGACATCATCTACTTTAATTAATGCTAACAAAGTATTTCTGAGCCAGAGTCAATCAGAGGAGTGAATCACAGAATTTAGATGAGATTTTGACACTGAAACTGAGAGTTTTACAAACTTGAAGGGACAGTTCACCCACCAAAATATAGATTTTTGACAACCTCTCCACCTGAGCACTGTAGGTGTTGCTGTTTGTCCCTGCTTTGTATCTTGCAGGTGCTGGTTGGAGGGTCGTCTGGAGGATCCGGTGCTATTTATCCATCCAGATAGTTTTGTTTTAAATCGTCGAGTTTTGGAGATATCGGACGTGCAGATGTCTGCCTGCATTTGAGCTCAACAGCAGCATCTCTTTCAAAAAATCATGACCCAGTTACTCAAGATAATCCTCAGACCTTGTTGTGAGCAGTTTCACATTGGAACTACTTTCTTTCTACCAAACGACACCTGTCAACCGTGTGCAGCAGGGAGCAGCATCTACATATGGACAAGACATTATCTTGAGTAACCATGGCTTGACTTCTGTAAAGAGGCATTGCTGTTGAACTTTTCAATGTTGAGTGTCAGACATCTCTACGGCTGATATCTCCAAAAGTCTGCAACTCACACCAACTCACCGTTCTGCATCTTGTATCTTCATTAATGCTAACAGTATTTCAGAGTCAGAGTGAGTGGTTGGTTTCCCACAGAGGTCATTTACAGCATTCAGACAAGACTGAGAGTTTTACAAACTTGAAGATATAAAACATCAATAATCAGAGTTACGTAAAAGTATCAATACTGCAATATAAAGTACTCCTTTACAAGTAAATGTCCTTTAATCAAAATGTCACATATGTATATAGGACAGTTATACACTATGTTGCTGGATCATTAATACTGATGCATGAATGTGTATGTGGTATTTTACAATTGTAGTTGATCTTTATGCAAACTGTCAGATAGTTTGATATGTAAAATCCTTGTGCTTCAAATTTTATCATGATCATATGTTTTGTATGTAAAATTTTCATCTGTAGTATAAAATACCTCATAACTGAAGCTGTCAAACAAATATAGTGAAGTATAAATATAAAACAGCATAAGAGAATATGCAGACAAAACAAATAAACAGACGGCATGCAGAATAGAGTGCATCATAATGATGAGGAGTCTTTAAAATGAAGTTTCTTTGTCATAATTGTCCCACTGCAGTATAACAAAACCTTCTGAAAGCTTCATAAATTAGTTTATTTTAATGTAATATTCACCAAACTGGGACACTGTGATATAAGGCCTTTAAAGGTCAGAAATTGCTCAATGAGACAAAATTGATTTTCTTCAAATGAACTCTGATTTAAAGGATAATTATGGTATTTTTAAACCTGAGTCCTATTAGACCAAAACATTTTCTGTATTTTATTAGAAAACTGTATTTACTTCCATGTGAGGAAAGAAAATTAAGTGGTTTAAGGGATTATTTCAGTATTGTTAAACCTCTGCCCTTCATTTTTGGGTTTAAATGACTAACGGGTTCAGTTTTGCAGTTGATCCAGTAGATGTCCTCAGCCAGCAGCGGCAAAACAAGCTGCAATGGCTGCAACTTAATCCACTAAAAGTGCTTGTTTTTGTTACCTAAAAAATGAAACCTTTGCAGATCGCTCTTTCTGACGGGGAACCAAAGCCTCGTTCTGCTCAAGGCCTCGAGAGTCCTGTGACGCAAACACTCATCTTACCTTACAGGACACGAGGTGGTGTCCTTTTAGTGTTTTAAACGGTTTGTTTGGATCTGCAAACTGCGAGGTAAAATTACTGCTTTATCAAAGGAGCCTGGTGGCTTTGTAGAGTGCATTATATGAGTCTGTCAGTTGCTAAAACAGGCACTTTTAGTGGACGCATTCAAGGATTACGCTGCAGCCACTGAATTTTGTTTTGTGTCTGCCAACTGAGGCGATCTACTGGACAAAATCCCAAACTTTTTTTCCTCCTATAAGTCATTTACACCCCAAAATATGTAAAAAAAAAAAAAAAAAAAAGGCCCCAAGTTAAAAAACAACAGAATTACCCTTTAACAGGCCTAATTTTCTTCTGTTACAGTGTGGAAGTAAATCCAGTTTTATACGTGCATAAGATCTGAGTCTAGGTCACGTTTTCTCCCACGACCTCTTTGGTCAACCATGCATGAACGCAAACGACACAGAATGTGACCTTTGTAAAGCGAGACGCCGACAATTTATCTTAATCCTTTTACTCTTAAATTAAAGGATAAATTCACAAGAATTTAGTATTCTAGGAAATGCAATTATGAAAACAACATCTAAGGAACAGAGAAATGCATTTGAAGACATTCACAATGAGTCATTTTGCCAGTTCGTTCTGCAAAATCTTACAGCGATCAGTCCACCTTTCACCATTCGGCATCAGGGTCAGTCGTGTCAGATGTGACGCATCATGAAGTTAAACAACGAGTGAAAAAAAAAGGAGAGTGATTAGTCTGCATTAACAAAGGCTGGACTCATAATCACATTCAAAAGTCTGATCCAGCTGATAATTAGCTTTGTTGTCTGCCGTTATGTTTAATCCAAATTCAGCCCTGTGACTTCGTTAATCTGTGATAAAATCATGCACACGCTCAGCTGAGCATCACATGAGACGGATTGGAGGGACGAAAGAATTACATCTGCAGTAAAACACTCTCATTTGACCTTTGGTGAGAACCTTCAGTCACATCCATGACAAAAATATGGATAAATATGTAAAATATATGAATCATTTATCAGTTCCAAAATAAAGTTTGGTTTTCAGTCACTGAAAGGTTTTTAGGAGCATTTAAACTGACAAATTATGCTCAAAGATTCATGCAACACTGTTTTAAGTGTGTTTTAAGTATTTTTCTAATGTTTTTCAAGCAAGTTTCTTAGAAAGAAAAATATAGTTTGGTTCTAGTTAAAGCAAAAAACAGGGATGTCCTTAAAGAAAAAAAATACAAATATATATTCCTTTATATGTATAATATGTATGTTTGATATTTTAGAGCCCAAAAACCGTTTCACCCGCTACCCATCATGGAACACTAAGATGTACCCGATCTGGAAAGATGGAGACCCACGATACAAAGACTCCTGGAAAGGTACGTCATATTCACAGATTATGATTTTCAAACTCTCATATTTCTTTTCTTTATACGTCTTTTGAAAGTATTTTAGGGGCATTTTTGTTAGACAGTGACAGAGGTGGTTTTGAATTGCAGCAAAAGTCTGTTGGGTTGTTGTGAGTCTTTTAAATTACTTAATACTTGTCAATGTGTTTTCCTGTTTTCTTCTTCTTCTTTTTTGTGCAGGTGGAAGAGTGACTTTCAATGTCGGGAATGATTCACCGACTCTGACTGGAGCCAAAGTTACCTTCACCATCGACCTGGAGTTCCCACACAACCAGAAGGTGCAGCCTGATGGAGACGTTGTTTGGGCTGAAGACTGCATAGTCAATGGTAACACACCACAAACACAAACACAATGCTGAAATACAACAGATCACCTTCTGAATCCAAGTTTCAATCTTTTACTGAACCAAGACGAGCTTTGATTGTCTCGTTAACTCTGTAAAACACACTTTAGTTAAACTCGACCAATAGGTACAAAGTAAAACTCACTTAAATCTCAAGTCTTGGTGAACAACTTGGACAATTCCACTGACTCCACCTTTAAGTTTATGATTTGTGCCCTTATTGTAAAGTGTTATCCCAAAGCACCTGCAAAACCAATGCCTCAGCTGTACTTTATATTTAGTGCTAATCAGCTAATATCACCATGCTAACGTGCTAAACTGAGATGGTGTACATGGTAAAAATAAACATAAACTGCTGCACCTCACTGCAGGTAAGTATAGCCTCAGACAGCTGCTAGCCTGGCTGTAGACTCTAGTCTCAGCGCTCTTTCTCCCCCTGCAGGAACAAAGTACCACGAGTCTGAGCCAGTATACCCGACTCAGAACACAGACTGGGAGGCTGTCTTCCCCGATGGGTCACCAGTTAAGAAGGACAAGAAGCCGAACTATGTGTTTGTCTGGAAGACCTGGGGTGAGTGGCGCCGTCGTCTCGTGTTAAATGCCCCGTCTTTTCTGAGGGTCACAAAGTTTGTTATGGCACATGCCCTGACCTGAAGTCTCACCCAGGATGGATTATGTATGGGTCTTATCTTGTGATCAGATTATGTCACTTCATTTACCCTACATGTGAAAAAAAATCCTCAAAGCAAACAGTCCATGACTCTCAGTTTTGGGGGTCAGATCTGGCATGACTTTAGACACAAGGCTTCAATGATATTATCCACAATGAACTTCACATGATTACCATGTAAGATGGTTAGTTTTTATCCATCATTTTAAAAGTGTTCTCATATACATCATCTTTTCAGGCAGGCAGGCCCCGACCCTGAATGCATCGTACAAAAAGTTGCATAACTTAACATGATATCGTTGGATTAATTAAAGGAATAGTTTGGATTTTTTGAAGCGGGGTTATATGAGGTACTCATCCAATTGTAGTGGATTACCTACAGTACATGGTGGACGGCACTTCCCATTTTTGGAGAAGCAGCACGTGTGTCAGTGTAGGAAGCTGCTGTGGACAGTGTTTTAGCCACCGATATTTAGAATATTTTCACTGATTTACTTTTTACCATTTGTCAGCCTTTTCTGACAGGAAACTGTCGCTATGTAAGACAAATATCACTCTCTGCGAAGTAACCAGACTCCCTTAACAAAAACAGTAATTTTACCTTGCAGAACACAGCAGAGCTGCTAGTCTACTGCTGCCCTGATCTGAAAGTTTGTTTGTATTATTTTGTGACTTCTTTAAATACAATCTAACCTGTTAAAACAACAAACTCACACAGTAACACAAACAAACTTCCTGATTAAGGCAACTGTAGAACAGAACCTCCTGTGTTCTGCAGGGTAAAATGAGTAATTTTGCCAATGGAGTTACCAATATTTGGCTTATTTTCTGTTGGTTTCCCATCAGAAAAAGCTGTCTGATGCCAACATAAAGTAGTGAAAATATACCAAATATAGCGTAAACTTAACCCAATACTGATTTTGTTTTTAGGTGGGCCTCTTTTAGGTGCTTCTCCAAACTGGAGGCATGTAGACCTCCATCTACTGTAACTAATACGCTGACTGTGGATTAATAGCGCACACAAGCCCTGTTTAAATTAAAAATAATGTACAGATATTTGTAGTGAAGAGACAGAAAAGTGTATTACATGTGCACTCAGCAGCTCTGGATGCTCATTTGGCAGGTCAGTACTGGCAGGTGGCAGACGGTCCCTCCTCCTCCCTGACCATCGGGACAGATGACATCCCGCTGGGCTCCTACACCATGGACATCGTTATCTACCACTACAGGAGCAAAGAGAAGTTCATTCCTCTGGGATACGCCTCCACCCAGTTCTCCATTACTGGTAAAAAAAGATTTTGCAGAGGGGACAGGGCAGGCATCTTCTGTTTTTAAAAAAAACAAGATAATCCTCAGCATTAATGTTTTCTTTTGACCCTGAGTCAGAGAAAACCTGCATCAACCTCCCCTTCTGACATCTCAAACATTCATATGTATGTCTTTGGTGCCTTAAAATGATCCGTTTATATTTAAAGAGGGTGCAGGTCCTCTTCTATGGAGGCAGCCATGTTTCTACAGTAGCCCAGAGTGGACAAACCAAACACTGGCTCTTGACAGAGCCAAGATTGTCTTCACAACTTTATTGTTTCCAGTTCAATTATTGCAGTTTTAAATGTCTTAGTTGCAGAAAAAAATGCTTCAAACTTTATTTGAAACATTTAATTTCACTGCTTTCAGATATCATTCAGAATACAGGACTTTGCTACTAGTTTGATTGATATGATAAGACTAAGACTAAGACTAAGATTTATAACTGATTTATTTATTTATCGGTTTGTTATACCAGGGACAGTGCATATTTCTAAACGTTACTGTAAAGATGCCACGGTTAGCCAAAAGACTATTTTTCATCTATAGTCACTGGACAGATGTTACAAAAGCAGCCTGAAAAAAAAACTTAAACTTACAATTAAAAATAAGACAGAAGAGAATATTAGCAGGACACCCTTATTCTACATTTTGAAGTACAAATGAAAAAAATCACATAATTTGAGAAATGCAAAGCAGTGAAGTAGAAATAATGCACTAAATAAAACAATATTGTTCTGAATTATTAGGCACTAATCAACTATTTGGATCTCTTTTTAAAATCCTGTATATTTTAAATCCCACAAGGGAAGGCTGAAATAAAAGGGATGGGGAAAATTATTAGTATTATTAATTGCTAATTATAATCTATTTATTCTACCATGCAATATTGACCTAACAGTACAACAATCTGTGCAATAACACCACTGAGTAATACACTTGTGCAGTAATAAGAATTACTACTATTACTAATATTGCACTTAAACTGTACACTGTACAAATGAATCCTCTTATTTATAATACTCCTGCATTTTAACACTTATTTATAGAACTATTTTCACCTTTATAGTTAAGGTATCATGTTGGTATATTTATGTTATAATTCTCTATATTTATCTATTTCTGTGTTGGTTGGAGAAACTGAAATGTAATTCAGATTCGCTCCAGGGATCAATAAAAATTTTCTGATTCTGAATATTGTTCTATAAGCTATAAACTCCAGCTGCTGCCTGTTTATTTGCTGACTTCATTATTTGGTGTCCTCCTCAGATCAAATCCCCTTCGCCGTCTCCCTCGACCAAGTGAACGACATTGTGGCCGGAGACATGCGCTTCATCCAGAACAGAGCGATCGCCTTCACCATCACCCTCCACGACCCCAGCGAGTACCTGAGCAACGCGGACATCACCTTCAACTGGGACTTTGGCGACGAGAGCGGGGCCCTCATATCCAGAGAGCTGACTGTCACTCACACCTACATCACCTCCGGATCGTTCAAACCTCAGGTGGTCATCCAGGCCGTCATCCCAGACAAGGCCTGCGACCCACCGAGCGAGACCCCGACCAAGGCCCCCGGTCCACCGATTGATCAGGGCACCACAGGTAACAAAGTGACGCTGTAGTACCAACATTTAAAGGTCCAGTTACCTACTGAACTGGAAAACTTTTCAGTTTTTATTTCAGAAATCTGGTCATCTTATGGTAGGCACATTTTGTTATCTTTGGACAGATCCAGGCTAGCTGTTTCCACCTGTTTCCAGTCTTTATGCTAAGCTAAGCTAACTGGCAGCTGTCTAGCTGACTGGTATCGATCTTCTCATCTACCTCAAGCAAAAAAGCAAACAAGTGTTTTTGCTAAAATGTCCAACTAAAAGCTAAAAATGTTTTGCAGTATTCTCTCCCGACCTCAGCTCTAGATACACACAGACGTAACTCTACAATCTTCCCTGTGTGTAGTCAAAGCTCCAGCACTGGCATCTGCTGTCCCCATACTGGTTTCCACCAAGGCTGCTGGTGTGAATGTCAACGTGGTTCCTTCAGACACAGAGGAGGACAACACTGAGGACGAGGCCTCCACTGCCTCCACTCACCAGCCTGTCCAGGAGGCACCCACAGTGGCCAAGACTCCTTCACCCGTCAACCAGGACCTGCCAGCTGACAACGAGGCTCAGACCAGGCCTGCAGCAGGTAAAGCGTTTTTTGTATTGTTGTTTGTACACAGTTAGAGTTTAATTTTACCAGAGGATTACCTGTTCAATCCCCAGCAGAGGTAATACTGTGTGCAACAACCGCAACCGACTGCCAGATGACCCAGATATGAACATCAGCCGATTTCCTCAAATGTAAATGTGATGCAAATAAATATATAAAGACACACTGTCATTGTATGAAGCAAGCAGAGCGAGTTAACTTCAGAACAAACGCTCTGATGTACGATATCGTTTGAATTCTGATTTGCATGCTAGCTGAGAGTGGTCAGATCAAATTTTCTTATTGCATGTGATTTATTTATGGATCTACAAAACACACCAAACCAAAAAGCTGCTCCACATTACAGGTAAAACAGAATAAAGAGAAGCGTCTGGCTGCATTATTTATAGGAGACATTATGCATGAATGCACATTGTCCCTGATGTTACCGACTTGCTGAGTGTGAACTGTTTTTACCTGTGAGCACCAGTGGCAGAAGAAGTATTCAGATCCTTTACTTGAGTAAAAGTACAAATATCACACAGTAAAAATACTCCAATACAAGTAAAAGTCCTGCATTCAAGCCTTTACTCAAAGTATGTCAGTATAATCTGCAAAATTTACTTTCATATGAAGAATAAAAGTGGTAATATTGCAGTAAAATGGTCCCTGTCAGTCTGATGTTTTTGGATTAATGTGTATGTTCCATTTTACTGCTGTATATTAAAGTGGAGCTTATTTTATCTGCTTTACATACTGTCAGGTAGTTTAATCTACAGAAACACATCATGTGTTTGTTGTGTTGCTGCCCTGTGAGAACCACAAATCTCTAAAAAGTTTCATGGTGTCAGAAAAACAGCCTGTTTTCAGTTTTGTGATGATGCATTTTCCAGCTGGTCCAAGAGGGTTTAAAGAGATCATTTAGCTCAAGAAGTAAGAGAATATCCCTCACTAATAAAAGAACACGAGTAAACAAGTAAAAAGTACAATATTTGCCTCTGAGATATAGAATTTGATTGCTTCCTTACCAACATGAATTAGAGATTAATTCAGTAAAAACCTAATAATGTTATTTTTGCAAACCTACATTTTTAAAGGTCCGATATATACGACATTCACTGCCACCAGATGTCGCACTAGAGCGCTGGTGTTCGGTTAGAACTTTTCAATGTTAAACCCCCCACACAGCATTAGCTCATGGCTTGGGCCTCATTCATATATTTATTTACTGTTATTAATACATTTTAGATAGTATAGAGCAGTGTTCTCAAACTTTTTACATCATGTAGCACCTCAGAAAATACTGAGCTCTCCAAGTGCCACCTTACTGTTTTGCGCTGTTTGGTGCTAGCAGGTTTAATGGACGCATCACTGCCATTTTTTAAGAAGCCATGAGCACTAGTACTCTGTTCACTGTCGCCCATTTCATTTTCAACATGGCTGCCTGAAATATTGTCCCCCTAATGTGCACTTCTCTCCGGAATAGTTCCTGTTTGGAGGCACAATTGTAGTGTTTGTGAAGCATTTTCATTCTCCTCATTTTACTTGCGCTCACTAGCTAGCCAACACAGTTTAGCTTGTTCCACATGGATGACATACATGAACGCTACATGTATGATCGTGACTATGGACTGATATTGAAACATTTCAGTGATCTGATACTTTATTTAATGCAATTAGAAATCTTACAGTATTTGCATAGTTTACATGTTTTTAAATTAATTTATTTCATAAAAAAAAAAAATTCTGGGGCAACCCCTATAGCTCAGCTGGAAGAGCGTGCGCCCCACGTACTGAGGCTATCAGTCCTCTGCAGCGACCGCTGCTTCGACTCTCGCCTGCGGTCCATTTGCTATGTGTCATCCCCTCTCTCTCTACCCCCTTTCCTGTCATATCTTCAGCTGTCATTGTTAAAAATAAAGGCAACAGCCAAAAAAATGATCTGATATTCCTTCACATACCACTAGAGGGAGCTTACATACCACCAGTGGTACACATACCACAGTTTAAGAATCAAGGGTATAAACATTATAAATGCTAATTTATAGCAATACACTTCATAATGATCAAAATTATGTTTTATTTATTTATTTATTTAGCATTTTTCCACATCTTATCACCAATTTGCTCAGGCTCCCCCGGCACCCCCTGGTGGCCCCCACTTCAAGGGCATAAAACACCTTAAGTTTCAAACTTAAGTTTTTCCGTTAAACAAAATATTTTCCCGAATTAAGGGGTTCACTTGGACCTTTTAGTTTACAGTACAGTTCTGTTGCAATGTGTCCCAAATTAGCCTCTAAGTCTAATGAAGGTCTAACAGTTGGAAAAAAATATGCTTAAATTTACAGTATGGTTTTGTTGGAATGTGTCCCAAATTCCCTAATATGTCCAATCAAGGTGTAATAAAGGATCTAATACTACCTAATAAATGACGTGTTATTAGCATACCATCTAACATGGGTATAACTACTGTTTAAGGAAGAGCATATTATCCCAATTATTGTCTAAACTGATGCAAAATACAGCCTGTCGTGTCTTATTGGTGTACTGTAAAATGAAGTATAACCACCTTATTTTATTTATCAGTGTACGAACTCTCTGCTGCTGTTTATTCTCTTCAGGTAAAAAGCGAACAGTGACACTGACAGGCCAGGCCACAGCGGTCGTAGTTGCTAAGAGGGATGCCGATGATAAACCCTCTGATGATGACTGTGTCATTTATCGTTATGGCTCCTTCTGCACTGGCATTGAAGTGTTTGGTGAGTTACCTTTAATTGTCAAAATGTAACATGAAAACCAGTGAGGTGGCTGTCAGTGACCGTCCCATCCTGATATCTGTGCTTTCAGAGGGCATTGAGAAAGTCGAGATAGTACAAATGGACAATGCTGTGATGGCAATGCCTGAAAAGGACAAAAATGTGCTGGATATCACCGTTACCTGCCAGGGAAGGTGAATGCTCCTACACTTTATCAAATAATTTTAAATTTTTGTTTCCTTTAAAAGTGTCTTACTGTTTATTTTGACTCACTGGAGCATCTTCTGTCTCCAGCCTTCCAAAAGAGGTGTGCAGTGTGATTCTGGATGCAGAGTGCTTGAGGCCAATTCACACGGCGTGCAACATGGTGGAGCCCTCCAAGGAGTGCCAGCTGGTGCTGCGTCACTTCTTCAATGACTCTGGTGTCTACTGCATCAATGTGTCAGTGGCCAATGATGTCAGCTTAGCCGCCACCAGCGCCAAAGTCAACGTCGAGATGGGTACGCAGCATGACCACCGTGCAACGGTCCACACATTATGATTGTTTGGGTTGACAGTAGAGAGCATGTCTGCTGTGTTCTGCTCACTCACAATGTGGTCTTTGTTTCAGGCTCAGGTCTGTCCTCTCCGGGTACCATCGCCATGGTGATGGGTTTCCTGGTGCTCGTTCTAGCAGTCGCAATAGTGGCATATTCTTACAAGTAAGTGCTGATTTTCCCTGTGGATATCATTTTTGGTAATATTTTTATTTTATTTAAAGGAGTGTGCATAAGCCTGTCATTACACCATCATGACATTTAATGATACATGTCATGATGATGAAGGAGTCTTTATGAATGTTTATGACTGTTGTTACACGGACAGTTGGTCAGTTATGTCATTTTACTTACCACGTTGACATTATTTGAGATGAGAGATGACAACTCAGCATTATCAGAGGTAAAGAAACTGTTGTGTTTTATGATTAACATTACATCACACTGTCATATGTGGTTGGTTTTGAAATTGGCTGTCATAATGGGTTGTGAATATTTTCCTTCACCTCAAATAAAGTTTGGACTCGTCATAAAGATGTCATTAAATGCTGTAAGGCCAAATTGTAATAAATCCTTTCAGTAACAATTGATCCAGTGACTACCTGCACACGGCGCTCATATTGATGAAACCACACAAAGTTATAACCCAGTTCTCCAGTTGCAGCCTCACTGATTGCTGTACAAAAACACAGTATTAACTTTATACACTGTTTGGTGAAACTGGATTATATTTTATAGAAAAATATTTTTTGCTTTTTCCTCTGATGTCCTCCGGCTGCTCTGCCTCAACTCTGTCTTTTACAGAGTTTCCTGATGGACAGATAGCTTTGCTTGTTTTTAGCAGTTACTTTAGCTGCTAACTACTGCTAACTGTAGCTGCCATTAGCTCAGCTGACCATGCTGTTAGCTGTCCTATTAGCTGACGAGGTAATAGCTCGGAGCACTGGGGGAGTGTCTGTGTTTACAATTCTAGCACAAGTGCTTTGGTCCACCGGGAGCTTTGGCGCTCTGAGCTCCCAGTCAAGGCAGAGTAGCTAATATGATGGCTGGCTACATGGCCAGCTGAGCTAACTAGCTAAGGGCAGCTACATTTACCACTAGTAAGCGGTTACTTTAGCAGCAAGTAAAGCTATCTGTCCATCATGAATCAGTTCAGGCAGAGCAGCTGGAGGACATCAGAGGGAAAACCAGGTCAGAGCTCATGTAAATCACTTCTGTATGAATACTCAAACTAAGTGGTGGGACCGATGTGTCCCTTTACTTCCTGGACCTGCTGCACCTGGAGGAGATGACCAATAAAGAACCTGAACTTTCTGCTCACAGGG
This sequence comes from Lutjanus erythropterus, assembly GCF_056507025.1. Taxonomy (NCBI): domain Eukaryota; kingdom Metazoa; phylum Chordata; class Actinopteri; order Lutjaniformes; family Lutjanidae; genus Lutjanus; species Lutjanus erythropterus. The sequence goes on along the minus strand of NC_139322.1, from coordinate 4,424,409 downwards.
ATTTTCTGAAACTTTGGCAACGTTTAATAGGAACATCCCACATTGTAACATTATACATCTAAAACAGGTTTCCTATAAAAACACATACATTGTAGTTTATTTTGAGTCATTGCCAAGCACACCCTCTTGTTGCTGAATGCTCACTAGAGCTCAAAACACGTATTAATCCACAGCTGAAAATAGTCCCTAAAAGAAACACTTTTTACTAAGTAATGTTTGCTAAAATCTACCCAGCTGTTTAAGGAAATAACTTTTTTAATCAACTGATCAACAAACTGACAGAAAATTATAACACTACTCTGCAGCTGTCCTCAGCTCTACAGAGCTTTGTAACATCTTTCAGGTCATTGTTTTAGTTTCACTGTGACTTTACTGTTGGTTCCCGTTAAATACTCTCACAGTGGTGTTTTTGGCCGCAACAGGCAGCTATTTTCAGCAAAAAAGACCCAAATTTTAGCAAACTAACTGGTGAACATGTAGCGTTTAGCAGCTAATGAGACTGATATTTCCCTCAGGAGATGGTGGAGACCAAAAACAGAGCTAAAAGGAGCTTGGATATAGGACTTGCATTCATCAGACGGCCACAATTGTATGGTCGCTCCATGTCTGCTTGATGTCTAAATAGACAGTTTTTTGGTAATGTTCACCACATCAACATAAAAGGGTGATAATGTGCAGCTACAAGCTTAAAAAAAATCAAATAATTCAGGTTAAAAAAAATATTTGGCATGTATTTTAAGATTTCCATCTTCTCTAGGAATGAGGCTCAAGGTTGAAAACTTCAGGTAGATGCACTGAGAGAAAAGGTTTTGGTCTTTTCGTGACACTTTGTGGAAAATATCTGTAAAGCACATGTAATTTAAACAATCTGTCTGGATTTTGTGTTTTCCTCAACAGGCGCTTTAAGTCCTACCGTCCTCTGAAGGAAGACATGATCGTGTCTGCAGGCCCGCAGCCCGGCCGACCTCACAGCTGTTCCGGAGCCTCGATGTTCTGGAGTCTTCTGAACAGACGTGGAGCTGTGGACAACTGTCCTCTGCTGCAGGACAGGCCGGTGTGAACCGTCACCATCCGTACACAACCAAATACAAAACCAAACCACTTATGATTTGCAAATTAGAGCCACCTGGGAGGTCTTTTTATACTTTTTTACGTATTTTCTAAATGACAAATTCATCGTGAGTGTGTGATATTTGGGTTTTCAATCAAACAATTTCCTGACTGTAGACATACTCTGATCTTTTGTACCTGCGTGAAGCAAGTTTGGTTTTAAAAGCGTGTGCTTTAATTTGGGCAATACTGAATTTGAATGTTTTTTCCAATAAATGTTGCTCAAAACAGCTGTGTTGTCCCGTTCTACTGTGATTCATCACACTTTTCGAACCAATTAAGCAGCTACACACCTAATCCCAAAATAATCTGATATTGGACTGGATCCATGTGCTATGAAACAACAACGACCAAAACACACTCCTCCTGCGCCCTTAGGAGTTGGGATAAATATAAAATCCTCTGTGGTTATCACAGACTTTTGATATTCACAGTTTGTTCCAAATAATTCTAAAATATAATGCACAGAAAGTTTATATTACAACATATCCCTTCAGAATTCAGTTGAGGGATTAGCAAGTATTTTGTTTTTGTAAATTACAACTATATAAATCACGTTTCCTATATATTTATTAATTCTATTTTACATATATATTTATATTGATATTATAAACCCTATATTAATTGGGATTCCTGCATAAATCAGAGACCCTAAATTAAATAACAGCTTGGAATTTCAGTTGAGCACCCATAGCATCAACATGCTAACTTTAATTACCCTTAAAATAAAAGTTACACATCAACTTTATTATGACATATACAACCATAAAGAACATTTATGCAGTCAGATTCAACATATTTAAATCATTCTAGTATAAGGAGTGACCATATACACTGTATATGTGCTGAATAACTTTATAGGGAAATTAAAATGGTTGGTGGGTTAAGTCTCAACATTTTGCAGGACTTTGTACTCAACATAGCCTTTATGTTGGTTCAATTAATGACAGACACAGAAACAAAGTCACATCACAGGAATTTTATTTAGAACAGAGCCAAACTGGTAATTGATAGACAATTCTGTTTGGAATGCATTCAAGAACACATTGCAATCAATTATTTCCTGTTGAACTAATGCCTTTATGTTCTGTTTAATATTCCTCTCCTTCCTCCTCTCCCTCACCCTCAATGGAGTCGACTCCGACCTCCTCATAATCCTTCTCCAGAGCTGCCATGTCCTCTCTGGCCTCAGAGAACTCTCCCTCCTCCATACCCTCACCCACATACCAGTGAACAAAGGCACGCTTAGCGTACATCAGATCAAACTTGTGGTCAAGTCGAGCCCAGGCCTCTGCGATAGCAGTGGTGTTGCTCAGCATGCACACAGCCCTCTGGACCTTGGCCAGGTCTCCACCAGGAACTACAGTGGGAGGCTGGTAGTTGATGCCAACCTTGAAACCAGTGGGACACCAGTCCACAAACTGGATGGTGCGCTTGGTTTTGATGGTGGCGATGGCAGCATTCACATCTTTGGGCACCACATCACCACGGAAAAGCAGGCAGCAAGCCATGTATTTGCCGTGGCGAGGGTCGCATTTCACCATCTGATTGGCTGGCTCAAAGCAGGCGTTTGTGATCTCAGCCACTGAGAGCTGCTCGTGGTAAGCTTTCTCAGCAGAGATGACAGGGGCATAGGTGGCCAGAGGGAAGTGGATACGGGGATACGGCACCAAGTTGGTCTGGAACTCTGTCAGATCAACATTGAGGGCACCATCGAAACGAAGGGAAGCAGTGATGGAGGACACGATCTGACTGATCAACCTGTTCAGGTTGGTGTAAGTAGGACGCTCGATATCGAGGTTCCTACGGCAGATATCGTAGATGGCCTCGTTATCCACCATGAAGGCACAGTCAGAGTGCTCCAGGGTGGTGTGGGTGGTCAGGATGGAGTTGTAGGGCTCCACCACAGCGGTGGACACCTGGGGAGCTGGGTAGATGGAGAACTCCAGCTTGGATTTCTTGCCGTAGTCGACAGAGAGACGTTCCATCAGCAGGGAGGTGAAACCAGAGCCGGTGCCACCTCCGAAGCTGTGGAAAACCAGGAAGCCCTGAAGGCCAGTGCACTGGTCAGCCTGAGGACAGAGAGGAGGGACAATGGTTACATATGAGACACAGTCACATCATTTCATTTGATATTCTGGAGCAACATTTGCAATTAACCTTCTCTGAATTTACCCACCAGTTTGCGGATCCTGTCCAGCACCAGGTCGATGATCTCTTTGCCGATGGTGTAGTGTCCACGGGCGTAGTTGTTGGCAGCATCCTCCTTACCGGTGATCAGCTGCTCAGGGTGGAACAGCTGGCGGTAGGTCCCAGTGCGCACCTCATCTGAGGAGACAGATTCAATCATAAATGAGTGTCTGACTTAATGAAATCAAAAGTCGACAATGTCATCTAGATTTATTGAGAGTTTACCGATGACAGTGGGCTCCAGGTCCACAAACACAGCTCTGGGGACGTGCTTTCCAGCTCCAGTCTCACTGAAGAAGGTGTTGAAGGAATCATCTCCTCCTCCAAGAGTCTTGTCACTGGGCATCTGTCCGTCCGGCTGGATCCCATGTTCCAGGCAGTAAAGCTCCCAGCAGGCATTGCCAATCTGGACACCAGCCTGACCAACGTGGATGGAGATACACTCACGCTGTGGGGAAAGAAAAAAAAACAAAAAAAAAACAGGAGGGTTATTTACCTGTGTTCAGACTAGCGCAATAATCGGAACATAAATGCATCTTCAAACAGGGAACACTGAGTTGCTCCCCCTATCTGAGATGAGCAGGCGGTGCAGCAGGAGGCACCTCCCTGCACCACAATCGGCAGGGGACAGAAATGCCTGACAGCAGCCCCCGCCGAGGCAGGACACTGCTCTCGTCTTTCCTCCTTTCTTTTTTGTCCTCTTGTCTTTTCAATCCCGCACCCTCCCCTCTTTTGCAAGCACAAGCAGCACAAATGCAAATTCATGCGCGTGCACACCATCACTCTGGAATATTCCACTTGCTCCCGTGCCTTGAGGATGCACAATCACAGCTGACACATAAAAAATTAATTCATCCCTTTGATCAAAACTATAAAAATCTGGATATAACCCAAACTACATTATCAGCTTGGGTTACATGAACTGAGAGATGGCTGATTATTTAAATTAAGGCTCTAAATTTAATGTCATGTTTTTTAAAAAAGTAGTACTGTGTTGCAATAATCATGGCTGAAATTAAAAATATATATGCTTCTGGATCCTATTAATTAAACATGATAGCTGCAATCTAATGTCTCCATCCATCCCCACCCAATCTGCCCCTCCCTGCCTGGAAACAGGGTAGGGCATTTGCAAGATGTCTGATTTAAGCATATTGACACAATAAATTTGATAAAATATGAAATATGAGGAAAAATAATGCAGCTTTCTTATAAAAGAAAAGGAGATTTATGCTCCTGGTTGTCTGTGACTGAAGCCTGAATAAAGCCAGTCGGTGCATTGTTCTCATCCGCACACAATGACAATCACATCGTGCCCCTGCTGCAGACCAAATCTGTGCATCAACAGCAACATCACACTGCTCATTTCCATCCCTAAATATAACCACAAGCAGCCTCACGGTGATTTTAAAGCAACAAAATATCAAAACGTGTCCGGGAATTAAATTCTAGAGATTCTCCAGAGATGAAAAAAACCCTTCACGACGTCGCGTTGGAGCTGAGACACCGGCTGCTGCTGCTGCTCCTGCTGCTGCTTCACCTTCATTTATATCTCAGAAAAATAAGACAAAAACGACCCAGAGATACAGATAAGGGAGATTGACTTACCATGTTTTCGTTTGAGGTTCAAAGAGGAAGAGGAGGACGAGAAAATGTGAAGAAAAAGGCTTTTTAAAAACGGTGTCTTTGCGTCGCGTGTTGTACCCAACGGGGTCGATGCAACAACTGCTGAATGGGAGGGCGGTGCTACCAGATTTATACACGCAGGGCAGGGATTTGCTTCTGTGCACGGAAGAAGGGAAAAAAAAGACTTTACTACCACAGTACCATCATTTGTTAATGCTGTTCAAACCACAGACTCATTTTCTGTCATTTGTATTCAGATTTGAACGGAATTGTTCACGTTAAACCTTCTCTTAAAGTGCTTTGCAATAAGATAAATATAACTGGATGGTAGAGATTTTATTATCTTAGATTCAGATCGATCTTTTCTCATTTCTTTATTTATTTTAAACCAGATCTACTGCTTTATATCGATGAATATGCATCAGTATCATTTTAATTCTTTAATTTAAATGAAAATGAGCATTCACACAACAATACAGTGCAGCTGCGACAATTAATCAACCGTTTATTGATCAACTACTTAAGTAATCTGCAACTATATTGATAATTGATTAATCATTTTGAGTTTTTTTTTAACTACAAAAAATGACAAGAAAAGAAAAAAAATCAGCTGATTTCAGCTTCTCAGATGTGAATATTTTCTGGTTTCTTTGCACCTCTATGACTGTAAACTGAATATATTTGAGTTTTACACATCATTTCACCATTTCCTGACATTTTATGGACCAAACAGCTAATCTGTCAATCAAGAAAATAATCAAATAATCTTTAGTTGCACCCACTGTATGTATTATTTTCTTTGGCTCAATAAAACATACTTGAAATTATGTAATAATTTGCATATTCTTTTTATTTATTCATTTTTATCTTTGAGTGTAATTGCAATATATTTTTTCAGATGTTTGTGGGCAGAAATTTGAGGTCATAAAGGGCTAGTTCAAACAAAGCAAATTTATTATGCATGCAGAGGAATGAGAAAAGACTGCATGCATCTGTTCTCTAGGTGTGGCAAGCTGCAAAATCAATAAGCTATAATGCTGCCCTGCATGCAGGCTAATAGCCATGTCCTGGGGTATATATGAGCGAATTCTCTACAGTAAATCTGTTTTTTTTCTTTTGCAGGAGCTCGATGCACCTGATGCATAATAAATGATGCAAAATGGCTGAATGCTTCCGCTGCACAAGATGCTTCCATCTCACTCGAGCTGATTTCAGCCGGGTGTCCATATTGCTGCTGAGGCCTGCCATGGTATCCGCCCGCCCGGCATGCCAGCTCTCCTCCTCCCTCTTTGTCCCAGATTCTCTGCAATGATGTCATTCAGTGGGCCGATCACGTGGCTGCATGTCTGTCTCTGCTGTTCAGCCTCTGCTGCTCCGAGGTTTCCTCTGCTTCTGTCTTATTTGAGGAACTGAAATTGTCTGCATTGCATTTTATGGGACATAATGTTTGTGCTAAAGCCTGTGCACCAGCCCTTCTTCTTCCCTCTGCAGCTCCTGCAGTTACAACATTAAATCCCTGCTCTTAACGCTGTGTTGAATCCTGCAGGGAATGACAACCATTTGAAAAGAGGCTTACATGCTATAGTGCTTCTAACTTAATCAGTATTTTTCAACTTTACTGCAAGCCTGGTCAAAAATCCTCTCTGCGGTATGAACCCCAAACTTTTTGTCAGAACAGTCACCTCAGTGCAGGAGATCTCATCATTTATTCAGCAGGAGAGTGATGTTTAATTTACAGGCAGCTTTTTGTGGTTGCTGTACTCAAGATGAACTGCAGGGGATGAAAGAGAAGGACAGGAAGCAGCCATGGCTCTCAGCCAGGATTTCTTGAGAGAACATTCTACACTCCCCTCCTTCCTCCTCCTCCTCCTCCTCCTCCTCCTACCCCCCTCCACAGCAGCTGTGAGACAGGGAGGGTCTGAGCAGCTGCACACCAAGAAAAGAGGAGAGGGAGAGGATGGGAATGCTGGAGAGATGGGAGTGGTCCTTCGTGGCATGAAACTGACCGCAGTGCATCCTGCGAGGAGAGAATATGATACCCAACAACATTACAAAGCATATTTTCCATCTGTCACCGCAGATATGTCCCTGTGTGGACTGTTTTAATACAGGTGTAATCAGATGAAAGTAGAAGGTCATGATATTCTTATTTACTTTCATAAACGAGCTGAGATCGAGTGAGAAACTGAAAGGGTGGGACAAGACCTCGCAAGAATATTGTTCTGGATGTCCACGTGGTTTGTAGCCTCACTTAAATGTTTTGGTTTTGCAAATAAAGAAAACATACATGAATTTAGTGGAATCAACCAGTATTTTCTGCTTTACCTAAAATAAATATACAATTTTTATTTATTCAGATAAATTTAACTTTAACTTTTTGTAACTCATAACTTGAAGTCTTTTGACTTAAGATGAAGAGTTGAATGAAAGCACTAAACAGAGTTCAGTCAACTCAATAAATTAGTATTGAATTCAGTCCCTAAATTGACTGGGAGCATTTTCACAGCTGTAAGTTCTTTGTTTGAAATGAAGAACTGACTTTCCAAAACCTTTTTTGTTGTTTACTTTGACAGTGTGATGGAAGAGTTGTTGGTTCAACTTAATATTTTGAGCTTATTGAACTTGTTTTCTCAAGTACAACTGAATTCAATGAAGAGTTTTTTTGTTTTTAACTACCTTCATTTGTCCTTTCAAATTTAGTTTTTAAGTGAAAACAAATTTTACAGTGCACATCAGCTATAATGAAACACAGTGACTCATGTTTCTATAATTGTTGCTTCTTTTTCAAGCAGATAAAATGATAAATAAAAGCATTACTCAGACTTTGAGTCATTTTTTTTCAGCTGCTGCCCACTGTGTGAGGTCAAAATACAGCAGAATACATGGACACACAGATATGGACATACATAATCAGTTAAAGCTATGGTAGGGAATGAATCTTAGAAGCATTTTGTTGCATTTGTTCAAATTATCTTTATATTCTGATGGCAATCAATGAATCAAATGCTCTGGAAAAAAAAGAAAAAATGATCTGGTATGTGTGGCTGTTGCAAGCCTGTAATAAGCCCATCCAATCATTTCATCTGACTTCTCTCACATGAAGTGGTTGATCTAGATCTATTAATAAGCCACTTATTTATATATATGTGTGACAACTGATCAGCGAATCCTGTACCATGTAAGTATAATGGCAGATGAACATGTAAGAAAACTAGAGAAAGAGAAAGGAGACCAGAAAGAGGTGAAAGCACGTGTACAGGAAAAGGAAATAGCACATTATCAGCCAACAAAATCAAAGAGATAAATGAGGAATAAAGGAAGACACACACACACACACACACACACACACACACGAAAATAATGTTTTTACATAAATAAATATATCTAATTTAGTCAGTACAATCTCTCAAATGCAGTATAAACTTGAAGCTTTTCTTTGAAGATTTGAAATGAGTCATAGTGAATAATTCTGATCCAAAAGTCATGGAAGTGACATCAACTATAAGGCATCACCATGTTACAGAAACTTTCTAACTTGCAGGTTTAACTGTTTGGTAACCATGGTAACTAGGGTGATGACCTGATTCAGGAAGAAAGCCTTTACAGATAAACAGTCAGTGTTCCTATCCTAACTGAAAAAAGGAAATATATATTACACAACATCTCAAAATCTTAAATAAACTCTCTAACTTAAGGATAACTGCTAACTGTGGTTAACAGTAGCGTCTGCTTAGTGTTCATTAACAGTAGCTAATGTTAGTATTTGCTAAGAGTACTTAACGGCAGTGTTTGCTAACAGTAGCTAAGTGTTCACTAATAGTAGCTAACAGTAGTGTCTGCTAACAGTAGTGTTTGTTAACAGCAGCTAACGGTAGAGTTCACTTAATGCTAATGTTCACTAACAGTAATTAACAGTAGTATTAGCTAAGTGTTAACAGTAGCTAAGGGTAGTGTTTGCTAACAGTAGCTAAGTGTTCACCAATAGTAGCTAACAGTAGTGTTTGTTAACAGCAGCTAACGGTAGAGTTCACTTAATGCTAATGTTCACTAACAGTAATTAACAGTAGTATTAGCTAAGTGTTAACAGTAGCTAAGGGTAGTGTTTGCTAACAGTAGCTAACGGTAGAGTTTGATTAGTGTTCACTAACAGTAGCTATCAGAAGTGTTTAGTAACAGTAGCTAACCATAGTGTTTGCTAACTTGTTTAATAAGTATGGCTGCTGCTTTTACACAATGGATGGACCAGAAACTGTCTGCTATCCAGGCCCACTCTCCTTCCAAGTTAGCATTGTAGTAAAATTCCCCAAAAGAACATGTTTTGGTTTCCCCATAGATGTTACCAAAACCTCTTGTGTCTTAATGCAAGTGCTCATTGTGCTTCCAATTTTCATATATTTAAGTGTGTTTCAATGACAAAAACAACAGTTGTTTAGCTCAGCGAGATGAGAAAAGTAGTGTCAGTTTCTAGGTAACAGACATAAAAGATGAGAACCAACATTGGATTGATGATTTCTAGACCTGAAATAAGATAGGATTTTCTAATTGGGAAAAATCCTATTTTTGACTCTTTGTATCTTAAGACGACAGGAAATTCCTTTAATAAGGTCCCAGATATCAGGCCAGAAATACTGGTGAATAAAGGTGATTGCATTGACTATAAAAAGACAGGTAAATATGCTGTAGATTTGATGATGTCCAAAATCATTCACCAACACAGAGGCAATGATTAGCTGGTTTCACTGTGACTGCGGCTGCAGGTATTCCTCTGCAGCAGTCAATATAAACAATGATCCGCTTCACTTGACTTTGCATCTTAAAATCTGGGTTATTTTAAGCAGCCCCACATTCAAAGAGGTATCATTTTTTTTCCCCTGGGGCAACTGTTGTCATAGAGTTCCCTTTGTTGTTAGCAACCAAGTTGCTTAACTGTCTGTTAGTTTGCTGGGCTGCTCTTAAGGCCCACTAAAGAACGATTTATGGTCTGTCTCATTGAAAGCTGAATTCTTTAAGACGGACACCAACAGAGCTGCTACGCACGTCCACTAACATTACTGTCCCTGCAAAGAATGAGCTTTTATGTAAACTACAACTGCCTTGATGAGCTGTGAGAACAAAAGAGCTGACCCACATTGATGCATCTTGTGCCGCAGTGGCCACACCCTTCATCCTGACATGGCATTTTCTGGTTTATAGTCATCAGTTGTATAAGAGGAGAATTCATGCAGCTGTAGGTGAGATCAAGTGCATTTCTCTGCAGTCACAGGACATCAGGGGGCAAATATTTTGGAAAAGAGGTGGCTGAGTCTACTAACATCCCCCCCACACACAGAGGCAGCTGCACTGCAGCCCGTTAATGCTGCCATTTAAGCCAGGGTCACGTGACTACCAGATAAAGGCGGTCTATGTGGATACTGGGCTGTATCCAGGCAACTCCCGTTATTCATTTCCTAGCAACGGTTAAATCTTGGGAGGAGGGCTGGGGGTTGGGCGTCTGTGTCTGTCTGTAGCCTGCATGTCCCTCATCTCTGACTGGGCAGCTTGACCTCCTTTATCTGGCAAAGACTGGACATAAAATCAGGAGACTTGAAAGAAAATCAACTGCAAGCCGTGCTCAATAAAATCCACAGCCAGCCTGTAAATAAAGGCATTTTTTGATAATATGTGCACTGCTTGAAAAAACGGCATGATGTAGAAAAGGTATTATCCTGTAGGACATATGGTCAGAGTAAAAATGCCAAAACTATAACTAATCTAAAACAAAATCTACCCGTTAAAATGAGGTTTAAACTTCTTCTGACATCTTCTTTAGGCAGAATATCACATTATACCAGCATCCCAATCTTTGTGGATGATTTGCAGGCCCATATTTCTGCAAGGGATGCAACTAATGATTATTCTCTTTATAGAATAAGATACAAATCATTCTGTAGATTAATTGATAAAAAATATCAGAAAATGTGAAAAAAATGTTTCCCAAAACCAAAGGTGACGTCCTTAAATGTCTCATTTTGTCCAAAACCAAACAGGTAATCAGTATACTGTAATTGAGGACTAAACAAAGCAAAGCAAAACAAACAAACAAACAAACAAAAAAAAAAGCAAATTTGAGAAGCTGACTTTGGACATTTGACTCAAAATTAATGAGCAAAATAGCTGATTGATTATTACATCTTATCAACTAATGGTTGCAGCTCTACACTCTGAACATCAGGCTGAGGGGTTACAGATGAGCTGACTGATTGATTTTGTATTGATGGGTGTTCAGTCATCAATCACATGTATTATGTATGAGTCCTAAGCGCAAAGAAATCATCAATGTGACTACAGTTAATGCTCTGTGGTATATTCTCAGATTTCAGTCTCAAAATCTATTGTATTCTACTCTTTTCTAATCTGGGGCAAGGAAACTAAAAGAAGATGGAGCGGACACTGAATCACTATAAAACTTCCTGCTGCAGACTTTAATGTCAGTTCTATTGAAGCCTGTGGGATGTGCAATGTTTGGAGACTAACAGCAAATAAACAAATGCACCCATTTGTAAAAATCAGTCAGTTATTCTCTGAAATGTGTTCTTTCATATATTTTTAAAAATTTGTTAGGGTGCCAAATTTTGAGCATTTTCTTGAAGTGATTGTTAGCTCTTTCATCTTTTGGTTAAGGAAAATGCACAAATTTGCAATTTATTAATCATTAATAAGATATTTTCTTTAAAAAATTCCCATTTAGATTTGTTTGTCATATTTATTTCTCATTTAAAGTTGAAGAATAAGATTCCTTATTCAACAAATGGCTCCACCAAGCAAAACAATCTAAAATTAAGCGCAATTACTGGCTACTGTTGATAAAATATCGCTTAATGTGTTTTTAATCTGTTAAATTCTTAATGATCGATCATTAAGATCCCTAATGTTTTTAGAGGCCTTTTCAGTGGATATATTAGATGTTTGTGTGCATCTCCCAATAATCTTCAAGAGAACTTGTACAAAGTCTGGCGCCACCCAGAACATAGAATGTTCTATAGTGATGTAATGCTCCTTTCTGCTGTTTATGACTTCCTTTGGATCGATAAAGTACAACTATCTATCTATCTATCTATCTATCTATCTATCTATCTATTTACTTTGCTCTGTTCTATTTTGCTCTATTACAGGCTAATGTATGTGTTCTTACGTTAGTATTCAGTACTGTGTGTGTAAAGTGTTTTCTGTGTGTCAGACTGGACCTGTCTGGTACCAACATGCTGAAAATTACGCAGCATTTTTCCCACAATAAGAGGCGCCATGCCTGCCGCACAATAACGGGAGGATGACGGGATTCGGGTGGGGTCTGGGAGGCGGGCTTTGTAGCGAGAGAGCCGCTCATCCAATAGGAAGCCGCGGACAGCGTCGAACGTTAGACTGACAGGGAGCTGACCAATAGCGGCATAGCAGGCACCGGCGCGAGCGCTGCACTTGCATATATACCACTGTCCATCCTCATGTGCGCCATTTTCTCTTACATCGACCCCATAATCGTCGAATTGTAAGACTCTCTCTGTCAAGGAGCTTCTGCCACCCTCCACTACAACATAACAAAATGGTAAGAACTTTTATACACTTTGATAAATAGACATATTTGTGGTTTACTTCTTGCCTCCACTTTTTAACGGATGTGAGTTGTTGGGATGAGGAGGAGGAGGAGGAGAAGGAGGAGGAGGAGGAGAGAAGGGAGGGAGCGTTAACTTAACGATTAATCTAACAGTGGGAATGAAGCCTTGATGGATTATAAAACCTTTAACGTAATTTTAGTCGTTTTAAACGTGTAAAGTTGAGTTTTGATTGTTGTTGTAATCTGAGGTTTGGGGTGGGGAGATGCCCTGGCGGGATTTGATGGGTTAAGTGAAGTTACGTGGCGGGCAGACAGAACAAAAGAGGGTTTCAGCAGAATGAATAATGTCAGCCAGGCTTCGATCCAACCGCCGACTGTGCGGTATTTTATTCTCCCCTCAGGGCATGACTAAGCCCCGGTCATCACTGTCCGTGACAGCGCTGCCCAGTAACGGCAATTCACTGTACTGACAGGGAGGATGTGCAAAGTGGTACCCGTCTGCAGATGTCCCGCACCCAGAGAAACACTATCCGCGGGGAAAATGGATGAACTGCGCCGTCAGCATGGCGCAAGGCATTAAAAATTCATGTCAGTAATGGACACTGCTGAGCTGTCCCACTGATGGCTGCTGATGTGGGCTCAACACAGAGCCAACAGTTGTTAGAACTAACTGTTAAATTTACATGTTCTCTTTGGTCGGACTGAACTTCTCTCAGGATTTGCAGGTTCTCAGGTTAACTCTGTTTTTAAATAGTTTATAACATTTTCACTCTGATTTCAACAAACGTAATCTGTTGCTAGTGTGAAGGGCTTGTCGCATAGCAACGTATTTCCAGACACAATGCAGTGCGCCAGAAAAAAGTTGAGGAGTCAACCGTTAGGCAGCCATTGATTGGTTGATGCTGATCAAATTAGATTTCTGTTACCATTGAAACTTTGAGAACTGAACAAATTTTAAATATATATTTTGACCAACCCTGTTTCCCCCCAAGTATATACTTAATATTTAATTTAATTTTAAATCACATATTACACACTTATTTACCTAATAAATCTCAGAATGAACCTGTTTGATTTCTAAATGAGGACAAATCTATGTTAACAACCAGGCACCTTCCTTAACTGATCATTGATGATATTAACTCTCAATTAACAGATTAATTGTTTTAAATAAATAAAACAAAAACAATACCAAATATGTTTTTCCCTTTCAATCAAACCTCTATTTTCATAGCAACATATTGCATATTCTCTGGTTACATAGCATATATATATAATATATATATGTATGTATAGTATATCTTTTCCTGTGTGACATGTCTAAATAAATGCATACAGGTATATAACCTCACTGTTTTTTGTTTTTTTTCCTCCAGCGTGAGTGTATCTCCATCCACGTTGGTCAGGCTGGTGTCCAGATTGGCAATGCCTGCTGGGAGCTTTACTGCCTGGAACATGGGATCCAGCCGGACGGACAGATGCCCAGTGACAAGACCATTGGAGGAGGAGATGATTCCTTCAACACCTTCTTCAGTGAGACTGGAGCTGGAAAGCACGTCCCCAGAGCTGTGTTTGTGGACCTGGAGCCCACTGTGATCGGTAAGTGTTGTTCCATCTATCTGAGCATGAATTCAGGGAAACTGAGGTGAAATATCTGATAATTGTAAACCACAATGTTTCAATGTCTGTTTTTGTCTCCTCAGATGAGGTGCGCACTGGGACCTACCGCCAGCTGTTCCACCCTGAGCAGCTGATCACTGGTAAGGAGGATGCTGCCAACAACTACGCCCGTGGACACTACACCATCGGCAAAGAGATCATCGACCTGGTGCTGGACAGGATCCGCAAACTGGTGGGTAAATTCAGAGAAGGTTAATTGCAAATTTTGCTCCAGAATATCAAATGAAATGATGTGACTGTGTCTCATATGTGATCACTGTCCCTCCTCTCTGTCCTCAGGCTGACCAGTGCACTGGCCTTCAGGGCTTCCTGGTTTTCCACAGCTTCGGAGGTGGCACCGGCTCTGGTTTCACCTCCCTGCTGATGGAACGTCTCTCTGTCGACTACGGCAAGAAATCCAAGCTGGAGTTCTCCATCTACCCAGCTCCCCAGGTGTCCACCGCTGTGGTGGAGCCCTACAACTCCATCCTGACCACCCACACCACCCTGGAGCACTCTGACTGTGCCTTCATGGTGGACAACGAGGCCATCTACGATATCTGCCGTAGGAACCTCGATATCGAGCGTCCTACTTACACCAACCTGAACAGGCTAATTGGTCAGATTGTGTCCTCCATCACTGCTTCCCTTCGTTTCGATGGTGCCCTCAATGTTGATCTGACAGAGTTCCAGACCAACTTGGTGCCGTATCCCCGTATCCACTTCCCTCTGGCCACCTATGCCCCTGTCATCTCTGCTGAGAAAGCTTACCACGAGCAGCTCTCAGTGGCTGAGATCACAAACGCCTGCTTTGAGCCAGCCAATCAGATGGTGAAATGCGACCCTCGCCACGGCAAATACATGGCTTGCTGCCTTTTGTATCGTGGTGATGTGGTGCCCAAAGATGTAAATGCTGCCATTGCCACCATCAAAACCAAGCGCACCATCCAGTTTGTGGATTGGTGCCCCACTGGTTTCAAGGTTGGCATCAACTACCAGCCTCCCACTGTAGTTCCTGGTGGAGACCTGGCCAAGGTCCAGAGGGCTGTGTGCATGCTGAGCAACACCACTGCTATCGCAGAGGCCTGGGCTCGACTTGACCACAAGTTTGATCTGATGTACGCTAAGCGTGCCTTTGTTCACTGGTATGTGGGTGAGGGTATGGAGGAGGGAGAGTTCTCTGAGGCCAGAGAGGACATGGCAGCTCTGGAGAAGGATTATGAGGAGGTCGGAGTCGACTCCATTGAGGGTGAGGGAGAGGAGGAAGGAGAGGAATATTAAACAACATAAAGGCATTAGTTCAACAGGAAACGTTTGATTCCATTTGTTCATAAATACATTCCAAAAAGAAATGTTTGTCTGTTAATCAGTTTGGCTGTTCAGTCAATTTGGAAGTTCCTGTGATAAGAAGGGCTGGAGAGGAGGTAATCAGATTGTTAGGTTAGAAGAAGACTGGAGTGTTTAAAGTGAGGAAGAGGAGTATTAAAAGGGACAGAAAGCACGAGTTAAACAGGAAACAACTGCTTCAAATTTACTCAGAAAGGCGTTTCAAAAAGAAATGTTTGTCTATCAAATATCACTTTGGCTCTGTTCTAAATAAAGTTCCTGTTACATATGAAGTTGTCTGTGTTGTTTATAAAACTCTTTGTTGTTTTTTTCAAAGAATGACAAATTATCTTTCTGTCTGTATCCTGGACCAGTTTATGTAATCAGATAAGGAAATTGCAGACTTAGTTTGACAATTTTTTGTACATTAATTAACATCTAAAGTTTTGCAGAAAACATATGATATCCAGTGTTTATATTCTACTTTTAAACCTTTGGAATGAGTTAAAAGTAAAGTCAGCTTATTAAAATTATGGCTTTCCTCATAGGAATTTGGTGGATTTTAAATTATGAGCTTTGATTTATAAAAAAAAAAAACAGTTACTAAAAGATAAAAAAATAAATTTATTCACAGTTATGCATGTGTGAAAGTTATTGCTACAAAGTTCATCATTTTATTAGAAGTATATAAGTTTTCAGTGGGAGCTCATGGAGACCCCACATAAACATGTTATTGCAGTAATACTGTAGTAAGAGTAAAATCTATTTTCAGGCTTTACAACAGGTCAGATTTTTGTTTCTACGTGAAACTGCTCACAACAAGGTGTGTACAGTATGAACTTGGTTGATCAGCTGTTTTCTGGTTTAGCAGGTTGGATAATATCTCTGTCCTGCTAAACCAGCAAAAAACAACACCCATAAAAGCACCTAAGACCACTAATGTTAGTCTGTATATTTCCATTCTCTTTTCAGCCCAACCATGATGAAATATGGTAAAACACGCAGCAATAACCTTAGTTGATATAAAGCAGAACAGGCTCTCTTACACAGGATATATACAGAATATGAAGGGTACATTTGCATCTCCATTTTTATTTTTCCTAAATCATATTTTTGTCCTCTCCATCATCAATCAAATTGGTATTCAGTTATTTTAATAAGATATTTAAAAAAAATAATTTGTATTAATCATGTATTTTTTTTATTGTGCACTCAAGGTGTCAATAAAACTGGTTTATTAGTTTTAAGAATGGTGTTTTATCTGTTTTTGCAAAGGAATTTTTCATACATATTATAATGTACAGCAAGTCTCACTGAGGTTGTAAAATTACTTTTGCGAGGAGACCTGACAAAGATAGTTGTATAGTAAGTTGCAAACAAAACAATAAAAAATCAGATACCAGATAAAACAATATTGAAAACATATAGATTAACATGACATGACATGACATGACATGACATGACATGACATGACAAAAGGATAGTTTGGATTATTTGATGTGGGGTTCTATGAGGTAGTTATAGGGCAGCAACAAAATGTGTTTTAGCCAATTAAAAAAGGTCACCTGAAAAAAAATAAATATGAGTTTAAGTATATGCAATGTTTAGAATATTTTCACCACTTTAACTTTATGTCAGACAGCCTTTTTGGGAGCCGGCTTTGACGGGAAACCACCATCATAAAAGCCAGATATCACTCTTTCAAAAACAAACCAAAGTCCATAGTGAAAAGATGTCATTTTTTACCTCACAGAACACAGGAGTTGCTGGACTACCACTGCCTCCATCTGTTAGTCTGTTTGTCTTATAGTGTGAATTTTGGTGCATCTGAACTATCCTTTTGAAACACCAAAGTCACACAAAAGCACAAAAAAATAACAGATTAAGGCAGCAGAACACCAGCAACTCGTGTTCTGCGAGGTAAAATGACTAATTTTGCCTATGGAGTTTAGTTAGTTTGGAGAGAGTAATATTTGACTCGTATAACGACAGTTTCCCGTCACAAAAGGCCATCTGACAGCAAGGTAAAGCAGTGAATATATTCTAAATATAGTATACACTTAAACTGATATTTATTTTCTTTATGTGGATCTTTTTTAAGTGGTTAAAATACATTTTGTAGCTGACCCTGTCCACAGCAGTACTGCTGAGTTCAGTGCTGGTGCCCCTCTCTGCTTCTTCAGCAGCTAATACACTGACTATCAGTAAGTACCTCATGAAATCCCACTTCAAATGATCCAAACTATCCCTTTAAAAAAGGGTTCATCAATGCAGTTTCTTTTTACAGACTAGTACAAGTAGCTGGAGCGGTTCAACATGAGGTTTGTACATCAGGTACACAGTGCACGTCTTGTGAGTCCATTTGAGTGGGTGCCTGCTGGTTCCAGCTCTCTGGTTCCTGCAGACAGGGGGAGGAGTTTTTAATGTGCAAACTTCAGCTGTCCTCAACAGGAAAACGTGTGGTGCATCTTCAGATCAGCTGCTTCACCCACTGCACACCCCGATCACAAAAACTCCTCCGGCTTCTCTCATTATATTATACTATATCGATAAGCCAATAAAATAGGGGAAACCTTTTACTTTTTTTTATTCTAGGGTCAAAGTGGGGGACAAAGTCGGTAGCTCATGTGTGTTTTCTCTGACGTTACCCTTTCTTTACTTTAAAATAAACAACAAATTATGGCTCTATATTCAATTGTCACTATTATTAGACAAATGAGCAAACTGTTGATTTTCATACGTGATAGAAATGTAGCCTGATGTTTTACTGCACTGCAAACACCTCATCTGGAATGGGAAGATTTGATGTAACATTTTGATTAGTGGCTGTAATTTAATTACATATTTTTGTTGTTTTCATTGCCACGTTATGATGTCACACTGAAGTTGACCTTTGGCCCTTTGGTTATGAAATGGCTTTGCTTCATAATTTGATCCTATAACATATTTGTCTAAAATTTTGTAATAATCAGTGTATGAATTCTTGTGGCCAAAAATGTGTTTTGTGAGGTCTTAGAGACATTTGACTTTTAACCAGTAGAATCTAATCAGTTCATCTTTGAGTCCAAGTTGACGTTTGTGCCAAATATCAAGAAATTGCCTCTGTTCTTGAGATATCAGGTTCAGGAGAATGAGACAGACGTGAGGTCGCTGTGAGGTTTGAACTGTGACCAACAAAATCAAATCAGTTTATCTTTGAGTCTGAGTGCAGTGTTCCAAGTTTGACCCGGAAACACGATGCCTCCAGCCGTAAAAATCTTTTTTTTTTTTTTTTTCAAAAACTGTGAGTCACCGAGGTCCTTTAGCATACAGTCATGAATGTGGACAAAAAACATGAGGCTGAGGGGTCCAGTAATATGTGAGATCAACTGCGGACAATAGCTAACGTCTGGCGGACATAATTATGCATTCCGATGACTGACTTTAAAATAAAGCCATCTAAGTTATCTCTCTATTTGCTGTTTACTGTTAACAAATTTGCAATTTCATGGGAGACTTGTGTTCCCAGTGGAAATGTGTTTTTTTTTTTAAGAGTCAACACACTGCAACATGTCTGACCCAGATAATCTCCTCTCCCTACACTAATCCTTTATGCAGTCGACACGCTTTAATGTTGCAGCAGAAAATTCATGCTCTATGGTTGACTGAAACTCAATCAGACATGCTATCAAAGAAAACAGACTCAAGTGTTGCTCTGTTAGATGATATGTGTGTTTCAACAATGAAAGCAGTTGGTGTGAAAACTGAGGATTTTTTAAAGTAGCAGGCAGTAAATTTGAGTTTGTTTTTTTGTTTTTTTAAATCTGTAATCCAAATCTTCTTTGTTTGCCTCCATGTTGGTCAGGCTGGTGTCCAGATTGGCAATGCCTGCTGGGAACTTTACCACCTGAAAGATGGGATCCATGCAGATGGACAGATGCCCCGCTGACAAGACCATCAGAGGAGGAGATCTTTCCTTCTAGACCTTCTTCAGTGAGACTGGAAAGTTTATAACGGTTTATCAGTTTGAACATTAAATATTTTTATCTTTGTGTTGTATTCAAATGAATATAGCTCAAAAAGTATTTGTAAATCACTGCATTATATTTTTTTTGGGGGGGAACAGCGGTTTGTTTTTTGCCTCCTGATAAATATTCACAAGTACAGTATTTTTTATGTGTATTTCAATGTTTAATGTTGTGTTTGTGTTCTAAATGTGTCACTTAAATCTGCAGTGGTTGAAAGTTATTTGAGGCCATTTGTCTGTGACTCACTACATAACAGACTGAAGATCTATTTTTTGAAATATGTTAGGATTAAACAGACATGTTCATATGAAAACTATGCGGAGCTCCTTGGCTGCAGATCTAAAATGCTCTCAGAGATGATGCTGCTGCTCCACTCTCTTTAGTCACTTGGGGGCAGTGATGTTCAACAGTGACGTTTGAACGCCACATCATGCTGAAATGGTAAACTGCTCTTAAACTTCACCTTAAACTTAACTTAAACTTCTGTTTTTTTTGCTTCAGCGTTATGTAACTACTGTAGGAAGGGAAAAACAGTAATATTTTTCAAGCTGATTTCAAACAAATGCAAAATGGAGCAATTTGTCAATAAATGGGGACCTCTGGTGGTGGCAGAGGGTCAAAGTGCAACAAAGGCTGAGAGGACAAGAATATATCATACATACATCAGGAAGAGGGTGTGACAGAGGGTAGGTTGGTAACCACTAGACTGAAGTACTGCGTATAAAGTTGTTAAACTAGTTCCACTTCTGCCTGATGCATCAGTATTAAAATTAATTAAAACAATATACAATAAAATATCAGTCACAAGAGCCATTTTCCTCCTAGTACTACTAGTACTAGGCCTGCATTTGGCTGATAAGTACTTATGCACTTTTACTTAAGTAGAATTTAAAATGTACTTTTAGATGCATGTATTTTGACACTTGTATTGGTACTTTTACTTAAGTAAAAGATATGATTATCAGTGGAGGAGGAAGCATTCAGATCGTTTACTTAACGTATCAATACTACAGTTTAAATATACTCTGTTACAAGTAAAAGGCGTGCATGCATATGTTTCTTTAAGTAAAAGAACATATGTATAAGCATCAAAATCAGAGATGGGAAGTAACTAAGTGTATTTATGCAAGTACTGTACTTAATTGTACTGGAGTATTTCCATTGTATGTTACTGCATTCTTCTACTCTAATACATTTTGGAGGCCAATATTGTATTTGTTTTACTCCACTACGTTAATCTGATAATTTAAGTTATTATTTACTTTACAGATAAAGATTATTAACACAAAATACAGTTCAGCAAATAAAACATGATGTATTATTACAGATTAATGTACCCAACGGTAAAAAAAACCAGCTGAAATTAACTTCATCTTTACCAGCTGCAACATGAAAGAGATTAACACATTAATGCCTCAAAAATTATAATTCAGTAATACTTAATATTCTGAAACGGATCTACATTATCAGGGTCTTCTACATTTGGTACATTAAGTATATTTTAATGTTAATACTTTTTACTTTAGTAAGATTTGAATGCAGGACTTTTACTTGTATTTCTACTCTGTGGTATTGAAAAGAAAAGTACTCATTGTGCAGAATAGCTCTTTTCAGTATAATGTATATTATTGTATTGTACTGTATTTACTGAGCACATGATTTGCAGCTGGTAAAGGCGTGATGAGTGGCTTGTGAATTTTCCTCTGGGGAACAAAATCTTATCATATCTTACAAAATGTAACCTATGAAACATATAATAATGCATTATATTTAATTTGTTCATTGTATTTTATATCAATAATAATTCTGCAAGGCCTAACAGTAGTTGGAAGATAAATATAGAGAAAGTAAAAAGAAGCCTATAATATATTTCATTTTGAATTGTAATGGAGTTGAAGAAAATTGAAATACTCAAGTAAAGTACAGTAAGAGTATCTAAAAACTATCCCAGAGTACAGTTCTTGAGTACATGTACCTTGTTACTCTTCACTGCTGTGAAGAGATTCCACCGTTAAAAAAAACGGGGAAATTTAATGAAGACACAAGAAACAACGAATCGAAAATATGTCTGCATAGTAGACTGATAATATACAGCTTTGTTTATGAAGGGGATAAAACACAAAAGAATATTAAATCGAAAATCCCTTTGAAAAGTATTCACTTCCTTGTCTGAGTCTGTCGGTTAGTGACGACCGTGTCCACAAGGGAACCCAAGATCTGCAAAACTCTCGCGAGATTTGTACACGTTTTTTTTCATTGTGCACTTTGCACGAGATAAATGTGTTTCATAATGTGACAAGGGTAACGTTATCATCTGGGTAGGTTTCGCCTGGAACGGGTCTGGTAAAGATCATAGTTCGGGTTAAAACCTTTACTCTCGCGAGATATTTCGCTGGTTTGGGGTTCCCTTCTAGACACGACCGTTATGACACGCACTTATGATTGCCCCACTTTCCTGCAGAGCTCGTGGCATGTCTGTTTCGCTTTGACCAATAGGAATGCCCCCATGTGACCCCCGCAGCCAATCGTATTCGGCAGCACTTTTCCGCCCGGTTAGAAAGTATAAAAAGCCCCGCCCAGTGAAAATCATCAGTTACTTCTTACACAGGACTCTTAAAGGCCGGGCTGTGAGAGCTAACTTATTATCTTCCTCTTCTTAAACCAAACTCCTGCACACTGCAAACCTTCAGCAAACATGGTGAGTATGAAAATATAGTTTTTATTCACTTATCGTGTGTTTATTTAACCTCTTTTAAAGCTTTAAAGTGTATAATCACGTGGCAGATAAGTTTAACTAACTTATCAACTTAAAGAAGCAGCATTAACGGTCTACTTTAGCTTTGATTTAGGGCGGTTAAACCAAAATTCATCTTAAATAGGTGTTTTTAACTCTAACTTTGGCGACTGAAGCGTGACTCGACAGGGCACAGCCCAAATTCAAGTTCAGCTTCCGTTTTTTTTTTCCCGTGTGTCTGCACGTTGCCCCAGTTGTCGAAGGTCAGTGTGCTTTGAGCCTGAAACATTCCTGTGTTAACCGCCTGTTTGAAGGGGCCTGGTCTTTAGGAAACTGCAACCACAGGCTTTTCAAACAAAACCTATTCACCAAAAGCCTTATGGGCCTTTTTTGATATTTATCCTTTCATGTTTTATGTATGTGTAAGCCTACTACTGTTGTCTGAAAATCTTTAACTACAGCTGTGTTTGTTTTGTTCCACCACAGAACTTTGATTTATTATGTTTTTTTATGCTCAACACACAGTTTTCTTTCTTCTTTATTTAAGCACATCTGAATGCCTGAATTGGGGCCAGACCGATACTGGATTTTTGTGGCCAATACCGATAGTGGGGAGTGTAAAAAAAACAAAAAAAAAACTAATATGGATATATTGGCCAATATTTTTTGCACAGATTGATTAAATTCTATTACTTTTACACAGAATTAGGGCTCAACTAACTATTATTTTCATAGTTGATTAATCGGTTGATTATTGTCTCAATTAATCGTTCTTTGCTAGTAAAATATTAAAATGGTGAAAAATGTTGATCAGTTCAAAAATATTCAGTTTACTGTCATTGAGAAATAAAGAAAACAGAAAATGTTCACATTTAAGAAGCTGGAGAATTTTTACTTTTTTCCTTTCCTCAAACTGATTAATTTATCTAAATAGTTGGAGATTAATTTAATAATCGATTAATTGTTGCAGCTCAATAGTTTATATTGACATGAACACGTTTTTTAAAATGATCCCTCAAAAGTTGTTCACACTTGTGACAAAGATATGTAATAGAAACAGGATAATTGTAATTTAATAATAAACTCTATTGTCAGATGATATCAGGACAGTGAACCAGTTAACTTCCAACAGTAATTTTAATAATTATAAGTGACTAAATAAAAAAACAAATGGTGCAAAATACATGTATATATTAGACCTAATTGGAAAAAGGACCAAATTTACATTGAATGCTACATATAACTCCAAAGAAACAATCTTCATTATGTTTTCTTTAAAAAAAAAAAAAAGGATCATCAGACAATGTCTGCCCGCACGATACAGGCCGATAAAACTGATTGTCCAGTATCACTAAACTCGGTCTGGCTTTAGTCTGAATAATCAGCCCCTCTGTGATAGCTTTGTTTCCTGAAGCGTGTTCTGTTCAGGGTGAATGACTGTGCAACATGTCATCAGGTGACTTGGGTCATGATGAGCTGGTATCTGGTTCTTTACAATAGAGCCCTTTTTTCTTCTTATAACTCTGACATTAAGTACAGAGATGCCCTCGACATGTGACCAGAAGCCTTCAGTGTCTGATTAGTGTTACAAGAACTTCTAAAGACGGCCTTTCACACGGCAAAGCTTAATTCTATTACAATTCTTTAACAACTTTTTTTCCCCCCTTTTCCACAGCGTGAGTGTATCTCAGTCCACGTTGGTCAGGCTGGTGTCCAGATTGGCAATGCCTGCTGGGAGCTTTACTGCCTGGAACATGGGATCCAGCCGGACGGACAGATGCCCAGTGACAAGACCATTGGAGGAGGAGACGATTCCTTCAACACCTTCTTCAGTGAGACTGGAGCTGGAAAGCACGTCCCCAGAGCTGTGTTTGTGGATCTGGAGCCCACTGTCATCGGTAAACTCTCAATAAATACAAATTATTCTAAAATATTGAGGGTAGATGGTCCCCCCCAACCCCCCAACCCCCCTGCCCCCAAGTCAATCAAACCTTGCTTTAATTTCTGCTAATTTCCCTCAGATGAGGTGCGCACTGGGACCTACCGCCAGCTGTTCCACCCTGAGCAGCTGATCACTGGTAAGGAGGATGCTGCCAACAACTACGCCCGTGGACACTACACCATCGGCAAAGAGATCATCGACCTGGTGCTGGACAGGATCCGCAAACTGGTGGGTAAATTCAGAGAAGGTTAATTGCAAATTTTGCTCCAGAATATCAAATGAAATGATGTGACTGTGTCTCATATGTAACCATTGTCCCTCCTCTCTGTCCTCAGGCTGACCAGTGCACTGGCCTTCAGGGCTTCCTGGTTTTCCACAGCTTCGGAGGTGGCACCGGCTCTGGTTTCACCTCCCTGCTGATGGAACGTCTCTCTGTCGACTACGGCAAGAAATCCAAGCTGGAGTTTTCCATCTACCCAGCTCCCCAGGTGTCCACCGCTGTGGTGGAGCCCTACAACTCCATCCTGACCACCCACACCACCCTGGAGCACTCTGACTGTGCCTTCATGGTGGATAACGAGGCCATCTACGATATCTGCCGTAGGAACCTCGATATCGAGCGTCCTACTTACACCAACCTGAACAGGTTGATCAGTCAGATTGTGTCCTCCATCACTGCTTCCCTTCGTTTCGATGGTGCCCTCAATGTTGATCTGACAGAGTTCCAGACCAACTTGGTGCCGTATCCCCGTATCCACTTCCCTCTGGCCACCTATGCCCCTGTCATCTCTGCTGAGAAAGCTTACCACGAGCAGTTAACGGTGTCAGAAATCACCAATGCTTGCTTTGAGCCATCCAATCAGATGGTGAAATGCGACCCTCGCCACGGCAAATACATGGCTTGCTGCCTGCTTTTCCGTGGTGATGTGGTGCCCAAAGATGTAAATGCTGCCATCGCCGCAATCAAAACCAAGCGCACCATCCAGTTTGTGGACTGGTGTCCCACTGGTTTCAAGGTTGGCATCAACTACCAGCCTCCCACTGTAGTTCCTGGTGGAGACCTGGCCAAGGTCCAGAGGGCTGTGTGCATGCTGAGCAACACCACTGCTATCGCAGAGGCCTGGGCTCGACTTGACCACAAGTTTGATCTGATGTACGCCAAGCGTGCCTTTGTTCACTGGTATGTGGGTGAGGGTATGGAGGAGGGAGAGTTCTCTGAGGCCAGAGAGGACATGGCAGCTCTGGAGAAGGATTATGAGGAGGTCGGAACTGATAGTTTGGGAGAGGATGAGGATGAAGGAGAGGAATATTAAACAGGCATGCATTCCCTTGTATTGGTCTCTGATCTGTGCCTTTTATCACTGTCAAAAATAAAAGCTGTTTATTGACTGCACCATTGTTTTCTGTCTTTAATACTGATTTCACAGGGCACCAGTACTGTTGGGGAGCATTTCACTGAAGCAGAGCAGATTTTTCTGTTTTTGTTTAATGCTAAAAACTTACCATCCTGGCCAGCATCAGGCTTGTTTGTAAAGTAGTTTTAGATCAGTGGTTTTCAGATTTATATATAATAATATCTGCAAAATAAAAAAACAAACAAACAAACAAGTAGCCTACTGATCACAGACAGAATTCCTGGTCTGCAGGAGGGGAAACTTATTCCCACCTGCATAGAATTAATCAGGGCCTTTGAGGTGTCACACTCTAATAATTCCCACTGTTGTAGATTTTAACTTTTTGCCCATACATGAAAATGAGAAAGTACACAGTCCAGTGTGTCTTACACTGAAAGTGGTTTAATAATACTTGGCCAAGGAGAATGAAGAAATAATCTGTTGGTGCTCTGTCCTGATGTTCCCTTTAATTCTGGGACAGTCTTAAAACATTCACAGATTAGGTCATGATGAACCTATGCCCAAATAAGGTCAGACCCAACACATCTACAGCACATAGAATCACCCTATTGGTCTGCAAATCCAAACATGGGAATTATGAATACACAAAGTCTGAGACCACAGCTCGGCACCCTTCGCTCCCATTAGCTCAGGGTCAGTGATGTCCAAACCAGATTAGTTATGTCTCCTCTGTTCAGAGAGACAAGGCGAACGCCTCTCTGACCTCAGCTGCCATAGCAACACTGTCAGGTTGTTATCTTGTTTATCTAAAAGGAGAAAAAAAAGCTGCATCTACTGTCTAGAAGAAAGACAGTATGTCTGTTCAGAATTAGTGTGGGCCTCTCGGTGACTCCAGTCTTTTGTATGATATCTAAAATTGGAAAATTCCTTAACACCCACCATCCAGTGACTGAGTGAGGAGCAGAAACTGGGGCTCCCTAAAGACATACTTTTTATGGAACAGAAAAGTACTAACACAGTAAAGTCAGAATCATTCATACAGTTTGGAAACCACTAGAAGGACAGTTTATTCTGCTCACACTATATTCTCCACCAGAGGTTCTCAATTTTATTTTTTTTTTTATCAGCTAAGACCCCCTCACAATACTTTGTATATATGTACAGCCCTGATCCCAAAATAACTGAGATGCTTTGTACATAACAGATTGCAATTATTTGCAAATATCTTTCAACTGATTCAATTGAATAGAATACAAAGAAAAGATTTCATTTTCAAACTGCTAAATTTTGTTTTTGTAAATATTCATGCATTCTGAATTTGATGCCTGCAACACATACCAAATACTTTGGTACAGGAGCAACAAAACATTGGGAAACTTGAGGAAAACTCTTAACACCTTTGAAACATTCAACAGGTATTCAGATTAATTAGTGACAGGTTACAGAACCTTAAAGATTCAAAATAAAGATTCAAAATAAGAATTTTTAGGGAAACCTCGAAAGGCTCAGTTGTTCACAAGCATGAACGGAGTGAGGTTCAACACTTTGTGAAAAACTGTGTGAAGAAATAGTCCAAGATAAAAGTCTACAATCCATAATATCATTAAAAGAAATCTCTGCATGTAAGGAGCAAGACTGAAAACCAACACTGAATGTCAGTGACCTTTGACCCCTCGGGCAGCACTGCATTAAAAACTGCATTAAAAACCCACATCATTGTATAAAGGATACTACATGGGCTCAGGAACACTTTGGAAAACCACTGTCAGTAAACACAGGCACCGTTAGTACTGAAAGGTACATGTGCAGGTTTTGGAGCAACTTATGCTGCCATCCAGACGATGCATTTTTCAAGGAAATCCTGCTAATGATGATGCAAACTCACACCCGCATGTGTCTGTAGTAAAAGAGTTCAGGTACTAGACTGACCTGCCTGCAGTCCAGACCTGTCTCCCATTGAAAACATGTGGTGCATTATGAAGCGCAAAACACAACAACAGAGACTGTGGACTGTTGAGAACCTGAAGTCGAATATCAAGCAAGAATGAGAAAGAATTTCCTTTTTAGAACTTCAACAGTTCGTGTCCTCAGTTCACAAACACTGACTGAGTGTTCAAAGAAAAGCTGACGTGTCACAGTGGTGAACATGATCTTGAAACAACTTTTTGGGTACGTTGCCGCATCAGATTCAGAATGAGGGCATATTTACAAAAAACAATGAATTTAATCAGTTTGAACATCAAACATCCTGTCTGTACTGTATTCAACTGAGTGTAGGTTGAAAAGTTAAATGAATGAATCACTTTAAAGATCTAAATGGTTTGACCATTAAGATGATCCTGCTGCTCTGCTCTCTTTAGTCACTTGGGGGCAGTGATGTTCAACAGATGCTTGAACTCCACATCATGCTGAAATGGTAAAGTAAACTTGCAATCAGCTGCAGGTAGCCTGTAGATTGATCACTTTAAATGACTTTCACAGCGTTAGGTGTTTTCAGAACACCATTTGCAGTTCTAATTTTCTTCTGGATAATGAGCAACATTGTATGGCAATCATGGAACACGTTTAGAAACTTGAGTACAGAGGTGACAATGCATACGACTCGCACCAAAACATAACACATTCACAAGTGTTGTACAAGTTTTTTTTAATTTAATTTCAGCTTTGTAATTTTGACCACGTTTGGCTACACAAATGCATTTCTTCAAATTCAGCAAATGTCATTTGATTTCATTAAACGCACTAAAACAGACAAAACAAAATGGCTTCTACACGACGCTGACCTACATGAATACTGTTTATTGCACTTATCATTGAGTTCATCTGCCAGATTGTCTCTTCTGTTGTTGACAAATGCATTGATAAAATGTTCCCCAAATATGAGATCGTGGGAGATTTATTACAACTGTGGATTTTGTAGATTTTGTCATGAAAACAATAAAGAACCAGTGTGTTAATTTGCAAAACTCAAAGGCAAAACAATTTTAGCTTCTTCTTAAAACCCCATATATTGATATTAAACAGGAAAAAATGTATTTTTGAACTGTCCCTTTATAAGAATGTTTCCTCTAACAGGTTTTGTCTTTTCAGCTCTTTTAGTCTTCAGAAGACCCTAAAATGGCCCAAAAATCT
Organism: Lutjanus erythropterus; assembly: GCF_056507025.1. Taxonomy (NCBI): domain Eukaryota; kingdom Metazoa; phylum Chordata; class Actinopteri; order Lutjaniformes; family Lutjanidae; genus Lutjanus; species Lutjanus erythropterus. The sequence continues at coordinate 4,395,740 of NC_139322.1, read as the reverse complement.
TCACCAAAATCTATTTATTAAAAACATGTCTGACCACAGACTTGATTTTATTAGAAAATGTGAGACCCACAAGTTTTCTTTTATGGATTACCAACATTTTTATGGCAATATTACCCAACAGAAAACATGAAAAACACCCCTGAGGGATTTTTTTTTACAACCTGGCAGCTGAAGTTGTTATTGTCTTTTAAGTGATCTACAAAGTACAGCAGCACATTAGGGCCATTGTAGTTTTATATTTAGAGAAAAAAAAACTAGATTTCTGAGATCATAAATTTATGAGAAAGACATTCTCTGAGATAAAATTTATGAGAAAAAAAAAACTTGAATATTCTCAGAGCTTCGAGTCGCAGATTTGTGAGGAAAAATAACTTGGAAATAAAAAGTTGTGTGTTTGTTTTTTTGCTGTCATGGACGATTGGATCAATCACATCACAGACGCCAGGTTTTCATCTCTGTATTTTACCTTCTCCTCCAGCTCTGTCATTTACATTTTTTTCTACCTACAATGGTCCTAAAACGCCGTCGTAGTAAAGCATTTCTGAAATAATCACCAACAAAACACACAACAAACCCTTTTTTACACGATGACCTATCAGAGAGCCGGAAAGCAAAATCTTTAAATCGATTTTTAAAAGAATATCTCACACACAACAAGCCGTTACTGTTACATATCTGAAACCTTTATTGATGATCATACATGTACTGAACAAGGCCATCATAGTGCAAGTCAACAAGGCGAGGAATAATTACAGGAGTCCTTCGGTGAGTAAAAGGTGGAGACGCCACAAACATTTTTAAAATCTGATTTAGCTCTAATTTGGTTGAACCGTGAAACTTTCTGTAAACTGAGATTCTGAGTAAACTTTAAGGTAAGTGACTCTGATACCCTGAACGTCGACGTGGCCCAAACGTCCACATCAGTGTCTCATTAATATCTTTGCACCGTCTAGCGTAAGTTTTGACAGTTCAGGCTGCAGCAGCCTGAACGTTAAGTCTCTGTCCAGCCCTGCAGGAGAAGAAAAACAAAAAGACTAATTTACAGATCTGTACATGTCCTGTAGACCTGCTAAAGGTCGTCATCACATGGCTCTAAAACAAGTTCAGGATAACAGCTAAGAACAAACGTACGATCTCCAGCAGATACGTGATTTAATAATTCACCCTGTGTGGTCAGTTTACGTCATGTTTCTAGCATCACTGTCTGCAGGATCCTCGAGTATGAATGATGCAGTTTGTCTTCATGTCGAAACATGACAGAAACCTGCTGTATGAAACTGACAGGAAGGTGCAGAGAAATGTACGTTAATGTTTACGTCACAGGGCTGCTGATGTCATGGACAAATACAGATGTGGACAGATGCAGACGAACTTATTACGGCGTATCAGGGCCTTTGTAAGGGGAAAAAAAATATGGAGCCAAGGGACAGAAAGTAATATATATGAGGAAAAAATCAAAATTTTCAAGATTAAAGTTTGAATTTAGGAGAAAAAAACTCACATTAAAATGGCAAATTTAAGACCAAAAGAACAACAAATTTACCAGCAGAACTTCCTTAACAAAAAACACTATTTTAAATTTTTTTTAACAACCTTTCAATTTGTTATTTTGTGACTTAAATCTCTGAGAATTTCTGAGATTATTCCTTGGAAATGAATGACTTTATATTGTCAGGAAATATATATTTTTTTTCTCTTATATTTGTGAGTTTTGTCTCATTAATTTACCACTTTAATCTTGGAGAATATCAAAGTGTTTCTCTTGTAAATGTGCGCCTTTTATCTCAGAGAATTTCACACTTTTTTTCTTGCAAATGTATGCCTTCAAATCTCAGAGAGTGAGTCACAAAACCTCCAGGACAAATTCACTATTTTTTTTAATTCGGCAATTTCTTATCTTGTCAATTTGAGACTTTAATCTCTTTCTCTTTACTTTAAAATTTCTGAGTTTATTCTGCCAAATGAGACTTTATAATCTCAGAGAATATTAGACTTTTTCTCATAAATTTGTAAATTTTGTCTCAGAAATGTACTACTTTAATCTCAGAAAATTTTTTTTTTTTTCTCCTAAATTTAACACTTCATCAGAGATGATCTCAGTGTTTTTGTCGTAAATTTACCACTTCAATCTCAGATAATTTGTTTTCTTGCTGCACGACTTTATAGTCTCAGAGAATATTAAACTTTTTTCAGAGTTTTGTCTCAGAAATTTACCACTTCAATCTCAGAGAATATCTGTTTTTGTTTCTCATAAATTTATCAGTTTAATCTCAGAGAACGTCTTGTTTTTTCCTCTTTGAATATCACTACCCTCCCCTGCCTCCATATTTCTTTGTTTTTCCTACAACGGCCCAGAAACAGAAATGTTTGTTAACCGATTTAGCTGATACAGTATAATAAAGTTGATATCATCATTCCCTTTAATAAAACAAAAAGAATTCACTATTCTGAATAATTTGTGTGGAAACCAGCTCCCACTGATATGATACGATATGACAAACAGTTTTTCTAATTCAGATCAGATTGTTTTATCTTCGAGGTCTGAATCAGTCCAGCGCTGTCTGTCTGGGTCACCTGACCTCACTGGCGTTTCTGGAGAACTGCTGAACGAGAACGTATTCAGATCCTTTACCTAAACGATCGGTGTGTAGGATTTAGCGGTGAACTTGCAGACTGCTGAGACTGGGTGTAAATCTTATACCTGGTCAGAAAGAGGCATAAAGTCTAAATCTAGACTGATTCATAGATTCACAAATATCTGATATTCTCAGCCACGTACGCTCAGATGAGTTCTTCAACAGAGCTGTGTGGAAAATTAAAGTGATTCAGGTGGAAAATGAATCGCTTTTTATGTGCCGTCACGTCGGACTGTTCAACAGTCAGTGTTTTATCGTGCTGACTTTACTCTTTTAAACCTCAATGAGAGATGAAATTGCATTTCTTTAACTCTGATTCTCCATAATGTTGCTGCCAATTAGAAATCAAGCTCACTGATGGGTTGATACGAGCGACTCGAGACCCAACTTCAAACTTGGGAGCTGTAAGCTTTGCCATGTTTCATGTTGTTTATTTCGTAGGTTCACCTGTTGAACTCAGATTTAGCATGTTGAACGGCTAATGTTGCTACAACCACAGGCTGTTAGACTCGTGTTATAATACCGAGGGACAGTCAAGAGAAACTGTGTGAATGTTGCGCTTCATGTGAAGCAAACTGTCCAACGGTCAATGTTGTACTTGGTTTTTACCTCAAAGCGAAATGAAACTGCGTTTTCTTTAACTCTGATCCTCCATAATGATTCACTACAAATCAGCAGAAGATTCTTAACAGTGTAACCTACAAACGCACACTTACAGGCAACATTCATAGTCTTGTGGGCAAAAAATAAAACCAGGTGTAGTTAAGACTAAGCTTAAGTCTGGCTGGTACAACCAACGTGAAGTCCATTCTAAAGACCCGTCTTAACTAAGACTGGCTTAGTAGTAGGGACTAGGCTTAGTAAAGACCAGTTGCTGCGACCCACTCCAGACGATCAGTAGGCGGCGACAGCTCCAGTCGTCTGACTCGGCGAGACTACCCTAAACCTTTTCTTTTTCACTCATCTGAAAAATGATCTGATTGGTGACTCAACGACGTAATACGATCAGTTGCAGCCCTTAGTTACAGTAAAAATGAGCCAATTTTTTTGATAACAGAAAGCCAGAGTCAAGCTCAAAGACAGACAGTTAAATCAGCGAAACACCAGTGATGTCAGGTGACCTGATCAGACTGAGCTGAACTCTGAGCTCGGTGATTCAGACCCCTGCTGCTGCTGCTGTCTACCATGCAGACACAAAAACACTCCACTAAAGTTTTTTTTAAACATGCAGCGACCAAACATCATTGTCTTTATCTTAAAAAAAAAAAAAAACATCCAGCAGTTAATTCTACATCACAATTTGCATCACAGAGAGGAAGTTATCTTCTGACTACAAAAGCAAGAAATTAATTCAAGCATTTTTTTTTTTTTAAATTCTCTTGGCTCTTAGGAATCTTTTAAACTACAAAACAAAATCATCATCATAACTTTCTGGTTAAAAAGTAGGGAAAAAAGAAGATTAAGAAGGGAAATAATCCTTCACATTGAGGGCAAACGTGCACAGCGAGAAAAACAAAAACAGGAAAGAAAATATTAAAACACAGTATAACACTTTACAGTATGATGCAGTCCAACAGACCTGAAGCTGAGACTTCTGTGTGAGTTATAGTAAAGGTAAATTTTACTTTCAGAGGTGTTTATTTAACTCTGTGGTTATTTTTTATGGCTGTAGATTGTGGTGTTGGTCAGACTGCATCGCAACGCTTCCTGATACACAGCGACAAGCGAGCTCGAGCGGATGGTGGGAGAAAAAATGTCCAGCTAACTTATTTATTCATAACTAATGTAATTTTCTTAAAGCTACTACAAGGAACTTTAATATTTTGATGATTTTGGAGCCCCCTGTGGACAAAAATGGCAGTGTTTCCACTGTAAAAAAAAAAAAAATATATATAACATCAAAAATAAAACTGTCTAAATGAAAACCTTTTCTTGCTTTTTTGTTTTAAAACTGGCTGTTGAAATACTCACTGTGACTTTGCCTGGGAAAACGTAACCACAGGCTCCAATCTGATCTGGTAGCAGCCATTAAGAAAAGGCTATATGGAAACAGCTGATCTTCTCACTGATGGTCTTGTTAACTTATGTAGGTCATATAAAGGCATCAGTGATGAACTGAGACTGTTTCATAACCAGTTAAAAACTCCTTGTAGTAGCTTTAAGTCAGCCTTGTTTCTACGTAGATGAAGGAGAGTTTACCGACTTCTAACTTCCAACAGCTCCGTTTCCTTCAAAACCTCGTCCGTTTTGAGGATTTCCTGATAAAAAGGATGCTGTGGATTACAAAGGAGTGCCACTTCTCAGCCTTGTTAAATAATCACTAGTTGTTCATGTTGAGATGAAGAAGAAACGTCAGCGCCGATCAGGGCTGTCGCAATGACCGCAACTTCGCCGTTCTCAGTTACTGTTACTACGCCTGTCAAGCTTTCCATTCTCGCAACTGTACTGCAGTTTACGGTGATAACGGTGGCAGGTTTAACACTGAAAGTGGGAGTAATTGTTGAAACACGAGGTCTTTGATTCGTCAGAGAAGCAAACAAGAGCAGCTTCTCATTTCTAGCTGACGATGGCGGCTAAAATAATGACTCACACAGGCTGATGCTTTAATGTTTCCATGTGACACATTTTGAAACAAGACTCCTGTGAAAGTGCATTAAATATGTAAAGTTAGCTAACCGCTGCATACATGATATAACGTTAATGCTAACAGACTGAGGCTAAAGTTAGCTTACATCTCAGTAAACACTGGTCAGACGGTGAAATACGGCAGTTATATCTGCATGACAGATGACAGAAATACACTCATTAATGCGGGAAAAGGAAGCTCGGGTACTCGATTTGCTCAGTGGACCTTGAGACGGGTCACCCAGCCAGACCAGCCAGACCAGCCGGACCAGCTGGACCAGCCGGACCAGCCGGACCAGCTGGAGAGAGAGAGGCATCGTCATCGTCTCACTTTGATTCTGCATCAGGTGACAATAAGCAACCACAAAAAATGTAATGCTCATGTTTTTTTTTTTCTATTTCCCATCTTGCTTTACACTTCATTATGTTAAACGAGTGAATCGATGCTTTAAAAGATTCAATAAGCAATACGAGGGCCAGTAACGGCTCAAGCTCACTGACGGATCGATCCTGGCTATTCAAGACCCGACTGCAAACTGGGACGCTGTAGGTTTTGCCATGTTTTATGTTGTCGATTCTGACCAAAGAAAACAGGTTGGAGGTGAAGCGAATGCACAAAACTTTGTAAAAATAGAACTGGGACGAGCGTTTTTTAAAACAAATGACACATCACTTTGCCTGTTCCCTGACGCACTGAGCAGGTTTGGGCATCTTTACTGGGAAAAAGTGAAACAAACGGTTAGGAAGCAGTGTCATACTGGTGTTTTTGTTTTGTTTTGTCCACCCACTGTATTCATGTTTGCCCTAAATGTCTCCCCAGTCTTCTCTCATGGGACCATCTTGTGTTCTCAAAGTGCAAAAATAAAACATTCCCTGAACTTTTGACATAGAAGATAAGTTTAAATGTGTATTTACCAGATTCCTTGTAGAAAATATACCTGACATGATTTTATTTGTAGTCTGTTGGCTCCGACATGAAACTATAAAACACTTCATCCACTCTGATCTGACGCTGCACAGTAAGAGCAGCTTATGTGACGTTGTGATTTCCAAACCTGTAATAATCCTCTAAAATAATCTCACACAAAACGAGTGTGGAAACAGATCCTCGGTTCACTTCCAGCCAGCTCCGGGAAAGCAGCGAGCGAGGTGGGGCAACAGCAGGTCCCTGATCGCTCACAGGAGGGCAGCCTCACCCAGAGAGAGGACAGGGAGAGGGAGAGGGAGAGGGAGGTGGAGGAAGAGTGTGAGAGAGAAATAGAGAGGGTGTATTCCCTGAAACATAAACTGCCAGCGAGCTCTGACTCGGCACAACTGTTGGCCTCGCTCTGCTTTGCTTGGGGTGGTGACAAATGAAATAAATGAAGTGTGCCAGACCTCATGAGAGGGATTTAACAGCTCAGAGTTTCAGAGACACGCTGCATGCAGAGGGGGGGGGGGGGGGGGTACATGTGAGGATGATAGCAGGACAGATTGCATAGAATTAACAGTTAAATATCTTCCAGGAGTTTTTAGCTTCGAGGTGCAGCGGTGTACTCCTGCACTCTGCATGCTGCAGCCCATGTAGGACCCTCTCTCTCTCTCTGCTACTTTACGGCCTGGTCGAGTGTCTGCGATGACTGTGAAATTTACAAGTCTTATAAATTAAAGCCGAGGCAGTGTCGGGGGAAGACGACGGCGTGCATGTGTGCAGCTGAACTGAGTGTGTTCTGGCGAGTGTTAGCAGCATGCTAGGCTACCGTGGGTGAGCTCTACAGCGCAGCCAGCTGTTTGCAGGGCGTCACGAGTCCGGTACTCCGCTCCCAGCTCACCCGCTGAGGGGATGCAGGTCCACCTTCACCTTCTCTCCGCTGCTCAGCATCCCCACGGTGGGGTAGAGGCCCCCGGGAGGAACCACCATCTCCCTGCGGCCCATCAGCTTCCCGTTCCTCGTGAAGAACACCTGCAGAACCACAGGGGGGCGACAGTGAGTGAAAAACACACAAATGTTGGACACAGTTTGGGTTTAAGGACGCAAATCGCTGGCATATAATTTGGGAGTGTCCAGTGGTAAGACCTTTCTGGACAGAGTTACTAAAAAACATATTCTACACTGATCTGACCTGAATTTTCCACATTATTTTTTAAAGAAAACTGATTTTCAGGCATCCTGATGGACATATGTTTCGTATATTAATATGCACTTAAACAAAAGAGCTCATAAGGTGCTGGTTATCTCCTGAACCACCTGACATGACATGGATAGATACAGTAAATGATATTTATGTTATGAAAAACATTACTTTTTTCTTTTTTTCTTCAGGCCTGCGCCGCCTGCTGCAGTCTGAGGAGAGAGGCTCCACAGATTTTATAACTGAACTATAGAAGGATGCACACTTCCTCTGACTTTGTGAAAATCTGATGCTACGTTCTGTGATCATATTTGGCAGCGAAATCTGATTCGACTGGTTGACTTAGTCAGGATGACAGCTCTAGTCCCAGTCTACTGGCAGATATCTCTGTGGCTGATATATTTAAAACTCACACCAAAAATAATCTAGATAGACAAACAACACTTCAGGTAAGAGGAAAAATATGGATTTCTGATTTTAGGGTGAACTATCCCTTTAAGTGTATGCTATGTTTAGAGTATTTTCACTGCTTTACCTTACTGTCAGACATCCTTTTCTGATGGGAAACTGCAGTGACATAAACCAAAAATCGCTCTGTCCAAACCAACCATACTCCACAGGCAAGATGGGTAATTTTCATGAGCAGTTTGAGTCATTTTTTGAAAAAAAAAAAAGTAAAAATTCTCTGATTTCGGTTTCTTAAATGTGAACATCTTCTGGTTTCTTCGCTCTGAATATTTTTGGGTTGTGGGAAAAATTTCAGGATGTAACCCTGGGCTTTTCTGACATTTTAAAGGCAAACAACTATTTATCGAGAAAATAATCAGTGAATATAATTATTAGTTGTAGCCCTAAAGGATACAAGTTTTAGTTTAGTGAGCTCGGTTTGGGAACCACTGGCTTAGCTTATGTTGTCCTCCTCCAAACTGAGGGTGCGCCGACCACCATCTACTGTACCCCACCTCAAAAAAATCCATCCAACATATCCCTTAAAATTTTGGACCAACTGAGTCAAATAGAGCAGGGGCAGATTTTGTGGAGGTACTGAATTAATGACCCCGTAATGCTGTTTTACTCTTGCAAATCTCATTTACACACACACGCCTTTCAGTGCAAATCCACTGATGGAGCATTGGAACAATTAGTCATGAAAGAAAAGTCTTTTCATAATGACTGATACGAGTACGAACTTCATTTGAGAGCGCTCAGTGTGCCGGTTGTAAACAGGAATTATGTGCAGTTAGGAAATATCGTTAAACAAACAGGTGGCAGAGTAATGTCTGTCTTCTTTAGGGGAAAAAAGAGTCAGTGTTTACAGTACATGTCTCTACTAAATCAGCGTGGTGATCAAACATTATCCAGCTGTTCTCAAAAGAACATCAACAAGCTTTTCAATGCTAATACTGACGGCTTCTTTCCAAGTCTGAGAGCAAATACCGACACACTAAAACAACAAGTCAAGTACTGTGGAGTGTGTGTCTTCGATAAATCAGGCTGAGTCACATATCAAACATTTACTGTACCACCCACTCGAAAAAAAGAAAGGCTTAACCGCTATTCAATTACAGATGAAGGGTGAGTGAAACTGCAACAGGCTTCATTGGTTCGAGCACCAACGGCCCCCGACGCCGGCACGCACGTGCAGCCGTGCCCGCAGAGACCTCTGCAGCGTCGAGGAGCGGTGCATTCTGGGTAAAGTGTCCTGCTGAACAAATATTGACAAATCCCTGGATTACAACTCGGCCTGTTCTCTTCTCACCCACTTGGGTTTCAGTTCTGCGTGCGCCCAAACCCGCTCAGTGACCCCCGCGGCCTCGACTTGCACAACCGTGTGGGCAAGTTGGCCCAGCGGCTACGAGTCGAGGCAAAGTGAAAACCGCAGTAATTAAAACAATAACAAACAAACAACAGTTGGAACATGCAGCAGTTGGATGATTCGAGTGTTAGGTGACTCGCTGGATGGACGGCACGTATAAGGCGTGGTGAGATGGACTGAAACATAAAGGTCACGGTGACGCTTCCCACAGGAGCAGAGCCTTCTGCTCTTTTAAAGGGACAGTTCACCCCAAAAATCAAAATACATATTTTTCCTCTGTTCTGTACTGTTATTTATCCATCTAGATGATTTTGGTCTAAGTTGCAGAGTTTTTGCAATATCGGCTGTAAAGATGTCACCTTTTCTCCAATATAATCAGACTAAATGTCACTCGGCTTGCGGTGCTAAAAGCATAAAAAAAAAATACATCTGAAAAACCGAACATCAATGTCTCTTTCCAGGAATCATGATTCAGTTACTCAAGATAATCCACAGTATTAGATGCAAAAGGCATTTTTATGGAATTAATTCATAAGAAATACAGGTGTCTAAGGCCTTGTCTACACAGATACAGATATTCTTGAAAACATTTTCAATCCTGTCCACCCGACTTTCGTTTTAAAATCTTTGCACACGTATGTTGGATCATTAGGTGGCGCTACTCTATATCATCAAATTTGTCAAATACCAGAGAAGAGGATTATAATCACCTTTATTTATTTACCGATTAATCTGTCGATTATTTTCTTTATTATCGATTAGTTGTTTGGTCTAGAAAATGGTGAAAAATGTTGATCACTGTTTCTCAAAGTCCTAGATGACGTCTTCAAATGTCTTGTTTTGTCCACAGCCCGAAAATACTCAGTTTACTGTCATCGGGGACTACAGAAACCAGACAATGTTAGCATCCAAGAAGCTGGAATTTTTTTAACTTTACTTTAAAATTAATCAATAATTATGAGTCGTAAGAAATCATTAATAATGTTTTGGAGATGTTTAAACGGTTAAATTGAGCAAAATGTCAGTGGAGTTTGGCAGGCAGTGAAACAGGCAGTCACTGAACTATTTTCAGAGCAGTGGGCTTCTGTTTTCAGGATAACAGGCTGAACTTTACACTGATAGACAACTGACCGTTATAATCAGCTGATCAGCTTGCAGTGGAGGACTCGTCCTCGCTTTATATTGTCAAAATATAATGTTCCACTCGTCTCTCGCTCTCCTGTTCAACGTCCCGCATCCCTCTCCCTCTCTGATGACAAGTCATGGACATTTTTTGATTTAGTACAGCAAATATATTACGTATTTCTCATTTAAAATTTAAAAAAGAGAGAAAAAAGAAAGAAAAACATCATTTAGAAACAAAACCCTGGGAACCTTCAGAGAAGACAGCGTCCTTTGGCTTCACAGATCTTCATAGTGAGTCTCAGCTCTGTGTTTAACTGTCCAGCCTACAACTGTTTGGTTTACTCTCACCTCTCTCACAGCAGGGAATGCAATGGAGCATTTAGCAGCTAAAGAGCAAAGTGAGAGTAAATATTGTTGCATTCATCAGATGGATACATTAACACGACTCCAAATGACTGCTAATGTTGCTCTGTGGGCTGGAAGTGTTTTAATTGTTTGCTTTTAAGCTCAAACAAAAATTAAATGAATGTTATGTCAGTGTTGTGTTGACAGTTTGTTACGCTGCCCCCAAGTGGCCAAAGAAAATCAATGAATGCAGGTTTCCATTATGTCCGGATTAAGTCATAAAATGCTAATGAATCTAAAACATGGATAGTTTACATATGTGGGGCAATTGTTAACACAGCTGTGTTGTGTTTACGAGTGTTGCTCACCGTGACCTTCCTGCCCTCCTGTCCCTGTTCCGCTTCTTCTCCATCTTCCTCCTCCTCCTCCTCTTCGTCGTTGAGGTACAGAACGTTCTGGACGCCTGCGTGACCCGGACGTACCTCCAGCCGATCCCAGTCGTCGATGTCACCTGAGGACAAAGCAGAGCTCGGCGTGTTTGAGACGAGGCGTTCGTGTGCAGAGCGGAGCAGTTGCTGCTCTGTCACAGGCTTACTCACTGATAAAGTACCACAGGGAAACACAGTGCAGAGAAGAAAGAGCGAAACATGACAATTAACGCCACAACCTGACACGTTTTGTTTTGTGATAAGGTTAGATGGCATTAACTGCTGTTTTATACCATCTTTAAGTCTGAATATTACAGTGCATCCAAATTGTTATCACAGGTTTGGTAACTTGAAACAGATGCACTGAAACCACCTGAGAGCAGGAAAGCCTATATTTGTCTCTCATGGAAAGAGGGAGGAGGGGCAAGAACTTCCCCTGTAAGTGACTGCTCAGCTCTCCATGCGGGGGATCTTGATTTGCATCCAGTTTCTTTCCCACAGGCATCACAATGAGCTCCGTTAAGACGAAACGCTGCCGCAACCTCCTCGTGCTAAACCACGATAAGCACGTTTAAGAGGGAAACCTCCCACGGACACGCAAACCACTTTAATGAGTGACGGTGTGATGGCAGCGCCTGAGCCCTGAGCCCTCACCTTCTCCATCCAGGATGTAGTCTCGTGGGAACATGATGCCGCAGCCCATGATGTCACCTTTGAAGCAGCGAGGACCAAAAGCATCACCAACCCCGCTGCCGTGAAAGATCTTGCCGTCATCTGTCAGAGAGGAGGAGTGAGAAACAAACATTAAATCCTGCAGCTACTAGCAGACTCATGATTTAACTTTGCATTTGTCCGTTGACCTGTGAGCTGCAGTGTTTCTGCAGAGTTCATCAAGTTACACTGTGTAAAATGTAAATAAGTACAGAATGCAATGATTTACAAATACTTGTCGACTTGTATTCAATTGAATACAGTATAAAGAACTAGAGCTGCAACGATTAACTGATTAATAATTGATTATTAAATTAATCACCAACTACTCTGATAATCTACTAATTAGTTAATTATTTTTTTGAGAAAAAAGTCAAATTCTCTGATTTCAGCTTCTTAAATGTGATTATTTTTTGGTCACTTTACTGTGACATCTTAGGCTTTTACAACTACTAACTGATTATTCAAGAAAATAATGGAGTGATTAATCGACTGAAAATAAATGTTAGCTGCAGCCCTACAAAAACCAAAACATTTAAATATCAACTTAACTGAAAAACTTTATTTCTCTTTGTAAATATACTAATTTTGAATTTGATTCCTACAACACGTGTCAAAAAAATTGAGACAGGAGCAACAAAAGACTGTGAAAGCTGCTCCAATTAGTAACATGATTGGAGATTAAAGGGGGCATCCTCACGAGGCTCAGTCAGTCACAAGCTTGGATGGGATGAGGTTTCTCAACACATACCTGCAGGAATTTAGAGATTTCACCATCAATAATCCATAATATCATTAAAAGATTCAGAGAATCCAGAGAAATCTCTGCATGTAAGGAATAAGACTGAAAACCAACACTGAATGTCTGTGACCTTTGACCCCCCAGGCAGCACTGCATTAAAAACTGTATTAAACCCACATCATTGCATAAAGCCTAGATTCTCAAATTGTGGTACACAAGCTCCCTCTAGTGGTACACGGACAAATGTCAGAAATATTATTAAATATATATATATATATATTAATTTAAAAACATTTAATTCTATACAACAAAAATACAATAAAATGTCTGATAAAAATACACAAAATATGAGAAATGACTGAAATGTAATTTAAAGAAAGTTTTGTCTTCACCTATATTTTGTTTCAATATCAGCCTGCTACATCAATCATGCACATAAGAAGCACGTCATCCATAATTATAGGTAGTTATGAGCTAAACTGTGATAGCAAGATAGCAAGCAGAAGTAAAATGAAATGAATGCTTCATAAACACTGCAACTGTGGCTCAAAAAGGGAGCAGCCTTGTAAAAACTTAAATAAATGACAGTGAACTGAGCACAACTGCTCGTGGCGCCAGTGAAGTGTCCACAGCACCTGTTAACACCAATCAGCGCAAACCAGTAAAGTGGAACTTGGAAAGCTCAATAATTTCTCAGTTGGTATGTGGTGTACAAAGTTTGACAAACACTGATATAAAGGATACTACATGGACTCAGGAACACTTTGGAAAACCGTTGTCAGTAAACACAGTTTGTCTCTGCATCTACAAATGCAGGTTAAGACTCTACCATGCAAAGAGAAAGACATATATCAACAACATCCAGAAACACTGCAGACTTCTCTGGACCCGAGCTCATCTGAGATGGACTGACGCAAAGTGGAAAAGTGTGCTGTGGTCTGACGAGTCCACATTTCAGACTGTTTTCACAAATCATGGACGTCGTGTCCTCCGGGCTAAAGAGGAAAAGGACCATCCAGATTGTTACCAGCACTAACTTCAAAAGACAGCAGCTGTGATGGTATGGGGGTGTGTTAGTGCCCATGGCATCATGGGTACCTGTCACATCTGTGAAGGCCCCATTAATGCTGAAAGGTACATACAGGTTTTGGAGCGACATATGCTGCCATCCAGATCTTTTTACAGAGACATCCCTGCTTATTTCTCTGAAGTCTCTTTAAAAAAATGCAGGTATATAAAAAACAAAGTGTTCAACATCTCCTGACAGCCAATAATCACATGCAAAAATATTTTATAACTAACATAACTGCCTACTGCAGGCAAGGAAAAATATTTGAGACTTTTGTAAATCAAATTCCAAACTTTTTAATACCTTCTAAGGCCTTCTTTTGAGGAAACAGCAGTTCTTGAAAAGATCTGCTACATGTCTCATTGCTGAACTTGAACTTCCAAGACGTGGACAACACTTTGTCCTTTAATGTGTTTACCACAGCGTGCAACATGTGTACATGCAATGTAGCGCTAACATTCAGGACATCCTGACATTCCAGCCAGATGATGATGTGTAAAGGCGAAAGCAGCGCTAGTAGAACCACTTCAAAAAAAAAAAAAAAAAGACAACATCCAAAGGAAATCATCAAAACAACACATACTACAGTTGCGAGAGACAACAATGGAAAAAAAAAAGGGTAAAAGAAAAACATTGCAGAGGTAGCCTGCAGACGAGCTCTCCTCAAGCAAACCGGCGTGGCTGCTGCTGGTAAATATTTATGGAGTTGTCATGGGACCCGTCCCCGGCTCAGGATACTGTTTAAACAATCTCTATCTGAGCACCAGGAGGGAGACGGAGACACTGTATCATTACGGCTCCCATGCGGGCCCTTGTCACAACACCACACACTAGGCAAACAGTGGAGCCACGCCGGCACAGGCGCACTGCGACTAAAAATAGCAGAGCGGGGCTTTGGAGAGTGACAAGAGCTGGCGCTAGAGGTGAGCTGGGGTGAGGAGGAAGTCCAGGTTTGGACCTAAGGATGGAGCTAGTTCACTGGGGTAGGAAAAGCCTGGCAGAACGTCAAGGGCTGGAGGGATGTTCGCGACAGTAACTGGAGCAATCATCAAAATTCTTCCACACTTTGTTCGCAATATTTATCTACATCATTATTATCATTATTTAGATTTATGGATTCACCTACTCCAAACACCCATACAGCCTTTAATTATCCTAAAGACACACCACTCTAACTTTACTTAAAGGATAGTTCAGATTTTCTGAGGGGGTTGTATAAGGTACATATCCACAGTCTCTGGAGAAGCAGCAAAACATTGTTATATAAGTCAAATATTGCTCCCTCCAAAGTGACCAGACTCCTTTGGTGAAATCGGTAATTTTATCTTGCAAAACACAAAAAACTGCCGGTTTACCGCTGCCTCGATCGGTTAGTGTGTTTGTGTTATTGTGCGGTCTTTGCGTTTTAAAGGGTTAGTTCTGATTAGGGGTGTGCATGACATGGGTTTATGCAATAACATGACATCCAGTAATTACTATTTTCCTTGATAACACAGACTCTGGTTCAACATACAGAGCGTGTAACAAAGATGTGGATGATTATGTACAGCAGCTTGTAGGTACAAGCAAAGCACGGCAGTTTCTCTGTTGAGAGCAACATCTGCTCGCACCATCCGAGGAAGTGAGGATTCGGTGGATTCACTTTATTCACAACAAAAGGAAAACTCTAATGTGTGCGCCACATTAACCATGACTGTTTTGTCAACAAGGGCCGGTACAAAGCAAGCAGCAAAGGTCGGGAAATGGGATTGGAGTTAGTTTTCATCAGAAGTGATTTTAGGTGATGCAATGAGGGGGGAAAAAAGCACAACGGTGAATCAAAAGGGCGTAGCCTGGACCAGTGCTTCCCAAACTTTTTTTTTCCTGAGGACTTTTTTTTTTTTAAATAACAAACTGTTGCAACCCAAGTCACAATAAGCCTTATCGCTAAATTCTCAAAAGAGTTCATTCATGCATAAATTAACATTTCTGACCATTTCTTCATCATCTCATTGTTTTCTTTCCTCTTAACAGGAAAACAACATTTTAGCCTACTTCAATGAGACAAAATTTAAATTTAGACAGAATTAACAGGCTCCTGTTTTTTCCTCTCATCAGTAAAACAATATACACATTTTAAATGTTCATAAAAGGTGATATAATTCTTAAATCTGCAGAGTTTCCGCCACAGTCTTAATTATTTGGGAGGCACATTAAATTTACTGTGATCCACCTGTGGGTCCTGACCCAGCCTTTGGGAGTAACGTAAAAAATAATAAATAATAAATAAAAGCAGTTTGTACAGGGGCAACTAAAAATTGACTTTGGGCATGTAGATTTCTAACCCCCTTGTCCCATTAAAACAGCACGACTTGTATGCTATCTTATTGTGCAAATAAACAATCTTTAACAAAGAAATTATGCTTTTAAAAAAAGATGGGGACAAAATCAGCGCTCTCTCTTTAAACGTTTAATCAGTTTTTTGAAAGAAAAAGGAAACTGATTAACAGAGGATGGAAACAGTCATTAGTTTAAGCACTAAATTAGAAAATGTTCTGCACAGTAAACATTGAAATAATCTTAGTAAATGGTAAAATGAATTTTGTCTGACAGGTATGTGAGGCTATTTTAGTTCTGAGCATACAATAATATGTTCTGTTGCTTTTCTCAAGTGTGCTTTGGCGCTTGAAACATTGGAAATCAAGATGCAGGAAGCAGGCTCAATTTGAAGCTCAGCTGTGGTGGAAAATGTTAAAATTTGTGTTGGAGACTCGAGAGTTTAAAATTAGCACAGAGGTGTTGACCAAGGTTTGGCTCCGGGGCTGGTCAGAGTATATGGAGCAGAATACGGGCGATGGTGTTAATGCAGACGTCAAGATCATAAACCGAGGCAGTCGTCGGTGAAGCCAACAATGTTAGCTACTGTGACCGCCACCAGGTGCTGGATCCAAAGGTGATCCTAGCAGCGAGACGAAGGTGTAAACTGCAGCCGAGTTTAGGGTTTGGAGCCGGGCCGACAGGAGGAAAGGGCAGGCTCCGTGGGCCAAGAGAACCTGACTGAGACCAGCTGGGAACAAGAAAACAGGCTTTCTCGTAACATGAGAGTTTGTCTGGAAAAAACTGGGCTTCCCTGCCCAGGGAACAATGACTTCACAGACTCCTAAAACATGAAAAATTAAAACAAAATATTTATATTCTTCCATGATTTCACCTACTCTCTCTCTCTCTCTCGCTCTCTCTCTCTCTCTCACACACACACACACACAGACACACACACACACACACATATATGTGAGTTTGCACATGTTGTGAAGAATTTACTATAAATTCCATTTATAGCTGCCATGTGAGTGTTGAACTCTTGATATATAATATATAATATAGTTTCTGGATCCACTGGCCAGCGAGGCCCCATCTCATACAGTATATGAAGGATACATTTAAATCATCTCTGCTTACAGCTCCTCCAAAATGAAATAGTGCAGCATGAGTAGCAGTTCTCTGGGTCATGAGGAAGAACAGACTCTGCAGTTACATGGTACTGATAAAGATGATGTCTGTTTTAACTCAAATGGTTAGTTGACAGACAGACAAATAAATCTGAAACTATTTTGATAAACACTTAATTTTTTGCCACATCGTGGCAGGTAGAGTGACAGATGGATTCCCTTTAGAGCTGAAACCAGGGCTGTGACAATAATCACAATAACGCGGTCATGTGAGGCCTGGTGCGGGGTTGAGATCATTACCGAGGGGTTTGTGCAATGCATTTGAGAGCTACACACATGACAAGTCAGGGACGCAGCCTCGGATTGGTCGACACTCAACCGAAGGCATCAGACGACTGTCAGTAGACAACAACAGCATTTTCAACACAAAAACAATTGATAAATGATCACAGAGGACATTCAGGGTTGGATTTATCATTCTGAATTTATTTTAGACACTGTGGTATAAGGCTGGATTACAAAGTCTCTGACAGGTGTATGATTGCAGACCCCTAAAAATAAAATTTGTGTTGATGATAGTAATGAGCTCAACCCTACGGTAGGCATCACGTGACCTCAGTATTGTGGTAATCTGGTTATCGTCACAGTCCTATCTAAGGGATAACCACATTCAATTCACTACAACTGTGGCGACACCAACTCCTTCCTGTAAAGTTCAGAGATTTTCAACTCAAAACACTTGGAGAGGCTGCACAAAAAAAAGGCAGAGTGCTGTGAGAAAAAGAATGAAAGGGTGCAGCATCTTTTCTCTAGGTGGCTGCAGACACTCTCTCTATATTGGGAACAACTGGAAATACAGATATTGGAGCTCAGGAAAAAAATCTATATGAACGTCCACATAGACTATGTCATCCAAGTCCATTTTTGTCCCATTAGGTAAGCAGGTAATATAATCCCCTAACACAACATGTTGGTGTTGAATTTGTTTTTGAAGAACCTGAGCTGGAATCAGATTAGACCCCATCACTGATGTAGACCACAGAAGTTAGACTGAGCCCTATTATCTCAGGTCGGCTTGGTGCTGATGGATGGATGGTGGCGGCGGCGGTGGTGGGGCACAACCTTCAGCTGCGGGTGTTGAGTCATAGCACGTGTGAGTCACTGATGGGGGGTTTGGAGGGGGTGACAGGGTTAATGAGGCTTGCTGAGGAGCACTCACTGGTTGGATGGCTGGTTGCTCCTGATAGGGCCCACAGGGGCCCACAGGGGCTCACAGAGCCCCACGGCCCATTAACTTGCGGAGCCAACCCGAGCCAACATGCAGGATGGAGGTCCACACTGGGCCAGCTCCCAACACAAACACTTGTGGTAACACCAGTCCCGGCCAAAGAACTCTCAAACTATACAAGCTATACAAAGGAGCAGCGATATGGTTGGCAGGCTTTGTGTGTATAACTGGAATATATCTGGAGTACAATCACAACCCTGAAAGTCAATAACACACATCACATGTGATCCAGGTCAACACTGGTCGCGTGCCCAATACAACGCACCATCAATCAAGATGACAGAAACAGAACCCAGCAGTCAAAATGTACATGCAAAGTATAAATAAGAAAAACAGGAATAAAGCACTAAATCATTATGTAATTTATGTATTTACCTCCAGGCTGCGTAATGTAACTCAAAAAACTATCTGCAGGCAGTGACAGGTAATGATAAAAACATTACAAACTCACAGTGCGTTAAGGAACAGCATGAGGTACGATAAAAATACTGCAACAAGTTTCAGCAAAGCTACGGCCTGCCAAGAATATCCTGGCAGACATTTGCCCCTTTAGACACGGAGGTCAAATACAAAAACGAACCATAAAAGTTAATAAACAGAGGGACCACGTGTCACAGAAACACCTCTTCACAGCATTCCTGGCTCACACCAAGCATGAAAACCAAAGTAACAAAGTCATTCCTTCTTTAAGTAATTTCTGCTGTGGTTATGTGACCTGGGGGATATAATACTCTGTATACATTAAGTTTTTGTCACTCTGGCAAAGAGCGCTCCTGAGCTGTTCAGTGAAAGTCTTGGATGCGTGGAGGAGCGAGGGGAGACATGAAGAAGAGGCCCCGGCTGTTGATTTTAAGTAGCTGGATCACAGCCTGCACCTTAACCCAAGCATGGGAAGGCAAACCTCATACGCACAGCGTGGAAAACCACATACATCATTTTAGTCTCTAACAAATAAGATTAATGGGAGCTGTGCTGGGGCGTGCACATTTCTGTGGTGTCCAGCACACAGCAGCCAAACCAGGCAGACCGCAGCGCTATACCTCTGGGACTGGCACGGTGAGCCCCTGTGAATGACTGGCCTCGTCCGTCACTCAGCAATGTGGCATCATCCACAGATCCCGGCAGGACGCACAGCATCAACTGTTATTATTATTAATGTATCCTAAGTATAAATGGAATCTGCAAAGGGATATGGGGATTTAGGACTATAAACATTAACTCGAAACATGAATGGAATGTGCGGAGTGAACGAGAAAATGTGTTTTGATAGCTGATTGGAGGTCAACTGGAAGAAAGTATATAAACCTTCCTCTAAAAACAAAATCATACACATTCCGTGGTGGAAAAAAACATATGACCGAAATTTACAGTTTGCGGTGTGTGAATAAGCCTGTCGTGATTATTATGTTATTGACTTTTCTTATGATAGACATGACCTCAATCGTTTTTGCTGACCTCAATATTGCTCACTGGGTTTACATGCATGTTTATGTAAATAAACAGCAGGGTGTTCCCCAACACGATAAGACTTTTGTGCAGTGATTTTTAAAAAAGCCTTAGGTAAATGAACAAAAAAAATATATATGCAAAGACACGTTTTGCTGTCAAATCTAGTCACAGTGCTTCTGTCCTCTTTGTTGGCAGGTGAAGTGAACATAACGTGTTAGTCAAGGCTAGCAGATGTTTTTCCAGACAACTGCACAGATCGGTGGTCTGAGGATTGCATTGCTGCTTTTTGCAGACGATGTGGTTCTGATGGCATCATCGGTCTGTGACCTCCAGCGCTCACTCGATCGGTTCGCAGCCGAGTGTGAAGCGGCTGGGACGAGGATTATGAGTTTAAACTCAATGAGGAGAGCCTGTTAGCATGAGCGAGCCAGTATGTCGACTTTGTTTAAAACTGGTTGCAACATAAAGTGGCAATACAACTAACCTACAACTCTCTACGCTAGGGCTGAGTATCGTTCAAAAAATTTGAATAGCCATCCCAACAACAGTACCATTAAAGTAATTCTGATACCAATAGAGTATTTCATTTGAAACCCATCATGCAAATGATAAATCCCTGAAATAATCCTTCCACATTTTATGCATTTATTTACATCAGATGCCACGGGCGTGTCATATTGACACTACTAATTCCACTAAATTCACTGCACTCGACTTCACCACACCCCAGACTGCATGGGTTGTAGCTGCTGTGGTAGTGGGCCAATCACACGTCTCATTAAACAAGGAATTTGTGCAGTGATTGGCTGTGAGCCAAACCATATAAATACTTTTTTTTCTACATCTGATGACAAAAAGGATCAAATTCAGGTATAATTTGACTAAAGAAGTTTTTATTCTACTTCATACTGGGATATTTTGATACTCGATACCTTTAAGGCAGCCATGCCAAAAATTAAGACTGCAATGGCCCAATCTGAAAATCTCCTGATATCCACCAAAACCTTTAACCACAACTCTGATGAACACACGAGACTAATCGAACCAGTGACGAGATATAAGACATTCTGGTCTTGCATCACCTGTCAAACTAGGTCAGATAAATGAAGAATAACAAACTATTTAAATCCAAATCCTGTTGCTTTCCTTTACCTTCGTTTTTATGGTCATTCGTGGCCAACATGCAGGACCATCAAAGCCACACACTGTGACAAATCACTGCTTTAAGGTATCTATGTTTATTTGTTTTGTTTTTTTTTGTATTAAGGATATTTTAATATATTTCATATTTAATTCTGATGTCTGAATATTCTTAAGATTTAATATTTCATTGCTCTTTGAAAGGATGTACTTGCATTGATATACTATAATACTGTCATTATATCAGTGGGATAAAATGATCTTAAAATAACAATTATATTGTTTATTGCATTTATTTCTGGGACAATGTGGCGTCCAACAAAAGTAGCCACTGTGACGGGCCTACGTGTGAATCATTGAGAGAGAGAGCAGCTGAAATCCCCTGTGAGAGAGATTAACAATGGGATGCTTCAGACCAAAATAATGCAGATAAAAGCCAGCTAGCTCCTAACTGCTTCGGTCTGATAAGGACTAACAAGATCTTGACTGTGACAGTGGATTATCAGATAAAGAGCCGGATACCTACTGTAGCTTGTACAGTGTAATAACAACCACCTACCGAGCTGCCGCTATTCTCATATCAGGGCAGCAGCGTTTGATAGCTAATCTCTTAGCACTGATAGTGAGGGGTGCTGAGGCCTGGAATGGGAGCTATGGGGGTTTTGTGCAGATGCCTGGAAAGATAATGTTCACAGGCCTGTCGTCACAAACAACCAAGACGTGTAAGCATAAGATAAGTAAACTCAGTTTTTTGTCTTGTTTTTTTTGGGTCATTGCTTTGAGAGATAGTTAGATGACCACCAGAAAGATGGAGATACGATCATCTCCCTCTTCTTTCTGATGCTGTCACTGGCTGTTTTATCTGCTTTTTGTGCCTTTTATCTGCCCGCAATCCTCCTTGATCTCTGTTTGTGCAAGGCACCTTAACATCCAGCTGAGACGGTGCCCTGTGATGTTGGCATCTGAAGGCAGCGGATACAGTATAAACTTTCGAGGAAGTATATCAGATTTATTTACTTCAGTAAAACAAGACTACAGAGGAAATTCCAGACTCACGAAAGAAAAAATACATCACCTTTTTTTCTGAGAAATATTGAGCTACAGATTGAAAGAGAAAGAGAAAGAGAAAGAGAAAAAAAGGGGAATCTCACCTGCATGGTAAGCCACTGATCCTCGGCTCCATCCTGGGTGTCTGTTCCTGGGGTAGTCCTGCACAGACACAAAAAGTTACACAGACAAATACACATTTCATAATCATGTATATGATTGATTTTAACCTCAGTACCACTGTCTGCAGATTTTGATCAAAAAGCAGACCTGGTAGTAACCAAACTTAGTTCTACCTCTTTACCAGAGCGCTGCTGTTGTTTAGCACGTCTGTGTGTGACTGACAGACCAAAGAATCAACTAAAACAGGTCACTCAGCACAGTGCAGATCCCCAGCAGGCAACAGATGGTGAAGCACCTACTGCAATGCCACCACAACTACCAGATGCAATCAGCAGAGATTGCAAAGTTCCACCAACATTAACATGACCTCCATTTTCTGCCCCTAATGGCTGGTGAGGAAGAGTGAGAAGTCAGCTGTCAATGGTCGTATAAAACAGTCTCAGGTCTTACAGCCTCTCAGTTTTTTTTTTTATCTCCACCAACCAGTCAAGTTACAGTTTGAATCCATGTCTGTTTGGATTCATATGTCTGTAGTGAAGGAATTCAATATGGAACTTACCACTATATCGACCTATAACTTTGAAGGAATTTAACAAAAGATATTAAGTTTTGTTTTTGCAAAATTCTCACTAAACAGATATCTCCTTTATGAGAACGGGACAGACATAAAGTCACGGTGACCTTGACTTTCGACCACGAAAATCTAATAAGTTAATTCTTGAGTTCAAGTGGTCATTTGTGCCAAGTTTGAAGTAATTCCCTCAAGGCATTCTTGAGATATGGATATGGATGGATGGATGGATGGCTGAATGGATGGATGGATGTGGAGCCGTAAAAAAAGGTTTTTCAAAAAAATCTAAATCACAGAGGACCTTCAGCGTGCAGGCATGAATGTATAAAAAATAAGGCTGGTTGGTCCAGGAATATTCAAGATTAGCTCCGGACAAGATGCAGGCCAGCTGATCACTAATGCACTGAAGTGATCAATCATCCCCTGGCAGGGATAACAACAAATTAGCATGAACAGATGGAGACTCATCCACTGGTGCACAGTCCAAACCTCTACACTGTTCTACTTCATTTGTCATGATCACCAGAGACTTTCACAAAGCCAGACTTTAGGCTGAAATGACAACTGTTGCTGGCAGATTTTATCAGCTGTAGTTACATAGCTAACTAACATTAAATCTAAAGTATTCAAAGACTTTTTAGAGTTTGGCGCAGACTCCTTTTGTAAAACAAAAAGCTTGCACTTTGCCACAAAGGCTGTTCAAGCTGCATTACAGTAAAATGTTAATAGATAAATTACTACATGAATTAACTCAGTCTTTCATTTTAATGGTATCACTATGAACAAAAGTCATTTGACTCAGTTGAAAAGATGCTTGCAGTCCCTGTACTTTCCGTCTCTGTTCCTCTGAGCCCTCAGGGAAAATATCAGAATACAAGCCATGATTTGACTTGCAGTGCCTCTTCATGTTGTATTATTTCATCACTGTGATGCATCCGTTGCACAGTAAACACACCAGTTTATTACTTGTTGCAGCTGGCAAAGTAAATAAAAACTTGCCAGTCACTTTGCTCTGGAATTGGCGATTTTCACAATCAACTTTACGTCTCTTGAGCTCTGCGGCTCACCAGCCCACAGTACAACGTGAGGTTTGACTGAGCCAATAGCAGGTGCCGAGTGGGTGCGTTCCTGTTGCAACCAATCACGGCACATAGGTGCTTTAAAAGGACTTAAGCAATACCAGATCCTGTAGACCGATGGTTCCTAACACTTTTTCTGACAGAACCCCCTGCAGAAGCCAAAAAAAAGTTCATGCCCCCACACCACAATTATTAGTTTGGTTAGAGTTACTCAAGAACAAACTCCCCCGAATCCAATAAAGAGCAAACAGGGACGGAGTCTGTCCTGAACAGGGATTTTTCTGATATCTTAGCTTTTGAACTAACACTAGGTTACTACTGCTACCAGGTAACTACTAGGTAACAGTAAGGACGTTGGCACCGATGCACTTTTTTTTACAGTTCTAATCCAATTCCTGAATTTGGATATCTTCCCATACAATACTGGAATGTTGGCTTTACTCGCATTACAAGATGCTGTCTTACTTTTCTGTGTTTCGAGACCGTCCAATGTTTTGTCATGGTGGGTTCATGCTCAGCCTTTACATCGAACTCACAGAATTCTGGAAGACCCAAAACAACATATGGGGATTTTACTCCACTATGACAATAAACTGAATATTTTTGGGTTGTGGACAAAACAAGACATCTGAGGACGTCATCTTGGACTTTGGGAAACACCGATTAACATTTTTCATCTTTTTCTTACAACTGATCCATTCATCAAGAAAATAATCAACAGATTGATTAACAATGAAAATAAACGTTAGTTGCAACCCTGATGCTAAGAGTTGGATCATATAAACACGCAGTTTAATCAGTTAGCAAAAAGCTTTAGCTTATGGCTGGAGGGCCACTTTTTCAAGATGTCTTTAAAAACTGAAAGTTAACTGTTTTCAGGCTCTGTAGGGTGATTTGGTTTCAAGTGACACAAATGTTGACAGGTTTAAACAATTATTTCAGAGGCTCTCGAAGCAGAGGAGACATTTGTGACGCTCGTAGCCATTCTTTCGTGCATCCTCTATGTATACTGCATCGTACCTGCAGGTTTTACTTTCTGGAGCAGAGCCGATTCATGGTAGGTGGCAGTCCAGGTCACACAGATGGCAATGGTAAATAAGATTTCAATACATTATATGATAGTAAAAATTATGTTTCATAACAATTCACACAATGATAATTTAGAATTTTACTATGCCCCCCTGGCACTCGCACTTAGAAACCCCACTTGCAAAATCACTGCCTTTTACTTCTGCTTTTGTTTTTGGTTTCGAAAAGTTGGTTAAAAAAAAGACACGCCCTCCAACCCCTTTAAATACTGAGTATCGTTCTTACTACAGCCCCATGCACACCACCTCAATCCGAAGTCTCTGTCAATCAACTCTAAATTACAAAGCAGAAAGCCAGTAGCAGGTTTATAGTGTTCCCAGTGCTCTGTATTCTGACCAGTGCAGTTTAAAATTATGTTGTTATGTTCCTTTACCAGCGTTAACATATTAATGAGTGTGAGGATTCCTTTCCTCCGTTCTGGATATCTGTCAGTGCCAGCTACTTCCCTCAGAGCTGAGGATTGTGTTTGTCTCTCTCTCTCTCCATCTGTCTGCATGTACAGTATGTATGCCTTTCTCCAGGTTTCACCATGCCAACAGAAATAACTAGAGGGCCAACTTTTGGATAAGATCAGAGTATGACTCAGAGGTAATTACCAGAGATTTTTATCTGTCTTCTAGGCTGCACCTCCATTACTGTAGAAACACACTACTGAACAAGAGAGGAAGGAGGAGGAGGACGAGGGCAGTGACATTATTTTCATCTCTCAGTAGTCTACATCTTCTAAATGCTCCTCCCTTTCTCTACTGCATTTATTTTCAGTATTAATCAGTCCCTCCAGGATTTCACAGCAGCTTTTCCAATAAAATGTGATGTGAGTTGCAATGTTTTTAGGCATTTGTTTGCAATGAAATTGTGAGAGCAAGAGGAAATTGCAAAAAAATATGTTTTTTAGAACAATTTTTTTTCATGTGACAATAAAATCACACTGTTCAGTCCCTCAGGAGTTGCGCTGTGATTGCAACAAATAAATCTAATTCAACCAATCTCTTTGACTTCTGCACAACTTTGCAATTTTGTCAAATCTACGCAACTTTTCCACAACTTTGACCAATCATTGCAGCCTCCGGTCAGTTCCACCAGTCACAGCAGTCCTCCATACAGACATCATTCATGTTTCAATGAAGCAACTTAATGGTTTGTTATTTGCTCATTTTTGCATTTTTAAGTGTTGTTTTGTCACAGGAAGTGAAAAGAACACATCGTTATCGACAGTTATCAATGGTTTGTGCACTATTATATTTTAGGATTTTGTGCTTGCTGGTTTGACTGACTGAGTTCCAAAAAGATTTTGCTTCTTTATGGAACACACCCCACATGAACATCTTCATTTACTAATAAAGCACAGTGTTTTGTTTTGTTTAATTTTTGCAATCCAGAGCCTATTTAGCAATATTATTTAGTGGTTTTATTCTCACTGGAACAAATTTCTTCTTATTTTTAACTAATTGTTTAAAAAAAAATGGGGGGGTTGTTTGTTTTTTTTGCAATTTCCACTCCTGCAATTTTATTGCAAAAAATGCCTAAAAACTTCGTAGAAGGGTTATCGTAGGCAACTAGACTTGGTTGGGTTCTTAAAGACATTTCGTGTCTCATCCAAGAAGCTTCTTCGGTTCTGAACTGTTCTGAGTGTTCTGAATAACCTTGCCGAAGATGCTCAGGATTACAAACCCCCCCCATGTTTTATTAATAAAAGAAGAAGTGCACATGGGGGGTACTCCACAAAGAAAGAAAAACTTTTCGGAGCTCAAACTCAATCAATACAGCAAGCAAAAAATTCTAACAACATTAAAAAATAATATAAATAAACAATGTGTTCTTTTCATCACCTGTGACAAAATAAAAAATAAACATACAGAAAGTAGCAAATAATAAACCATTGCATCGGTTCATTGCAACGCACATGTATGTTTGTGCAGGGGACTGCTATGCCAGTTGCATTGATTGGACAATATTGCAAGGTTGTGATGAATTCACAGAGATTGGTTGACTTTGCATTACTTGCTGCTATCACAACATCGCAGCTTCCTGGAGGGACTGATTAACAAACAAAAAAAAGCAGCCAAAAGACATTTTCATCTTGTCTCAGGCCAGAGAAACCCAAAACATGACAAGGATGACATCCAAAAAGAAAAAAAGTCAGCCATTAAAGGGAAATGTTCTTTTATCCAAACAAAACAGCAGCCACTGATGACTGATACAGAGACTGAAGAGGCAAAAACAAAATAGAGCTGATGAAATTATGGCTATTAGCACCCGTGTGGAGCAGAGAAATGAGTAATAGGGACAGTGCAGACAGACAGACAGACAGACAGACAGACAGACAGACAGACCGACAGACCGACAGCTTGGTCGGACCAGGCAGACAGAGTGCAGCATTTGAGGACAGGACATCGTGGAAACATCAACGATCCAGTCTGACAACCCCATCGGGGCTTGAGGAACAGGAAATGGAAATGGACTGGGAGGAGGGGAGGGGGAAAACGCAAGAGTGAGTGAGAGAGTGAGACATCAGCAGAGGAAGACTGAGAGACATGGAGGAATGCAGCTACTGCTCCAAGCCTGAAAACCCTTGATCCGCCAAGTCTGCTCCTCTTCCCCCTTGTCTCAACCACAAGCCGGAGGATTCCTCTGGCTGACTGGCATGTTGGCTGCATCTCCACGAGGAGGAGAGGAGCGTCTGGGTGTTTGCTGCCTGATTGATGATCCACAGACACCAATCTGATCAGAGGTTTTGAGGAACACTCTGAAATAAGACAACATTAGGGACGGCTGAACAAATAACGGGTGGATTTATAGTGCTTTAATGTAAACCGCAGACGTGTGTCTGATAAATGGATCAACTGTTAAATGCCTGTTTTCATAACCATCTTCTTAGTAATTGTTGTGTCCATCATCTCCAATCAAAACATCTAGGCAGTGAGCTCTATTCGACAAATAAATATGGTAGTAGTTTAGTGAGATAACTAGAGCAGCACTGCCTTCTCTGCACACAGAGAATTGGGCTTTACAATGCATGCTGTCCTTCTACTTTTAGTCCATACTGTCCCTGCCCCTACGAGGCTGCATGCAGTGTGCATTTAATGACATTATGCCTTAAACTCTGACCCTCTGGCACATACATCCATCGCAATCCATAGTGTGAAATCTGAAGTAAAAAGAAAAAGTGTGCAATCTGAAACACAGCTAATGAGCTGTCATCTGTCTGTGCTCTCTCTGTGGCTCAGACGATGTGACGTCTTCCACCACACTGACAGTTGTGGGTCAGAATCGCCACTTCTGTCTGCGAGCAAACAACAGAAAAATGGGAAAAGTGGGATGCACCACCAACAGGGTGAAGAATCCAGGGGCCTCATTACAGAAAATACTACTTGTCCCACCTTAGTTTAAGTTTCCAAGACAGGAAAATCCAATCTTCCTATTACAAAAGCAATTCCTAAACTCATGGCTGTGTCCTGTCCTATCTCAGATCTTTGATCTTATCCAGCTGTAACATTCATTCTTGAATCAGCACTCGTCCCGTCATGTTTAGTTTATTCGACAAAGGCTCAAATACAATAGTAAAAGCAGTACCAGCATGACATTGTCGGGGATAATACAATAATGTCCAAGATTCATTTCCATCGTAGTCCTTGATGTTCCAACAAACTGTCCTTGCAACAACAAGATATAGCCAGCTATATAATGTCCATGACGGGAGACGCACAAACACATCATGTCACATCAAAGTGCAACAGTCCAGTAACAATTAGGAATACCAGTATAACTGGGTTTAGAAAATGCACATGTTGGTAGAGCATTTGCCCCATGTTCTGAGGCTGTGAGTCCTCTGCAACGACCGTGGGTTCGACACCCACCTCTGTCCATTTGGTGCGTGTCGTTCCCTTACTCTCTCTCCCTCTTTCCTGTCATATCTTCAGCTGTCCTTTAAAATTAAAGGCATAATCTGTATATCTACCAATATGTGTATTTTCTAAACCCTGTTACAGAGGATTAAAATCGGCCATGACCTGACTTGGAAATGCTATCTAACAGCCACTGTTTGACCTTTTTTCTTAAAGGCTTGCGGGTTCTGCATCTCCTTGATTACAAGATGCGGACTGTTTCACTCCGTAGCTCCAGTGTGAATGAACCAAACCTTACCCATCATAGTTTTAAATTTATAAAAAGTACAGGTTAGCTACCCTGGTGGTGACTTCTTCCATCTTCAGAAAGTAGCTGTCAAAGTAACTAGCAGCTCTGACATTTAGCATCCTATGGACCATATTAAGGCCGCCTGTATCCATGACAACAGCTGTCTCACAACACTCAACATTGGCTAGCTTGAGAATAGACAAGAAAAGATGGGCGTTCAATTTTAGCTTTGGTGAATCAGAAATTAAACATGCCAGGAATTTTCTTGCCAATTATCAACCCATGATAAGGATTTGCATCTTAGACGAAAGACGATCAAATTCAAAATTAATCATCTTGGCAGCCGATATATACCCATTAAAAGGTGGTATACAAGGAATTTAAACCGTCATGATATGGTTTGAGTTGCCTTTCAATCATAATATTTTGCGTTATGTTGTTCCCCATCTTCATTTCCATTTCCATACAGACCTATCAACGGTGTTGCTGCCATTCGTGACAGTTATTTTGAATTTTCAACAGGGTCTGCCATCCAAACTTATGAAACTGTTCAGTCAGGATGGTTCTGTTACAGCTAAACTCCTATCCTAAGACAAGATAGGATGTTTTTCTAAATGCAGTTAGGCAGCAGGTTTCTGTCATACCAGAAATCCTAAATGCCACCCTAAACTGAGATAAGACTGGATTTCTGACTTTCAGATTTCAGGTCCTCAAGAACTGAAACGCTGAAAAAGAAAAGAAGAAACAAGTGACGCATAAGCAGGAAGAATTGGCCTAATTAAAGAGGTTATAGCTGCTAATGCGTCCAGACAAACTGTCGAGACTGAAACTAACAAGCTATAAAAAGTCTAGTTTTGATCTTTATTAGGTTAATGACAATCCTGCCTGGTGATTTGATCAAATGGTTGTAAATATAACTATTAAACAGTTGTTCAGTATTTTACTTATGGCCATTCAAAGGGATAATTTCTCCAGAAAAGGGAAGGTAAGGAGAAGGTACACTGAGAAAGATTAACTCATTAACTTTGTCAGTATAACATTCCTTATTCTTCTTCTGACATGCTAAAAGTTGAAATGTTTTTAACTACTTGCGGGAATTTTTGTTAGCTTCTTTTGTAATTTTCAGGCCTTGGTTGCACAATGTGGTGCCGATTGTTTTCCCCTCCGGTAGGCGGTGGTTCTCAGAGTATGACACATTGCTCTCTACCGTAAACTGCAGATGTAACTTGTGGGAAAGCCTGGCAGGTGCAGTAACAGTAAAGGGGGGCGGACTACGTGAACAGTCAACTGGCAGCAAACAACATATTTTTGTCTTCAAATGAATTTGACATCCTGCAGCTGCTACAGTGTTAAACACCTGAAATTTATTTGGAACAATCCACTGTGAAATTAAACAGCAGCCAGAACAGAAGGTTGTGTTATCTTTACTTAGGATTCACTGCAAAACACGAGGACAGAACATTTTTATTCAGGATGTTTAAGTGCCTCAAAAACAACATGAGAGTGTAAAAATAAGATTTTAATCTTCAGATTCTTCTCACTCCCTGAATCAATGTGTTTTTTCCCACCCAGTTAGAATCTGTTTTCATCCATAAATTCTGTATAGCGGATCATATTGTTTTGTGGGACTTGGAACAACTTTCCCTCAGATAAAAGAAACATTCCAACCTATTGTGGTTTAGAAATAACAACATTTAAAGCTGTGATTTTTGTTTTTCAATCAGTAGTGGCGCCACTAAATCATACTTACACTCCTTCTCTATCAACATTCGATGGAATGCATTTAAGAGAGAGATCACCATGTTAACCAGCTGAGGGCAAAGCCAGGCTTTGTTTGCATGAGCTGGCTCAACAAAACCTGAAACCCCAGTCAGAGATAGCAGGTATTGCAATGGTGGTTTTCAACTTAATTTGTTAACTCAGGCTTTCTTCATCAGGCTCTGTGCATGGCGCATCATTCGACTCTCCTTCTGCACAAAAAGGAGCAATCTAGCGATGCCTTCTTCAGTTAAGAGGAGCAAATCATTATAATGGAGAGCTACGATGAATATTAAACAATTAAACTTGAAACAGCGTATTTAAACATGATTCTTAGATCTGAAACTGTCCCGTAATTAAGAATACATGGAAATCAAATGTCCTGTTTAACACTGTAAATGTTAAAATGACAACGCAAACGGGTACAAAGTGATTTCCTGCATCACCATCTGAGGTTCCCATGGCAACGCAATGCCTACAGCTTGCGCAGCTGTAAATACGTTACATACACCTTGGTGCGGTGACATTACTAACATACAGCTCAGTAATTTTGCCTATACAACACCTTCCCTCGGCTGAGAATCTATATCACTCATAAAAAACATCTTCAGGTACATCTTCAGCCGATTTAACTGATGCTCACTATACTCTCTGTCGTAACTCCCTTTGGCTGTAGCTAGCCTCCTAGCTGGCATTAGCTCAATTAGCTGTGTAGATAAAGGCTGTGATATGACTGGAGTCTATCCGGACCTGCAGCTTGGGGCACCGGGGGAGTGTTTATGTTTACAACATGGGAAACTGAACTGGGCTCAGCAGCCTCTCAGTGAACACGGCCGAACTGGGACCAAAGACTGTCTTTGAGACTGACAGGGAGCAGCTTGACAACAGGGAATCGGATTCCTGCAGACAATGACCACAGCAGGTGGGGACAGGAGGCACCTTCAGTGGAGAGAAGTGAGAGGAAAGTTTTAGGTTGCACAGTGGACATTTCGGTGGGTTATATTTTATTTCAGTTGAGTTTAAAGTGTGTTTTACGAGCAAGCTGTGACATTCTTAAGTTTGAGAAAGGCTGTTTTAGACTAAAAAAGCTAAGAGCTTATGAAAGTTGCAATGTCACCGTTTGTATACATCTCCAAGCTGAAACTGCGAGAGGATCGGACTCCTTGACTCCTCAGTAATGACTGAGTGGGAGTTTCCATTTGAACAAAGATGAAGTTGGTCTTTAAAACAGAGCCACTGTCACGACATTGAAAAGTTTTAGGCTCAACATACCACATTAACTCGTTAATCTCAGTTTGTAGTGGTCAACTCTCATGTACTATAAACTTTCAAAAAATGGTCACTACACCCATTGGCCTGCAGAAGCCATCAGAAAAATGTAAGCTGCCTCTAAGAACAACAAACACTGGCGTTGTGTCCACAGCATGGCGAAACACAGGCCTGCAATATCAGATCCAGAGCTGCTACAGCGGTGTCATCAGAGCAGCCTGCATTTCCACACGGTGGCAGAGTAAACAAGTCTGAAAGAGTAAGGAGCGGAAAGGTGCGGGCCGAGCGTTGAACCATGTAGAAGCAGATACCCATCATCTACAGCAGTTATCAAACTGTCATATCACAGAGCTGTCTAAAAATATACCTTAAGCCATGAGTTACAACGGATGTGAGCGTATGGGTGTGTGTGTGTGTGTTTGTAGGGAGGGAAAGTAGTGCGTTTCTGTTCGTACGTGCCAAACCTCACCTATAGGGGTTGGGCAGAGACTGTGTAGAAAACTAATGCAGGTCTGTTTGTTTAACCTTGTGTCATCAGGCTAAAACCTCCAGCTCCTCACACGATAACAACAAGCGTCTGACATTAGCTGATCATCCAACTGGAGTGAGGAGAACAACAGCCTATTTGTGTGCATGTGCTTGGGCATGTTCATCACTTTTTATGGATGCAAACGCTTCCTTGATACTAACACATAAAATTGGTAAATTACTGACTTTGCTGTTACTGAATGAGATTACAGGAAGATTACAGGGCAGAGCACACACGTAATGTTGAGCTTAGCGGCATTTTACTCATAAAAAATAAAGCTAATTTTCTTTTTATATACCTTTTGTAGTCACTCAGGTATTACCTCTATTTCAACTGCAGGAACCCGGGTCCAATTTTGATTTTAAGACTCAGGATCCTGAGCCTTTCACACAAACTCCCAACTTCAGAGCTGGTACTCTCCAATGGCCTTGGAGATAAATATATGCAGGACTGGTCAAACATGAGCCTTGAGATCATTACAACATAACGGAATTCAGACTGTAAGGAAACACCATCAATAAAGGCACCTGGGAGAGGAATCTCTTTCAACATTGCGGCAGTGGAAACAAATTGTGAATAAGTCACCTTTTATGCGGATATAGCAAATTATACTTTCATTCTCTTTTGGCTCTGTTTTTGGTCTCTACTAACTCCTGAGAGAAATATTTGCCTTGTAAAAAAAAAAAAGAAAAGAAAAAGACAAAATTCCCTTGCTGATGTGAAAGCCTCCACTAGCTACTATTAGAGTTGGAAGATATGATAACATTTTCCAACCAACCATCATCGGCCCATCAATCAGCAGTTGGCGATATCTTTGTCCCTGTTCCCACCTCCTCACCTGGGAGATGTGCGCAAGCAACAAATTCACCATGTTACATGCGCTGTGTATTTTCACTATGTCCAATTAACAAAATAACCTCATAAAGTAAATATTCTCACACCTGTTTTCCTTATCAAACAGAGAGATGCAACTGTACACCTTCTGAAATCAAGTTTCTCTCTTTTACCAAACTAAGATTAGCTTCATTGGCTCGTTAACTCCTCGTAAAACACACTTCATTCAAACTCAACAGAAAAACATGTAAAACTCACCAAAGGTGTTTTTGTTAGTCTGTCCATTGTTCCAACAATCACCACCTCTTGTTCGGTTGAATTAAATCATTAATTTGCCGTGTAAAAAGACTGTGAAGAGTCTTAACTCTCCAGGCTGTTTTCCTCTCACTCCTCACCCAGCTCAGCTGGTTTTGCTGAGTGGGTGTGAACTGCGTCCCAATATCGCTCCAAAAATTGGCCAAAACAAAACAAAACAAAACAAAACAAAAAAACTGACCATGGATTCAGCCCATCATCAATGGAAGATATATTCGTTCAATCACCCATCTCTACTAGGAACGCATGATAAATGTCAGAGCCAATAAATCATCAGCAAATAACAGTTAATGAATATTATTTATTTTCCCAATAATTAAATTATATCCAATTAAGCTATCATAGTATCTGATTTGACCAATTATAACAAAGCATTTAATATGAATTATTAGGCAAATTGCTCTGTAAAATCCAAAGTGTATTTGGGAAGTTTTTGATGCACTTCATGAAAAGAAACAAACATTTGAAGAGTCAGAAGTGTTCTTTGTTTTTATCTTAATAGTGATGTCAGTTAGAATTGGCTTAGAGCTATGAAATATTAAATCATCCACCTTTGCTCACTATATCTGACAGTTATCGACTTGGTATTGGACATTAGAAGAAGGTAATGATCAGCACAACACAACACGCATGCATCCCTGTCCAGTGGCTCAAGATACTGTCATGTGTCATGTCAAGAAAATCCATAAAATTTTCACCATTAAAGCAGGAAACGGCAAATGTTTGTAGCTTTTGCTTAAAAATGGCTGTTATTTGATTCTCAAAATAGCTGGTGATGAATTTTCTGTCTATAAACTAATAGAATAACTGATTAAATATATTGCAAATCTACACAGCACCTTGTATACTGTTGTGCAGGTGGTGCTGTGTGTTTTTCAGCCTGCAGATCAGAGGCTCGACATGAGCAGCAGTGAAAAAAGGTTAGTAGGACTGCTGCATCACAGGAGGAAGAGGAAGAGAGCTGTTCCCAGCACCCGGTCCCAGGTCATATCAGGACAGAGGAAATACAGCCATTCCACTCTCCTGAGCAGTGTGAGCTGTTTTTTTTTTCTTGTTTGTGCGTAAGAGTGCATACTGTTAGGTTGTGTGTGTGCTTGGCTTTATGCCTGTATTTATGTACATGAACAGAGAGTGAGTCAATACATTCATCAGAGTCAGAAGGTCACGAATGAACTGAGAAAACCATCAGTTTCATTCAGACATCGACAGCTGCTCAAACACGAATCTGTCTCTTCAGTCCTCCATCCTTTTCACTTACCTGATTCTTCACTTCCCTCTCCTCCCACAACGTGATGCTGTTTTTCTTTTTTGTAGGATTTTAGGGGTTTGTTTGTTTTTCAGGACATGAGGGTTTTCCTGCTTTTTTTCCTGTGTTTTTCATATTCTGAATAGCTTCCCTTGATTTTTCTACCTCCCGACTTTTTACCTTGCTACTCCCCCACACTCACATCTACCAGCTACACTCCTTCCACCCCATAACTGAGCCTAGATCTCTCTTTGTCCCATAGCCTAGCAACCGCTGTGTGTACCGGATGAAAAACAAGCACTCTACCAAGCGTATGCATGCTGTACATTCATGGAGACCCTTATCTTCAGACGAATGAGAGAGGAAGCGAGAGGTCACGGCAGGTCTAGGAATGGCAGCAGGGTCAAAACAGATCTTAGATTACAAAACACACAAAACAACACATAACACAAATTCCTCTGACTTCCCTGTTGGACAGGAAACTGGCAACAGCAGCTTGGGGGATTCAAAAATTTACTTCAACCTTTTTTAAACAAGCTAATTTGATTCAACGTGTTTAACCTCGACTTTCGTTTTATTTGGCATCTTTGCATTGGGAACAGTCTGCAGCCGTATAAGCAGCTCTGAGAGGCTGTACTTTGGCACAGTGGCAGGGCTTTCCACAAGGATATGGAGCAGCCAGCCAGTGGGGAAGATGTAGCCAACTAGGGGTGTCCAGGGGCATGCCCCCCCCCCCCCCAAGACTTTGGCTGCAGAAGCCTAATTTTGATGGTCTCTGGCACATTCTAGTGCGACTATTCCATCATATACATGAATCATAATTATTGCATATTTTAGTGAGTGAATTACTTTACAGTAACTGTAGGCTTCTTGTGGGTTTAAGCCCAGAAAGACTGTAAACAACTGTAAGGGCAGTAAGCAGGTATGATTTAAGAATTAACATTCTCTTTCTTACACACAGGAGCAGAAGAAAATGACTCAATGACAGGATAACCAAAAATGTAAACCATGGATAAAATGTCAATGTGGATAAACATATTGACTTGATCATACATATATTGCAGCAAAATACAAGAGACGATTTTGGACACTTTGAACTAGACATGCACCAATTTAAATTTTCTCGGTCGATTCTGAATTCCAATTTTTTAAAGGGCCTGACCTGCCGATTCCAATTTTGGACGATTCTGATTTTCAATCTTTATGGAAACTATTGTGCATTGTGTCCTTGTGCATCTCATAATTTCATAATTATTCATTCACTATATTAAGATTATGTACCAGAGGGAGAATTATCTCGTGGGATGTGATTTCACGTGATCACATGAGGAAGCAGATGTAAATAAACCGGAGACTGATGCGGCGCAGCAGTTTGCTGTAGTCAAGCTTTGCAGTCAGAAAGAAAAGTTAAATGACAATGTTTGAGGAGACGCATCAACACTCAGCCAGAACAGGAGGTGAGACTTTAACTGTCAGTCTGTGAACAGCAGTCTGCTGCTGGCTAACATTAGCCTGAAGAGCTAGAAAGTTTACCGCTGTTTGGCGACACCGTCAGCTGCTTAGCTGCTCCATCTCCTTCTCTTTGTCCTGTACTTGGAATCTATCGCTAATGCCGAAATCATGCCTGCATGTGTCTGAGTGTGTGTGGCTGTGACCAGCAACAGTCTGTTGTTGCGCGCATAATGTGACCATCATGTGGTGCATATGTGTGAATTTGACCGGTACAGAATCGGATATGTGACTTTTTACCTTGCTACTCCCCCACACTCACAGAATCGGGATACAGAATCGGATATGTGACGCTGACCGGCTGGTCACCGGTCAGGGCCAGTCACGCTGAAAACTGGTCGGTTTCGGTCTCTGGCTGGTCGGTCGGTGCATCTCTACTTCAAACAGTAAAATGACGATGTGAGGCTGAGGCATACCCTATATTTTCTTCATGTGACACTGGCCTGTAACTTTGACAAAATAGCCTCCTTTAGTGAGTGTTTGCAATACATCTTTAGAGATGGTGTGATGTAAATCAGTCCCTCTGGGAAGTTACGATCACAGCAATTAAAGTAAATTTAACCAATTACCATGCATTTTCTACAGCCTTGCAATTTTGTCTGATAACTGCAATTTTTCTGCAAATTTGACCAATCATCATATCCTCTCACAAGTTCAATCAGTCATAGCTGTTCACTGTGCAAATGTCATACACGTGCACGTCAGTGAAGCAACTCAATGTTTTATTATTTACTTTTGTAATTGTTATTGGCTTTTATATTTTACACTCTTATATTTTATAATTTTGTGCTTCTTTTACTGAGTTTGAGCTCCAAAAATTAGCTTCTTTGTGGAGAACAAATAATGCAATTTTTTAATTTTTTTTTCTTTAAGTATGGTTCTTTTTATTCTATTTATTATTATTTTGTTTTTTATTTGCGCCAGAACAAGTTGCCTTTGATTTGCGATGAATTATACAACAACAACAACAAAAACTGCTGTCATTTTTAGGCCACAACAACAATCCCAAAGTATCCAGGGTGTTACCAAAATTATTTCAATTCATCCTGATGGGGATATGAATGTGCGTTTCACTGGATAATTGAAAACTTTAAAGAGATTAAAAGTCAGGGGATCACCGAAGTAAACTTCGTCGCATAAAGTTTTACATCAACATTTTTTCAGTTTGGTCAGTAACCCAGATGCACGGTCATTTCTGAGAAACTGGGATATAAACAACAGACGCTGAAAACTCAATTGAAGCTGACTTCAGGATGAAGAACCACAAAGAAGTCCAGGAAAAAATGTGAAAGCTGCTAAGAATTACAGAGAAAGATTGGATCAGCAGGAAAGGGGACGATATTTTAAGAAACTAAGGTTAATAGGTGGTGAAGATCAGTATGAGTTGACTTCCTGTTCTTGGAATAACGACCAGACAATTTTGCCTTTTATTTGGTCTTCCTAAGAGCTAGTTGTTTTTTGCCAGGCCCACACACAGCTAAAGACTTTAAATGTGGCAAAGGTTTCAAGGTGTGTGGATGGTGAGAGAGGCTCAGTATCATCAGCTCATCAAGCCAAGATAGGTGATCAACTGATCTTTATATTTTGTAAGTTTAATTATATATAAATACACTAGACTACTTATAATAATAATACCTAAATAGACCTTTTGGATTTTAAGTGGGATAGTTTAGGCTCAAAATGCTAATCTGTCACAAACAGAAAGAATTAAAATGTTCCTCTTAGACCAATTTATTAAAGAAATGAAAACTACTTTATTATTCTTACAAGGCATGTAAACAAACACTCTATAGGGACCATGTCGGTGTCAAATTCCCCACCTATGCAATATCTGTCAAGATATTTCAGTTGGGACTAAAGTGGTGGACTGGCCAACACTGTCATCAAAAGAACCATGCCACAATTAAAATCTGTTACTTTTCCTCGAGAGGTAATCAGCTACTGCAAGACGTCAAGACAGAGTGAGTCGGCATGGGGGAAGAAAGAGATCTTATAGAATCAAAAACAGTGAATCCAAAGTTGAGTCTGAATTCAGGAACCACAACAAACAGAAAGAGAGACAGACGGGCAGAAGATGGCCATCTGCAGGGCATTAATGACAAATTTATGTTATATATTCAGGCCTTCTTTCCTACCACATGATGCTATGTGAAAAAGACCAGCATGAAAAACTTGCGACTGCTGTTGAGTAAACAGTCATTACCCAAGCCCTTCAATTTGCTGCTTTATCACCTCTCCTGGACTTAAGCTTAATGTCTTTATAATGAAACCCAGATGCAGAGAGAAAAGTAGTGGAGCAAAAAAGAAAGAAGAGGGGAGAGCTCTGAGGAGGTAATGGGACTGGAGTTATCACCACTCAACGTCTTCCTCACCCCAGGGACCGCTGTCTGCATGTCTTTAACTGAGAGCATGTGTGTGCGCGTGTACTCTTTTCTTTTTTTTTAGCTCTAGCACAGGATATTCTGGCAGTTTTGTCTCTAAATTCACAGACAATAATTAAATAAATTAAAGTGTAGATTTGGAGTATTGTTTGTTTTTTTTTCGCAGAGAAGCAAGCACAGCCTACAGTTCTCCTGGGGGCGTGAATCCGACTGACGATGTCAGATATACATATATATATATATATGGTAAATGAGTATCACTATCAGTCCATAAGCATGATGCTAACACATAACAGGAATTCCCATTAACGTGCTTAACACGTGTGCTCATACCTTCAGGCATGCATTTTCCATGCTGTGTGGAAGTTAACTAATAACTGCAGACTTCAAAATTTCTAACTCCATCTGTTACTTCAACAGTCCACACTCAGCAGCAAGCACTCAAGCAATGATTTCCTTCTTGCACATCTTTCACAAGTTCTCATGTTGTTGTAAACGTCGGCAGACATTCTTGGCCAATAAAATCTAGCTGTGTTCGCGAGGAATTCAAGTTCATGGGCTGGATAATGGGATTCACTTCAAGGGAGCCCTCTGCTGGTGTACGCAATGACTGATTTCTTTCCATCATGATATAGCACAGCTCCAAGGACAGCAGAGCTGATGTTGGAATGGAGGAGGTATGGCTTTTGGGGATCAGCAAAAGCAAGAACTGGAGCAGAAGTGCATACCTGAATTATGGTTTCAAAGACATGTTATCATGTCCATCAGCCACCAAATGGCTCTTTGGCGTTCAGGGATTATTCTGGTTTTAATGTTGGTTTGAATGTCTTTTGTGATGGTGGATAACCAGATGTAAGATCATGGAGAAGTTTGAAAATGACAGAGTAACCCTTCGCAAACATTCTATACTAACCAGTAAAGCCAAGAAATAACTCAACTTCTTTTAAGGATTTGGGCACCGCCCAGATTGTGCGAGTAAAGATCTTATCTAGGTCTTTTTGAACACCATTGCAAGAAACCACATGTCCCAAGTAACAAACAGATGTTTGGGAGAATATGCACTTTTCCAAAGACAGTTTTAGGCCAGACTCTTTCAGCCGACCGAGCACTTTCATTAGCCTTGCTTCATGTTAGTCATCAATGAAAACAAGGACTTCCTTTATGTTCATCTCTCCCAAATAATTCTCCATAAGACACTGGAAGATGCTTGGTGCTTGCTACTCCAAAAGGCATTCGATGAAACTCCCAGAATTCTAAGGGACACACAGAGGCAGTTTTGGATTTGTCTGCTTCACCCATTTCGACCAGATTTCAGATCAGGCATTCAGACTACTCAGATCCAGAGCCTGCTGACAAAGTGTCCTCCAGCCTGACGGTCTGCAGTTTTCTGTAGTCAAAAGAGACTCACACATTGCCGTTCCTTTTCTCTACTCCCATTCAGGGAGTGTTTAAGTTCCTGAAGATGTTTAGGAACAGCGTTGATGTCTTGAGGATGAATAGGTCTTGGTCTTTGCTTGAACAGGGTTTCATCTGAAAGTCTGATCAGTTCTGCCAAAATCAAGATCATGTTTTGCAAAGACTTCTGGAACGCTGTTAAGTTTTGTTTTAGGGCGTTCTTTCCACTCAAACATTTTGCTCCTTTGAAATGATGCATATCTGTGACAGCAGACCTAGCAGGTATGTACGACATGATGACAGGCAACTGGCCTGAATGACAACTGGAAAGATCAACAAGACATGATTTTACTATCAAGCCGTCAGACAAAAGGAAAGAGGGTAGATGTTCGACAATGACAGATTGCAAAGAGCAAGCTCAGGCAGATGCCTTCCAGAACAACTGTTCTACTGGAACAGTTTGTGGACTTTTTCCATCCTGATAAGGCCATAATAACTGTCACTTGACTGTGTCCGAGTTCCAGGATCTTCAGCACAGCTCTGTATCCAAATGGGAGTGAATGACTGATTGTCATGTTGTCTTCCAAGTATTTCTTGTATGAGACATCTAGTGTTTAGTGCCAGTAAGCACAGGAGACTGAGAAAATTTAACCAGGCACCTCCAAAGAAAGAGTATAAACATCCACTGATGCACCCAAGATCTCAGGTGGAAAGGTGAAGTCAAGCTCAGTGCAGCCCATTTATAGCACGTTGTACTGAAAGTGGACAATAGTGGAGACTTTACCATGGAACATTGTTTTACTGCAGCTCCTGTCTGTCCCTCTGCAGGGACTGCACCCAGTTTGATGGATTTGACCAGGTGTTCTTCATGACCCACATCTGCTGTTTCTGGAACTGTTTTTCCATCAACAGAGTGGGGTTGGCAGCATTACT
Organism: Lutjanus erythropterus; assembly: GCF_056507025.1. NCBI lineage: Eukaryota > Metazoa > Chordata > Actinopteri > Lutjaniformes > Lutjanidae > Lutjanus > Lutjanus erythropterus. The sequence goes on along the minus strand of NC_139322.1, from coordinate 4,354,615 downwards.
GCATGATGTAGCAACATGATCATCCTCATCACATTTAAAACAATATCAGGGTTTAGGTTTGCTTGACTGTTGACGGCAGCGCTAGCAGCTCTATATTTCGATGCATGCCTTGGTGTGTCTTTTTCTGAGAAATCAGAGAAGTTGGATCTTCTCCATCCCGGACAGTGGAAAAGGCACTGCAAATAGTTAGTGGGTAATGACCTCAGAATTTGTCTGGTGACATGTAGGGCAGACAGATTAAGATCAATGAGAAAAAAATTAATATGAGATCACCATGTTTCAAAAACCTGCTTCATTACTGGATTCAGGACATTGCCCAGAGAAAGTGAGTGGAGACGCTGAGTGAGAACTTAGGTCCTTACCTCATTCTGTGCTCAACACCAACTTTTTTTCAGGTGGATTCAATTCACCTCCTGGCCATGAGACTGTTCTTCTGAGGTCTGAGGTAAGCCCAAGATGCATGAATGTAATAGTCACAGGTAAGTAGTTTCATGTGCAATTGCAATATACATTTTTAAACATAAATACAATCAATAAATAGGCCTTTTCAGATTTTCCTTGAGTTCAGAGTCCAAGAGGTCATGTATTTGTACTTCCGAGTGGGAGGATATGGGGGGGGGTCATTTTGTTCCTGTCGCATGTAGGGGGAGGATGTTCAGTTCAGTTGAATTCAATTAGTCCAGGAAATCGAGGGTGGCTTGCCATCAAAATGATCCAGTGTATTCCTGGGAGGACAAAAAACCCTGACTGCTGAATGTAGAAAAATGTAACAATACAATCCATTGAGAAAGAGCACTTTGTCCTTTGTTAGAGGCAAACCAGCCAGAGTGGAGGCAGAGGAAGTGACCCTTACCTAATCTGACTCACCGGATGCACTCTGTGGGCATAAGCCTGCCATTGGGTGACTTGTTTCCGTCAGCATCATGGCATCCGCTATCTGCCTTTTCCAAGTCACAGGGAAACAACAACAACCTCAGAGACAGCAATCTACACACGTGCAAATGGCAAATTAGCGCCTGGGATGGTAATGGTATCAATGTAAATAAGCTAACAGCTGTTACCTTTTCTTTTGCAGTGATGTAGCCATTTAAATGCCAGAGCTCGCCTCCCAATGTGCAAATGTTCAACCAAAACAAATCCACCTGACACTATTTTGCAGCAGCACCGTCGCTGCATCCTGGGCTTAGAGAGAGAAACAAACAAGACAGGATCTTTTTCCTCTATAGCAGAATGTGTACCAGACCTTTCTCCAACAATGAGCGCTATGGAGGTAGGTCTGTCTCCAGCCTGACCCAGATACTTATGTTTCGGAGTGGTCCAGGACTGGTTAGACAGGAGTGTTGCTCACTAGTAGAGTGGGATCATCCACTAACCGGGAGATCAGCAGGTCAGTCCACAAAGGCATAGTACATGAATGCATATGAATGGTTCGTTTCAGAGCAGAGGCACTGTATGTGTGCATGAAAGAGAGAATGTGATGTGTTATAAAGCACTTTGAATGATCATAGGCCTTGAAAAGAGCTATATAAATCCAAGAGGGGCAGTTCAAGACAAAGGTAGGTGAAACACTGTCACTAGTTAGTTATGATTTTTAGAACCGGAAATTAGCAAGCCGCCATTGCTGCGGCAGCATCTCTCTACAGTATGAGCGCAAATTAGTCCGTGCCGTCACACAATGCCGTTTCCAATTTTCTATTCTGACACTTACATTTAAAGTTTACTTTTGAAAACAAATTCTAGAAAGTCAGGAAGAACCAGTGCAGTTTAGCTGCTCCAACAGTCGTGTCAAACTTCAACTTTGGGGAAAAAAAAAACAGAATGAAAAATACACAAACCTTTACTTCATAAAGACAGCTGCTGTCTGAGAGCAGAGACTCTACAGAGATTCACTGAGTGTACAGAGGACCACCATGTGTCATAGTGGATCAAAAATATTAACAAAGGAATTTTGTTCATGAAAATCTTCAACACCTGATGAAAAATGTGAATTCATATATATTTTTAATATATCTTATATCGGTGGGGCCCAACCCTGGTCCTCAGGGACCCCTGTCCTGCATGATTTAGATGTTTCCCTGCTCCAACACACCTGATTCAAACATAGTGCTCCCTGACTTAAATGTGGCAGAGGTGGTCTGTTTTTTCTCCTCTTCATTTTCCATTTCTGGCTGATGTCACAACCGTTTACCTACTAAGTAACATTTGAATAACGTTAGCTAAAGGACCCTTCACCACTTACAAATGGCGGTCAATTCAATCATCTGTACTGTCACTATTGGCACGTAACCGCACACACAGTATGTAGAAGGGAACCCCTGATCAGCAAGATCTTGTGAGAGTGAACATTTTGACTGAAACCATGAAAAATTTTGCAAGAGTCTTGCAAATCTGGGTTTCCCCTCTAGACCAAACCAGCAGACACGGAGAGCAACAGACACAACGTGCCACTGCAGCGCCGCAAGATGGCAGAACACACAAAGCAGTCACCAGATTCGTCTAGCAAAGGCAGGAGCCGAACCTGCAGCTGCTACAGAGGATTCACAGCTTCAGTACGTGGAGCGCATTCTCTTTCAACTGAGCTACCAGGCCACCCCAGTATCATACACACACTCAAGCAAAATTACACACTTGAAAAAATGCTAATCAAGAAAGCCACTTAATTGCAGTAACATGAGTAGCTGTCATTCGTTACTTCCCCCCTGGTCAGCAGTGCACCACGGAAATTTCTTCTAGCAACTCTGGATCTCACACGTCAGTCAGTCGCTGCCATGAGAAACTCCCAACCAGAGACACGAAGCTTAAAAACTGTTTCCACAAATATGGCCAAAACCTGTTAGATACTTTTTTTTGCGAAATGGAAAAATATGCACCGTAGCTGCAGCATTACAGTAAAATTTACACAAAATGTTCTATACGGTTATCGGTTAAATATAACACAGACTTCACCAGGAGGGTGGTTTGGCGAGCTGCATCGCTATGAAGGCGGCAATACAACTGGCATTATTGATTTATTGTTGTGTCTTTATGTTTGAGCATCAACAAATTTGGAAAAGTCAGCAACCCTAACAAGTCCATCCACAAAAAGGATGTTCAGATTTTAATATTTACCAATAATATTCATACAGTCGTCACCTAAAAGAACAACTCCAGTCAGGTGAGTGAAGTGCTGAATCTTCAGGGGCTGTAACACACAGTCATATAAATGAACCAGTTATATGGTTTGGATGGAAACCAGTAAGTAGGTCACACACATACACATGCACTGTAAGTACATTTCTTCTCTCTCTGTATGCATCTACAGCTCTCTTTGTCTTATTATTATTAAGTGACCTGTACATCCCTCTGTTCCTGTTTTATATAAATTGCCTCTTGAGACCTTGGAAGATGTTGTACAAGTTTCATCTTTTATTTTTGTTATTAAAAGGAGCAGAGTTTTGACCCTGGGAGATACAGTGCTGGCAGCTCTCCACAGGCCTTGGCTTTGGCAGTCACTAATATTTCACACTCATAACACTTTGGAGGCTAAACTTACAGGGTGTAAAAAACTCACAAATCATGAACCCATACTGTCGAAGAAATAGTTCCTGAGTCAGAAGAATAATGTAATGAAAAAATGTAATGCAAATAGGTTTTGCGAGAGTAACCATCTATCAGACGGCAGACATTTATACAAGTTTAATCCTGTCCTTTATAATCTTAGGAAGGAGGATTCAAAACAGCCCCACTGCGACTGCTGCAAGATCCTGAACTATTGGTGCTTATTCTTTATTTCCATGCATCTGCATATCGAAATCTCTCTTCTATTCACTCTGTGCATCTCTTAATGTGTATCAGCCTCACTCAGTTCCCAAACATCTTCAGGTTTGTCTGTTTTATTCTTCAAAGCTGCAGTGCTAATGCAGAAATGGGAACCGCATGTGCATTCTTTGGAAAAAGAAATAAGGGCTCAAATGAGAGGTGTTAAAATTTTTTTAATTGTATTTTCCTCTGGGGGTGTTTCATCTGCCCAAAGTAGGCCATTAGATGCAAAGAGAACAGCTAAACTGCTGGATAATGGGAAAGAAAATAAAGCTTATGACAGTCCCACTATGTTTACCACTGGTCCAGTCTATTTCACAATCTCTTCATCCTCCAAAAAAGTATTTACGGGCTTATCCACTCATCAGATTTTCTCCATACATTGTGATTTGCATGCATGCGGGGGATCCTACCTTATAGCTTACAACATTCCCAAGACAGGGCCTGAGGTACATTTATGTACATGCTAATTACCTGACTTATTCCCAATTCAGGTTTTTGTCAAAGTTTTCCATCATTAGCATGTAGTTAGCTCAACGACTTGTTGAGCTATAGAGGCCAGAGGGGGGGGAGAGCATTAGAAAGCAGTAGAGAAGAATCAGCCAATGGGAGGCTCATTTCTGAAATCCACATCCCCTGAGTTCATTGAACTACACTGCCAAATATATAACACTGTGGAAAAATGGGGGAAAGGGCCAAATGCAAAAAAAAGCAAAAAAAAAAAAAAAGCTTCTCTGTTGAGTGTAGGTGTGTGTGAAGTTGTCAAAAGTTGTTCTTTTCTTAGAAAGCTCACCCTTCTTGCCAGGCCCAGAGCAATATAGCACTTCTCCCCAGCATCAACGATCTCCAATTCATAGTAGTGGCAGCGGGTGGTGAGTGGCTGGCGGGCTTGGGCCAAACCCACGTCCATGATGCTCTTTCCTTTTCCAACATACTCCAAGAGCTGAGGAAGGAGATAAACAAAGGGGAAAAGAAAGAAGGATGGGAGTTAGTATATTAAAAAATGAACAATACAAAAAAGGGACTAATTAACACAAACATGTTAAAGTACAGGCTGACATTCACACCTGGGAATGGGAATCGAGAACCGGTTCCACTGGAATCATTTGCCATTGAGCTTATCAAATTCTTTTCTTGATGCCAGCATGTGTTTTCTAAGAGTCGCGCATAGTAAAAGAATGGTCAAACTCATGCATCTACGCTGCTGGGAAGTAGACAAGAAGGAGTCGTGGCAGGGAGGAAGAAAATCGTGGCTTAATTTCATGGAGAAGACAAGATCGTTTAAAGGGGCAAAACAAAATAAAAAAAATACATATATTTCCTATCACCTATAATGCTATTTATCCTTCTACATAGCTTTGGTCTGAGTTGCAGAGTTTTGGAGATATCGGCCATAGGGATGTCTGCCTTCTCTCCAATTAAATGGGACTAAATGGAGCTCAGCTTGTGGTGCTCAAAGCACCAAAAAAGTACATCTGAAAAATTCAACAGCGATATCTCTCTCCAGAAATCATGACCCACTTACTCAAGATAATCTGCAGACCTTTTTGTGAGCATATACAAACTACTTCCTTGTATGGTAGAACCTACCAGAACTACTTTCTGTCTACTAGAAACAAAATAGTTACTACTTGGGTTGGGCGATGTCTACTGAACGTGCATATAGCGATGTCCAGAGTGAAACTATAGACGATGATGTCACGGATATCTTTTTTATGTGCTTTATTTTATATCTATGTATGTTGAACAGACACTTGCACAGATAAATTTAATTCATGCTGTTTATCCTTCAGTAAATGAGACACAAGGTGCTATTATAATTAACCAATCCTTCATTTTTGTGTTCTCTGACCGACACTCCTTCACACATATATTCATCAGTTCTAAGGCACTTTTAAATCACTATGTTTCAATGAGAGAAGGCTCAGTGGACGATGACTGTGACTGGATGATGGTGTCGTCCATCGCCCCAACCCCCGTTCCTACTTGAAAGTTCGGAAGCATTTTCTCCCTTTGACTGTGCGGATTTATGGATGTTTTCTTTAAAGAACATCAAAGATAATTTGACATCGCTGGAATGTGTAAATCACACTGAATCTAAAAATGTGTCCATAATGTTTGTGTGTTCAGGAATTAGACAGTGAACAGTAACGTCCCTGTTTCGTCATGCATCTTTGCATCATCATGGTACTCAGCTTGTGGTGCTCAAAGCACCAAATAACACATCTGAAAAATTTAAAACCAGTGTCTCCTGTCAAAAACCCTGGCATGGTTACTTAAGGTAACTTTCATGCAGGTACTACTTTCTTTCTAGTAGAAGGAAAGTAAATCAGAAAGATTCAGAAGTAGTTCCGGTAGAATCCACTGCAGAAAGAAAGTAGTTCCTGCCTGAAAAGGCCTGTGGATTACTTCCACACAAGCTGAGAGCCATCTAGTTCTACTATACTGGAGAGAAGACAGAGATCTCTACGGCCGACATCTGCAAAACTCACATAAAAAAAATCTAAATAGCACTACAGGTTAGGGGGAAATATGTATTTTTGATTTTGGGATGAACTGTTACTTTATCCACAGTATTTTGGTTTTCTTTGGCTGTAGTTTGCGTTTAGTGCTTATTAGCCCATGTTAGCATATTAGCACAGTTAGCTAAGATGGTGAACATGTTAATCATTACACCTGCTAAACATCAGTGGGTTAGCTTTGTCAGTGTCGTTAGCATTTAGCTCAAAGCACCACAGCGCAGTCTGGCTATCAAAGCCGCAGACAACGATTTTTGCTGCAAAAAGTGCAACACCATGAATGTCCTTCAAGAGAAACTGTCCAAAAGTGCCTCTCGCCCCATGCTGCAATGGCAGGTTTTTTCTTTTTTTAAATATATTTATTGAATTTTTCAAAATTAAGACAATAGATATATGACTGCCTTTCAATTCTACAGTCCAAACCAGCGTATTATACCAACTACCTAGGCTATTGTTGCTCCTGCTGGAAGATAATAAACCAAATTTTGTGCCTGAACATTAGACTCGGTTGCTCAATAAATCCTTTTACAAGTGTAGGATTTTCTTCAAATTAAATTGTACATACTAATAAAACTATATATGTCACCTCAGATTGATCACAAGTCAAATGATTACACTGCAGTTCTGTGTAATCTGTGTATAGTGCATGTTTCAGTTACTTACATCAGTGCTTAACTGTATTTAAAGTAAATGAACCTACTGAAAACTGTAAATTACATGAACTATCTGAACACCTAGAGAAGGTGATGATTAATTATTAATTTGTCTTTAAACTGCCCCTACTGGGCTTTACAGTATTAGCACCCAAAGGATGTTTTGCATGTTATCTTATAGAGAATCAAGAGTCCAACTGCTCGTGAACACATGGCAGGATTTTTAACCCTTAAACTTTGAGAGTGGCCATTCAGAATGGCTATGAACACTTTTCCCCTCAGACGACACGTCATACAAACTTATCTGATTCAAGCATTTGGTTCTGCTTAAAGTTTCTAAATAAACCTAATTACTTTAGTTAAATTTGGTCATTTAGGCAACAGGAGGCCAAAGTTCAGACAGAAATGTAAGTCTGTGTAAGAAGTAAGACTGACAGAAGATGGAAGACACAGCAGATCAAGCTTGGGCAGGAACCTCAGCTCAGTGTTGTTCCAGAGGCGAAGGACTTAACCACGCAACTAGCTTTTGCAAGTGTGTCCTAAGTGAGTGGGCACCATGACAGATTGACTCTTCCAAACCCAGTCAAACCCTCAATGAACCACCCAAGCTGACTATCCTACAAGTATCAACAGCCACTTGAGATTGCATGCACTGCACCCGATGCTAATCTAATTACTTTCAGGTCTATTTTGGTCTTAAGCATCTAAACAGGTGAGGATGGGTGGGTACAGGTGAGTAGGTGGGCAGCTAGGCAACCACAAAGCCTTTAGGCTGCACTGTTTCCATGCCATGAGTGCATGTGTGCAAATGTGTGAGCATGTGCACAATGACGAATACGCCCCCGGTTTGAAAGGCTAGGCTGACAGACAAGGTGGGGGTGGACAAAATTACTTCTGTATTAAGCCTTTTGTGTTTGCATGTGTGTTTTTCACTAGCCAGCCACTTGAAGGACACACCTGGTGGGAACAGCTATTCAACATCTACGTCATGAAAAAAAGTCAAGTGTCTCAATTAACTTATTTCCATTTTCCCTTTTTGTTATTCCCTGTTGCTTAGCGATACATCAAACTGAAAATAACTCAGAAATGAAGCTGAGGCAGTCAAAAACTTTCATTTCAGTCCCTCAGCTTGAGGACAGATCAAACTTGCTGCTGACAACAGTATTTGCACAGTTCATGTGTAGCTACATATTATATATTATAACATTCAGTTAAACGCCGATTTCAGCTGATTTAAAGAGATAAAAAAACAAGAGGTTGTTGGTCAAGGCATGCAGCAGTCAAACCACAGGTATAATATGACCATCATTAGAGATTTTTGTAACTATTGTGGAAAAACTGCATGATAAATTAAGCACTGTGTGACCTGATCAGCTAGAGAGAAGACAAATAACTCTTGAGGTGAGACAGACACATGTTAAATACACATGTACAAACATACATCCATCCTGTTGTCGTGCATGCAATATCTTGAGAACCATTTGACCAACTTCATTCAAACTTCAAACACGTGCACTTTGACTCAAGAATGAATTGATTAGACTTTGGTGGTCAAAGGTCAAATTTTAAGGTCACTGTTACCTAAAGTCCTATTCTCGTCAACGCGATATCTCAGGAATGCCTGGAGGAAACTTCATTACTTCTGGCACAAACGTCCATCTGGATTCAAGGATGAGCTGAGCAGATTCTGAGGGTCAAAGGTCACTGTGACCTCACACATATGTTTCTGGCCATAATTCAATAAGTCAAACATTAATTAAATGAATCATATGATCGATTATATGAATCACCAGCTATTTCGATAACTGATTAATCTGTCTGTGCATTTTAAATGTGAATATTTTGTGGTTTCTTTACTCCTCTGCGACAGTAAACCTAATATACGTGGGTTGTGGGCAAAACAAGACATTTGAAGATGTCATCTTGTGCTTTAATTAGAATTTTCTGACATTTTATGAACCAAACAACTAATCGATTCATCTAGAAAAAAATTCGCCGGACTAACCGATGATGAAAATAATCATTAGTTGCAGCCCTAGATGAGGTGATGACATTTTATATCCAAAAGGGCGAAGGCGAGCTTCACTCTGACATCATAATATTCAGCTCTCTATCAGTCCTCTGTCCTCCTGACTGTAAAAACAGTCTCTAAGTGAAGACAGCATGTTTCTCACTGGAAATTATTCACTGGAATCACACATGTAATTATGGTGATGAAAAATATACTTTAGACCTTTTATTAAATTCCTTCAAAGTCTTCACTATATATATTATACAGACGTGATTGTAAACTGGAAGTCGTCTGGTTGCCGGAGGCATCCACCACGAGGAGGTAATTCTAGTTTAAAATATTTTGCTAGCTTGCATTACCACGACAAACATCTGATCAGTGGGATAGTCTGAAACTGTGACAGCAATGCCAGTATTTGCTGCCTCCGTCCTTTTGTGCTAAAAAAAAAAACAGGTACCCAGTTAAAAACATCGGTCCATCGGTGTTCAAAAACTCTACATGGCATCATGAAGAAAAACGGTGCCTTAGCATCAAACAGCTGAGTACTCTCTGAAAATTTTTATAACCTAAACTCGATTTCTCAAACTAAGTACAGGCAAGGTGGCCTGGTAGCTCAGTTGGTAGAGCATTTGCTCAATGTACCGATAAGTTCTCAGCAGTGGCAGCGGATTTGACTCCCGCCTACGACCCTTTGCTGCATGTCATCCCCCTACTCTCCCTTCTCTTTTCCAATCTTCACTTCAGTTTCCCAATCTAAAATAAAGGCATAAAAGACACTCCCCTCCCCAAAAAAGTACAGGCAAACCATATGAAGTGATCACACCTTACTGTATGGGGTGCACAGACCGAGCTGACTTTACAGGATTATTAAACTAAAGCCTGTGTCTACAGTTACATAATTCCTTCAGCTACCAGTTGTCAGTCTGGTTGCATAAAGACTGCAGAAACACTCTGACAATTTCAACAGCAAGGGAAATGCCAGAAGAGGGGCAGGAACAATTTAACAACTATGCTGCTTAAGGAACAATATGTGGCAATTCTGCATCCAAAAACAATTACTGAAGTCCAAATTGTGAGTTGGAGCCATATTACATAGGTTGAATCCCTATTTAGTGTATAGTTAATGGTTACAGTGAGTTGTTTCCTCCCGCCCCCTCCTATGACTCAATGAAGGTCAGGCAGGCTGCAGGAATGCTGCAGGAGTGCAAGACGAGTGCAAGTTGATCAGCAGTTTTTAACTGTCAGTTGTCTGTCAATGTAAAGTTAAGCCTGTTACAGGGTTAGCCAACATGTTAAAATTTTCCAAATGGCGATCATCAGCACATCCATCAGCGACCGATGGATGTGTTAGGCATCAGAAAACACATTCAAACTCAACAGAAAAAACACGTAAAACTCACCTAAACTGTCTTTGTTAATCTGTCTAGTCTTCCAACAATAACCAAGTCTTGTTTCATTGAAATTAATCCTTACTTCACCGTGTGAAAAAAGGGCAGAGTCTGACTCTGCAGACTGTTAACCTGTGCAGTGCGCTCGGCTCTGGCTGAGTGGATGTGTTGTGTCTGCTCTGAAAATACACCCTCTGGCAGGCAGTGAGACAGGCAGTCACTGAACTCAAACTCCAGACTCCATTAACATTTTGCTCAATTTAAGTGTTATAAACATCTACTCTTACGACTCATAAACAGACACTTAGTCATTCGGTGAACATTTGGCATTAATTTCAACTAATGTGAAACAGGCAAACAAAAATAGGTATTCCAGAATTTCCAAGGAGGAAACCGCAGCTGTAGCTTTGTCAGAAAAGCCAGTTGCATGTTTCCTTAATCAATGATTGCATATCATTGTCATTTTATGACAAATTATAGTAAATATATTACAGATTTTTCCTTTAAACTAAAGTCATTATATAAAATTTGGACCTGATGACTGTTTAGTTTTGTACAGTTAAACTTCCAATAGACTAACATCTTGCAAATTAAAGAGCAATGATCTGGTTATTCTTCATAATGTCTTATTTGTGTCTTATTACAAAGCCCTGTTGCTATGCATTTTTATAGTAATGGAGACAAAGAAAATGCTTTCACATTCCTGAAACCAAACCAAATTTCTTAATGGTTCCTTTACACAACTCTGCTGATGAACTGTTCACATGGATAACCGTATTAACCTCCACCTTCTTTGTTGCAAACTGCCCTTTCGTGTGCACTCTTGCGTCTCCTTAACCTTCTGCACTTTCATGCCTGGACAATGGCTGGCTCTTTTAGGAGAGGAGGAGAGAGTTTCGGTGCGATGAACACTCAGTCACACCTTTCTTTTTGCTTCTTGCTGCTGAGTAATGGAAGCGGGAGAGGGAGAGAGAGACGAGAGGGCAGAAAAAGAGAGACGTAGCCTTGAGCAAAGCATGCCTCACTGAGATAGCTGACAGCCTCTCTCCCTCTTTCTCTCTTGCTCACTCAGTCACTCCTATAATTCTGAGCGGTGAGAATGGCGATGGTGGTGTGCAAGGCCGTGTTTTGTTGAGCTGCTGCCTGGGAAACAGCTGTAACGCCCAGAGAGTGGTCCTGCCAGCTTCCTGTCACACCTAATGGGGGAACTTAAAGAAAGGTGAAACTGAAATTAAGAGACCTCTCTTTATCATGCAGTTCAAACTTGTCACTCAAACTCCGATCTGATTACACATCACGTACCAGCAGTTATGTGATGACAGTTGCCTTTACTGCATTTATATTTTTATCCTTTTCATTACATTTTGCTTCTTTGTGGGTTTCCTTATTTGTGCATTTTCCATTGTCTGTTCACTTGTGGTCCTTGTAAAAGTGTTTTTTTGTCCTCTTTTCTTTCATCTCCTTGTCCTGGATATTTCTGCTTCACTGTAATTTCTTCTCTCAAAATAAATCTGTACAATTTATACGCTTTAAAACTACAACATGGGCATTACAAATGTGAATGATCTGGGCCAAATGTGCCACTTTAATTTGGAAAATGAGCTGGCCTTGTCCTTGTCCAAAGGCTGTGATTCCCTGCTCTAATTCATCTCTCACTTGGCTTGGATGCCCTCCAGTTGCTAAATCTGACTTGTCCATCAGTCACTTTTCTGTGTATAAGACATCCAAGATGAATATCCTCACGGACTGAAAACCACCGTCATAATGCCACAGCTGGTCACAGCCACTCTGTCGCTGCTGTGTTTTTTATAGGCTCGCAGCTAACAGGTGATGTTTATACTTCATGCATCCTTGAGTGCTGAACAGGGTTAAAATGACTCTACCTAAACTACATTATGACTTTGTTTATATTCCCATGAAATACACGACATTAGCTTGCTTCTACATCCCCTGAACAAAACCACTACAACTCCCTACAGCCTACTAATTAAAAGTTCAGATATTCTGAAACAGCTAAACTGCTCGCATGTTCAAACGCTTCAAACTGTGTATTTGCATATCTGCAGTGCAATTTTTTTTTTATGTGAACAAATTTGGTGTAATAGGAAGACAGTGCATTCAAAATAAATCACTCAGTGACTCATTACAGAGCATTTACAACCTTCTTGTTCAAGCGTGTAATGTGTCACGTGATATCACAATTGACTGCTGTGGGATTGACCTCGCTGAACAAGGTTAGAAAGTTTAACATCAAAACAATATGCAAAATCAAAACACAACCTGTTATTACCACAGCGGGTCAAGTCAAGGCAAATTTTATTTATAAAGCCCAAAAATCACAGTTCGCCTGAGGAGGCCTTACAATCTGTGCAGTACACCCTCAGTCTTCAGACAGAGCGCCTCACTGTAAGGTAGAGTTAGGTTAACCATTTACTGTTATATTATTATTTACTGGTTTAAAACAAGATTTGATTGGCTTGGATGCATGCAGCACGCCTTACGGCAGCAACACAGTAGTTAAAATCCTGCAAGACTGCGAGTGACTACCTTTTTGTTTACATAGTGACCACATGTGGTATTGCCGGCAATAACATTTGCACACTGGGCAACCACCACAAGTTATTTCACGTAACAACGCCCTTAAAGAATAGACGTATGTTGTCACTTTGCAAGATTAATCAATCAATCGTCCCTCTGAGACATCCGTTGAAACCTGTGAGAACCAAGGACCTGCATTGTTGCCCTTCGCCGACGCCTCATCACTCTCTGGCCAAGAGGAGCTTTTCATCACTTTTTAATACACTCCATTTATTATCACCATTACCACTGCTGGGAAGATGTTGCCCAAATTAACTTGCGGCTCCAATGCCAGCACATATTGCCACCAGTGCTGATTTATTTGAACAAAGTCATAAAAAGTTACAGTTTTATAAGAAGGTTGCCACCTTCGGAAAAACACATTACTCAAAGGCAGGTGCCAAACAGAACAAGAGACAGGATGCCATGAAAAACAGAGATGTTCCTGGCAGCTAATTTCCCTGTTGATTGAATGAAATTTTTTAATTTAGACTAGCAGACTAGTCTAAAGGTAAGAAAACACAATTGATAAAAAAAAAAAAAAAAAGCTGCCTGCATTGTAGGGGTGGGGGAAACACTCGATTCTTATATGCATGTGGAATATTCTGAATCGATTCATAAATGTCAATAATCCTTCTTTCTAAATGTTAATTAACATGATGTTGACGGAGCGAAAAAAGCAGAACTTAGCCGCAAGGGCAGTACAGCACCTCAACCCTCTACAGCGTGCACACACACAAGAGTTATCAGCAGTTAACAGGGAGAGATTTCCATCATCTTCTCAAAAGCAGCGGCTGAAATCTTGTTTTGATTCAGTGTCTAAATAACTGCGTTTGTGAGACTAACATGAAGTGTTTTGTTAAACTTTTTTTTTACCAACCATCACAGCAGCGATCAGCTGTAACAAACAAGAGCAGCAGAGGGACACACCGCCGAATTAAACAACTTCAACCAACTCTGTGATGAAGAAAGTAACTCTGCTCGGTCTGTTTCACCTCAAAACTCTGCGCCAGCTCTGCAAGCTGGACACCGAGGTCTTTCCTCAGAGCTGACGGAGCAGCAGAGAGGCTGCTCTCACTGCTGGAGACATAATGTTAACAACAACACAGCAAAACACTCAGCCTCACCCTCATTTTTTTAATTCTCATACAGGCAGGGGACTATACAATTGTTTCAAATCAATTAATTAATTCATTAATGCTTTTTTAAAACAAGAAGTCGGCAGACCTTTTAATTGCCAGTTTAGTTTCATATTGTATTTCAGGGAAACTGGAGCAAGAGACTGAAAACTGTGCCCCCTTTTTCTATTAATTCAGTCAAAAATAGAATCTGAATCAAATCAGACAAAAAGACCACCATCACAGCAGTGATCACATGCAGCATGTTTACTTCTAAACTAGGCTACCTCCTGAGTTTTAGTGAGGTCAGCTGAACGTGAGCAGCTGCAGATAAACACAATTCAACCAGCAAAACCTGGCTTAAAGCCTTAGATTTTGATGCATTCAGAATTGTTTTATCATTGAATCATAGCTCTCTGAATCATAATCAAATCAAAAGGTACACAGAGATTCCCACCCCAAGCGTATTAAGAGTCACTGGACCAGATCTGCATCCTTGAGGTCTAAAAAATACATTAAATGGATTTAGTTTAAGATCTCGTAAAGCAACAATAAGTGTGTGTTGTGAAATTGTCACACTACAGTAACATGTTATTAACCACCCAGTCAAATTTCAATGTAAAGAAACGCTAAGTATATAAAATCAAGTCTCATAATGCTTAAAAAATGATCAGCTTTCTCTGCTCTGAAACACTGAGGGCATGTCCGCTCTGCTGTCTCAGTGTCAAACACCACTATAACCTGACAATGACATAAAAGAAGTGATCTGAAGGCAGTGTCGTTCATGTGATAGTTTGTGGGGCTCATATACTGTTGGGGGACCACGGCTCCGGCTAGTCACTGAGACACGTTTCAGGTCTGACCATAAAATCCTGAACACAGAAACTGTGAGGAACAGTCTACCGGTCTAACTCGTGAATTCAGTTCTACATAGTTCTCAGTCTTTTCACATGTTCAGCAACTATCTTCTAATATATATGTGTTTAGAAGAAAAACACTTTCCTCTACATGGACTTTAATAAAACATTTGCAGAGTTTTTAAATATTTAAAATCAAGCACTGGTTACATTCATGTGCACTAGCTTGCAGCCTTATTATTCACTGCTTTTGTTTGTGCACTGCAGCAGATTTTGGCATGTTACCCAACTGGAGATCAGTGCAACCACTGGCAGGAAAGTATATAAAGTATATATAATATATATGCTGCTGTAGAGCTGTTTTTCAATGAATGGAACCCAATTATATATATACACATATATATACATACATATATACATATATATATACATAATTGGGTTCCATTCATTGAAAAACAGCTCCACAGCACTACTAGGGATAAAAACTCTACAGGGAACCTTTCAGTAGAGAGTTTACAAGTTGAATTTGAGTATTTCTGGGGGGAAAAAAAAGTCTGATACTCAGTAAACTGAGGAGAGGACACTCAAGTGAGTCAAGCACAAATTAGATTTTCCATGTCCACACAGCTGCGAGAGTCCACATGATGTAAATTTCTTCATCTCCCCACGAGGTCTGATATACAACATCCACACGGCCAAAACCGATGTCCATGTAGACCACCGTGGGTGAACCCAGCTACCCGTGCAGACAGCAAATGTACCAAAAAGAAAACCACGAGTGTCCCCTATCAAACTCAATTTTAAAGTTATAAAGTATGCCGCCCTTCAAAAAAAAATGCATTAAAGATTTTAATCTGTCAGTGAGTGATCATTATCATGATATTGCTAATCTCTGTGGGGGGGGGGCATGCCAGGAAAAGCTTGGGAAACGCTGACTTACTGAATCATTCTCCTTGTATCACAATACTTATTGTAAACTAGATTCCTGCCAATACACAGCCCTGGTAAATGTAAAAGCAACTGTTTCAAAATTGTAGCATGTCACAACACTTTTTTTAAATATACAAATTAGCAGCTGGCCAAAGAACAAAGACAAAAAACACAGTAAACTACTTTTTCTTCTCTAAAATCCCCCAATTATGGCCATGAGTGACCTAGATATAATTTCTCTGCTCTCTCCCTGACAATGCAACATTAACAGCACAACCGCTTATAGCAAAAGCTTTGCCCCCCCCCAAAAGACAAACACACACACACACACACACACAGAGCTAATCTCTATACTCCAGGGAAACACAGCTTACAGCTTTTGTATGTGGCAAAGCTGAAAACAAATGAGCTGCATGGTACTGTGGGTTTGGAAAGATATTTGCACACAAATCTAGCCGTGAGTTATGTCGTACATTATGGCCGACGTGTGCCTCCTCAAAACTGTAACTACAAGTCAGGATGAGGCCAAAGAAACTGACAAATCAGCTTGGGCTGCTTGTGTTTTCTACTTGAACTTTCTGTTGTCGGTGGAGATTGTTGAGAGTGAAATTAGAGCTGTCCCTGAATAAGATTTTTTTTTCAGTCAAATCAAATTTTCCTATTATGTACAAATATTAAACAATTTGTTCTTTTCAGTTCAGAGTGCCACATTACATTTCTAGAATATCAGCCTACATGAGTATTTTTACTAGTAAAACTCAGGTTTTAATGCCTCAAACATCAGATTTTCAGTCAGAAAAAGTCATGTGTGCGTCCTCCTATGGTTCAGTTCTAAAGTCAGTGCACTGCGAAGCGTCTCTCCTCAGGCTGCAGCTGCTGCTCAGCATCACCTGCCCTGCAAGGCTCCACACACAAGATTTATTTCAACCAAACCAGAGCTGGTGAACGATAAACTAAGACATCTTTGTTTCTGTTCAGTTTGAATGAAGCTGATGATGATGTTAAAATTGCAGTTTTTCAAAGGGATTCTGGTTAGTCTGTCCAGAACAATAAAAACAGCTGTTTCTGGGTGAACAAAACATGTCTTAGTCTTTAAAAAAAAAAGAAAAGGTCTCTAACTGTAGCGATCCTTTTCATAATGTTGTCAGACACCCTAGGGGGGGCCCAGACCCCAGGTTGGGAACCAGTGGTCTACAGCACATTCCCACAGACTGGGTCAGGCCCCACAGGTGGGTAACAAGAGACCCAAATAAAGGAAAGACTATGGCAGATATTCTGCAAATTTAAGATTTAAAATGTAAATATTGTTTTATTGATGAAAGGAAAAATGAGAGCCTGTTAATTCCACCTAAATTCTCTTATTTTGTCTTATTTAGTAAGAAGCAGGCTCAGATGTCCTATATTGTTTTCCTGATAAAAACAATAAGATGATCTGTTAATTCAGACTAAATACATTTATTATTATTTTAAATAACATCCATCAAGATAATATAAGGGGAGAAATTGCAGTAAAACTGGTCAGTGATGTTCATTTATGCACATTAATTGCATGCAATTAACTCTTCCGTTAATAAGGCCTACAGTAAATTGGGTTACAATGGTTTGTCGTTTTTAAAAAGTGTGGGGGTTGGGGGGTCACACACTGTACAGACTGTAAAGCCCCCTGACGCAAATTGTCAAGTGTGATTTTTGAGATATACAAATAAAATCTGACTTGATCTGACAGAGGAATCTTTGCACATAAAGGACAAGGCCGAAACCAACAATGAATGCCTGCGACCTTCAACCTCTGAGGCGGCACAGCATTAAAAACCAACATGATTGTATAAAAGATGTTACTACTGGGCTCGGGAACGCTCCTGAAAACTGTTAACCTGCATTTAGATGCTGGGACGAACTATGTTGTTAAGACTCTACCATGCAAAGCAAAAGGCCATATACGTTCAGAAACGCTGAACCCGAGCTCATCCGAGATGGACTTTCGCAAAGTGGAAAGGTGTGCTGAAGTCTGACTGAGTCTACATTTCAAAATTGTTTTTGAAAAATCGCCGACATTGTGTCCTCTAGACTAAAGATTTTACAAAGCATCTCAACATTTTTGGATTCAGGGCTAATATAAGTGTGTGTGTGCAGTGTGTTGTCACTCTATATCTCAAATTAAGTGAAAGAATGTAAACACAGCTGCTGTGGGGAATTTAATTAAAGCATGATACGACCTGATCATGTACAACGCAGGCGTCTAGTATTAACGGTGGTGATAATGGCTGTAATCTGACGCTCAGCTATAAATCATGATGTGACTCCCGTTAACCCCATGAGTTGACTAAAAATCCAGCTCAGGTGTGACGCAAGTCCACAACCTCTGCCACAACCAGGCAGCCGGCCTCCACTCAGCCCGTCCACTTTCCCTGGATTAAGTTATTCATAATTTCCTCTTTTCTCACGCTGCTCAGCTCAAAGAACTGGAGTCAACCGTGATGGTGCCACTGCCAGGCCTGGGAGGCTGCAACCACAACAACTTGATGGGAAAGTTGTGAACTTTCATCCGAGAGCAGTGTCATGTTGGGATTCATGACTATTGTTCCCAGAGGAAGGAAGGAAGGAAGCAGGCAACCTTAGAGGGGCGTTGGTACTACAGCTGGCTCTGGCAATTGGAAAAGGTACAACGAGGAACGGAGCAATAGTGATTATTACATGACAATGATTGGTGGGGTTCAAACTCACAGGGCAGCGGAGAAGATGCTCTGGAGAGGATACTACAACGTGTAGCCAAGTTCAATAAACTTTTATGCACTTCTACAGTGCAAATATGTGTCAAGAAGGTAGAATACATACATCTTGTAGAGTTTTAATCTCCACATGGGGGGCTGAGAGGTGGAGAGAGGGGGGAGGGCGCACACTGACGTGCGATATGTGCTGTGAGGGAGCGCCAGCACACTTGGGAAAACTGATAACTGCAGACTCAGGTGCTGTCCACTTACTTGTCGGCCCGCTCATCCGCAGCTGAGGGGATTAAGTTGGTGGGCACAGCGACTGCTGTGACAACAGGAAGCAGAGGATTGGAGGCTCGTGTTCGCACTGAGCCGCACGTACGCAGTGGAAAGCCAGCCAAATGTCTCCTCTCAAGAAAAACAGCAGAGCAAGAGCATGGTGGCGAGCAAGAAGAAAAAAAACATCATTCATGTGGATTATTATGAAACACGGTGTGTTTGCCTAAGACACCTTCAGCTGACAGTCATGACAAAGGTAGTAAATCTTTTAATGTAAGTGTGATGAAGTAATCTTATAGAAAGAAGTCAGATCACTTGTAAAGGAACATTAAATTTATTGGCGTCAGAACAAAAGCCTTGAAAACTAGAGCCAGCAGATCAATCAGATCTTTCTGAACAGAGTTAAGTGGCTCCAGAAGAGTTCAAACTGCTGTTTTCAGTTTGTTGATGTCACGTGACAGAGTGAATTACTAACTAACTAAAACGGTAAACATCTGTTGAACTGGTGGGGCGTATTCAGGTGAGGTCTGCTGTTATTTTGACCACCCTTGCACACAGCACACCGTTTAAATCTCTAATTTTTCTACTAATTTTATTTAATATCGAGGTAACACTACTGAACTGCTGCTCTAGATCTGTGGCATCTATTTAAGTGTCCTTATTTAACAATAAATTGATGTTAAAAACAGAGGGTCGAATATGAAAATACAGGAGACCCACTAGTTGTAACTAGTTAATTAGTTATGAAACATGATAAGATGGTTTTTATCATATCACCAAATTTATTTTTTATTATTTTTTTATTTTTTTCATTTTGTCATGGGCACAAAAATGAAAGGTGCAGGCTTATCTTACTGCTCTGTGTACTTTTATATTCTACAATTTTGAGCTTGCTGCTCTGACTAAGATTTTGCTTTTTTGTCCAATAAAAGTAGGTATTTAGTATTTAAAACAGTCAGACTAGAGTTTAATTCTTGCCCAAACTAGTTGCTCTTGATTTTTGATGAATTATATTGGCATTTTTCATTCGCTCCTGCAATTACCTTGCAAATAAAACAACATGTGCACCCCCCCCCCCCCTCCCCTTTTTTTTTTTTTTAAGAAAAGCTGCCGTGAAACCAGGTATTTTTCGGCTGCAACACTCCCAAAACAGCTTGTGAAATCCTGAGGAACTGCTCAGTCATCAAAACTTTGCAAAGCCCTGATAGAACAGAACAGAACAGAACAGAATAGTACGAACATTTCTTTATTGTCTACCAGGGATGAAATTTGTTTTCTGTTCACCAAACACATGTAACAACACAGCAGTTAGTAAAAAACCCAGACAGATGGGTAAGATAAAATGTTAAACATTAACCATTAAACACTAAAAGCAATTCATATCTGTCTGTGGCTTAAATCTCATGAGTCACTCTGCAGAGATCAGAATACTGATCACACTTGGTATGAAGGACTTTTTAAATACATTTTTAGTTGCCAGCAGGACTCTGTAGCGTCTCCCAGAGCTTAAAGACTCAAACTGACTGAAGAGAGGACAGGTGCTGTCTGTCAGGATGCTCCTCACCTCCTTGCTTGTCCTCTCTGTAAAGAGTTGGTTCAAAGACTTCTGGGGTTTGCCAATTATTTTACTTGCCATTGGACACAATCCTAGAAAGCTTATTCTTAAGTCTACGATTCAGATGACCGTGCCAAACAGGAAGACGAAAGGTTAAAACACTTTCCGCAAACATTTGGTAAACAAGCTCTAAAATCAGCAGACTAACACGGAGGCCACACAGTTTCCTGAGAAGATAAAGTCGCCGTGAGCATCTCTTATAAATGCACCCTGTGTTTTCAGAGAGGCTCAGCTGGGATTCTAGAAATGTGCCAAGGTATTTAAAGTTTTCCACAGTTTCAACATGTTGACCATCAAGTGAAACTGCAGACCTCGTTTTGTGCAAATAATTAGTTCTTTTGTTTTGGCCACGTTGGTTTCTAGATGACTAATGCGACACCATGTAGGAAGAATTTATTCCAAGTGCTGCTGCGCTTGAGGATAGTTGCTGCTTTAACAGACGTCAGACATTTGTGTTTATATTTTGCATAAACTTGCTTTCATCACAGCCAACAAGGGCGCAGCCATTAAATTAAAATTCACTCCGTTTACTTGAGTTTTCCATTTAAGCACCATGAGAGCAGAGTAACAAATGGCTTTCAGACAACTGATTAAAATACTGAAAGGAAGAAAAAGCAAAATAAATGATGATAAAAATAAAAATGAAGGAGGCCAGCGTGAAAACAATAACCTCCCTGAAAAGGATCTTTAAAGCTGTCTTTTATACTAACTCTGTAAGAGCTGTTTGGAGGACATGCAGGACGAATGACGCACATGCAAAACTTGATAACAAGTAATAGAATGAGGAGTTATAAAACACACACATGAACAGTTAGACTAAAGCAGGGATATTTGGTGAGGCAGGTATGATGACAGCGGACAGAAATCTAGGATGAGATACCACCTATCTAAACAGGAGTGTCCACCCCCCACCCCCCCCCCCACCCCACCATTGTACTCGTGAAGTCTGCGGCTTTGCACTTCTCAGTACTGCCTCATCAAAAGCATACCAGTCAGAGAAGTCATTTATCTTGCAGCAATCTTTTCCGTCACCCTGTCCTCTCCCCCCTCTCAACAATCAGTAAGGACAGCTATCATCCGGAACAGTTATTATCAACACTTACCAAATAGCAACGTATAAAAACTGTTTAAAGCAAATGTTCCTGAGGTGCTGTTAGGGCAAAAAAAAAAACCCACCAAGGAGTCAGAGAGATGTAATTCATCTATGGCAACCAAACGATAGATCTGCAAGTCAACGGAAACCACCAACACTGGAAATATTTGTTGCGTAGCCGCAAATGTGAGCAAGGAGGAAAAATATTTTCATGCCCCTTAAAATATAGCTCACAGCTATGGACTTGACAACTACGATGTTGCTGAAATCCATAGGAGTTTTGTTTGGATGGAGCAAACATAAGAGACAAAAAGTCAAGTGGAGAGAAGAAGAACCCAGGACAGGGTTCCTACACGTTTTCCATTTCAAAATTCCAGACTTTTCCACACTCAAAATTCCAGACTTAAAGGTAGATTTAGTTCATGTAGCTAAATGTTTATTATGTAAATAATAAAATCAAGCTGTTAACATGGATGTTACATCATGTGGATGCTATTATGTTCCCAAATAACAGACTGGGTGCTCATACAAAGCAATTAATAAATCCAGATACATTTAATGCACAACATTTTATTCAAACTGCAATGTTATAACTGTTGATACATGTATGGAATTCAATGATACTGAATCTGCCCCTGACCCCAAACACAAGTACGTGCTCATGGGCACACACACGCACAGACTTACACAATAAACAGCAAACAATTGCAAAGCAGACATTCACTATGTCACCATGGAGACGCTCACCATGCAACTCCTATCCTGCAAACCAAGTTAGAACCTGTCGGCGCTAAGACAACAACTTCAGTCAACTATTCGAAAACAAGTTCGCTTATATACGGATGACAAAAGTTATTTTGCAACACAAATTACGAAAATGCTGGGACGTTGCATGAGATATAAAGAACTCTTACATATATTCAGTTAAATACAGTACAATGATGATAAAATTTTTAGTTTTTGTAAATATCCACTCATTCCGAATTTGATGCTGCAACATGTTCCAAAAAAGTCATGACAGGATCATGTTTACTGCTATGATACATCAGCTCTTCTTTTAACACTCAGTCAGTGTTTGTGAACTGAGGACAATAATTGTTGAAGTTTTTAAGCGAAATTCTTTCTCATTCTTGCTTGATATTCGACTTCAGGTTCTCAAAAGTCCGGGGTCTCTGTTGTTGTATTTTGTGCTTCATAATGCACCACACATTTTCAATGGGAGACAGGTCTGGACTGCAGGCAGGTCAGTCTAGTACCTGAAGTCTTTTACTACAAAGACGAACACTGTTGGAACACGTCCACAATGTGTCTCGCTGAAATAAGCAGGGACGTCTCTGAAAAAGACTGGTTTGGTCTGGATGGCAGCATATGTTGCTCCAAAATCTGTATGTACCTTTCAGCATTAATGGGGTCTTCACAGATTTGAGCTTCACAGCTGCTGTCTTTTGAAGTTAGCGCTGGTAACAATCTGGATGGTCCTTTTCCTCTTTAGCCCAGAGGACACGATGTCCATGATTAGTGAAAACAGTCTGAAATGTGGACTCGTCAGACCACAGGACACTTTTCCACTTTGCGTCAGTCCATCTCAGATGAGCTCGGGTCCAGAGAAGTCTGCAGTGTTTCTGGATGTTGTTGATATATGTCGTTCTCTTTGCATGGTAGAGTCTTAACTTGCATTTGTAGATGCAGAGACAAACTGTGTTTACTGACAACGGTTTTCCAAAGTGTTCCTGAGTCCATGTAGTATCCTTTATACAATAATGTGGGTTTTTAATACAGTTTTTAATGCAGTGCTGCCTGAGGGGTCAAAGGTCACAGACATTCAGTGTTGGTTTTCAGTCTTGCTCCTTACATGCAGAGATTTCTCTGGATTCTATGAATCTTTTAATGATATTATGGATTGTAGATGGTGAAATCTATAAATTCCTGCAGTTTTGTGTCCAGAAATATTGTTCTTAAACTGTTACACTGCATTTCTTCTGCCCTCAACCTCACCCCATCCATGCTTGTTAAAAATTAAGCCTGTCAAGGATGCCCCATTAATACCCAGCCTGTTCACCTGTGGAGGGTTCAGGACAACTCTGACAGTCTTTTGTTGCTCCTGTCCCAGCTTTTTTGAAGCATGTGGCATCAAATTGATAACGAGTGTATATTCACAAAAGTTTAAGTTTGAAAATTAAAAATTTTGCATTTGTACTGTATTCAACTGCAGACAAGTTGAAAATGATCCGCAAATCATTGCATTCTCTTTTTATTTACGCTTTACACAACATCCCAATTTTTTTGGAAGTGGGGTTGTAATACTTGAAAAATAAAGAGCCTGACTAAAATTTGATAAGCTGCGATTACACAGTTGTGATAAAATGCCTTTGGAACTAAAAAAAAACCTTTGATGCATCCTAACTAATAAAAACTACTATATAGAACGATTAGAAAAAGCTGGGGGAGTTGAGCTCTACAATTCTGTCCTACCAGTAGACAAGTCAAGGACAAAGTAGAGAAGATTCAATGATAGATGTGAAGAGAGGAGAGAAAGTAAAGAGAAAAAGTTGAAACAAGAATCGAGGAGAAAAAGAGGAGAAGAGACAAGGATAAAGGAGAGGAAACAAGAGGAGAGTTCTGTGCTCAAAGATCCAAAGCAGGCACTTGGAAAAGTTGAGGCAAACTGAGACAGTTTCAGCACTGGTTAAAACCGCACAAAGAAATGAATTAGAAGTCAAAACCATCAAAGAGATTAAGTGAGACCACCTTGTGGCTGACATAACGTTCTGCCCTTAATGCATAATCTTACCTCATACTAATCCTGCGACTCAAAGATTTTTAGCCTTCAAACAAACCCCTTCTTTCACTTTACTTCTCCTCCTATATTTTCATTTCCTCTGCCACACTTTTCCTTTTCTCTCTCTTGTTGCTCTACAAACCAAACTTTCTCTGTTATTACAGGAAGCAGCTACTGCTACGACTTTGTCCCACACCCTTTCCCTGTCTTCTTTACCGAATCTTTGAACTTGTCAAAACTTGACAGCCTTATCAGTTTGAGTATTATCACTCGCTTAAAACCTCACAATGATGACCACATCATGGAGGCTAATGGCAGCTTGCTCATGAGAGGAAACTTAAAAGACAGAGAGAGGAAAAAGGGGCTAAAGAAAGAAATCTCTGCTGGACTGCTGAGCGGTCCATGCAGCCGGGCACCCCAGCTGTGAAAACCTCCAACCACATGAGAAAGAGTAAAAGATTCCTGCGAGTCCCGTTACTCCACTTATTGAATTTTTACAACCTGGTGGACTGCCAGGCACTTGGCTCCACCAACACATTTCATGCCATTGCCACTCCTTGGTCCAGAAAAACAGACGGGAGAGACAGACAGACAGACAGACAGACAGACAGAAAGGCAGAGAGTGAGAGAGCTGGCTGAATCATCCCTCTTACCCACAGCTTTCTGCTTTTATGACCTCTGTCTGCTTTCAGAGGAGATGATGGCCTCTGTGCTGTGTGTGTATGTGTGTGGCAGATGATTGTGTACCACTGCGGATAGACACGTTTATCACGTAACCACATACGGGACCCACACACAGCCTGGCCTCCCTCTCTCCTGTGTCAATGAGAGACCTGCCTGTAGTCTTGTGGTTACTTTTTGATGTTGGAGGGTGATGAGAGCTCACACCTTAACACAGAACAAAGGTGTTACAGTTCACTACTGTAAAGTGGTGGGAATACACCATTGTAATGTCCCTGATAACAGTTGTTGCCAACAATGAATTCCATTCCGGTGGCTAACGCAAACTCACTTGAATCATAGTTTTGTCTGTGTCTGAGAAAACAGCCCTGAACATGAACTCTAACTTTACCACCAACAAGGGCAAATATCAGTCAGTATTAATCACTCTGTAACACTTGGTACAGACTAAGAATCAAGCAGCTCTTGGCAGCACTCTAAGATAAATACTGTCATACTAATGATTGGCGTGGATACAGCTCACTATGTTCAGTTTAGTGTGTTAACATGCTGTATACACTAGTGATGTGCGTGATTAATCAACTACACGATTAAAAGTTGACAACCTCACTGGTCAGCACCAGAAATACCAGTTGGTTAAATTATTAATCAACATTTTATTAATGTACAATGCCAGTTAACTGTTGGATCTAAGATGTTATGCAGCCACCCGGCGGCAGCCCCTCTCGCCCAGCGTGTTTGCCCCGATGGCCCAGGCAACCCCGGATGTTGTTATCAGCACAGTGAAACAGCTGGTAAAACCAGCGCAGTTTGTCAGTGTTTTAATCTAGAAAATGCAAATAAGGTTGAATGTAAGCTGTGTCAGAATAAACTGTTGTATAACCACTCGACTGGAGCAACGTGCCACCACATTCAGCACCGACACAGACATTAACCTGCAAGGCAAGCAAGCTGCTGCTGCTGCTGCTGCTGCTGCTGCTGTTGCTACCATTAGCCACACTGTGTGGCAGGCCAGCAGCTAACGTCAGCTCTGGTGGAACAAAGTCATTTACCCCCCCCGACACTGTTATCCCTTTCAGTCTGAAAAGTTGAGGCATTTTGTGAGTTTTTGTCATGCTTTGTAGGTTAATGTGCAATGTACTTTGTGCACGGCACAAAGAGCAACACATTTCAGCAGCTTTTTAAATACAATCTGGCTACTATAGACTGTGATTAACAGCTTCAAATGGTTCTTAATACACACAGTATTTTTGTGGACTAGTCTACATTAAAATTTGCACTTGGTCAACACAGAAATTAGTCACCAGGAATATCCCTAGTTTACATTAGGGTTGTTCCTGTAGAGATAACTGTACCAAAATGTCTCTGAAACAGCTTAAGATTTTCAGGAATCTGCAATTACACAAGTCTATGCACCGATGAGATATCACTGAATTTATTAGCCTCGAAATGGCTCCTGCTACTTCCAAGTAGCCTCCTGTATGCCCAAACTTTTCTTCCCTGAGCAAGAGCATAGAACAATAATTATATCAAATCTATAAATGGTTGAAAAAGCCTTGATTTGCAAAACTCTCACAAGATTTGTACTTGTGTCTGTAGGGTGCCCTTCTAGACAAAACTCTTTCTCTGTCACTCACTCTCACGAATTCATGACAGTGAACCTGTCTGTGAACAGCACGATGTAACAGCCTCTGCAGTGTTTCCCTGCTGCCCAAGTATATTTTGCACACCTCCGTTTTTTTTTTAAATTCGTACGAACGGTGCCATACGCGACTGATTAGTGGATGATCTCCCCGTGCTGTCCCACTCACCCATCTGTTTGCTCTGCTGTGTAATACAGGAGAGTGTCTCCTGTTTAATGCACAGTCTATACCTATTTGGATGCGCACCTGGCTGCACCACGTTTGTTTCGATCGTTTTAACAAGCTTTGTGCACACGCAGCTCTCTGCTGCTGGAAAAACAGAATTGTGGATGAAAAAAAAAAAGCCAAAACAAAAGTTGACTTTTTAGGCGACTCATTTATACAATCTTATTTCTTCATCTTTTTGTAAGTCAACAGATCAGACACCTACAGTACAAGAGAAACAGAGAGAGGCGGGGTGGGGCGGGGGAGCTTCGCTGTGAGTGCAAGAGAGAGGTGCAGGTGTGTGTGTGTGTGTGTGTGTGTGTGTGTGTGTGTGTGTGTGTGTGTGTGTGTGTGCGGGTACGGAGAAGAGAACTGAAGGGAAAAGTGAGGTGAGCAGATTAAAGTAGTTTGTGACTGAACAGCAATGTAAGGTGAAGGGAGAATTAAGTAGAAATGAAACAGTGGATTAAAGAATATCCTTCTAGTTTCTTTATTTCCCCTACATAAATCATATTCATGTATTTCTTCTCTGGTCATCCACGCCTCGTCTGCAGTGGCTCTATGCCCCCAAGTTTGGGAACCACTGAAATAGGGTAATGTTTTCTTGGAAATATTTTCAACTGAACTGAACCATTCCTAAAACAACTGTAACAGGAACTGCTAATAGCTAATGCAGCATGGCCATCAATCATTCAGGTTTACCAAACAGTGATCAATTAGGCAAAAACAATTTTAAACTGTATAAAAGTTTTTGAGATGTAAGAGATAATGTTCATCATTTATAATACAACAAACATGCAAACTGATGGCACGTCTATTCACCTCAGGCACCAAATCATTCAGATCTGTCATTGCATAATGGTGCTCCTGCCACAGATGCCTCCAGAGAAGGCATTGTACTGATTTATATTTCAGCATCCGATTTCAACTATAGATAGGACCGCCGCAGCACTAGTGGGAAGCGTCATCAGCATACTATCGTGCCATATCATGTCTTAATTATATACCCTTAAGTCTTTCATCAACTTAGTGAGAGAGAACAATAGAAACTCAATGTTGCATTTGAAATTAAACTGAAAAAACAGAAAGAAAACACAAGTCCCAAGCTGAGCGATTACAGTTTGTGTGGTATCACCGTACCACACAACATTTCATCTTTTCCTAAAGCCTAAAATCACAAATTTGCCCCAGAATGCTTTACAATCTATAAAGCATGCAAATTATTCAAAATTTGACCATCTGGACAAAGAAGAACATTTTCAGTTGTGTCATGATTCCTGTATTACACTGGTTTTTGAAGAGATATGCTGTATTTTCTGCATGGAGTGTCGACGATGAGAGTGATGCTGATTAACTCCAGAAATTCTGAATGGATTCAAATAAGTGTGAAAGCCAAAGCACAGCACCAAGCAAACAATCTAAATCAAAGTGCTGTCAAATGAATCGAACCTCTGAAATCAAGCGACGCAGACAAAACTTTTCTATTTTCTACAAACGCAATAATCTGTTTTAGCCTTACCTCACATGCTCCATCTCCAGATCAAAAACAGCTCTGACCTGACACAACCGAGAAACTACAAACCTGATCAGGCTTGCAGGAGGTAATTACACAGAATGAACAGAAAAATAAAAAAAACAATACCCTGAAATGCATCGCAATACATTAGTCCTGTAATACTACCTTTATGGAGCACTTTGTTGCTGTCACCGTTTTTAAAGCTGCTGGTGTAGAGTGGTCTGTGGTGTGGCTGTATTAATCTTGTTGATGTTTTTAACACTATAATGCAGTTACCTTGTACACTTAACTGAAGAAGTAATTTTTTTCTCTGGCCACTCAGCATACCCAACTTTGTAGATGAGAAATCTAACTATCAGTCGATGTCAGTCCATCACCATTAAAGCTGCACTGATTCATATTTTTGCATTGGGTCTCAGGTCTCAGCTTTAAGTCTCTTTCAGCTGTGTTTTGGTTTTATGAGCTGCAGATTTACTGTATAGTTCAGTCTCATTAACTTCTGGTCCAGCTGCAGCTGCGATAAACCCACTGAACAGTACCTGCGCAGCACCAAACACAGACAGGCAAAGTTAGCAATTAAGTGGGGAAAAGTAAAACATCTCTCAGGAAAAGAATGGCGGAGACCAAAACAGAGCCAAAAAGGAGAATAAATATTGTGATCAGATTGCCTTAAAGAACACCAACACATCAGGTATGTCATTGTGCCCCCTCCTGGAGGAAAAAATCACAATTTCATATGATGGGAGAGAGCGGAAAATGCCTAAAAGCTTCTGTGTAGCAGGTTGTAAAACAAATAAAACATACAAATCTATGTCTGACCCTCCAGAAAATGGTAACACTTTAGTTTGGCAGCAATGTTTATTCCTTTTGGACGACAGTACTGCCCAGCCGAAAAAAAAAAAAAGTCTCACACATTAATATTTCATTGGACCGCCTTCAGCTTTGATTACGACATGCATTCTCCATGGCATCATTTGATCAGCTTATGCAATGTCACAGCATTTATTTCTGTCCAGAGTTGCATTAAATTTTCACCAAGATCTTTTATTGATGACGGGAGAGTCGGGCCGCTGTGTAAAGTCTTCTCCAGAACATCCCAAAGATTCTCAGTGGGGTTCAGGTCTGGACTCTGGTGGTCAGGTAGTGAGCTGAACTCATTTTTTGGACTCATAACGTTGCTGAACCTCGACCTGAGCGACTGAAACAACCCCAGATCATAATACTGCCCCCACAGGCTCGTACTGTAGGCGCTAGGCATGATGGGAGCATCACTTCATCTGCCTCTCTTCTTACCCTGATGCCACCATCACTCTGGATCAGGGTAAATGCAGACCACATGACCTTTTTCCATTGATCCAGAGTCCAATCTTTATGCTTTCTAGCAAACTGAAGCCCTTTTCTCTTATTATCCTCACTTAAGGCTACACAGCTGTTTAGTCCCGATCCCTTCAGTTCTCTTCACATTGTTTGTGGAAATGTTCTTACTTTCACTAAACACAGCTGTGAGTTCTACTGTTGATTTTTTACGATTTGATTTCACCAAACGTTTCATTCAAGATTTTTTTCCGACCACATTTCTTCCTCGAAGATGATGGTTCACCTCTATCCTTCCAGGTTTTAATAATGTGTTGGACAGTTTTAGTAGTTTCATTAATCTCCTTAGTTGTTTTCTTTGCTTGATGCAGGACAATAATTTAACTTCTGAAACAGAGGAACATCTTTTGTCTTCTGACATGGTTGTTTAAGAAATGAGAAGCTGCTCACTGCATCAGTTAGAGTTCAATAACTGGTTACCAGCTGAAACATATTAATCACTGCCGTGATTATCCAGTGGAAGGATCTGACCTGTTTGATTAGTTAAATCCAGGTGGTGACTTTTTTTTGGCCAGACAGAGTATTTGCTGTCACAACTTGATATGTCAGATGCGTGTCGGATTATTCTGGAGCCCTTCTGTCTCTCAGAGGCCAAAATTCATTAGACTTTTTTGTCTGTCTTTTTTTAAGATATAAAGGTATGCCTTTATAGTAGATAGGACAGTTGAATATGACAGGAAAGGGAGAAAGAGCAGCAAAAATGCAGCAAAGGCCCACAGATGGGAGTCGACCAACAGCACCGGCACATGGAGTGCATCCTCTACCAACAGAGCTACCAGGGCGCCCCTTAATTTTACTTTTGCTTGTTCTTCATCCTCCACCATATCAACTCCTCTTTTTTCACCTTGTTTACCAACCACATCATAATTACTGGGCTCAGAGTTGCCAGCTTGGCAACTTTCTCACTAAATTTGGCAGCTTTTCACACCCTCTTAGCAACTTTATTTTTAAAAAGCAACTAGCAACAACATATTCAGGTCATCAGGGAAAAGGTAAGTAATGTATTCAAAAATAAAATACTGTAATTCAGAGTAATGCAGTCCATGGCTCTTATGCCAATATTGCCAAGGTAATCTCTTAAAATGAAAGATGACCTCCAGATTGTTCTGTAATTGTTAAAAAAATTTATTCAGTCAATGACGGAAAATACTTAGTTAATGTGAGCTCTGTGCAGACATGTGTTTGGAGAGAAAACATGAGAAAAGCAAAAGAAATTAGCTATGTGACATGGTTTAATTGGGGTATAATAACATGGGACTGTTAAGACTGAAAGTTATTACTGCAATTAAAATGATTACAATGTGGCAACTACTCTGTCACATTTGGCAACCAAACACAGATGGAGGCTTGGATCAGACAAGTCTGAAGATCTCAATCCTGATATATCTGCAGATAAATAAATTGGTGGGTTTCCCTGCTAGTGTGCCAAAGCTTAGCAGGTAGATTTTCCAAACTGTTGCATAATCCCCGACTCTGATGTAGCAAAGAGGGAATGAAACGGCACCAGCGTTTTCACTGCGAGTCGGCTGTTTATCTTGTTACTGAACCTGTTTTCAACAGAACGTGCGGGAAAATCCCTGAGCTGATGTCATGAAGCAATCTGCAAAAAAAACACTGTGAAGGTGACCCAAATCCAGTCACGGCAAGAACATTCAACTACCGAGACAAAATAACTCAAATTCAAGTGGTTGTGTCTGGAGCTTTCCCTGAAATTTAGCGAGCATTAAGTACAGTTGTCAACAAAGAGGGATTTGCTAAAGAACGGGCAGCTGAAGGATCTTGTCAAAGTACAAAACAAACATGGGGAACTGGCAACAACCACGCAGAACTACAAGCAACAGTAAAACCACACTGTAATCTGTCCCATTAAAAAGACGTATGCTGGAACAACACACAGAATATATGTAATGTGTTTGTTTTCACATACGTCGTCTCTGTGTTCACAAGACGAGGAAAGCAAATAACCAGTTGGCACTTTTCTCAACCACTAATGTACTGGTAAGCTTCACCATAACAATCTACATTTATGAAAATAGTCCTCCAGTGATTAATAGACAAATCATTTAATGAACTGTGAACATTATACACATTATATGTAGGCTTGTTCTTAAAGTCAGAAAGTAAGATTTGTTTGCTTTTCTGTCTCATGTGAATGAGTAGGTTGTAGTTTGTTTGGCTACTTGACAGAACTGACAAGCAATTTTTTTTCACATTTTATAGTCTAATCTAAATAATTTTTTTAAGTGCTAATGTTTTTGTTCTTAAAGCCACTGAAAACTTGAAACAGTAAAAAATGCATGTATGATATGAAAGTTTAGTTTCTCATTAAGCGTCCACAAAGATCTGAATTTAAATAAACATTAATATTTATTAGAAAATCAGGTTCAAAAACATATAATTTTGCTGTTTAGATCATTTTTCATCTGTGTGGGTGTGTCAGCTCACATTTGATTGACAGTTGTGGACCGCTGTAGATGATGGGCCTCATGCAAGAACATTTTCATATTCATATCTTAAACTTCCTTTACTTTTGTTCGTACGTTGGGCTCATACGAACACGTCACGTCAGATTCAGCAAATGCTGAACGCCGTGTTACTATCACTGAAATAAAGAAAAAACATCTCGATATGATGCTTCAGAGGAAAAAAAAACGACTTGCCACAGCAAGTGAAAGATGAGGAGGAAGGGGCTAAAGAGAAGTTTCCATCACGGAGCCTGAAGACAGAATAAGTGAGGATGTTTGTGGACAGACTTCATAAACCTGCATGACAGCAGGTAATAATGGGTCATCAAATTAATGATGACAGGCTTTATGTGTAAATTTACAATTATATTATTATTTGAAATGCAGTCAAAGAGGATGATGTCAACATAATTATGAAATGTAATTTATTTTTCAAACTCAAAATATCTTTAAACTAATGAAAAATACAGTCATTAGTGAAAAACTTTGTGTATAACTCACAAACTGTGTCCATATCTGAAATAAAATTCAAAATACTTGCAAAATATATCACTTGTAGACCAGTGTGTTTAAGTGTGCACTATATTTAGAACATGTTCGCCACTTTCCTTTGTTGTCAGACAGTGTTTTCCAATGAGGGACTGAAGCTGCCATCTCTCCAACCACTAGACTCCGTGGACAGAAACCAAGCTTCTATCTCGCAGGGAGTTTGTGTCCGCGTTTGTTAGTTACTTTGTGTTTTTGTTTGACTTCAGTGTTTTAACATGTTTGTTCGGGTCTGAACTAACGTTACTCGCTGCAGATCGAGGCAGCAGTAGGCCAGCGGTTCTCGTTTCGTGCGAAGGGAAAATGACTTTCAGTTTTGTGGCTGTGAAGAGAGCAGAGACGCAGGCTTCAGTTAGCCGTCAGTAAAGGCTGTCTAACAGCAAAGTAAAGCTGGGAAAATGTTCTAAATACAGCGTACACTTTGACCGATATTGATTCGGGTGGTAGGTTAAATCACTCTTTGTGTTAAAGGAGAGATATAACACTGTCAAGTTGGCTCAGATTCAGAGAGCAGCTGCAGGAGAGGAGAAGTTTTGTTTTTTCACGTAGCAACTGACATGGACTTTTATGATTGGATGGGAAATTAATTGCATAATAAATCTCCGAGCACAAACATGCCTAATTTAAACCCTTAGATGACAATATTTCAATTTGGGATTAAATCTGATTTCTCATACTTTTTATATGCTTACTATTATGTACATAAGATCCAAAATGACATGGTTAGAGGACTTTAGTGGATTTTATGTTTACAGATGGTTTAAATACATCTCACCTACAGTTAAGAGAAATATAATATTCCTGCAGTGTTTCAACCAGAATGGCAGTGTACCTGTGGCAGGAGGGTAGAAGTGAATCTCTGTGGTGTGCTGGGGGTTTATAATTACCCCATTTATACTAAGCTGGTTCTTATTTCCCTATTTTAATTCTACTTAATTCTCTACCTTATTTTGGTGTTTACTCACAAACTACTTTAATCTGCTCACCTTCCCCCACACTTCTGTGACTTACACCCTCCTCCCTCAGTTTCTCTCTCCCTCTAAAGTCTGTATCTGCTCTGTTGACTTTCTTCCTCAGCAGTACGTTTAATGAAGTCTACAAAAAACACAACTCATTTTGGATTTTTTTTCCCACCTGTGATTCTGTTTTCTGCTGTTCAAACAGCAGGTGAGTCACATGCAGGTTTGTTGTTGATGACGGAGCCGATCGAAACATTCAAAACCAACGTACCAAATAACATCGGCACTAAACAGGCACACTTACAAGCTTTTGCAAACTTTTATACAAGCAGCAAAAGTAGACATACATTAAATTGCAGGAGCTCATTCTGCTTCTTACCGTGCCGCTCACTCTGACGTCGTAAAGCCGCCCCCAGTCATCTTCATGGCTGTCCACCATCATCATACTATCGTCCTCCTCCAGGAGCCACTCAGCCTGCAGGTCGACCTTCACCTCCTCCCCCATGGAGTGCATCCCCACGGCGGGGAACAGCCCTTCTGCAGACACAGGAACCTCTACTGAACCAACCTGCATGGGAGAGGAGAGTAAGGAAGCAATGGTGGAAGGAACACCGTACGACACAGAGAGACATGTTTGTGTTCATGTAATGTTGGATTACAGAATGTCATTCAGATTACAAACACCTACCTGTTTGCCATTTTTGGTGAAAAAGACTGTTGTAAAACCTGCTTCAATATTTTCAGAGTGTATTCCACATCCGATGCGGTCACCCCGAGCACACTTTGGCCCGAACTGCTGCCCCACAGGGTTGCCGTTGTACAGCCTAGAAAAAACAAAGAGATTAAAATCTTCATAACATAAAATTCATCTCAAAAATGCTTTGTTAATGAAGTGACAGCGTGATTCTCATGTTTCCAACTAACCCGAAAAACCACATTTGATTGATCATAAAGCTGAATTTACACTTATGCTTAGGAGATTGTGGCATACCAACAGAGCCTGCAGGAGCAGGCGACACAGACGATGCACGTTCTCAGAAATATCACTACAGCGGCTACAGAAATACCACAGAGGGACAACATGAACTGTCATTGGTGAGCTTTCTGCTTCTATCTTCTCTTGCGGTTTTCCAAACCAGTAGCAAAAATACAAAACACTCCAGCTCCTTAATTATGAGGGTCTGCTGCTTTATTTGGGTTTTGGGTTACTGGTCAGACATAACAAGTAATTTCATGACATCATCTTGAGCTCAGAGAAACTGTGAATGCATTTTTCACTATTCTCATCTATATGTATTTTCTACTATGAAGTGCCATCTTTTTGGGTCAAATTTTAATGTCACGGCTTATGGACACTTGGATTACACCACACGAGCAGCATAGAGACACTTTGTGTTTTTATTGTGTTCTTTTTTTCACATTTTAAAACTGGTCACCATTCACTTCAATTGTACTGGATTTGACTGCAATGCTGTTTTCCACTGAAGCTCCAGGAGAGTTTTGTGAACTGGAGATCTTCACCCATCCTCACATCAGCACAGGGGTGAGGAGATATTGAGTGAAATTTAATTTTCGGGTGAAGTATCACTTTAAGCCAAAAATTAGATTTCTGCGACCAGCCAGTTTTGTCAGTGATGAAAGCAAAGAAAAAGTGAGAACTCAGGAGAAAATTACTGTTGCAGTTATGTGTGGATGAAGCATCAACAGGCCACAATCCATTTTCTCAAACCATGCAAGAAACCAGCACTGAACTGGAGAGTAAAGATGACTGTGGTTTGACTTACTTGCCGTTGTCAGCATGGTAAGCTACAGAGTATGGCAGCCAGCCAGGCTGGTGGTCCAGCCTGTAGAATTTAGGCACCAGGCCCACAGCAATGGTCCCCCTCACCCCTGTGTCCACTATTGTCACCTACAAACAGACACACAGACGGACAGAGACATACAGCAATGTAATGTAATGACAGTTGTGATATCAATTAGCTAGTCTAACCATCTGATACACTTGGAGCAGGGCTGTTTTTATTCACTCATGTGGGTTAAATTAAAAGCTATTTATCAAGTCCTCTGGTAAACCTCTGCCTTACTGAGGGACTTTACACCCCAACAGCGACATGAATAAACCCCAGGAAACTGCAAATGTTTCTGAACAGGGCTGGGTAAAAAAAAAAATCGATTTTCCTTTGCGTGGTCCTATATCAATTCATAAAATCCCCAAATCAATGCTTTAACATATGTCTTTTCTCCCCTGTGGATGTGTGGTACAGCCTGCAGTTTTAACCGTTAGTCTCGTATGACCAGCCTTTGGCGTGAGATCTCACAGCATGAGATCTCGTGCTAGATTCACTTATTTTAGTGTGTTTGTCAGGTCATGCTCAATAAAAAGCAAATGATTAATACTACGTAACTACTTTGGGGTCAATTCTTAATGTAAACATTAATATTTCATTTCCGTTATACTGTAATACCTTGATACAGCCCACCATGATTCAAATGTGACACTGTCAACAACACACTGTTTGATTGGTCAGACGTGTTCATGTCAGAAGCGAAACTTCAAAATCTAAAATAATAAAAGCTGCAATATCGCTCAGCTGAATTCCGCCGGTTGCATTGGATAGATACAGGTTAAAAAAATATTATGAACATTCAAATTAATAACGCAAACAGGCATGTCTGGTGTGAAAAGGCCTTTATTCCTCAGTCTGTCTGGTTCACTGGGGTCCATCCCAAATGCCGAGACCCTGCAGTGTTAACTTTACAGGTGTACAGAGCTGCTTTCACATATGTTCTCCGAACTACGTCCTGAGAATCAGGTCCAGACATCGCACACATGTGCCTTTTCACACATGCAGCTGACATGAGGAGACTGTCCACGTCAGACGTGTTCACACGTGTTAGAAATAATCTGTATGGTTTATGTGAAGGGGTGTGCAAAGAGGAGGACGAGGACTCATCTGTAATGATTAATGTTTTTGTGCTGATATTAATGACTGATATTAAGTCTCAAAATTAACAAACTGATGGAAGTGGAAGATGCAGGATACAGATGATGGCAAAGGTAGGCAATTTTTTTCCCCCAGGATGGCATGTCCCACCATGCTTTCAACACCCTCTGAAAAAAAATAATAGCTGCGCAGCAGGAGAGACGCTTCATGGTGCGCTACTTTTCCGATTTTTCACCTAACAGATGATGATGAAAGACATTAAAACACAAGCTCAAAAAATATTAGACTTGTACGCTAATACCATTCAGCAGATAGTCTGTATGAAAACAAAACTATCAGTGGCCTCAGAGGCGAGCAGCTGCACGCCACGCAGCATCATCAATACACCAAACTGCTCCAGATTCTGAGCTGCTGTATTCATACATCCAGCTCACCCAAACTTGGGACTAGGGAGCTGTCAGGGTTCAGTTCGGGCCAAAAAATGCAGGCATTTGTGTTCATATGTACAGCTCCTCTGGTTAGTGTCTAGACAGTTGCAGAGTTGCAGTGCATGTATGAAAGAGAAAGTTTTGGTTTTTAAGCAAATACCTTTATACTGACTTTCAAATATTAGTGAAAATTCTAATTACATCATCATACTAAGTTGGTCTCATGTAGCACACATATTTTGATTGCTAATGTGTAATTTATTTTAAATTAATTTTGGAAAATAAATCTGTCAAATTGTGATTTAGTCACTTACTGTGTACGCCTCACGTGTTCTCCAGCCATTGCCACCTTTGTCTCAAAATCATCCAGGGAAACCCCCCAAGTTATATTTGATAATACAGTTTCCTGTCATATTTTTGGCCACAATAATAGTAGCATGAAAAATTTATATTGCAATGGCACATGTCTAGTCCAGAGCTCCGGTGGCAGCTGGGAAGAACCTCCTCCCCTCAGACACAACGCCAGCCTGCTAGCTGAGCTCAATCAAAGCAAAGTGACACACTCCACCAAGCAGAATTAGGTGAAAGGTAATGCAGCCAAACACAGGAGAATAGCCCCATCCGGTGTGAGCCTGCATTTGTTCCCTGTCTTTGTTGTTGACCTCTCAAAGTCATTTCTAATACCTCTAACTTTTCTTCCTCTTTATAATTCCTTGCACGTCTTTTTCTCCCCCTCCCCAATTATCTACCTCCCTCATTCTCTACCTCCCTCTTCAGCCCGGACCCCCAAATCACTGCTCCTGCAGGACGGCTATCACCACATGTGAAACCAAACTTCTTGGGTTTCCATAACTAAAAATTCCAGGCCTGATTCCTTTCCAGTCTGGCACTATAAGGATAATACTCTGTACCCCCGCTTTGTTAAAGAATTAAATTCTTGGCCTTGGCAGGTTCCCACTTCCACACTTGAACTGTTTCAACATCATCTGTGCCTGTCTGATATAACTAAAAGTTACAAAAACATATGAGATGAAATTTGAGATTAGGAAAGAGCAGGAATCTGCACAGTGATGAGCCGTTAAATTATGCTGATATGAATTTTTCAAATACATCTATTAAAAACAAGTGGAATGCTGCAGATGTTCGCCTGGGCTTGAAGAAGACAGATGACAGAAGCCTGGAGAAAGAGCAGTGGCAGTGACAGAGGTGTAATGGATTCCTTGTGAAGGCAAAACGAGGGGGAACACGAGGATAGCAGTGACGCATACGTCGACAGAGGCCTGACCTTTGTCGGAATAAACGGTCCCAAAAATGAGATATCTGGGAAACTGACAGCATGTGCGTCACAGCGTGGAGAATAATGTAGCAAAAAACTCTGGGTAATGACCACATTAAAATCCACTTGTTTAAATGTCAGAGAGATCTATCAGGCTCCAAATGTTATTCTCATTTAAATATAAACATTGTTATCTTTAAGCTGTTCTTGCTATGGAGGAGGGAGACAGATCTGGAGGTCAGATGAGGATTTGACATCACATTTAGAAGAAATGTCACATCTGGCCCAAATCTGGGACACCTCACAGGCACGATAAATTATGGCCAAGCACAGTGTCGGCCTGTTTAAAATCATGCTGGAGCAGATCCGAAATGTTTCAAAATATGTCCAAAATTGTGCTCCTCATTCTAGAACAAAAAAAAAAGTCCGAAAAGAAAAGCGGAAAGCTTGCTATAGCTACAACACTCTGACGCCACATTGTCTTGTCTGGGTCTATTTGTAGCTCAGCAGAATGACGTAGGTTCACAGAATAATGTATAGCCTGAAGTTTCCTCCTGAAGCCTAAAAGCCCAGACGAGGAAGTGCACCCGTCTCACCTGCCGTCTCCCTAACCACACGTCACAAGGCCTGCTGTGACGTGCACCACCCACAAACAAGCTGGCTCATAAATAACACACTGCGGAGTTCTGCGCGTAATTTATGACTGAACTTTTGCAACTTTCCTGTGCTAAATCACCAAGATACTTTCTTGCTCCTACTCTTCTGTGTGCATGAAAACTATTAGGTCTTGATACACGGGGGCACCTCAGATTTGCTTAACATCCAATAGTTTCTCCTGCTGTCAGTCTGCCTGCCAGGCTGCTGAAAAACACTGTGTGTTAGACTAATCTTTGTGCTCAAAGATACCACCTAACCCACACCCTATCCCTCATTCCAATGCAGCTAGGACATTTTTGAGGTAGTGGTTTTGCACTGTTGAACTGGGACTGTAGGGGGGCACACAGAATTTAATATGAAGTTGAGAAAATTGTCAGCAATGGGATTCCAGGGGATAAAATTGCTGGCTGGATGGTAAAGCAATCTTGGGCACACACAGGGACGATGGTATGTGGTAAGCCTATCATATTGTGAATAATCCCCCCCACCCCACCCCCAACATTTCAAAATGAATGATTGTGCAAAGGAGAAACAGTCTACTTGTTTTCTAATGATTACCATATATTGTAAAAAAAAAAAAAAAAAAAAAGTATATGAACAAAATGTTAGGGATGGGAATCGAGAGCCACTCTAAATTGTCTGACTGAAATTCATGCATGAATGCTGATGGAAACTCACAACCAGAAGGAGTTATGATGGAGAAGAATAAACGCACATGGCTTCATTTCACAAATCAAGATGACAACAGTACCAGTTGTAATGTCAGTAAAGTAATAATTTCAAGTGGAAATGGCAGCAAGATGTTGAAACATCTTTATAGTAAGGGTGGGACTCGATTTAAAAAAAAAAGAATCTAATTAATTAGAGGCTTTGTGATTAATTAATCTCAATTAATTGCATTTTAATGGCATAACAATATTTGCCACAAGAAGCAACATTTTTCAATTTAAATGGATTTTGGTATATGACTGAATCAAATGATAGACATGCATACATTTAAACAACAAAATATTGTTTATTTTGCATCAGTCTGACAATGGCACTATAAATCATAATGGTGGCTATATTCAAGCTTTCATAGAACTTTATTTAAACTCAGAAGTGTTTCAGCAGCGGAGCATTTTGCCCGTCTGATTATATTTACTTGCTCTGATTTTGTTGGTTAAGTCCTCTTTCCTTGCTCTTTGTGCTTCTACCATGGATAAGCAGGCTACATAGTTTATTTGTTTATTTTCTGTCTGTCTTTATGATCGCGAGTCTGCACGGGGTCTTTTATTTTGACAATCAACCAGATTCTCCCCTGTTTTCTGTGCCTGACTTCCTACCTGTTCAACCTGCTCTGTGGCAACTGATGTGCAATCCGTCAAAAATAGACTTGCTGCGTATTCTCTGCGGAGCGGAGCACCGAGCGGCTTCTGGGACGCTGCTGAGACGCACCGCGGTGCTTCCGGTATAAATTACAGCATTGACTAGAATGGCAGCGTATCTCTGAGTGCCGCGCCAATACTTTTTTAAAGTAATCCTTCCAACCCTTCCCCTATGATACATATCAATATGGAGTTACTACGAAAACAGTTATTTATCTCTTTTTTGCACTGTGTGGCACATAAATTTCAATAAATAACGACGTAGGACTCTGAACTTGGATTGGTCCATTTAACTGCAAGGTAAGCTCAGTATTCGATTAAATTGAAATCTGTCAATATCGGCCCCCATTATTGATACTGGATCAGATCAGTCGCATCTCTAATATCATCATAAAGTTAGAATTTATAATGACAAAGTGTCATACGGGCAGCTTTACCAGAT
The DNA here is from genome assembly GCF_056507025.1 of Lutjanus erythropterus. NCBI lineage: Eukaryota > Metazoa > Chordata > Actinopteri > Lutjaniformes > Lutjanidae > Lutjanus > Lutjanus erythropterus. Next base: position 4,313,784 of record NC_139322.1, on the reverse strand, counting down.
CTTTATTTGCCAAAGAAAACCTAAAAGAAAACAAATGCTGTACAAATATTCTTTCATTTCATCCATTTCGGGTAATGACAGGCTGTTGCTACAGCTAGCTCTCAGGCTGCAGCCGGCTCAACTAAAATTAATCAGGATTCAAGCAAGAATGAGGCCGATAAGCAAAAACAATAATGACATTGGTATCGAAAAAAATCCCTAAAAAATGTGGGGGACAGCAGCAGAGTTAGAGACAGCACTTGGTGGTTGTCATGTTAATAAATCCTGCACAATTAAAAAAAAAAAAAAAAACCTTGGAGAGCTGACAGAACTCAGTTACAATAATAACAGTGTCAGAGTAACAGCATCACTATCAATGAGCCTTACCTCAAAGTAGCAATTTCCCTTTGACAAAGGATGGCCAGCCACATAGCAACCCACCTCTTCAGAGTTCCCTTGGTAACTAAAGAGAAGAAATTACAGGTTAACAATAGGTGATTTCTATTAGGTCGGACTGCTGTATGCACAATCAGAAGAACATCTCGAAGAACAACTTCATCTTTAAATCAAAAGACTGTCGAGATATTTGCAGTATGCACCAACAACAGACTAAAATATGTGACAATTATTAACAGTTATGAGGCAATTTAAGATGTAGAACTGCTATATAGGCTACATATATCAATATAAGATATATCAAATGAAATGCACATGATTATTGGCCGTTACTATCTTGTAAGAGATGATGATGATAAGCTTTATATGTGAAGGGAAGCTTTGTAAAGGACGGGGAAACTGTAGATGTACAAGGACAAACAGGGATTTTCCTGAGAATCGCTGGAGCTTAAGAAGCTTTGCATCAGCATTGTAGTGTGTTGAATGTTTTACACAGTTTTAAGCAGTGAATCAAATGCCAACATTTTTAAAATGAGGAATTACATTTGCAGGTTGTGAATTAAGAATAAAACAACAAGAGCCTCTGATTCAATCAAACAAAAAACTTCAGTCAAACTTCACTAATAACAAAAACTCAGCAGAGACGGCAAAGATGAAAATACTGTGCCTGTGCATCTCATGTTCTGCTGACATAGTAACAAGCCTCCACAGGAGGGCTGTCAATGACTTGAATCTACAATAACTTGTGCAATAACTCACCATGCAATAAAATGTTATTACACCATTATATATGATTGTAGCTTAATGCACATTCTTGTACATCATTTTACATCCATTCTCAGATTTCTAGTCATTGTTTCTTTTCTATATATTGCAGTTTTATATTTATAAATTGCTGTTACATATTGTAGATAAGACACATGCACCTTTACACACTTCTTATTGCATATATATATATATATAGTTGTTATTGTTAAAAAAAAAAAAAAAAACAAGAACTCAGACTTGTTTACCAACCACACATTTCACTTCCTCTCATCAATTAACCACCTCCACAAGCTGTGTCATGGATGCTTTTCAATAAGGGCACCAACTAATTAAAAAAAGTATTTATGAAACCTCTTATTCATTATTCTTCATTGAAATGTTCTCCCCGTGCATTTGTGAAAGCTTCTATCTATCTATCTATCTATCTATCTATCTATCTGCACACTGACTGACAAAAGAAAAAGATGAATCTCAGTTGACTAAGGGGTCTCCAAGTAATGATTCAAATCTTCAACTATTAGGCAGCAATCCTACCCAAAGGACCTTTTTTTAAAGGGGCTTTAGCATATGGTGGCTCAACATGTTGATGGTAGCTACATGCTAAACAATCGGGATTTTCTTTACAGCAATAAATACTAAGCCATTTCGTGTTTTAAATGAATTGAGACTAACAGACCGACAATAGTGAACAAGTTCAAGACCTAAGGCTGACCTGAGTATGTCTCCATCCTTCTGCAACCTCATATATCTTTCCTGTGCTGGGCGTCCATCCCCAATATCTCTGATTCGACGCCTCAAATTCAGGAGGCATCTGTGGTGTAGAACGTTAATATCATCCATCTGAAAGAAAAATAAGGGGGGGTGAGAAAAATGGGACTATGGCAATATTTTAAAAAACAGCTACTACCCAGCTCCTCTCACACGTGTGTGTGTGTGTGTGTGTGTGTGTGTGTGTGTGTGTGTGTGTGTGTGTGTGTGTGTGCGTGTGTGTGTGTGTTTATGCTCCTGATTCTTTCATTCAATAGCTGCTTGAAAGTTTCTGACAGATGCACACTCTCCAGCATTCTCTACATACAAGTTTTCATTTATCTTGTCATATCAAGATGTGGCTACGATAAGGGTACCGAGGCAGGTTCAGTATTGTATTGAAGTTTAAAATTCTGGTATTGTGACAACTCTAGTCCAACCCCAAATTGTATTATGTTTTCGGCAATCTTGATGCATTATTTGAGAGGCACAATGAGCAGTTTGCATGATGAAGTATGTACAAGTTCATATGGGATAAAACACATTCTATTACTATTATTACATCTATAAACTTCCAGTTTTTACAATGCATGTTCCTCTCCCAGGCATTAACATTGAGAAATACAAAGTACATAAGGGGTGTAATGATCCACCTATCTGGATTAATACACTGATTCATTCAATGATCCAATATGATTGATGCAAATTGAAAACATCAATCCATATCTTATCTTTAAGATGACCTTTATTTTGAAATTCCTGTGCCACACATCTGTATCACTAATGTTTAGCATTCACTGCGTCTGTTTCAGTTTTATTAAATGAAGAGACAACATTAGACAGAGTTATAGCACTAGCCACTAGTAGAGCTGCAGTGATTAATCATGTAATCAACTGACTATTAAATTAATCAGCAACTAATTTGTTCATTGATTAACCATTTGTATTATGGACAAAAAAAAGGCATCAGAGGACGTCATCCTGGGCTTTGAGAAACACTGGTTTTTATTTTTCACCATTTTATGGACAAAACAACTAATCGGTTAACTGAAAAAAATAATCGACTGATTGATAATAAAAATATCATTAGTTGCATCTCTGGGACCTAGTTTGCCATTCATAAAGCAAGTTAAGCATTAAAGGTACAGAATAAGTTACAAATTGTGGCTGTGCTGTTGCTGAGACAGAGTGAAATTTAATCTCAGCCATGCTCATATTCATATTTGTGACTTTCAAGAAAAGTGCTTCACTAACCTATACCACTCATCTTGTATTAATTTGTGTTCAATCGACAAATCATATTGACTCATATCGATCACAGGCCCCTGAATCGAATCCAAATCAGATCATGGCAAATTTTATGATACTGGTAAATACTGTGTGGTTGCCCAAAGAATCGATACACCTTATCGTGATGAAACTCACTAACGAACATACAATAAAGCCTGCTTGAAAGCTATGAGTGAATATTGTATCCGTCTTAAAGGGATAGTTTACCAAAAAATGAAAATTCAGCCAAAAACAACCACAGAATGTCTCCATACTGCTCGTCTGATGTAATTCAAGTGTCTAAAGCCCCAACATGCCATTCACTTGCACGAGCGCATCATCACACTACACACACACACAGTTCAGATGGTGTACACACGCAGGTCAATATGGCTCCAACTTATGACTCTATAGTGAAGACTTAGGCTAAAAACATGGTGTAAATGATGCCTTTCAAGTCAGCTTGGCATGTTTGCCAATTTGTGAGACTTGGATTACACTAAACGAGCAGTATGGAGGCATTTTATGTTTTTTTTGGTGGGGGGGTTGTTACTTTTATTTGAAAACTGGTCACCATTCACTCAATTTACTTGGAAGATTCCGCAATGCTGTTTTCCTATGAAACTCCAGCAGCGTTTCATGGACTAAAAAACTAAACTTGAACTTCAACTGACATGAGGCTGAGCAGATAATGACTGAATTTTCATTTTTAGGTGAACTATCTATTAATGCAGAAGACATTAAAACTATATAATGCTGGAATTATGTAGTAATAAAAAAGTGGAAACAAGGCAAAATATGCTTTTGCTTTTTTTGTTCTAAAATATGAAAGACTCACTTTAATATTAAGTCAGTTAGTTTCATTTCTGGGCGAACTAACCCTTTAACATTTCATATTACTATCTCTCTTTAGAGGTTTATTGTAATTTACTGCACTGTACATTTTACATCATCATTACTCTCATTATTTTGGTTCGATAATGCACTTATCAGCTCTGCACATTTATATAAAAGCACAGTTCACTCCATAATCAAAAACTAAATATTTCTCCTCATCAACAAAATTGCTCAGCCCAACTCTCATGTGATAAAGCTGCTGTAATCAATATGTATTCTATGTATTGATTGGCATGACGGTATTCAGGTGCTTTTGGTTTTGGACTGTCGTTCAGTGGCGTTGGATGATGTCGTTAAGACACAAATAAACACGTCAAACTTCCACAACGTGTCCAATTTTTCTCTAAGGACCTCATTCAGGTGTTTTTTCAATGGCTGCAAGAATTCATTTAGTCGGTTAAAGTAAAAAAAAATGTGAAAAAGACGCAACGGATGGAAGTGGGCGTGCCAATGTTTACATCTTCGCTGTCATGGTTGTGAGCTAGCCACCGTGCTAACGATATAGCTATTTTAAGTTAAGCTAGCATTACTACACAGCTAACTGCTGCCATCTTGACTGAAAATGGTACGTAGCTTAACGTTAATTATATAACGTTTCAAAATGCGAATCATCAATTCATTAGTTGGTGAAGAACGGTCAATTTAGTCGCGAAGCTGGGTTAGCATCATTAGCTAGCAGCTAATGTGATAGCTTGTTCTGTTTGTAGCTGAGCTTCGCTGCTCAGCAAGAGGATGACGAGAGGCTGTTCCTGACACTGGAGAGCACAACACCGATTTATTGTAGGTGTTATTATCGATTAGCCAATCACTTACCTGTTATCTACGCGGCTAATAAGACAGAAAGTCACTTTTGTCCATCAGCTATCCATAGCTCCACTGAAAACTTTGGAAACTAGAGTTCGGCGCTTCCCAGTGACATCACACCCTCGTTACTGAAACAGCCAATCGCATCGACTTTTGAGAAATGGTGACAAGCGTTCAGCCAATCCGATGTCTCGAATGGTGTCCGTGCGTGTGTATGTGTTTATGATGAAAACGTAGGGGGTCCCCTGCAAAAGGCGAACGTGGGTATTTTAAAATTTACCACATTTTTTGAAAGTTGGAACGACAAGGAAAGAATTGAGGTTAGCCGCTTTGATTGTATTTTAAGGTCATTCGGGTTTTATTATTACTATTATTATTATTATTATTATTATTATTATTATTATTATTATTATTATTATTGTTAGCATTATTATTATTATTATTACTTTGTTATTCCTAACATACTTTTGATGTTTTTATTGTTTAATTTATTTTGTATACGTTCAAAATAAAAACCAAACTTCTTCAAACCTAAAAAAAAATACTCAGAAAAAATTCTCTCTCAGCTCGTCATCAAGCCTCTGCAGAAGCCTGACAACAACCTGATCATTTGAATCAGGTGTGTTGGAGCAGGGAAACATCTAAAACATGCAGGACAATGGGCCCTGAGGACCAGGGTTGGGGAACACTGCTATAATGCACTTTTCCACATTTTGTCTATTGCAGGGGCACCCTAGTGGGCACTTTACCATTTTTGTCCCCTGAAGAACACCTTAGAGGGCACTGTACCACATTTTGTCCACTAGAAGGGCACCTTATAAGACACTTTACCATATTTGTCCACTGAAAGGGCACCCTTGAGGGAACTTTATTACATTTTATCCACTAGAAGGGCACCTTATAAGACACTTTACCATAGTTTATCCAGTAAAGGGCACCCTAGAGGGCACTTTCTCATGTTTTTTCTATCTTAGGGGCAACCAAGAGGGCACTTTTCTTTGAACACAGGGCCACCAGGGGGGCCATCTGAGTCCACCAGAGCTGTACACAGTTTCTGGTTGATTGTGGACAGCACTGAACGCTTTGTGTGGACATCAGACAAGAAGACATAGGTGGTGACAGGAAAATTGTGGCATCACTTATTTCAGTATTTTTCAAAACTTTGCCCTACTTCTTAAAACTTGTGGTATTACATAAACAACATGTTTAAATGCGAGCAGAACAGTTGAAAGCATTTCTGTTGCAATATGTGTTGAGTCATGCCTGCACTACAAACCACTTTACAGACCAACTTGTTTCATGTGGTGTGGTGAGTATCACAGTGCAACATTTCCCCTCTTCTGTTGACAGTGTTTTACAATCCTAAACTGAAATATCACCATCAAAACCTTGGATTCAGGTGCTAACAGAGGGTCAGGGGGACACCACTCATCAGGGCACAGCAGTTTCCGCAGTCTGGTTGCTCTGTTGAAAGCAGAAGTGGCAGCAGAGAGACTCTGTAAGCCAGCTGGGACAGACCTGAGCTGAGAGAGAGAGAGAGAGGGGAAGAAAGTGTGTGGCTGGAGGAGGAAAAATGAAGAGCCCAGGGCAGTGTGGAAAAGAGAGCCCCCGTCGGTCTGGCGTGTGCCTTGGAACATTCTCCTGATATGTGGAAACAGACTAGTGCTGTAGCTCGCAAGCTGATGGGAACACAAGACGGCAGGTGATTTCTGCCCTCCGTGCCAAGATTAATCAGAACAACAGGCTGCTGATGGCACAGCAGATTTTGGCCTCATGTAGCCCTGAATTCCAGCAAGCACAGGCCAGTGGCTACGTCAGTGTGCTCCATCACATCTATACGACTGCTGAAGGAGCAAATGACAGCAGTGTCTGCACATTTTGTAAATATCCTGCACATAAACTCATTTTAAAGGTAGTAAGACACAGGATAACTCCATCAATATTCATATTTTCTTATGCTCTGTGAAATTCTCATTGTTTTGGTTTTTCTTGGGATTTTTTTTTTGGTCGTGTGCTCATGTTGCATCTGTCCTCAGAGAACCCACGGCAGCAAGAAAATGTCAGATAACACAGGAGACAGAGGGACTCTAGATAAGAGAGGAATTCCTCAACACTCTACCTACCGCCAGCCTCTACCAATGATTGTCATGTGCAGATCCTTGATTTTGTTTGCTATTTTGCTGTTTATACGTCCTGCATGTGCATATTACAGCAAAGCAACTAACTAAACCAACTAAAAAACTAGAATACTTTTCTCATGTGGCAGTTTTGCTACCCCAGTGTTTATACTATAAGACACTTTGACTGGGATGGACCAACAAGAATTAATTTGATCTTAATTCTAATCAGAGTTTAGCAAAACCAGGCTTACAATCAGTAACTCCAGATTTAAAATTAAGCAGAGCTTTGTGACACAATTAAAAACTAATCTTTGTTTAGGAAATTCAGGTTTATTGAGGTAAACTGAAATTAAATAAAGTTTAATCAATTACCCAAATTAATATGAATAAAAATTAAATAATTTGAGTGCTGTGTGGACATAGTAAGTATAAATAAGGGGAGAAACCCCTTATACTTTAGCCGGCTAGTTAAAATTTAACAAAACATTACATTGTTCAATAGCTAGCTAAAAAGGTGACAAAATAATACATTGTTTGCTAGCTAGCGATAAACTTAACAGAACATTAACACTGTTTGCTAACTAGCTAAAAGTCAACAAAACATTACAGTGTTTGCTAGAGTGACTAAAAAGTTAACAAAATGTTACATTGTTTGCTAGCTAGCCAAAAAGTAAACAAAACATTACACTGTTTACTAGCTTAGCGAAAATGTTAATAAAACTTGGCATAGTTCACTAACTAGCTAAAAAGTAAACAAAGCATTACATTGTTTGCTGCTAGCTAAAAGTTAATAAAACATTGTTGCTAGCTAGCTAAAAAGTTAGTTAGCCTACTCATGATGGCTTGGTAGAGAAGCTCATGTTTATCATCCTTTGTGAAAACCTTGTTGGCCAAATAATAGAAGAAGAATAAACAGGCAACAGCACATTAAGGAAGAAAAGAGACTGTCTTGCAGCAACTAGCAAACTTTTTTAACGGAGTGAAAGAAAGAAGAGACAGATCATAAAAGCCCAGTTGGGTTCATCTCGACAGAACTAAATTCTGTCTCGATTTAGAATAAAAACTGAGGAGAGGTTTAAAGAGAGGTTTAATTTTAAATTTAGTAAGTATGAAAGCTGCTGTCGCCAGGGCTCTCTCTCACATTACAACAATAACTAAAGACATTCTGATGTGTTGTGAAGTGGTGTGGAATCGTGGGATTCACACTGTTTTCTTCACTTGCCATGGCAGATAAAAATCTATCTGACGTGATTCAGGTAGAAATCACATTCATGCATGAGGTAATAGTAAAGTTTAGAGTTAGTTAAAGTTTTCCTGTTACGGCTAGCAGGAAACACCCCTTTACTTTTAATAAATTATGGATTTCTCTGAGTTTAAGCATTGTTGGAAACATCTGGGATAATGTAACAGCTCAACAAGATATAATGTCTAGCAATTTTATACATCTTAATGCAAAAATGCCACACATTCACATAATTTATATACAACAAATAACCAGAATACCTTACAGAACGGTAAGACATTTTTATCACATCAGTATGGCAGGATCAAGTGTTGTGAACTGGATAGAGGGATGAAGGACTCTGTACTGATCTTTTGAAGATGGAAAATCCTCCCTGGCTGAGTGGAGCGATGGATTGCATTATTAGCAGTTTGGCCCAGGCTGGTCGATGTGTGCATTCTTTCAAAAGTGAGTCCTCCCCACCACCCTCCTCCTCCTCCTAATTATCCAGATGATTACTCTTCCAATTCAAACAAATGGTGAGCAGATAGCCTTCGCTGCCCTCACACTTTCAGCATGTGATGTGCTCCATGCAGTCGGTTAATATCTGATAGCTGCTGAAATGTAATCTAGAAGTCTAATTAAAGACTGGATTAGCCTTCCTGTTGAGGCAATGCATTACACATCTGACTCAGCAGTGATTTGATTATGCTGTGGCACAGTTTCACTTTGTGTACGCTGCAAAAACTTACCTCACATCAGTATGTGACACTTCTTCACTTCATGTGTTAAGTCTGAAATTAAGATGGGAAGAGTCTGAGATTATTTTCACGATTTGGTATTATAGAATCAAATCTTCACAAACTGTAGGAATCCTATCAGGTTAGGAAATCCTAAATACTCAATCCAACATAGTTTACCGACTTTTGTGTCTGTTACCTCGCAACCAAAACTAGTTTACTCATCTTACAAGGCTAAGGAATGTAATTGCTGTTTCTTTAAGCACACTGAAACATACATTGAAACACAAAAAACAAATGGAGGAAAAAAATAGCAAGAGGTACTTAATATCAAGACTCAAGCTAACACTACTAGTTAATACTACCATTAGACAACCTTTACTTTATAAAAGTGTGGCATAAATGTGAAAAGGTAAACAAGATATGTTGAAAAACATTTGCTGTTTATTTGAAATGTGTGGGTCTATCAGATGATGAAGAAGAGGAATGAGTAATGAAATCTTAATCTGAAAGACTTTATTTGAACATACTTTTAGAAAATATGCACATACAAAACACTGCTATAAGGTACCCAACTGTCTCTTTTCCGTTGTATACATACGTATATTGTGTATGCATTATGTAATAGTACATTATGTATAAGAAAACAGAAACAAGTTGTTCAAAAAACAAAATAACTTCTGTTAGCTAGTCAACACTGCCATTAGCTACAGTTAGATAACACTACTTTTAGCTACTATTTGTTAACATTACCATAAGCTACTGTTAGCAAACACTACCATTAGCTACCAATACCATTGGCTGCTGTTGTGATAGTGTTACCTACCATTAGCTAGTTAGTAAGTTAGCCACTACTATAAGTGGGGAATTGAAAGTTAGAATAGCTTAACAGTTATCCTAGAGTTTATTTAAGATTTTGGGAAGTTATAATACTTGTGTAATATATTTTTCCTATCTTCTGTTAGCATAGGAACATTCCTAGATAACAGTTGAATCAGGGACAGCTAGCAACTTGAGGTGGATTCCCACATTACCGTTACCAACCATTAGCTAGAACAGCTCACTTATCCTAAAGATTTTTGGCAAAATGGGACCCTTGAGTAATACACATTTCCTATCTCCAGTTAGGACAGAAACATTGACTAAGCCATTGTCATCTTTCCTAAATCATGCCCTAACCCTTATGGTTACCAAACCGTTAAAGAATCTGCAGGTTTGGAAGTTTCTGTAATGCAGACCCAGTTTGGTTGTAAACAAACAGTTAATCTCTTTGCTGATTCATCTTGCATACAATTCATAAACTCAACTTTCTCTTAACTTTATGTGCTATAAGTTTCTCTAATTTGACAAAAAGACAGAGTAACTCAGACGAAGGACTCAGCCGTAACATACATGTTTGTGCAGGAAACTTTCTCCGTCATGAACTCATACAGAATCCAGGTAAAAAAATCACATAAGTACTGTTACAGAACATGAGCTGCTAATAGCTAGTTAGTAAGTTTGCTACTACGACAGCTGGAAAAGTTCAAATTTAGGACAGCTCAATCATCCTAAAGTTTGGAGAATCTGTTTAAGATTTTGGGAAGTTAGGATGCTTTTTTAATAAAAAATTCTCATCTCCAGTTAGGACAGGAACGTTGACCAAGCAACTGTCATCTTTCCTAAATGAGGTCCTAACCCTTATTACAATGGTTACCAAACAAATATAGAATCTGCAAGTTAGAAAGTTTCTGTAATACATCCCCAATTTCTTAGACAACTAACATTTCTTTTCGGATTTATATTATTGTATACGACTCATTAATTCAGCACTCTCTAAACTTTATGTGCTACGAGTTTCTGTCATTTGAGAAAAAGATAGAGTATATCAGGCGTAGGACTCAGCTGTAGTACTACATGTTTGTACAGGAAATATTCTCTGTCATAATCTCACACAGAATCCAGGCAGGAAAAATCACACTGCTGTGCATTTATCGTTGCAAATGGCATTGCAGTGGCGAGGCTGATGGAGGCACATATACATTTGTATTTGTTACCATGGCAAATATTATTCCAGAAAGGTCTCTGACACTGGAAAGAAAGTGCAAGAAGCTGAACATGACTCCTACTATATGCATAAGAAGGGCTGGATGTATGTGTTAGTATATAACAGGAAAGGGTGGGGAGACTTTGATAATTTCTGAAAGGAACATAATCCACCCCCCACTTGCTCTCTCTCCCTCCCTGCCACCTCCCTCCCTCCCTCCCTCTCTTCTCCCTCTCTCTCTCTCTCTGAGTCCCAGCCCCTGAAGGTGTCATAACTGTGCTCTCTCTCTCTCTCTCTCCCTCTCTCTCTCTCTCTCTCTCTCTCTCTCTCTCTCTCTCTCTCACTCACTCACTCACTCACTCACTCACTCTCTATCACCGCCTTTCAGATCTTTAAAAGCTGGTGCTTTGCTGTGTCTCTCTCGATCTCCATTTGTCTCCTCTGGCACTGCAGGGGACTCAACCGGCAAAGCACCAAGGAAAGCTACTGTATAGAAACGGGGGAAGAAGACTGAGGAAAAGGGGAGAGAAAGGCAGAGAGAGGGAGAAATATACATCCAGAAATAGCATCAGCCACATTTAACTGACAGAGAGTGACAGAGTGGAGAGAACCTGAGACCTGGACACAAAATGCCTATCCTTTCTAACTTAACAACCGTTGTTTTGTTGCTGATTGCTCACTGCGGATCATGGACCGGGGCAAACCGCTTGGGCCCCTTCAAGGTCTGTCCCTCCTGCAGGGATCCACTGGGGGCAGGTCGGCCCCCCAGGGACCATAATGTTGCCGGCAGCACGTCAGTGTTGGCCCAGGGAGAGCCCTGTGGCGTGTACACCCTGAGCTGTGCCAAGGGGCTCCGCTGTGTTCCCCCGCCACGGGAGCACAGCCCCCTCCAGGCTCTGTTGCAGGGAAGGGGCATTTGCGCCAAGCACAGCAGGACTAGTCCCACTGAGAGGCCCCACCCCACAGGTAAGACACTGTACACACACGCACACGTGCATGAAATCATGTATGCACACGTACATGCATGCGCCCATGCATGGACGCTGCAGGCAGGTTAGACTGTATTTACAGTGTGTCTCCTGTGTTTGCATGTGATGCTGTGTCACTCACCAACAAAAAGAAAGGCCAATAATAAGTGTGTGACATTTAAGCCTGGATGCATTTTGTGCACCACAGATGAATTTGCAAACCTCCAGCATCCAATAGAGCTCAGCAGTGCCTCTGGAGTCACTGTGATAAAAGCATAATTCATCATTATTGTACAGGACTGTGATCTGTTAATCAGAAATCACAAAAAAAGCAGCTTTGATTCAGTCTGCAACAGTGTGCAAGTGAAAATGCATATCCCTGCATATATATGATTTGTATATTTTCAGTGACAGGGTGCATGACAATGATCTTTCCTACAAGTCAGCCTCTCTGTAGAGAATTCAGAATGAATGTGAAACTGTCACAGTGTCACCTACATCCTGATCAAGCTGCTTTTTATTGCAGTGATCTCCATCTACTGTTCAAACTGAGACACTGCGATTAACTATGTGAGGAAAAGGAAATATACTGCTGGAAATTAGGTCTCTCTTTGAATGACCAGCCCAGATAGACCTCAGCTGAGTGACCGCTTAGTGATGTCTTGAGCAAAAAAGACAGATATTAAAGTCTAAATATTGTACACATGCAGCATATATTGTAAGAAACATGACATTGGATGTGGTTTGATGTTAATGGCTACGATGGTTTAATGTCACATTCTCATGCCGGTGTGTCATTTCCTCTCAGGTCCTCATCCCTCACACAGTGGTGACATTGAAAGAGTAAGTTCTTGCTCTTATTTTACAGTCTTTAATGAGCACAGCTAACAGATCATCACCTAAATGATCACAATTTTGAGATTTTATATAACAAGAAAGTGTTAATACCCATCATATGTGATGGAGAGGGTCGTATATATCGAGCTGCATTGTCTTATAGAGAGTTCCCATAGATCCTCTGCTGTTTGGGGTGTTGCAGTGGCATGTACACACACACTCTGCCCTGAAGCCATGCATTATGGTGCATGATGTGTGTGCTGCTATGCGGCAGAACTAATTGAGCATGATGTGAATCAGGAAAGTTTCGACTCGGCCGCTGCCGCCGCCGCCACAGATCTTTCACTTTTGTGAGCCGGGTGATCTGCAGCAGCATTTGAACTAATATATGTGTGTGTTATCATGGCAACAACAATAGTCACATAATTGATCGAGATGATTTAATTTCATAAAGTGACATTAAAAAAAAAAAAAAAAAAAAAAAAAAAACGCACAGTCACTTCAAACCATTCAGTGACCTGAAAAGCCAAAGCATTGTGTAACAATATGGTTATATAATGTTATACAATATGTGACATCTGATATAAATATACATATTCTCTGCTCCTGGCTCTGATGCTGCATCACTGTAGCTAATCCTTTGTGATTCACATCCACATGTGTTGTGATCAAAGAGGATTTCTGCCAGTACAAGCACCTGAGGGGAGATAGCAGCTTGCCACTGCCACTCTGTAGATGAAGACAGGTTCTCTCTCTCTCTCTTCTGTGTGTGTGTGTGTGTGTGTCTGTGTGTGTGTGTGTGTGTGTGTGTTTGCTTCCGGTGATGTTTGAAGTCACACTCTGCGTTGCTGTTTTCAGGCGCCCTGCCGCAAGCTGCTCAATAGTGTCCTGAGGGGTCTGGAGCTGACAATCATCCAGTCCGACCGTGACATCTATATACCCAACTGTGACACCCGCGGCTTCTACAGGAAAAAGCAGGTAGAGTCTCACCTGAAACATCATCAGACTGGAACTTTGCTGGATCTTTTTTCTTTTTTTAGCTTAATTTTTATTGAAGGACTGATACAAGTCATACAGTGTACAACAAAATTTTTTTTTCCTCCCTTTCCTTTCCTTCTCATGAAATGTTGCGTTCAGATGAAACAATGAAACACAGTTGAGAGTGGAAAAGGTCTGGTAACTAAACTGAGTTAATCTTCCCTGCCTTCTGTCTATCGTGTAGGTAAGACTTAACTAAAATGATTGGGAGTAAAGACTAAAGAGAATGCAATAAAAACTAGAATATTCACATTTGTTGAAGAAAATCCAAATGATTGCTGCATTTGCTGCTCGGCTTCTGAAATAATGCATTCAAAAGATACAATGGTGTTTTATTAGTGACCACTAGGTGGAGCTGTTGGTGCCATGCTTCAATATTTCGCACACATACTTATGAAGAAGCTGTGTAAAGTTTCATCTCACAGCTTCTTCTTCTTCTAAAGGTAACAGAACTGTAGAAACATAATGTTTCATTGTTACTGTGGCGCCCCCTGTGGGCAGAATTGTATGAAATTTTGCATACTTGTGCAAAGTGGCTGTAGCTATAATATACACAAATTAAGTTGCAGTCCAATTAAGCATTGAAAAGGTATGGCCCATTAAATGCATCACTCTGAAAGTTTGATAAGCAATTACAGACAAACGTAAGTGATATAAATAAAAACAAAGTGACAAGTTTTGTTCAGGGTCATCTAAATATGGTATGTGCAAAAAAAATGGTGAAGATTGGATAAAATATGAAACATGAAAAACATCTGCATAAAATCAAAAATGGCAGAAAATTGACACAGGCAAAAGTGGGCGTGGCTTATACAGTTTCAGTCAGCTTCATCCAAGGAATCTACTGTACCCAAATTCTTTCTTCTGCTCCTCACGGTTCATAAGTTATTAGCCAAAATGTAAAATGCTTAATAACCAACCACATGGTGGCGCTATTGAACACATGCTGTAAGATGTTGAGCATTGCTCCACGAGGCACCTGTGTGCCAGATATGAAATCTTTAGCATGTATAAGATTTGAGATATTGACGATTATATGGCACTCCCATAGATCACCATTCAAAAAAATTACAGCAAAAACTTCATATACCACTAACTGCAGTAGATACCAAAGTGAAAAGTTAAAGTGACCATGAAATTTATATCATTTATATGTGAAAATTTCTATCTACGAAAATGTGAGAGAAGAACTGATCCAAAAAAATGAAAAGAAAGAGTGTAAAGGATAAAAAGTGATGATAACAATGTGCAACTGGCAGTAATCACACAACAAATAATACAACAAAAGAAAAGTAGGTAATAATAGGAGTGATGATGGATGAAAACTAACCTGACAGGCCAGATGGTTTGTCACACAGAAGCATCTGGGAAGTCGTCCTTAGAAAGTGTTTGGAAAAGGGTAGCCACTTACAAAAAATATGGCCAGTGGCCTGAACTCTAATCCTAACTAACCTAACTTCAATCAGTCAGATCAAACTCTTGTCGAAGTTGGTCGAGGGAAGAGCAAGAAAATCCTTCAGTGCTGTTCTCTGCTCCCCTTTCAACAAATAAGTTTTCTCCTCTCCTGATATAACTGATGCTGTTGCAATATCTACGCTAACATGGTCGCCTCTATGGCCGCTCCTAAGACCACGCCCGTAGCTGCCAGTAGTCCTTCCTAGGATGCCGATTGGCTTGCACCACTTTTAGTGCAGACACAAACAGATAACTTGAAGCCTGGCATGATGGATTCTCGTGTGAACTTGAATCCAACTGCCCTGCAAGGTAAGAAGAAAAGGAGAAAAAGGAAAAAAAAAAAAAAAAGAGAATATAAGGAAAAAAGAGAGAAAAAATAAAACAAAAAGCTACAAGCAGCGATGCAGTTTTGGACACCACAGGAAGTAGTTCATTGTTATTTCCTAAACATCCTAAATTTTATTTCCTGTTACCAGTAGGTGGCACTGTGACTATGATTGAATATTGTCATGAAGATGTGTGAAGTCTGGGGCAGATCGGATTGATTATACTTAAGTTACAACAACTTCCTGTTTAATGGCAAAACAGCGAAATTCAATGCTACATCATGGGTGTGTCGTTCAATGAAAATGAAATCTTTTTCTAACTTTTCATCTCAGAGGTCTCCAGATTGGACACACCAACTTGATGTTGATCTAATCACTTCTGTAGGAGGAGTTCATTTTTTAAAAAAAAACGCCCGGAAATAGGCAAAAACGTCCTGACTTCCTGTTGAGTTTAGGCTATGGCTCCAAGAACCATTTGTACATCTGGACATGATACTCGTGCCTACCAAGTTTTGTACATGTAGGTGAAACAGATTGGCTGGGATACTTTTTTGAAAGTTTGTAGGGGGCGCTACTGAGCCATTTTTGCCACACCCATACATGAGACCCCAAAAATATGAAATTTATTACCATGACTGACACGTGTGCCAAGTTTCGAATGTCATCGAGAATATTCAGGCTTTCAAAAATGTGATTTATTTGGGCTAAGAAATAAAGAAAAATACTAACTCCTTCAGATGCAATAAGGTCAGGACCTAAAAAACAAAGGTACCAGTGAGACAGAAACGTCGACAGTCGATCTGATGTATAATTCAGTTCAAAATATGCAGGATTAAATAGTACAGTCTTGTATGTTGTATGTTTCAAGTGCATGGGGTGCTCTTCAAGCTCTTGTGTGATGTGAAAATGTGTCTCTGCTGCACTGACTTGGTGTCACTGTGTGTGTTTGTGAGAGTGTGAGAGGTGCACTCCACTGCAGCATCCACAGATTTGTCTGTGACCACAGGGGCTGAGAATAACTGACACTTCAGCTGTGAGCTCAGAGAATCAGTACTGCGCTATGATGACATATCATTTTCTCTCTCCTCCTCCTCTCTCACCACCTTTCTCCCACTCAAATCTCCGCCCTCCTTCCCTTTCAAAAAAAAAAAAAAAAAACCCCCCCCCCCCCCCCCCGTCTGTCTCTCTTCTGTCTTCTAATCTCACACAGTGCCGCTCCTCCAAGGGCATGCAGCGTGGCCACTGCTGGTGCGTGGACGAGCTCGGCACGCCCGTGCCCTCACGTGCCAGCGAGGATGGTACTTTACCATGCGATGGGGAGTGAGGGATGAGTCTGTCTTATTGCTCTGAGCCTGGAGGAAGAAGGAGAAGGAGGAGGAAGAGGAGGTGGTGGTGGAGGAGCAGGAACACAGGGAGAGGGGGTGGCTTTAGCATGTGCTAGACACTGCCTGGACAGGAGGTAGCAGGGATTAAACCACTTCCTATGGGGAAACACACACCAGTTAACGCTCATGTCCTCTCTAGAAGCAAAGACACACACACTCTCACAGTCCAGCAGCAGCAGCAGCAGCAGCGACAAAAACATCTGCCTGAATGTTCAACAGTTGCAGCAGCGTCCTCTGCGTCGTCTGGTGACAACGCTGCATGCTCACTCACATCAACGCTCCGTGAACTGCCTCAGTGATCCAAGCGGTATTAACTCCGAATGATCTCTATATTCCCTGGCTCTTGTCCTGGCTTTCTGGTAGATTTTGATTTCTTCTTTGTTTTTGTTTTTTTGTTTTGTTTTGTTTTGTTTTTTCCTTTAGGATAGCTGACACTGCCTGTGTTTGTTCTGATCTCAGTGGGCTGAAATACTGTTACGCAGGTGATGCGACACAAACGTTTGAAAAATGTGTCTCCCTCACCGTCCTCTCTCCCTCTCTCCAAAGATACACTGATATCAACTAATTGACAGAATATTTTTTCTTTTCTATTAATTTATTTTTGAGTCTGTATTTCCATCAAGTACTGCTTGAATCTTACAGTATCTTATATATATGTCGAGTCAGAAAAAATAGTCATACGAATATGATCCTGGATGCTTCTGTTCATTTTATTTGTCAAAATGGCGTTCTGACTGCTTATTAGTTGATTGTTTGTACATATGTTGGAATTTTGTGGTCGACTGTGTGTTCTGAAGTGGCAGACAAAAAGCTTACGGCTGTTACCCTTTTCAAAAAGTTGTAAGGCATATTTTTATACACGTCAATATAATATTTTATATATGAATTGTTGGTTTATTTAATGAACTACAGTACAATGCCATGTATTTTTATATTGTCAGCAGTTTCTTATTTAAAGACAGAGATTATTTTATTTCATGTTAGGGGAAGTGTTGTGCTTTAAAGGCACCTTTATGGCAAAACTCATCACATTCATCAGAGCTCTATTCAACTGCTGCACATCTTATGGTTATATCTCATGTTTTTAATTTCCTTTTTTATTTATGCTTTGTTTATTTGAGAATTGAGAATGTCCATGTTACTATTATGTTTTATTTTGGCACATCATACGACAAAATTCTGATTTCAATAGAGGAAAAAAAAATGCTCCAATTTGTTATTGTTATAGTATGTCTTTCCCAAGTCCTTGCAAAAGTCATGAAATTGTGTGCTATTAAAGTGTGATTAGAATTTATCTATTTCTGAACAATCTTGTTGTGCCAATGTGTGTGCCGTGATGATAGGTCCGTGCACAAAGGACCTGTAAGATTTGCAAATATGAAAATAAAACATAATGATAATAAAAATGGAGAAGAATTAAACATATATTAATATAACAACGGCTGTTGGGTGTGTTCTTTTTATGAAACACAGAAGCAGAAGTTGAGAAAAGAGATTATTAAGATGATAAAGGATTTATTTTTATTTATTTATTTTTTTTACAAGAAAAGCTTCATTTAGATGAAGAATCTCTTTTTAAGACAAACAGCACATGGAAACAGTCAGCCTAAGCCAGACCGTATGGCAGAAAGTAACTAAGTACATTTTAAGTACAATTTCACTTGAATACTTTAATTTTATTCCACAATACTTCTACTGCAGTGCATTTTTAGAAGGACCTATTGTACTTTTACTCCACTCCTTTACTCCATTAATTTACCAGCAACAGTTATTAGTTACTTTACAGATTCATATTTCACATACAAACCTAAACATCTTATAAAACATGATACATAGTTTATAAAGTAGTTAGAATTAGCTCAGTTTCCTCCAACTTCCATATTAAAATGCTGTTTAAAGAGAAAGTATATCTGCAAATACTTTTTTCCCCCTTTGACCTGTGGTGCTATTTATTTATCTCGGTGGTTTTGGTGTGAGCTGCAGAGTTTTGGAGAGGAGGAGTTTCTCTCCAACTGACCCTTCGCTAAGCCATGCCCTCCTTAGTTACTGTTGCTATGCCTGCCAAACTTTCCATGCTCGCACTGCATTTATACAGTTTACAGTGATAACTGTGGCGGATTTAACATCGACATTGGGAGTAGCTGTTGAAACACGAGGTCTTTGAATCCTTAGAAATGTTAACAAAAGCAGTCTTTCATTTCCAGCTGGCCAATTTAAGCTACGACTAACTCCTTGAATCAGCTGAGAAGTCTCCAGCTGACGTTTCCATGTTTTCATCTGAACCCGGTGAAACTGTAAATGTAAAGTTACCTGACAGCAGCATGCATGATATATCATTACTGCTAACAGACTGAGGCTAAAGCTAGCTTACATCTCAGCAAGCACTGGTCGGATGGTATCTACATGATAGATGACAGAAATACACTCATCAACATGGGGAAAAGAACTGCAGGAACTTGATTAGTGCAGCGGACTTGGTCACCAAGCTGGACCAGCTGGACCACGATCGCAGAAGACAGCTGGGATAAGAGCTAATCACTCATCGATTAACTGTTATAATGCCCAATTGAGATGTCTCTCTGGATAATTAAAAACTTGGACTTACTGGTGGCACCAGCTGAACAGTCATTGGTTAACCAAAGTAATCAGGACCCATCCTCTTGGCACTGTGGAAGTGTTTACAAAATTTTTATGGCCATTCATCCAACAGACATTTCAACGAATACCATTAGTCATAGCGATGCTAAAGGAAAAGCCAGAGGATTGATAACTGCATCAAAAGCAATCCATATTTTAGCCTGGAGCAAAGTGGTCGACTGACCAACAGACTGACATTGTGACTCATAGAGCAATGCTGCTATGG
Source organism: Lutjanus erythropterus (assembly GCF_056507025.1). Taxonomy (NCBI): domain Eukaryota; kingdom Metazoa; phylum Chordata; class Actinopteri; order Lutjaniformes; family Lutjanidae; genus Lutjanus; species Lutjanus erythropterus. Next base: position 4,293,944 of record NC_139322.1, on the reverse strand, counting down.
CTGGTTTGTAAAGGACAACTTGTCTGACCCTGCCTTCCTTCCCTCCTCCACCCATTCCAGAGAAGACACCATCATGGCACCACGAATGTAGCTTTAGCCACGAGGGACAGGGTGAAACACAGACACGATATTTCGTTAGTGTGTTAAAACAGTTACAGATACTAACTGGTATCTGCTGATACTACAACCAATCTGATCTCTTTCCCTCTTTTAAACAAATGAGCTCTTTATATGGACGCGCATTGCTCATCGTCCCCATGTAAAAAATCATCATGCTCAAACTGTGAAACACTCCATGAAGGAAGAAGAACATACAGCCCACAACATGACTCAGTTATGCAACACCGCTGCTTCTTTTATTTAAACCCTTTCACACAGAGAGCTTTTAGCAACATTTTGATTGGATGGAACCGTGCAAACATTCAAAATTAATCTAAACAAACTGTATTAATTGCACTCAGTTGATGTGCTTTTTTCCCCCCTTCCTTGAGTTATTCACATTCTGTTCACGTTACACACGCTGCTCACCTGTTTTACTCGTGACACAGCTCTCTTTACAGCACGTCACTCAAAATTAAGTCAGCATTTTATGGATTGTATTGGATTATAGTCTCCCTGCCACACAAACACAATATCTGAGCAAATGATTTTGGCCAGCAATGTACCAATACTGAATAGTTGTTCGGCACATCCCTAAGTTTTTTTCTCCAGAGGGTGCGGATCTTCTTCCACAGAGGCAGCCATGTTGCACCACCTTGTTTCTACAGTAGCCCAGGACAGACAAATGACAGCTTTTCGTGTTTTCGCCACTAAACCCTGCACACTGGTCCTTTAAAGAGACCGACACATCAAGACTCTCTGAGGGATAGTTCACCTAAAAAGTCATTATCTACTCACCTTCATGCCATTTGAAGGTCAGGTTTCATTTTTTTTACTCTGCAAAACACTGCTGCAGTTTCACAGGAAAACATAAAATTCCTCCATACTGCTTATCTGGTGTAATCCAAGTCTCTTGAAGTCCCGACATGCTGTTTACACACCGTCACACCACACACACCCAGTTCAGACAGTGTGCATGTACACGTGAACGTGGCTCCAACGTAAAGATCTACAGTGAAGATTCAGACTAAAAACATGGTGGACTTAACATTTATTGGTCAACTTGGCCTGTTGGGGCTTCAGGAGAATCTAACGGGGTATATAAGATGTTGTGATGGCATTTTAAATCCAAAAGGTCAAAGGTCAACCTTACTGTGACATCATAATGTTCAGCTCTCTATCAGTCCTCTGAAAAATGAAGACAGCATGTTTCTCACTGGAATCACACATGTATTGTGAAAACTTCAATTTTGACAAAAAAATACACTCAAAACCTTTTATTAAATTCCTTCAAAGTTGCAGATCAATATAGTGACAAGTTCATATTAAATTTCTTCAAAGTCTTCACTACAGACATAAAATGAGTCTGGACAGACATGAATTTAAACTGTAACTTGACTGGTTGGTGGAGACAAACAACTGTGAGGCAGTAATTCTATTTTTTGACTGCTCTGTTTTATGCGACCATTGACAGCTGACTTCTCACTCTTCTTACATGTAGTTTAGAACTCAAGTTCAGGAATTAGACCACAAATCCAACCACCTGCATCCTGCCAATCAGACGCCCTTCTTATTCCGATCACCTGTGCATACCTATATAAGCACATCCTAGCCTCTCCTGTTCGTCTCAGTTCTCACGACCATGTTTTCTGTCCTAGCAGGTAACACACAGTGGAACAACTAGGACAGTGGTCATCGAACAGTCAGCCACAAGGTCTGCCACATCCAGCCTAGCCTCAGCTCAACAACCGACCTCCCTTCCCCTCGACCTCCATCGTCCTTCACCCATTCAACCCCTCAGGTGCCTTACCATCCCCTCTCATCCCATCCTTCCCAATTCTCATTGCCGTTCCAGTTGAAATACTTTAATGCTGAACTTATGATGTAGCCTTGTTAGTGAACCAGCCACCAGGGGCCGCAAGTGATCAAAAATTCCTTCAGCTTAAAATCTTGTTCCAGCTTGGGACAGCGTTCATGGAGGTCATGTTAATGTTGGAAGAACTTTAAAAAAATCAGCTGTTTGCATCTGGTGGCATTGCAGTAGGTGCTTCACCATCCATTGCTTGGCAGGGATCTGCACTATACTAAGTGACCTCCTCTAGTTTGGTCTATAATCTGCAAATCAGCAACATAACATTTTTTATAGGTTGAGTCAGCAGGATTTGTCCGAGCTGTTGGTAAATGCACCAGAGAGATGTCAAGAAGTCAAACGCCAACATTTTGGTTTGGAAAAACGTCCAGAGTGCAGCAGGAAAGGAAATACAGGCAGAGAGCTGCAGGGTCTCTGCAGATACAAACACCACCACATACCTCTGGTGAGTAAAGGCTCCCATCCGATGAGACACAGGATTTCTGCAGGAATTTCATATTTGACCATGGGACCGGGAAAGGGAAAAGTCAACAGGAGCGGGAATCATTATCACAATAGATCCGTTTTTTTCAGGCACTTGACCGTGGATTGACGGTAAAGACAAGAGCCATTCTTCCGGGACTGGGACGGGAAAGGACTGGGACGGGACAGGGGTGAAAATCCACTCCCCATAAGCAGGGTTGCCCCCAGCTGAAGATTTTCCTGGTCAAGCAGTCATTGGCACTTAAAGGCATTAGTTGACTAGTTGTGGCACATTTATGGTATTAATTTTATATATTTAAATGTATATTTTGGGGACATTAAACACGGTGCCTGTTAAATACTAACGGCAAAAAGGTGAATGTGTTGGAACAATCAGCAGGAGACTGAAGATTTAGTTCACTTATTTCAACACACAAGTGTCATTGATTAAATCACAGGGATAAACAGTGGCGTAGATGACGTAGGGTTGGTGGGTTTTGTAAACCCATGGGCCCTCTTGTGGTCAAACTTTTTTTAAATTTTTTTTTAAAATGTAATGTTGCCGCGGTTGACCCTCGCAGCGGCAGGTAGCACGGAGTGTAACATCAGACTGGGTCACTGCATTTTGTTGCATATAAGGGGGGATACGAGCAGCCCCTCCCAATTTGCAGACTTATCAGCACTATGGATGACGTGTATGGTACTTACAAATTAAGTTACTTGGTAACACACTCAGTCCTCGGCTGTGTCACACCTCCTGTCCCCGCCTGAACCCACCGTGTCTTCATCACTGTTGGATCAGAGTCTGGTCGGAGCCGCTGTAACATCAAATCCCCTCAGGTGCCGTATTCCCTGTCAACCGGCTCCCATCGATCTTAGAGGCTGTATCCCAGAGGACCGCTAACTGAGCTAACGTCCTAACAGCAGGACAGTCAGCAGCAGTGTGCGAGAAAAAAAAGTTCCATGTTGCAACAAAACCCTGGACCAATAATTAATTAATTCAACTCAATTCAAAATAAAATACGGGAGACCAGGGACACTTTTTGTCAATAACTCACTGACTTTTTATGTTAAGATCTCAACAAAGTAGCCTCACTTATTACAAATAGCAACAACTAATAAATTAACTGAATAATTGTGGGTTAATCTAAAATTTGAATCTGATCACTGATGGTTATATCCTGCAGAAAAATACTGTTACAGTTTACTATATGTGATGGCTGCATATTGATAAGTATATAAATACAGTTTACGAAATTTACATTTTGGTGTTATTTCATTTTTTAAGAAATAAACATTAATCTCTTAGTCTGGTATTTATCATGAGAGTTTGGGAGTCAAAGGTCAAAATTGTTGCAGTAGTTCTGGCACTTCTGGTGTTAAATGGGACCTTTGTGACCACATGCAGAGTGATATATTATGTTACTTCAAGGTGTTTTAATGTGGTCATGATGCTCAACTCTGTTAAGTGTGTTATTAGTGGGGTTTTTGTCTCATATTTAAATATACAACTGTGAATTGAAAACTCTCCAGTCTGACGTTAGGAACACTGTAGTTTATGAGAAAGATAATTTGAGCAAAGTCTGAGCAAAGCAAGATGTGGTAATAAGCAGCACACTTTACTTATCAAAGTGTAACAGTTTATTACTGGCTGCCGAATTTACATTTTGGTGTTATTTTATCTTTAAAAAGAAAAACTGAATAAATGCATTAACGTCTTAGTCTGGTATTTATCATGAGAGATAATAGACTTTGGAAATCAAAGTTTATGGATTTCTGGTACTTCTAAGTTATTTATTTTCTGTCCAGGTCTCAGTGATGCAGTCCTTGTCTCAAAAATAAAAACTCACTTTCATTTTTTTCACAAGCTGCTGAATATAAAACTTAAACAGAAGAGAGTCATCTAGAAAAAAAATCCTGAATATTTATTTGAATTAGTGTGCTGGATGGGATGGTGACAAAAGTGATGAAGATGATGAAGTGTGATGGTAAATCAGTTGTGGGAAAATTCGGGAGGATGAGCGCCGATGACGTTTTGTTTTTTCATTTCACAATGGTGTGAGAGTTTAACCCATTAATAAATACAGAGACTTCTGCACAGTCACTGAGGTTTGTCTGAATCATCGACAGCAGCAAACGAACAGGTTACTCTGTTTTACTGATTTGAACAGTTTTGGTTCGAGGTTTGATGCTTGTATCCGTTTGCCTGCGAGAAGAATCCCCCCTCTGCAGCCACAGTAACCTGCAGTGCAACAGAAATTACACATTAGAGCACATTAGAGTCATGCTGCTTTTCTGCCATTACTAGGCACATAAAGGATCATTTTCTCCTGCTTCGCAACACAGGAACCCGATACATGCCTGTTTCCAAGGTAACCGCATAGAATATCCCATTTGTCCATGCGTAATATGAAATGAAGGCCTCGCAGAAAACACAGGAGGAAGCATGATCCTTTGTAGAATCACACCACCACACGTCCTACTTCTCTATCTGGGGTGGTTGCGTTTGCTATTCTTGGAGACTCTTTTCTGTGCATTGAGCATGAGATGAAGCCAGTGGTATTGTCTGTCAAGCACAATATATATCTCACAACACAATTATGATGTGCATATGAAGACAGCACAGTTCTATGTCAAAATTAAACATCTGAAGAGTCTTGGTTGCAGATTGGAGTCACTCAGTTCTCTGTGAGAACAAAGTTCACAAAACGTCCAGGTGTTAAAGCTGATAATTGGCACAAACTGATAATTAAAGTCCTCAAGAGAGTCAGGACCAAAGATCAAGCGCTCATTTTGTCTGAACTCATTCTTGAGAATTGCTTTTTGGTCTTCAACTGACCCTTCACTAAGCCCCGCCTCCAAACAGGAGCTGTCCAATCATAGCTTAGCAAGGAAGCTCTAAAGGAGAACGATACTCAGCATTTCATGAGTCTGGACGGTGGCGTCTTTTTTGTCATCTCTCAAAAACATGAAACACAAGAGCACACGTGTGGCGAATGGATTAAACTCTGTCTTCATCTGCTCTAACATAAGCTGCAAACGTTAGCATATCTGGCTAACTAACACTAGCTTACTAGCTGCAGTAACTTTACCTCCAGCCAAACCACTACATCTGCATTTGTTCTGTGGGGGTTTGAGGAGGAGGATGTGGACTGATGAAGACTCAAAGCTTAGCTCTTATCCTGGCTGTCTTCCACAATTGCAGTCTGTTCTGGCTGGGTGACCCGTCTCAAGGTCCGCTGCGATTAAACTTTTATTTTATCTTCTTTTCACAATAAAACAAAGAATTGATTTTAAAATTCTTATTATTGTTGTTAAATGCTTTAATGGTTTAGCTCCTTCTTATACTGTCGACATGCTCACTGAATACACACCTGAGAGATCCCTTAGATTGTCAAATAAAAGTCTCCTCATTATCAGCTCTAAATCAGCTCATGGTGCTTTCAGTCTTTATGATCCTATAATCTGGAATTCTCTTTTAAAAACAAACTAAATATGTATCTTTTTTGCAAGCTTTTAGTTAGATTTTAAGTGTATTTTGTTTAGTTTTTCTTTTTTGTTTGTTTTAGGAATCAGTATTGTTATTATCTCCTTTTTTTTAAGGAATAATGGTAATAATAATAATAATAATAATACTGTTTTATCTTGTATGTTTTTATCATGTCCTACTTGTTTTTATATGTGTCATACTTTATTGCCTTATATGCTATTTTATGTTTTGACGTGTATGATGGATGTTGAAGCACACTGAGTTTCTCATCAGCTCATCATATGAAATGTGCTGTATAAATAAAGTTGACTTGACTTAAATGTGTTTATTAAATGTAGACGCTAATCACATCAGACGGAAAATCTGACATAATTGGTAGGATGTTATTTGTTCCAGTTCTCAAGAACGGGTGCTTCACAGGAGATACTTTACTGCACGTTATTCATGTGGGACAACCCACATAAATAAACATGAATATGATGTAAATGTTTTTTCCATCTATGTCACACATGAAAGAGGAATGTGTTGTTTTATTTCTCTGTTATAACACACCAAAAAAGGGAAAAAATGCAGAGGTTTGTTCTTTGTATTTTCCTTTTTTATGATGCTGGTTTCCAATGAAAATATATGTGAAAAAGGTAAAATGAAAGGGAGAGCAATAGAATGAAGATAATCTTTGTTTAGACAGGACTTAATGCAATTATTTGAGCTATGTTTGTATGTACTGATGTAAATGTGATTTATATTATTGTCTTTTAATTCTGAACTGTAAATGACCTCCCTAACAAAATTAATTTGAAGAAAAGAAAAGAAACAAAACAATGTTGAGGGCTTTTATGTAAAAAGCACCTGTCACATAGAGAAAACATATGTATTATTATGCAAGAAACGGTGCTGAGTTCAGAGCATATTGGAAATTTGAACTTAAAATACAAAACAATGACACCAGTTTAGTTTGGAATACAGGCTAAAATAATTTGTCCATATTAGATTACAGGAATTTATTGGCAGAAGTGGAAGATAATGTTCATAAGTTTGTTTTCATTTGTGTATAATCATTTGAAAATAAGATTAATTGTGATTTTGTTGCCTTATAATGAGATGTTTATATCTACAGATGGAGCAAGTTCTCTCCTCCTGTTTTTACAGAAGCCCAGAACAGACAAACCAAACACTGGCTCTGTGTGTTCAAATCAGCAAAAACACTGTACAACACGGAGAAAACGCAGTGACAATTACAAGAAGAAATGTGCAGAAATATCAGTATTAATTCACAAACCAAAAAACCCCCCCAAAATAGAGAAAAGACCCATTAAATATATCACAACACCCAAAATGTTGTGTATGTGCAACTAATCAAGATAATAGACTCAAAAATGCAGACTGAGGCTGAGCAGAAAGAGTTCAAAGTGATTTAATGACAAAAAAAGGTAAATGTGCAACAGGCTTAACGTGGAAAACAGGGTAACTAAAGCTGGTAAAATAAAAAAAAAACAAGGAAAAAGCCCAAAACCCAAACCATGACAGAAAATGATTATCCCTAGAAATTATTTAAATACTTGCTAAAAAATTAGTCTCTAATATCAGACATCCTGGATAATAAAACACTGTAGTGCAACTGGTGAGTGCAGAAAGCACCTAACAATGAAGGTGCTTTATGTTAAAGTTACACAACATTCACATACATACAACAAAAGTTGAAGAAATTTACACATTAAAAAGACAATTCACCCCAAAATCAAAAATACATATTTTCCTCCTGACTTGTAGTGACATTCATACATCTAGAATTTTTTGGGTGTGAGTTGCAGAGTTTTGGAAATATGAGCCGTAGAGATGTCTGCTTTCTCTGCAATGCTGGGACTAAAAGAGGAACTACTTGCTCTCTAGTAGAAATAAAGTAGTTCTGGTAGATTCTACTGCAGAAAGAAAGTAGTTCCTACATGAACCTGCTCACAAGAAGGTCTGTGGATTATCCTGAATCACTGGTTCATGATCTTTAGAAAGAGACAAGGAGTTTTACCCACATAAGGGACTAAAGGTGTGTTTGGATAAATCAAACTCTGCTGCACAAATCAAACAACTTTATGGAAGTTCAACACCACACGGCTGCAGGAGGCCTTTAATGAGGAAAACTAAAATAAACTGTCTACACCTCAAACCATGATGTTGGGACTTTGTTTTGGGATCTTACTGCCCTCTAGAGGTAAAAAGTTTGTTTGGACAGAGAATGACACACATCTGCATACATCTGGGTTCCTTCATCAAAAAAAGGCACTTAAACAGACAGTTGACGTAATCTTGCATGGTTAAGTAACTTGGGAGTACAAATAATTTTAACTAACTTTTCCTGTTATTATTACTCAGTTCTACCAATCATCAGTGTTACACTGACAATTAATGTAACTACACTTTTTACAAACAATAACACTGTATACCAATGTTTAGATTCTTTACTTAAAGTAGTACAAACATTATAATTTACTCCTTTTATTTAAGTAAATGATCTGAATACTTTAATACCACAATAACTGCATTACTTGAATAAATGTACTTAGTTACTTTCGACCACTGTTGCTCATTGCTACTGTCAATCAAAACCTGCCTATACACTCATACACTTTCTAATAACATGACTTTGTTAAATACTAAATCATTTTAAAAATCAATATTTTGTGTCAAATCATTTATTATTTTTTTCTTTACTCCTTTGTGACATGAAACTAAATACCTTTGGCTTTGGGAAACAATGATCAATCTTTTTTTTTTCAAACAATTTTCCGGAACAAACAACTAATTGATTGATTGAGTAAATAATCAATGGATTAATTGGCAATTAATTTGTTTTATTTTCTGTCCATATGTGTTTGTTTTCATTGTTCTGTTTGTGAACAGATCACCTGATTGGCTACAAATGCAGATGTGAAAAGTTTGGATATTAAGTCAAATTTTACTCAGTACTCAACCATGATTTTAAAAGTAACTAAGTAGATTACACCTTGTAATGCATACTTAAGTACAAGTAAACGTACAGACAATTATCTGATTTCAAACAATGACATATGGATGACAAACACTGCAGCAGTACAGGTGTGGAGTAACAATGTTAATGATTAATGATTAATCGATAAATCGCCATTGACAATTAAACCAAATTAAAAAACATGTTCATGGATATTTAACAGTCTGGAAATGGCAGTGATGCACTTAATCTGACATTGTTTTGTCTGCCGGAGCCATTTGTTGCCTGAAGAAACTTAAAACAATGACAAAACCAAACAGGAAAAATTGAAAATGTAAAACAAAATGACAGTAATATATGTTTTATACCTTATACATTTTCAGCTCTCTTTCCACTACCGACTGACAGTTTGAAATAAAGAAAAAAAGGCAATAGAACTGATAATTCCGACCGTCAATCTTAGCTTGTACGCACCACGAAAACACGATGTGCCCGCCCAACTGTGTATCACGTGACACACCAGAATTGATTTTATTGGCTTTCTGCCACCTGTCAGTCATAATCTCACCACGTGGTTGATAATAACATGGGTGGGCTCGAGGGGGCGGTGGTGGACTGTCACTGATTATTTTGGGAACATGTAGCCACGCATGGATGAAGTTCAGTAATGATTCATCGCGACGGTTTAACTGTTAAATTGTGCTTCATAGAAACCGCGTCAGTAACGTTTTAACACAAACCGGAGCTCGACAGCGCGGTGACCTTTGGCTGCCGTCGCCGTGTCGTCGGTACAGAGACCCGGGGAGGAGCAGCAGCGGGACAAACATTAGTGAGATCGGTGAGCTTAGTAACGGCAGCCATCAGGAAGAAGTGTCACCGCCTGCCTGAACGAGCTCTCTGAACAGGGACGAGGAGAGCCAGTCCGCCCGTCATGGCTGCCCTCGGAAACTCGGGGGCCACTTCCAGTCCCATGGTGATCCTGGCGCCCAAGACCAAGACGAAAAAGAAGCATTTTGTGCAGCAGAAGGTCAAAGTGTTTCGAGCTAGCGACCCCGTCCTGAGCGTCTTCATGTGGGGCGTCAATCACTCGGTGAGTCGGTGAAGCTAACAGGACATGCTAACGGTAACCACAGTGTATCTGTGCCATGTAAATGAGGCTAGCTCCGTTAGCTGGAACGTTAGCAGCTGAGGCAGACTGCCAGCAGGTGTTACAGTGAAATCTGTGACCCGGCGGATTCTGTGACTCCAGAAGGAAATGATCAGTAGAAAACACTGATGATTTGCCGAAATATCGACAAGTGGAGGGCTGCTGATCTATATACAGACTTAAACACATCTGGTCCCCTGTTTCTGTTACACAGCTTTTTAAATATATGATCGGATCTGAACATTATGGCGTCACACTTTATTATTAATTATAATGTTCTCATCATCGAATTATCCGTCGATTATTTTCTCGATTAATCCATTAGTTGTGTGGTCTGTGAAATGTTAGAAAATTGTCAATAATGTTGATAAGATGGACCTTAATTTATCCCGAAGGACTCTCTTGTGACAGGTTCCTCAAAAATTACAATAACATAAAATAACAACAATAGAATATCAAATATGAGTGAAATATAAAATGTATAAGGAGTCAATGTGAAAAAAGTGTCTAATAGAATTAGAGCTGCAACAGTTAATTGGTTAATCAATTTAGGGCAATGATTATATCTGTCATCCATTAATCTGTCGATTATTTTCTCGAGTCATCGATTATAAATTGATTGGTGGCTTTGGTCCATAAAATGTCAAAAAATAGTGAAAAATATTGATCACTGTTGTTCTAAGCCCAAGTTGACGTCTTCAAATGTCTTGGTTTGTCCACAACCCCAACATTTTCAGTTTACTGTCAGAGAGGAGTAAAGAAACTAGAAAATATTCACATTTAAAAAGCTGAAATCAGAGATTTTTGACTTGTTTTTCTTAAAAAAAAAAGACTCAAAATGATTTGTTGTATATTGAAATCATTGGTGATTAATTTAATAGTCGACAACTAATTGATTGATTGTTGTAGCTGAAATACCACAGGTTCACCATGGTGACAGCTGTGGAGGAACACAGTGAGGGACTTTAGTGAACAAATCTTTGCAGTACGAGTACCACTGAAATTTCTTATCGTTTCACTGAATCTGAAGGGAGAAAGAATGCAGCATAACAAGTGTAACGTCATCTAAGGTGTATGAATGGTTTGGACTCACAGTGGCCTGAGTGAGTGTGTTTCAGTGAAGAAGCCCAGTCAGTGTTACAGCGTTATAGATCAGAAACTGCAAATTTAAGAACAGTTCATTTTAGACTAGATTAATGGAGGACTGTAATTCCCACACTCAGAAAGAAAAGAACCGGAGCCTGCTGCCTATCACGGCTATATTGATCAGTATTGGTATCGGGATATGTTTTGTTGTGCGGCAATATGAGAACTTTTCTAATCAACAGAACATAATGCAGAATGTTTTTATCTGTTAGATTTATAGGCAGCAACGGCAGAAAACGTCACAGTGTCACACAGTTTTTATTAGTATTAACTACACTGACCCATAAGGAATGAAAGTATGGTTTTTGGTTGAACAAACTTCAGTTTCACAAAATATGATCTCTTTATTTTTAAAAAAAAATAACACTATTACAGTAGGAGTAAATATTTTTTACTAACATTACTAAGGTAGAACTTGATACCACAGATAAGTAAATATACATGGCAGGAGTGCCACAATTTAAATATCAAATTGAAAATCGATTGAAATGAAATGAAACACACTGTAGTGGTGAAGAACAGACTGTTGGAGTGGAGTTCTAATCATAGACTCTGGAGGAACAATAAAGTCATTTTTAAATCCATAAAATCACTTAATATGAAGTCAAATCATTGGCTTTGAGTGGTTAGATAACCATCTAATAAACTTGATTCAATCTGCATCACCGTGTCAGGGTTTATTTTGCAATAATAACCTGCTCATTGCAGATTATCCCTTCCTATAGATAATTGTTTTAAAGAAGAATTTTAAAATGTAAATGACAGTTGTCGGAGCATGAAACCAATTATGTTGTTGTCATGGACATTTTTTTCATTGTTTTCTTATGTTTTAGAGACAAAGAATCGATCAGGCTGCAGCCAACAATTATTGTCATTGTCAATAATTTATTTTAGCAATTAATTAATCAGTAGTTTTGTGATGACAATAATTGTCTGCTGCAGTCCTGTTTTAGACTTTAATGGAGGCTGTTAAATAATCGTCTTGTCTTTCAGATCAATGATCTGAACCAGGTGCCTGTTCCTGTCATGCTGCTGCCCGACGACTTTAAAGCCAACACGAAGATCAAAGTCAACAACCACCTCTTCAACAAGTAAGACACACAAATTACAACTCAGCAAAGCAGGATCAGATTACATGCAAAGAAATTAGACGTATTTAAACGTACAGGACACTGTCTCTATGAAACTTTAAAGAAACTTGTTCCTGAGAGATAAAATCTGCGGCAGTTTGCTCTCGTTGTGCCTGAGTTGAAGAAGAACATGAACAGATGAAAGTCCTGAAGTCTGTGAAGGACTGAAGTCTGTGAAGGACTGAAGTCTGTGAAGGACTGAAGTCTGTGAAGGACTGTAGAGTTAAAATGATGTTTTGCTCTTTTAAGATTTTGTTAATTAGTTTGTAGTGGTGGGTGATATGACCAAAATTTTAAATCACGGGTTTATTTTTTATTATGATGACTATTAGGGCTGGGTATCGTTTAAAAAATTTTGATGCCGACATCAGTTGACACCTTTTTTTTTTTTTTTAAAGCTCTTCTTTATGATAAAGAAAGCTGGCAGTGATTGGCTGCAAGCAAAACCATATGGGTAGTATTTTTATTCTAGAGCTGGGTACCAAAAGGATTAAGTGCAGGTACTGTTGGACTGGAGAAGTTTCAGTTCTACATGTAACTTGGTTTAATCGATTCCTTAAAGGTACTGAGAACCGATATCCAGCCCTAATGACCGTATTATATCTCGTTATTACAAAAATAAAAGGGATATTTCACGCAAAACATGATTCTATCTTTTTACATTGTATTGGCAATATAAGGGAACATATCTTAAAGGGATAGTTCACCAAAAAATGAAAATTCAGTCATTGTCTGTTCACCCTCATGCCGATTGAAGCTTAGGTTTAGTTTTTTAGTTCACAAAACACTTCTGGAGTTTCACAGGAAAATAGTGTTGCAGAACTGGAATAAAAAACTAAACCTGATCTTCAGTCAGCATGAGGGTGAGGGGATAATGACTGAAATTTTCTTTTTTTTTAAGGTGAACTATCCCTTTAAGAACGAAGAAAATGGTTAGAAACTTGGGTGTGTTTAATGGCTCCAAATAGCAATTAAAATGAAAATGTATATTTAGGCCTGCATGTGTTTTGGGAGGAATAGCCCGTCCTATAATGTAGGTTAATTAGTAAACGTAATGTGATTCATTCTCAGAGTTAGACGAGGACTGGATCAGACCTCTCTGCAGCATTTCTAAGGCAGAAAACAAAACGTATATAAACATAAGTACAATAGTTAATGTACCGCTGGGTGTATCCATCAGCGACAGACACACAAACCGGTGCAGATCACACAGCAGAGGAGATTTCATGCAGCACCAAAATCAGCTGAGACTGTGCTGCAGTATGAAGTTTATGTCCCTCATCAACCTACTGCTCTGCTTATTGAACTGGCTTCAAATGAGGCGTAACGTTAACACAGTTCCTCTTCACTGTCTCTCAGTATTAAATAAAGAGCCAGTGTTAACAGTTAGCCACGTTCGCTGCAGAACATGCTAATGTCAACTACAACAGACTGACCTGGAAAATAATCGCAAAGAAAATCCTAACAGCTTAATAGTTAAATGTTGGTATTGATTGATCCTTGGCTAACATGCTTTGTGTACAGGTTTTCCAGTTGTTTTGAGGACACTTCTATAAAAAATACAGTGAATCCACTTCAGATGGTGGGAGTAACGTTGGATGTAGTTTCTGGGTTGGTTCTTGGAACCAACAACAGAGAAATTGGCGTGCTTTGCTCGTATTGTATCTTCCAACTCTTCTTCCAAGAAAACAGTAAAGATGTTGAGGACCCCTCTGCTAAAGCATTTATTGTAGTAATGACGGTACTGTAAAATCCGTGTCGTGGTGGAAAGACAACACCGATGAGTTCATCCAGATCCTGCTCACTTATCCTGTCTCGTCTCCTTTTGCAGAGAAAATCTTCCAGGACATTTCAAGTTCAAAGAATACTGTCCTCAGGTCTTCCGAAATCTAAGAGAACGGTTTGGTATCGAGGATCTGGACTATCAGGTATGTGATGAAGTGATGTATCAGTCAGTGTACTGATCTCCTCCTCGTGCATCTGATGTCACTTTTAAGAGCTGATGTCCTTTAATAACGATGTTGATGCTCATGATCTCCGAACTTACGTGTGTGCTTTTGGTTCCTTGCTCTTCAGGTTACGTTGACCCGCAGCCCCCCAATGAGGAGTGTGGATGACCAGGGGGAGGGTCTCCTCCTCAACTCCTACGACCGCACCCTGGTCATCAAGCAGATCTCCAGTGAGGACGTTGCAGACATGCACAACATCCTGTCAGAGTATCACCAGGTCAGTTCTGGATGGATAAAGAAATCTGGGGATGCAATTCACAGCACAACAAACATGTCTTTTGAAGTTAGCGCTGGTAACAATCTGGATGGTCCTTTTCCTCTTTAGCCCGGAGGACACGACGTCCATGATTTGTGAAAACAATCTGAAATGTGGACTCGTCAGACCACAGAACACTTTTCCACTTTGCGTCAGTCCATCTCAGATGAGCTCGGGTCCAGAGAAGTCTGCAGTGTTTCTGGATGTTGTTGATATATGTCTTTCTCTTTGCATGGTAGAGTCTTAACTTGCATTTGTAGATGCAGAGACAAACTGTGTTTACTGAAAACAGTTTTCCAAAGTGTTCCTGAGTCCATGTAGTATCCTTTATACAATGATGTGGGTTTTTAATACAGATTTTAATGCAGTGCTGCCTGGGGGGTCAAAGGTCACAGACAGTCAGTTTTGGTTTTCAGTCTTGCTCCTTATTTCTCTGGATTCTGATTTTTTTTTTTTTAATGATATTATGGATTGTAGATGGTGAAATCTCTAAATTCCTGCAGTTTTGGTTGAGAAACATTGTTCTTAAAAGTCCTTGAAACCCCCCCCCATCCATGCTTGTGAACGACTGATCCTTTCGAGGACGATACTGTCACCTGTTTACCTGTTGAATGTTCCAAACAGGTGTTTTTTTGAGCATTTCACAACCTTCCCAGTCTTTTGTTGCTCCTGTCCCAACTTTTTCGAAACATGTTGCAGACATCAAATTCACAAAAAGCTAGTTTAAACATTAAATATTTTGATATATAAAGTATTTGCAAATCATTTCAGTCTGATTTTATTAATGTTTTATACATCGTCACAACTTCTTTTTGGAGTTGGGGTTGTACAGTGACTGTGTTGCTGTTGAAAATGTCTCCCAGTGCGACAGTGTAGCTCAGTGATGTGTTTTTAATCATTTTTGGACAACAATGGAGCTCTGTGGCACAGAGGAATTAAGATACCAGGCTTTTAATCAATTTTTGGTGGCATTACGTGTGTGTTTGCTTCAAAATGTTATTTTCCCAAGCTTCTCTAAAAACATTCTGCCATGTGACCTGACGTAGGTTTCTGCATGATGACGTTGTTGCATAAAAACCCCCATAGCTTGAGGGACGGGAGGGGAGGGAATCAGCACTGTAACCTATGTCACTACTTTTTGGAAAACCCAGAAAAGAACGCAGAAGGAGTCGTCCTTTAAACATCCACACATGACTTTGAATCCAAATTGTTTATGTACTATAAGATAATGAGTTATTCTTGTTAATTTGTTGAATTTTAATTTGAACTTTGAGCTGTAGGAAGCTCTAGCATCCTTCCTCCTCCGTCGTCTTTCTGTTCTTTCAGTCCTTCATTCGGTTTTTCAGACATGATAACTTCACACACAGAACCAGGATCGTTCACCTCCTGTCTGCTTTACTGAACTGTGTAGGAAGCTTCTCATCTGTGGCACCGTGTGTCCTACTTACAACATTTTCTCTTTAACCTTTGTTTGGACCTTTTGTAGCTACAAGCTCCCGAGAGCGTTTTGTCATAGAGTTCCTAAAATGAGCACCTCCAGGGGGATTTTTTTTTTATTTTCTGCCTCGTAGGTGAGGGAAGTCGACCCAAATATGACTATTTTTAGATTTAACATCTCGCCTGGAGCAGCAAAGTGGTGCAGTGAGCAGGAAGACGGCTACATATGCAACCTGAGGACGGCGAACATCTGTCCTGCTGAGCTAAAACCCTGAACGTGGCTTTAGGGTGCTTCTCTCAAACTGGATCTGACTGCTGACCTCCCTGTGGGGAAAGCTAAATGGAACGAGAACACGAAAACAAAACATGATCAAGGTTAGCCGGCGCCACAGAACCACTGGAACAAATACTCCGTTATGGAATTGTGTTATTGAAGATATTCAAATGCTCATATCAACACATCTATGCGCATGTAAATATTAGCGTACAGTTGTAGGAGCGATAAGAGCGAGGAGACAAACTTTCACCTCTATTTTGTTTGTCCCCATCAGGTTTTATTTCTCATTTGCCGCCCGGCCTGGTATCAGCGTTCATGCTTGTGTGGCTGAGTCGCGTGGACGCTTCAAAACTGGGTCTCACTTCAGGCAAAACATGCCACTGAGTAAACTTTTGGCTGCTTGCTTTGAGCTCTTATTGGAATGTGTAGCCTGTGGTTACGCAGCCTACATAGAACTGGGAGGGAGACGAAGAAAATGGCAGCTCTGTTTCAGAGTGTTTTTTAATTCACTCGCTGCTGAATGAACTCATTGTTATCAGAGCTCCTGCGTTGGCATCGCACAGCTTCCTCCATTCATCAGGACAGTTTGCAGGTTGCAGTTTATTGTATCAGTTTCCTTGTCAATATTTAGTTGCAGGGCTGCGTGTTTAGTTTGCTGCTGTTTTCTATTAATCAAAGGAAATCCTGACATATTTTTCAGCTTAATCATCTCTGCAAAAGCTCTGGATGTTGAGATGTTGTACTAAAACAGATGAGGTGACTTTGCTGTAGAAAGTTTTATCATTGTACTTGTGGATTTTAGGAATTATTTGGATGATTTGTCAGAATTTTGAGGATGAAGTGTCATGTTTTTTGGCAGGTGTGGGGATTTTGAACCTTGAACCAGCTTTTCAAACACTTTCTATTGTTTTGCACTTCAGTAATATATCAATATGATAAATCGATGTGATGTGAGGCTAGATATCAGCAGTGTTCATTGAACGTGCTCATATTTTTTTGTGAATCGAACGGATCACTTTGCAATTAATGAGAGATTAATTGAGAGATTGAGAGAGATAGCAGCGTTCA
The DNA here is from genome assembly GCF_056507025.1 of Lutjanus erythropterus. Classification (NCBI taxonomy): domain Eukaryota; kingdom Metazoa; phylum Chordata; class Actinopteri; order Lutjaniformes; family Lutjanidae; genus Lutjanus; species Lutjanus erythropterus. The sequence continues at coordinate 4,276,591 of NC_139322.1, read as the reverse complement.
CATCATCAGCTGATTTAATCTCGATCGCAGCAGAGAGAGAGACAGAGTGTATGAATATGAACAGAAATGTTGGCGTGGTGTAAAAACTTCGGATGACGTAGCATGAAGTGTTTGAACAATGCTGCAGACTGGAGATTGTGTTACAGTGAGAAACAGACTGATAGATCTGCGTTATATTCGCTCTTCTCCTCTGCCTCGTCTCCTTCTTCATCTCCCTGTAGTTCTCATGTATTCATGCATTTAATTTGCACTGAAAAGTTGGAGTGTAAAATGTTCTCAAATTGTTGTCAGTTGTTGCAAATAACTAAAGATATGAATAATCCTGGCTCTTCATATTAAAACATGAATGTTATGCACCACTTCATCATCATAAGGACTCCAACATCTCCGGTAGGAGGAGCTTCTATTTAAATTAAGTTGCTCCTTTAAAGGTGCTTTTGCATCTTAAAGTCCAGACCAAAATCTGAACCAAGGTGTATTTTTTGAGACACTGTTTACATTTGGTCCAGTTAAATAACAAGCGGATTAAAGAACTTTACATGTCATACCTACGTCCTGCCGTCATCTGCGTGTCACTATATCAGACATCGATTGGTTAGTAGACGGGCGGCGTGTTAACAGTTCAGCAGGTCGCCTGAAACATCTGGTCTCCTCCTGTGGCTCAGGTTGTTTTTGTGTGTTTGTTTTCCTATAGTTGGTCCAAAAGTCAACAAAAATTTCACACTAGAAACAAACTGAAAACTTTGGTCCGGATCAAACTGAAAAGTCTGAAAGTCTAGACCAAAGGACTGCTGCTTTTCACCTGTCAAACTTTTTCAGGTGCTGCTGATTAGAGCTGCAACAATTGACTATTAAATTAATCACCAATTATTTTGATAATTGATTAATCAGTTTGAGTTTTTTTTTTTAAAGAAAAAAAGTCAGAATTCTCTGATTTCAGTTTAAGTGTGAATATTTGTTGTCTTGTTTACTCCTGTATGGCAAAAATCTGACTATTGTTGGGTCATTTGAGGACTGATATGTATTTTTCACTGTTTTCTGATATTGTTAAACAAACAGCTATTGACTGATTAAATGAAATAATAATCAGCTGTTCAGCTCTCCAACACTTCCAGCTGTTTTCACTGGAGCTCCTGGCTCATCCTGAAACACTGGAGCTGCAGACTGAACCCGACTCTCTGAAACAGGAGGGTTAGAAATAAAAAAAATTATATATCTTTGCACAAAACAAAAGCAGCGTAGAGAGATGTCTTTTTAACGTCCTGCCCGGCATGTTTCATGGGACGCTGAATGAGGTCAGTCTGAAGTCTATTTTAACTGAACGTGACTGCTGAGCTGGGCGAACAGCCCAACCTGGATACACTCAGTAATTGGTTTACAGTCAAAGGGACCTGTGAAAATAGTCAAATGTATTTTTCCACTCTTTGCACATGCGATGCAAATTCACCGCTGTTTCCTCCTCCGCAGCACATCGTGAAGTGTCACGGCAGCACCCTGCTGCCACAGTTCCTGGGTATGTACCGGGTGAGCGTGGACAACGAGGAGACCTACCTGATCGTCATGAGGAACATGTTCAGCCACAGACTGGTGGTGCACAGGAAGTACGACCTGAAGGTGAGGAGGAACTGCACGCCAAAACAGTCTGACCTTTAATCACACATCCTACTTGTCGTCACGCCAATGTGGAACCCTGCAGAACTGATTTCTCTCTGACAGCAACAAAACGGCTCAGAGAGACACAGGAAATAACGAGCTGCTGCTTCACACCTTGTGCGTCGTTCCAAGATAAGATAAGATAAACCTTTAGTCAGGTGCTGCAGCAGCGCAAGGAGAGAAATAAGTGCTGATAAAGGTGAAAGTAAAAAAAAAAGGCCAAGTATAGAAAATAAAAACAAGAATAGAAATAAAAATATATAAAGCGTAATATATTTCCAACATGTCTTATCTGCATCGTTGCTCCTATCTTTATTATTATTCCATTTTGTTTTTCTGTTATTTTAATCATCTGATATTATTTGTCTCAGTCCTGAAATGTTTTAATCTTGGTTCAACTACGTACAGTAGTTTGTAGCTTCTGTTGCTGTATAAATAGATCATTATTATTATTATTATTATTATTATTATTATTATTGTTATTATTATTATTATTATTATTATTATTATTATTATTATTATTATTATTGCTATTATTATTACATGTAAATATTATAGACCAGCGCAATATATAATATGATTAAGTAAGGATACTTGGTATTTGGTTGTTTTAATATGATAATGTGTTAAATAAGAGATAACGTACAGTGAGCAGGTCATTATCACAAAATAAACCCTGACAGACCCAGATGTGTGGTATTATCCAGTTTATTACATGGTTATTTACCAAAACAAAACAATAAGTTGACACAAAATATAACTTGAGAAGTTATTTAATGGATTTAAAAATTATTTTATAGTTCCTTCAGAGTCTATGAACAGAATTGTGCCCATAGCAGCAGCCTGTTCTTTATAGCAACGGTCTGCTGTACAGAAATAACAGATCTTAGAAAGCTGTAATTGAATAGAGAAATTTATTAATTTATTAATAGTAAAGAAATGTATTGCTATGCAATTTTATTTATATAGCACCATTCAGATACAAGTCAATGCAAAGTGCTTTTCAGGAGCATAGAATACATTAAAATAAAACATTCAAGTTTAAATTGCATTTGAGATTTGATAAAAACAAAAGTTAAAAGCAATCCAAGAAGAAGTTAAAACATACAAATTACATTTAAAAGACAGAAAAACAAAAGTGAAAGCAAACAAATATAAAAACAGTAGCTACAGATTATCTGAAAAGGTTGTGTATCTACTTTAGTGGAAAGCTGCAGGAAACAGTCTGATTTAAATGAGCTGACAGTTTCAGCTGATCTCAGGTATTCAGGAAGTTTGTTCCACAGGTGGGGAGCAGAGAAACTAAAGGCTCCTTCTCTTCGCTTGGTTTTGATCCTGGGAACACTGAGTGAACCTGGTCCTGATGATCTGAGGCTGCTTCATAACGTGCAAATAAATCAGATTTATTCAGGCCCGAGACCATTTCGTGCTTTATGGACAAGTAACAGTGCCTTAAGCTCTGCTCTACTCCCTTGGTGTTGGCGAGGACTCTGGACGAGCTCCAGCCGTGTGATTGATTGATTTTTGACAGCATTCTAATATCTGTTATTTCAGTATAACAGACCGTTCCTATGAAGAACAAGAGAAAAAAATACTTTTAAATTAATGTTTTGTGTCAAATTATTGATCTTTTGGTGAGTAATGGCATGTTATAAGTGTGATAATCTGCAGCGAGCAGCTCATTATTGTGAAATAAACGCCTTCTGGATGATGCAAGACCGCTCTGCTTTGTGTCTGGATCCTGTATCAACCTGTCAGGGTTTATTTTGCAATAATGACCTGAGTGCTGTACATGATCCCTTACATAATGTAGACAGACGGAGAATGAGACAGACAGACAGACTGGTGTGTTGTATATTTATTTTATATCATCACAATATTTATAACAGTTTGTTGTTGCAGGGCTCTCTGGTGGCTCGTGAAGCAAGCGACAAAGAGAGGGTAAATGACACATCTTAACTTCTGTCCAGTTTAATATCATTATGTGACCAGTTGTCTCCTGTTTATCCCGTATGTCCTGTTAAAGATGTATTTTTATTCCTGAAGGGAAAAGAGCTTCCTACCTTCAAGGACATGGACTTCAGGAACAACATGCAGAAGGTGTATGTGACCGAGGAGGACAAGGAGAAGTTCATGGAGAAGGTCAACAGAGACGTCGAGGTCGGTCCTCAGATTCCTGTACTAATCTCATCACACAACTGTCTGTCTTATAATGTTGCGTGAGTTGTTGTTGTTTACACATTACACAAGTGATCAGTGACACATACACATGATCAGACATTTCACCTGGAGGAAACCCCGACAAACAACACATCCAGTCAACCAGGAGAGACGTGATGTTCTTTGCACTTTGGTGGGGAAAAAAAATGTATTATCGTTTATTTAAACAGGTAGTCTCATTGAGATTGGAACATCTTTTTCAAGAGAGACCTGTGTACAAATATAAACATGTAAAGTTTTAGCACAGACAGACAAATAATTCACAGACACAGTTTAAACATTTAAGGAAAAAAACAGTCACAAGTACAGTGTGTTCAAACAAAATAAGAGAAAGTAACTTCATGTATTTCTGGAGCTCAATTCATTCATGAGCAGCAGAGTATTTGAACCCACTTTTGCCAAATTCAGTGTGAATAAGAGGTAAAAGATAAAATGTCCTGAGACCTGACATTATAAGAACTGTGTCTGAATGTAATCAGAGAACACAGGTAACGGATAAGATGTGTGCAGCCAGAATTAGTTGGAAAATAAAACCAGAATTGTACGTCTCTGCTCAGCATGTGATGGGCCTCATTTACTAATGTGTGCGTATAAATGTTGTTAGAGTGCACACAAAATTACAGTCTGACTCATGAAGCGTGTGCACACTGGACAAGTTTGTCCAGTATCTTTAGATGTGACTCTTCAGTGTTGTTGCATGTCTCTGCCACACAGCGGCAGCAGCAGCACATCAGGGACGCTCCACTGCTGTGATGCCATTTTGGCAGCAGGAGGATGAGTGTGAAATTCATATAGGAGGATCATTTAAATATCACAACAGAAAATGATTAGTAGATCAACAGATTGATAGATTAATTGGCAATCTAACAGTAAATCAGTGTTCTCGGTAAACTTCTCTCCCATTTCCTCCAGTTTCTGGTGAAGCTGAAGATCATGGACTACAGCCTGCTGCTCGGGATCCACGACGTGGGTCGAGCTGAACGGGAGGAGGACGAAGGCGAGGAGATTTCCAACGAGGAAGAACCAGAGGCGGAGAACGGCCTGGCTGCGGGCGCCACGGTGGGCTCTTACGGCACGTCTCCAGAGGGAATCGCTGGCTACATGTCTGCCTGCAAACCCCTGCCGCCCGGGGAGTTCGACCCCTACGTGGACGTGTACGCAGTCAAGAGCTGTGCAGGTGAGGATTCAAGACTGAAACTAAACTGTGATGTCTGGGAAAAGTAGGATGAGGATGAATTTGAATGATTTTGGTGATCCTCAGACTTTTCCTACACTTTTTTTTTTTTTTTACCAGCTACCACTTTGCAATCACACTTTTATGTGTAACTGAGTTTTGTGTAAGTTTCCCATAAAAAGTTTAATTAAATATTTATTAATTTATGATTATCAATGTTTAATTCTCTCTGCTCACATCAAGCAGCCAAGCAGTGGTGCAGCAGTGCAGTCAAGATCCATTTTTAAATCAGAATTCTCTTTTAACGTCAAACTTTAACAAACTCAGAACTTAAACAGTCCACCATAAAGGACAGGGAGCTCTCAGCAGCATTTCTGATGAACTTGACTGAAAATCTGAATAAATAAATAAATGAAATGTCTCCACAAAGTTTTAATTCACTCATTTCTCATAAATTCACTCGTTTGGCCGGTGTCGGGAGCAAATTTCAAACCCTGCATGGAGAACCAAAACTGAAACTTAACGAAGGGCCACCAGGGGCCAAAAGCTAACTTGTGTTTTAAGATGCAAAAAGGTTCTAAGATCCCAAGTTCCCTTACAGACGGAGCAAAGTGTCACTCTGATGCTGTGCTCAGATTAGGAAAAATATTTAATCATTAGGAATCCTAAAGAGTATTTTTACCTCGCATGAACAGTGACTTACATTATTTTAAAATACATTTTTCTTATCTTATAATGGTGAGTGAACTTTGGCCTGCAGTCTCCACTTTGTGCAGCAGTTAATTAAGAAAATAATTGTCAGGATCTGTTTGTTCCTCTGGAATCTTCTACATATATCCGTTTGTTATTTCAGCTCCACTGTCACCATCTACGTCATCTGGAAAATAATGATGTAGTTTTACAGGTTTTGATATTCACTTCTTAACACGGAGCTTTAATCTCGATGATTGTTACGCAAGACGTGTCACAGCTGACACGATACTGTCAGTACAGCTCAATAACACGAGCCTGGTTGTTGCCTTTCATCTCAGGAGCCCCTCAGAGGGAGGTCTACTTCATGGGCCTGATCGACGTACTTACTCAGTATGACACGAAGAAGAAAGCCGCTCATGCAGCAAAAACTGTCAAACACGGGGTGAGTAGCACAGGAGAGGAAGGAAGGAGGCGGCGGGCTGCTGTCAGGCTGCTCAAAACATTCAGTCGTACCTGCGCAGAGGGCAAACGTTTGATGTCTGCTCTCATGTCAGGTCATAAAGCATACGCTGTGTACAGATGATGTTAATGACCTTTGTTTTGTTTTTTCTTTCTTTGCTCTTTGTCTCCGTCTCTTTTTTTTTTTTTTTTTTGTGCTGCAGGCTGGTGCTGAAATCTCCACAGTCCACCCCGAGCAGTACGCCAAACGATTCCGCGACTTCATCTCAAACATCTTTGCGTAACGCTCAGCCACGAACACTGCCACAAGTCGATCCAACTGAGAGCTAAAAGTCTATTTTACCATCGACCAAAAATAGTATGCACACACGGATCAGCATTTAAAGGTGGTGATCCGAGGCGAGACTACTTACATTGTAGCAATATTATTTACTACTTCTGATGCATATATTTATTTTTAAGATTTAAGGAGCATTTCTTCTAGATATTAAGCACTCTTAACAGAATAACTCTGGAGCAGTTGGGTACACGGAAACAAACTGCTGTCGATCAGTGTTCAGAAGTGTTGGACCACATCAGTGCAAGATCAAATGTCTGCTTTTGTCTGGTTCCCCGGGCGTGAACGAAATTCAGAGGAAGAGTTTGGAACTCTGGGCGCTTATTTGCTTTCTTTCCAAAAGTTAGATGACAAGATGCATTTAGGGTGCAAGAAATAAAGGCTCATTTATGCTCCCTTAATGTACAAAAATAGATACCTGTGTTTTAAACTATTTGTAACTGTGATTGTCCAACATGCATCATGTTGGCGTGGATCTTAAGCAATAAATCCACTACTGGGCGCCACTCAAAGTCAATCAGTCGGACTTTATTTATATAATATTTTTCATGCAACAAACCGAATGCAACACAAAGTGCTTCACACAATAAAAACCCGATAAAGAACCAAATTAAAAGGGCACTCGTTTTAAACAGGAACTGAGAACGCTGTCGTAAACAAGGGAAAACCAGAGGCAGGATAAAAACTCAGAATAGAAAAATAAATTAAATTCAATCAATAAACAAGTGAAAACTCCAGACAGTAGATAAAAAGAAAGTGAAAAGTTAAGAACACTAAATAATAAAATACTAAAAGAGAACATGTAAAAAGTAAAAAAAAGAACCAAAATGTTTGTTATTAAAAGGAAAATAATCCAGAAAAAAATTATAGATGTTAATAATGATGATAATAATAGAAAGTAGGTAAAGTAAAGGGGTGTGTCAGCTCAGCAAACAGATTAAGATGTATGAATAAATACACAATAAATAAATAAATCCATAAAGTTCAGTTCAGTTGCTGCGTTTCATTGGTTGTTCAACTTGCCCCCGTTCACTTCCCCTCGCCGCCATCGTCACACGTGTCGTTCCATTTCTGCTCAAATCTGAAGTGAACTCTGAGAGCTCGACCCTCGCGGGGCTGAAGGAGCGAGTCTGCAGCGATGGTCACCCACAATCCATTGCTGTCATGCATTCACTGCAAAAAATATTTATTTATTTATTTACCAGTCACAATGCAGATTAATTAACATTCCATGCATGAAAATAAAAAAATCTGTTTTGTGAGATATAAACCTGCAGCAGTCATAGTTCTGATAATCATGATGCAGTGCATGAGATGCTTTTGCCTCGTTGAAATGAGTCTGCAGGTATTTTTTGATGATTTGTAAAAAAACAAGTAAGACACTTAAGCTACAACTGACATATCGATCCACGTTAATTTGGGCTGAAAGTGATCAAGGGCGAGTGTGTTTCAGTACAACAATCCCTCGCTCCTCTCCCGCCGTCTGCTCTCCATGTGTGGCTCAACAGCTGAGGGTGAGTGAATGAGGGAACGTGGAACTACAGATGAAACGCAGCGAAACATCAGATACGTCGAGCACGGCGACCATGAGAAGATTGTAATAATGTACGTCTTGAAAAAGAGGCAGAAGCAGAGGCAGCAACTTGAGGATTTTTAAAACTTCCTTGTGTCCTGTGGTCGTGTCTCGCTTGAGCTGCTGGCTTCACTGCGACACACGACAGGTGCTTCAGCTCTGGTTCGTCTGTATCGGTCAGCTTTCAGAAAACGTGCAGAAATATGGACGAAATAAACAAGCACTGACAGAAGGCTTCGTCTGTAGGCGTATGCATATCTGAAGTAAATAATTGAGCCTTAATCTGTAGTTTGGTTCCTTTTGGGGGAACAAAAATGACACATGATGCATTTTAGTTCCTCTTCACTCAGACTTTTTATAAACAAATGAAGTTTTACAGACTGACAGGTAACTTTGTGACTGGACAGTTTTGTCGATTGTCGTCCTGCATCATCAGGACCAACGTGAGGAAATCAAATTCCACTGACTGACAGAAGTTAATGCAGCACTTTAACGCTTCTGATGTTTATATTTATGTTTGTCTCACAAAGAGCTCATGAAGAAATGACCATTTATAAACATTATTATATTATAATCATCAGACTGCAAAGTGACACGTTATGAATAATGACTGACAGGCAGAGACGAGACGAAAAGGTGGTGTCTTGTACAGTAATTATGCACGCGAGTAAACACGTAAACAATGCTGGATTTAAAATAAGTTAAATCAGGTTTGCAAATGTTTCATACAAAGAAAATAAATTCAACATTTGTTCTCAGCTGAAGGATAGACAGTTTATTTTGGTGGGTAACGTGTAAATAGGGCTGCAACTAACACTTATTTCCATAGTCCATTAATCAGTTGATTATTTTCTTCGATTAACAGTGATTAATGGTTAAAAATGTTAATCTGTGTTTCCCAAAGTCCAAGTTGACGTCCTTGTGCTCACGATTATTCAGTTTACTGTCAGAGAGGAATAAAGAAACCAGGAAATATTCACATTTAAGAAGCTGAAACCAGAGGATTTAGACTTTTTTTTTTTTTTTATTTTAATGACTCGAGCGGATTAATTTAATAATTAAGAAAACTCCACAGGGCACCTTTAAAACTTCTATTAGTATCTGTAATGGACACATGCACGGACAGCTGCGGACGCCTATTAGTTCTGTTTGTGTTAGTTTCTGAAGTCTGCTTGGAGGAAACGCTCCACACGTGTGCAGTCGATCGGCATCTGAAGTGGCCGTATGGAAAGGTCTGCGGATGAGTCTGCGTGGTCACAACAAATGGCCAGTACACGGACGTCCGCACAGAGGCGACATGTACGCCGTCTGACGACAAAATCTGTGATCACCAGGAGATGGTTAGCGTGGGTTAGTCTTGATAGAAGAAACTGGGGGAAACATTCAGCCTGGTTCTGTCAGTAGTAGTCTCTCATAGTCAGACCTGCCTCTGCACTGACTGAACACATTATCATTCTGCTATAAGGGGGAAAAAACACTCTGGCTTTCTTTAAACCAATCATAATCATCCTGGGTGGCACTGCAGCGATGGCGCCCCTGCAAAATGGTGTCAAGGGGGAACATGTGCGTGTGTGTAGGCCGCTCTGGTATTATAATGGCTAAAACCCCTGCAGCAGAAGCCGCACGGCATTGTTGCACAGACCATATCTTTGTTTAAAGTACCCTTTTTAAGAGTGTAGGTTGCTAGTTTGGAGGCTGTTGTTTCATGTAGCGACAGGGACTTTGAAAACGCTAACAGGCAGAAGGTGGAGAATACCGACTGAAATCACAAGAGCCTATGTCATATGAGTCAGACTTATCCAAAAATGGCTAAATCCACCTGCCAGTGCTGCTAAAGATGAGAATTTGTGGCAATTCAGTCTTTGTATGGATGAAATAAATGAGATATCTTAATGAGCTTCAGAGACCTTTGGACAGAGCTTGACGAGATGTCTCCCCCTTTTTCAAACCCTTATGCTAAGATAATTTAACTTTTGGCTGTGGCTTTCTATTACTAGCTGGAGCTTACCTAACTCTCAGTGAAAAAGTGAATAAGTTTGTTTCCCAAAATGTCAAACTGTTCCGTAAAACTTAGAATAATGATTAATCTTAAACGGAGATGAGAAATAATGGTGGTCTAGACTCTACACTAAGTTATTTATCTATTGAAGCAGGCCATTTGAATGTTTCGAGTGCCAAATGTGTGGGATCAAAGCTTTATCACAGCAGGATTTGCACTTTGCATACAATTCAATCACCTCTGTTGTGACAGGGCGGTTCAGTGAAACAGTGGACCAAATCCAGTTTTCCACCAAAGTCTCTGCTAAATTTAGAATCAGATGTACAGAACAGCCTTTGAAATAGTAAATGTGTGGTATTAAAATAGAAAACACGACTTGTTATTTAGCCTGTAAACACTCCGGTTACCACGGCCTGCACAGCGATCGTGGACCGGCCGACCTCGGAAGCGACTCATCCAGCTTTTCGGATCAGTCCTGCCTTTTTAATGAGAAAAACGTCACATCAAAACGCTTCTGAAAACGAGCCCATCCATCATTATTCTGGACATTCTCCTTCTTAGTGTTTTGTGCATAAAACAAAAAAAAAAAGGCAAACATGCGCTCTGTGAATCATTGTGATAAGAAAAGATGTAGAAAAATCTATCAGTAGAACTAGGAACTGTTGTCTGTGTATTGTGATGACGTTTGAGATTTAGTGATAACCAGGGTACTGTGTAAAACATCGTCGACAGTAACACTACATTTCAGTAGCTTATGCAGTTAGCCTTAACTCAGTGATCTGACACAGCTCTCCAAAACACTGGCAAGGCAGCGTAGATACAGTTCTCTCTGTATGATGCCTCATCTACTCCATGATTGCACATGTTGTATTTTTGCAAAATCAGCTTTTGGACCAAAATATATTTTACAAAGAACTTGTGAAAAGTGTTTGACTCTTTTTTTTTTTTTGTTTGTTTGTTTGGAACATGCATGTGTGAGTGTGTGCATGATGACAAGACACAGATCCAACGGGCCTAAAAACAGAAGCCTTTTCCTGCTGTTGTAGATGTTAATGTTTCTCTACAGAGGAGGCAAAAGTATACACATTATTTACTCAAGTAGAAATACAAATACTTGTGTCAAAAATTAAAGCATTCACTTTTTTTACTCAAGTACAAGTGGAAAAGTACAGGCTTTGAAATGTACTCAAGAATAAAAGTAAAAAGTCGTCCTCTGTACAGAAACAGCTGATGCAAACGTCCTTTAAAGGTGACTGTCACCTTTTCTCCACAGCTGACTCTCTGTTTCATCTGTTGCATTTTTTTTTTTACGTTGTTTTCGTCTTGTTACGTCTGTCGTACGAGTGATGAGCCTGTTTTTGAAAATATAAGGAGTAGAAAGTACAGGTATTTGTGTTAAAATGTAGGGAATAAAATAAATATACAAAACCTGAAAACTACCTATGTACTGTAACAAAGTATTTGTAATTAGTTACTTCCCATCTGTTTAAACAGCTGGGCTACAGGGATGATGGCGTCATTCATGTTCCCTTCAGGATAAATGATCATCAGGTTGGCGATCCCTTAACTTTTCATCTAGCGCCACCATCAGGTCAAAATTTACAGGATGTTGGTTTAGGACTGACTGATATTCAGCCTCAGGTGTACTTTGTGTTTTTGCTAATTAGCAAATGTTAGCATGCTCACATGTAAACTGAGATGCTGAACGTGGAAATCATTACGCCTGTCTAATGTTAGCATGTTAGCATTTAGCTGAAAGCACAGTCTCTGTTCAGACCTGGTCCCTGAGAGATCCAGTGGACACCTCTGAGAACGGGTCTGAACGCACTCAGGACGCATCTGAGATCTGATCGTTCAGAGACGGTCTCTTCTCTGTTCAGAGCAGCTGAATGTCCATCACTGACCAATCAGCCATTTCTTTGTCCATTTTTTTTTTTTAGGTTCAGTGTCACACTAAACTCCTGTCAGCCCACATTGAGCTTTATGTTTTACCTGCTCTGCAACAACCAGCTCTGTCAGCCGGCGGGCAGCAGAGCTCTGTGAGGCGCTCAGGACGATGCACACTTTTTCTGACTGTGTGTGAATCTCAGACTTTACTGACAGTCAGAGGCCTGAACAGAGAGAGTATCAGTGTTCCTCCTGCTGCACCTCACAGCCTCTGTCCTGCACTGCAAGAACAAGGAATTTCAAGAAAGTAAAAAGAAATTGTCCAAAAATTAAAAAATAATCTCGTCAAGGAAGTTTTGCATTAGAAAATAGATTTAACTTTGTCTAAGATATGACAGATAATATGGAGCTATATTTAACCGGTAACAACCTACAATGGTTTGCATAATGTCCCAGCAGAAGACCATGTAAGACCACATCCTCTCAGTTTAAGAATCTTATAAATGACACCAATTAAAGTTTGAATGAATCCGTTCTTGTTCATTGTCAGTGAGTGTGAGTGAATCAGACTCTATGGAGAACAGAACCTGCTGCTTCATTAAGAGAACCCGGTCTGGTCTGAACAGCACAGGTACAGCAGAATACAAACAAACAGCCGTGCTGAACACAAACCGCGTGGTTCATTAACACATCACAGTTTAGCGTGGCCTGTTTGATAAATGCCTGACAGAAAGCAGAACTCAGAATAGAATCTGAGGACATTTTCAGATCTAAATACAAACTGAGTCACAGAGCAGCGGCACATTTGGTTCAGTTATGCAGACGGATCCTGCAGTGTCATCATTATCAGATATAAAAATACCAAAGAGTTATTACTTCCAGAAAACTACTGAATATTTCCAGCAATTATCGCTCGTTGACTCCCTCCATGAATCATGGACTCAGTGTTGTCAGTATTTTCCATTGAAGCAGCTCGTTTTCCCTTCATTGTTTCAATTTAAAGAGAAAAAAAAGCTACAAATAAAAACACTTCTGGTGCCTTAATTGAAGACAAAGTCACTTGTTATCGTGCTTTTTGAAGACACTGTGTCTCATTGTGTCTTTCACTGTATGCCAATAAACACATTTGCAAAATGCATCGTTGTTTTTAACCAGCAGCCTGCTGGGACGTACAGACAAAATGTTTTTTACACAAAGAAAGAAAGAACATCATGTAGAACCATTGTCGAATTTACAAGAAGGCCCAAATAGATTTTGCCAGGAACACAGTTTCACAAACTTGTGAGTTCCTCCTTGCTTAGTAACTCACAAATTGCACAATTTTTCAATGGAGTCAGGGGCCACTTGTGTGATCACTAACATCCACAGTGCGAGTCTTTTCATTCAATGTTTTTTCTTTGTTTTAATTATTTTTCTACATTGTACATTCATGCTGGAGACATCAGAACTACAAAATATGGAATTATGTGGTTAGAAAAAGTGAAAGTGAGACGTGAAAAGCGAGATAAAGTACGGTTTTACTTCTTAAGAATCTAGAATATAAAGGACTCTGCACTTGCAATCAGATCTTTCATTCAAAGTACAAAAAACAGTGTGCAAGAGTCTTTTTCCTTTTTACTGTTGACCCAGGATGTTTTTTTGCTCTTTGATATTTTAGATTCTTCTTCTTCACACTGTTGGTTTAATCTGAACCATTTCTCATAAAAAAAATAAAGAAAAAACACTGAATTAGAAGTGTGCCCAAACTTTTGACTGTTTCTGAATACTTGTTTAACCACACGTTCGCATTCACGCATGCGTAGCATTTCTGAGGACAACCATCCCTCCAAATGGACGCAGGCGAGAAGACGCCAGGCAGCTATGATGCGTACGGATGCGGATTTGTATGCATCGTTCAAAGCGAGTATATCTCCAGCCCAAGAGAGTCCGTGCGTAATTTGTGATGCACCTACAGGATGTCAGTTACATAGTCGATCTTTTAACATGGCCCAGGACACGTTTGCCTTCACACAGCTGTAACAACGTGCTCACATGTGGCTCAGACCACCTCCGAACGTGGTGCAAGCGATCGGACCTCAGATGCGTTCACACCTGTACTTAGAACAGTCCACTTGTGATTGGATCTCTCAGGACATATGTTAATACCAGGCCTTAGTCTTGACCTGAAGTTAACGTTATTCTGAGATTCTGCAGGTCGGAATATCAGGTGTTTGTCATTCTAGTTGTTTTAATCCAGTCGTAGATAATGTGGTGAGGGTCAGGGACTGCTGTTTGTCTCACTCTTTCCAGAAGATGTGTTTCTGCTGACTGGTTCCTTCCTGTTTCATCAGAGGAGGCAGAATTCGCTGACTGGTTCCTACTTGTTCCACCAGAAAACCAACGGACTGAGACAATAGGACTCGGGAAGGATGAACAGCGAGGCAGAAGGAGGGCGTCGTTGAAGGGGTCATTAAGCAACAAACTGCTGACGATCCGGGGCTGCAGAAGGAACACCACGTCCAGGCAGCAGAACCCATTAATCAGTGTGAATCACAGCCAACACAAACGTGCCAGCGTTCTGTCCGTATGACGCTGGCCTCAGTCATGACCTCTGCTGCCCCTCGAGCGAGGATGCGATCTGAGCTGACTCACCAGGAGCGTCTCTGGGTCGCTTAGAGGCATCATTTCATCAGATAAGGAAAAAAACCTGCTCATCATGTTCTGGATTAAAGTGGAACCTCATCTGCTCCGTCATCGCCTGCAGGGGCCGAAGTGAACCCAGACTGCAGCTCGCTTTTTAGTGTTGAAATGAGGTGATAATAAGGATGTGTGTGTGTGTGCGTCCAGGTTAAAGAGCCCCCTTCCTCAGTGAGGTTGATGTGGCCCAGGCTTCCCACCAACCTTCTACACTCGGCCCGTCACGCTCCACAGCTCGGGGGGGGACTTCCTGGCATTGTTCTCTGCAATGTGGGGCCTGTTTTTTACTGTTTTCTGCACCATTTCTACCATACAGGATTCTGCAGGTTATTTCATCACCGTGAACTAAAATGCATCATAAAATGAATATATTTTATGTAATTAAAATCATAAAATGATGTGTGGGGTGAGAACTCACTTCAGCCTTAGACTGTATATCCAGCTCACTATTTGGACCGCTGTGCTCATTTTTGCTACACGTTCTTCCATTAAAGTGCCGTAAATACCCAAACCCTACTTTGCAAGATTGCGCGGGAATCCGTCTTGCCAGGCTTCAAGTTAAACATTTGCGTCCGCACGAAAAGTGGTGCGGCCAGTCAGTGTGACAACAGCGAGAAACGTCCATGGCGGTTCCTTAAAGAGGTTAGCGTAGATACTGTGACAGCATCAGTTATACCAGAGCCGGAGGGTATTTCTTTGATTGGTTGAAGTTAGCCCTTGTTAGACGTGAATCCCACGGTGAGGCGTCCTTTCATTACACGTCTCTGGATCAGCCTGAAGACCTGAAGGCCGCGGAGAGTGTTGATATTTTTAAAAGCAGAGAGAGCTCCCTTTTTAACCTGGCCTTTACTTGAACTTTACATCTTATTATGTTTTCCCAGCTTATTTTATCCACTGATTATTATTTATTTACTTATTTATTGATTGACCCTTACGGAATAAGCGGTTACAGAAAATGAATGAATGAATGAATGTATTTATTGATTGTTTTTCAATTATTTTGTGTTTTGAGTTTTTGTCCAGCCTCTGGTGTTTCCTCATTTATGATAGCGTTTCCTCAGTTCCTATTTTTGTGTTGTTCTTATTTTAGTCTTTACTTTTGCAAAGTCTTTGTGTGTGTGTGTGTGTGTGTGTGTGTGTGTGTGTGTGTGTGTGTGTGTGTGGAGTTGTTACTGTTTTGTGTTAAGTCTCGTTCTGTTTGTACAAATTTCTCCCACGTGTACTGAATCCATATTTTGTCAGTCACCTTTCTGAACTCTTTTTTCCAAATTAATGCACATTTTCTTGAGCTGTGTGTCCTGAGCCTCTACACTCCCCACAACGCACTGAGGATGTCCTGTTAGATCTGTGTGTGTGTGTGTGTGTGTGTGTGTGTGTGTGTGTGTGTGTGTGTGTGTGTGCGTGTGGGTGGGTGTGTGTGTGTGTGTGTGCGTGTGGGTGGGTGTGTGCGTGTGTGTGTGTGTGTGTGCGTGTGGGTGGGTGTGTGCGTGTGTGTGTGTGTGTGTGTGTGTGGGTGGGTGGGTGTGTGCGTGTGTGTGTGTGTGTGTGTGTGTGTGTGTGTGTGTGGGTGGGTGGGTGGGTGTGTGCGTGTGTGTGTGTGTGTGTGTGTGTGTGCGTGTGTGTGTGTGTGTGTGTGTGTGTGTGTGGGTGTGGGTGGGTGTGTGAATGAGAAATGGGAGGGTACAAACTCCAGGCTGCTCGATGGCTCAGATAGTCCTCAGCATCAGAGCTGGAAGAAGTCATCTGGTGTCTGCGAGGCTTCACACAGAAGGGACCTGCCCTCTTCATCTCAACCACACTCATCATCACAGCAAGGTACGGCCAAGTCCAACTATATTGATATATGCAAATGATTTCCACCTTAAATTTGCACATAAAGAGGGAACTCCACTGACTTTACACGTGGGTCTTTACTACTGCGTGTGTGAGAAAAGTTAGAGAGCCATTTGTGCTCCAGAGGGAGCTGTGAGAAGTCCTCAAGTCACATCAGTCAGCATCAGCTGGGGCTGAAAGACTGCGAGTAAAAAAAATCTGAGGGTGTCGAGTGAGCTGAATAATCGCTCCAGGATTTCATAGGCTTTTTTTGCTGACTGTCTCGACCTAAAATGCATGATTTCACAGCAGCTCATATAAAAAGTTGCAATGTTTTTAGGTGTTTGTTGCAAAAAAAAACTGCAGGAACAAGCTAAACTGCATTAAAAAAAAGTTGTGATTTATTTATTTATTTATTGTATAATTCATTCAAAATCAACTTGTTCCAGGGAGAATGAAACAGCACGTTGCTTTAAGTGTCTTAAGTAATTTTAAAGGAATAGTTCACCCAAAAGTGAAAATTCAGTCATTATCTACTCATCCTCAAGCTGACTGAAGGTCAGCTTTATTTTTTTATTCCACAAAACACTGCTGGAGTTTCACAGGAAAACAGTGTTGCAGAATCTCTCAAACAATGGAAGTGAATGGTGACCACTATTCAAATGTAAAAAAAAAAAAAAAGTTTTCTGACCTATTAACGTGGTCAGAAAAAAAAACAGCGTTGAACCCTGTGCAGACTAGAGGCTCCACGTTACATTAACTGCTACCAGCTTAACACACCCAAATGTCAGACAGAACTGTTAGTGGTCGAGCTGCATTGTGGGAACTGTAGGCTCCATGTTTTAACTCAGTAGAAAAAAATCATGGAATAAAAAAAAAAACTCTCTGTGATAAAGCTGCAGTGATTTTGATCCATTATTATCAGTGACGGAAAGAGTACTGAAAATCTGTACTCAAGTACAAGTACTGTAACAATGCTAAAATAATACTCAATTATAAGTAAAAGTACTGGTGTTAGAATAATACTTAAGTAAAAGTGCAAAGTATCTGTCAAAAACTACTCAGAGTATTAGTTAGTTACTACAGTTGATGTCATGTCATGTTTTGTCTTTTTTGTTTTCTCATTTTAAGTCTTTAAGTTTCCTTATTCAACAAATGGCTCTGCCAGACATGACTATTGATTAAATATCCATAAATTTGGTTAAATTCTTAACAGCAATTAATTGATTAATGATTGATTCCAGATTTGTGCTGCCGCAGCATTTTATTTCTGCATTTTGTTTCTGTATGTCCTGGTTTTCTTTGGCCCGTTTGTGATCAGATCACCTGATTGGCTACTAAAATACAGATGAAACGTTTGGACTTTAACTCAAACTGTACTCAGTGCTCAACTATGATTTTAAAAGTAACTAAGTAGATTATACCTTTTAATGAAATGTGTTTTTGTGTAACTTATAAACTTATAAGGTAAAAGGTTTCCTAAAACTCTTTTTTTTTTTAATCCAGCCTTTGTTCTGTTACATGGTGACATCACTATGTGACACATTTGCATTATGTGTATCTTGGGTTTGAATCTGGAATGAGTTTGGGACCTAAAGCAGTAATACTGTTCTCCTTTTCAAGATTTTGGGTTCTACCAGAACAGGTTTACATGGTTTATGTTTAAAATTATTGGTCTCAAACTGACCGCAGCTGCAGCTTCTGTCTGAAACACACTTCTAGCTCGGGTCTCTTTAAGGCCCTTGTTTCCTCGTCGACGTCAGACACTCCTGTGAAAACACTCAGCTGGGAGCGCAGGAGAGCGCCGTGGAGGCGCTGCTTTATTTCAGCTGAGACATTCTGGTTGCTATGATACGGAATAACCACACAGGTGACGCTTTATTTATGTTTTGTGGGAACCAAATTTCATAGACAGATTATGTTATCAACACAACACAATCACAACACACACACCCAGTTCAGACAGTTCAGACAGTTCAGACAGGCAATATGGAGGCATTTTATGATTTGTTGTTGTTTTTTTTACCTCATAATTTCAAGGCGACTGTCTTCACTATATTTTGTTTCAAACTCAGAATCTTACATCTAAAAAAGTTTCGTCTTTTTCATCCTGTTAGGTCTCTTGTACCTGATATACACTGAGAAATACACTAAGAAATCATCTTTTCTTTGACATTTTTATTTCCATTTAGGTTGAAATCAGTCTTGATGTTGGGAAGTCGATGTGCAATGATGCAAAATAAAAATAATAATTCCCTCAAATTCATCAAAACTTAAGTAATAAGACTGTTTTGAAGATGTATACAAATAGATATTTGTGTTAAAAGTGTAAAGAGTAAAAGTAAAAACTTGTCTCATCTCAACTCAAGTAAAGTACAGATACCTGAAAAATCTACTTTAGTACAAAGTAGAAAAGTAACAAACTATTGAAAGCAGGTAAACCTCATAATAGAAACCTAAAGTAAAATATAAATATTCCAGAAATCAGGAAGTATAACTTTAATTTTAAACCAATCAAAGCTTGAGCAGGCGGCCAATCAGAGTGAGACATTTATACTCTGTGAGCTGCACGTTGTAGGTTGTGAAATGGCGTCTAATAACCTGTTGTGGTTTTAATATCGGCCTCTCAAAACCATTCAACCCAGCACGTCTGCTGCCACCCTCCTCTCCTCCTCCTCCTCTCCTCCTCTCCTCCTCCTCCTCCTCTCCTCCTCCTCCTCCTCCTCCTCCTCTCCTCTCTTCCTCCTCCTCCTCTCTTCCTCCTCCTCCTCCTCTCCTCCTCCTCCTCCTGTGTTTCTGTTATGTAACGTCTGAAAACATAATCAGATTAACCCCAAAGTAAATCTGAACTCTCTCCAGATATGAAACAATTTTCCTCTGCTTCTCACTCCAGACCATGAGCGCCCACGAGTACAACCACTCCTTGGATTTCCTGAACGGAACGCCGTGGTTCATCTACGAGTGCACCATCGAGCTGGACGCCAACTACCGGCGCATCGCCCTCTTCCTGCTCTACCTGTTCATCTTCATGGTGGGCCTGCTGGAGAACCTGCTGGTCATCTGGGTCAACTGGCGCCGACGCCACTCGGCCAACGGGGTCCTCTTCTGCATCATCAACGTGAGCCTGTCGGACCTGATGGTGATCGTCATCCTGCCGTTCTTCATGATGGAGGTGACCATGGACAAAGTGTGGCTGTGGGGCCGCTTCCTGTGCAAGGTCACCAACCTCATCTACGTCATCAACTTCTACAGCAGCTCCTTCTTCCTCGCCTTCATGACCCTGGAGCGCTACCTGTCCCTGACCAGGCCCACGTTTCCCGCCTTCTTCCCCGTGGCGAGCCGGCGCCGCTGGTTGCTCTGTGGAGGCCTGTGGGTGTTCTCTTTGTTCCTGGCTCTGATGGAGAACATTCACGTCGATCTTCTAGAGTGGGACGAGCCGGGCTGCTACATGATGCCCGAGAGCTCCTTCACCGAGTGGTTCGTCTCCGTGTCGTTCCTCTGCCTGATCTTCCAGTTCCTGGGCCCCGCGGCCGTCATCATCACCTGCAACGTGCTGATCGCCCGCGCGGTTCAAACGACGCCGGACGTGCAGAGCCGGCGGGACGTGTGGCTGGTGCACGTGTACTCCCTGGTGTTCGTCGTGTGCTGGCTGCCGTACCACATGGTCATGTTCCTGATGACCATCGACGACATCAACCCCTACATCTTCAGCTGCAACACGGTGGAGGTGCTCTACTTCTCGTTCACCGTGGTGCAGGGCCTGTCTCTGTTCCACTGCGTCGCCAACCCCATCCTCTACAACTTCCTGAGCAAGAGCTTCCGCAACAACCTGATCAACACCGTGATGAACTGCATTCCCAGAGAAGAGAACGAGGCGGGAGCGACGACCCAGCCCAACGCTCCCAACGGAGGCGGGGGCGACCTGGGGAAGCAACGCAAGTTAAGTAACGCCAGCACCAGCCAGTCTGACGTTGGCTCATAAAAAAATTTAAAAAAAAGAAAGAAAGAAAGGAACTGAGATGTGAAAAGAGTTTTCTAAGCGAGGAAGGGTTTGACAGAACTGAATCCAGTGGTGGTGCTTCAGAAATACACTCAGAGGCTCAGACTGTACTAATCTCCCTGGTCAGAGACTCGTTTGTTACGTAGCTGATGGGCTCACCAACACCTTCCTCTAATAATCCCCATCCTGTTGTTTTTATCATGTATCTGATCACAGTTTTAAGCAAAGGAAGGCAGGAAATGTTTGATGTTTTTTTTTCCCTCAAAGCTGCTCGACTCCCACAGGAACTCTAAAATCTCGTGGCACAGGGGGGAGAATAGTGCCACACCAGGAATGCGTGTAAACAACTCTGCTATCCGTCCGTCCATCTGTCCATCCGTCCATCCGTCTGTCTGTAAGTCCGGTTCCAGATAAGAGCAGTCTCAACTGAGTGGACGGGTATTTGATTCCATCACAAATCTGACAGATAAATCACAGCTCACATTACTAAAGTGCTTATTTATCTGAACGTTCTGTAACATGGTCACCCGTTGAAACGCAATAAAACTCCGTCACACACTGTTTGTATCCATTCACAGTTTTTCTAGATGTGCTTAATGACACTGGGATCCACTTGATCTTCATCATCATCTTGAAGTCTTGTCTTAAATGTGTTTACACTTTTTTACAAGGTTTCACACATTTTTCACATCCTTCTTCAAATCAGTTAACACAGATTTCATCAAAAGACCCCAAACTGTTTAGGATTCACTCTGGGCTGCACCAACAAAGATTCACTTAATCTAAGATTAGTTCGAAACAGAGTTTTGCAAAAAATGTTTAAAAGAATAAATCCAAATTTAAATTTTAAGCAGAGCTGTTAGCAATTAATACCTAATGTCTGTTTAGTGAATGCAAGTCTTTTTTTTAATGTAAACTGAAATAAATGTTTATCAACATGAAGATGCATGTTTACCCAAATTAAATTAAACTAAATAAATTAACAAAAAATATATATTCAAGAGCTGCCAGGAAAGGGGAAAAAAAACGGCTGCTCTGTTCTTTAACAAAATTCTGCATTGTTTGCTAGCTGGTGTTCACTAAAAAGGTAAAGGAACAAAGTTGTTACACTGTTTGCTAACTAGTTATGAGGTTAAGTGTTACTTTATATGCTAGCTAACTAAAAAGTTAGCTAAACGTATTGTTTGTTAGATACCTTAAAGGTAACTAAAAGTTTGTTTTTTTCATTTATACTGTTTGCTAGCTAGCTAAAGAACTGACAAAACGTTACATTATTTTTGAGATAGCTAAAAACTTTAAAAAAAAAAAAGCTTATATTGTTTTCTAGCTAACTAAAAAGTTTTGCAAAAAATGATATTGTTAGCTAGCTAGCTAAAAGGTCAACTAAACATTTACTTGCTAGCAAAAAAAAGTGTTCTCATGGTTCAGCTGAGAAACTCTAATTTCTCTGGCTGGTCTCTACCTGTTAGAAATTATTTGCATAATTAAAGATTTCTAATGCACCTGTGTGAAACTCGTTTGCACAACTCTTGTTGAAAGATGTGACTCTGTGTTGGAATGTTCTCAGATCAGAGAGGCAGAGGGATCCAAGAAGAGTTTGTGTTTATATGACTGTTCTCACTGTTGTAAAAGCTTTCTGAGAATTTTTTTTTTTTTTTTTACACAGTATTTCAACAGAGCAGCTCAAAACAGTGTAAGTTCTGGTGCAGGTTGCAGCAGGATTTGTTTTCTCAAGTAAAATTATCTTTGGAGAAAAAGAATATGACTCATTTTGAAATATTTCCTGATTGTCTTTCTGGCACATACTGAACTATGCAAATGGTCGACAAATGGCACAGACATATAGAACAAATGGTTGTTGTCCATTGTGTAATGACTGTATGCTGCTCTGTACTCTTCAATAAAATGCTGCATCGTTTGCTAGCATTAGCTGAAAAGTAAACCAAAACAAAATGGTTATACTGTTTGCTAAAAAGTCAACAAAATGTTTGCTAGCTAGCAAAAAACTAAATGTTATATTGTTAACTAGCTAGCTAAAAAGCTAACTAAATGTTACATTATTCGCTAGATAGTTAAAAAGGTTAACTAAACGTTATGCTTGCTTGCTAGCTAAAAAGTTAACAAGATGTGACATTGTTTACTGGTTAGCTAAAAAGTAAAAAAAAAAAAAAAGTTATACTGTTTGCTAGCCAACTAAAAAAGTTATTTTGCTAGCTAGCTCAAGAGGTAACTACATGTGACATTATTTGCTTGCTTGCTTGCTAAAAGGTTAGTTAGCCTTGTCATCCTGAATTTCTCCTTTGAGAACTTGATTATTTTTGCTCAATCCACGTCAAACAGGCTGCCAGTTAAACCTCCTCAAGTGTGCTCTTCAAGCAGATGAGAAAAACTGTATACTCAAGAGTTAAACTGTAAACTTTGTCAACAGAGTAGCAGAGAAATGAAACACTGTGGGGACATCATGAACGTTTGGAAGCGTTTTGTGTTTATTTTACTGAGACACTTTGCTGTTCTCTCTCTCTCTCTCTCCCTCCTTTCAGTTACTGTTGATCTTCATTACATTATCTTCCATTTTCTGTTTAAACGATAAGAAGGCAGAAAAAAGGAAAAAGAAAGAGGGGGGCATGTCGGTCCACAGATGGCACAATAACAGGAAGAGGCCGAGCTTTTAGAGGACAAAGGTCACGAGCCCCTGGAAGCAGGAGGTTCATAATATGACGCTCGATTCTGCAAGTTCATCACTGAAATTCTGATGATGGACGGATTTTTGTGCCGTGGGACGCTTCCAAAACAGATTAGAAAAATCATTCAGGGCTGATAACAGTCTTCCTAGAGGCATTTATTATTTATTCTTTTCAAAAACAATATTTAAAAAAAGGCAAACATTCATAGATAGCTTTAGAAACAAAAAGTATAAAGGCAACAAAATAATAAATACTTGCACTGTTGTCATAAATATGAGGTAAGACACAAATATTACACAAAAAAATGTGATGGGCACTTAAATATCATGTTTTTACAGCACGACAGGCGTCACACGCTCTAGCAGCATGTGATTTATGGCATTATTCTTCATAAAACTGCCAAAAATCTTATGTTTCTATGACAGACAAATAAAAAGCACTCTTCTTTTACGTGGCTGGTCGTGTTTAAGTGGAGTGAGACATAAAAAACAATCGTACAGTTAATTAGTGTGTGAAAATAGTGACTGCAAATATAAGAAAATAATTTCTATGCTACAATGAGGTGCTACTTTAATAACAGTGTAATTATCGATCGATCACTGACATTTAAAAACCTATCCTGATGTTTTATAAAGATACAGACAGTTTCCCTTCTTTCACTGACGAACGACAGGCTTCTTTTTTGTCTTAGTTCAAAGAGGCTAAAGGCTCAGTGAACGGCATCTGACAGATGATATGTTCACTACATTCTAAAAGTCTAAGTCTATTATAGAGCTGATGATGTCATTAATCAATAAGCTGATTAACGGAAAAGTAATCTGCAACAGTTTTGATCAGTTATAAAGCAGAGTTCCAGCTTCTCAAGTGTGAGGATTTGCTGCTTTCTATGGAAGAAAAGTGAGGAAAACAAACATTTTCTCAGTCTGCTTTCTCTCCTGTGTTTGTGACTTAAAGGGATAGTTCACCCAAAAATGAATAAAAACAAAACACTGCTGGAGTTTCACAGGAAAAGGTTTTAAAGTTCCAGTGTGAGACATTTAGGAGGATCTACTGGCAGCATATGGCAGAAATGGAATATAATATTCATAAGTAAAACAACACTTCCATAAAAGTTGGGACATTGTGTCAATTGTGAATAAAAATAGAACGCAATAATCTAACAAATCATTTTGGACTTATGTTCAGTTAAACTGATTAAACTGTTCAAACTGATAAATTTTACTGTTTTTGTAAATATACACTAATTCTGAACGTGATGCCTACAACATGTTTCAAACAGACTCAGTGGCTCACAAGTATGAAATTAACCCCTAACCCTCAACACAAAACTGCAGGAATTTATAGATTTCATCATCTACAGTCCATAATATCATTAAAAGATTCAGAGAATCCAGAGAAATAAGGAGCAAGACTGAAAACCAACACTGACTGTCTGTGACCTTTGACCCCTCAGGCAGCACTGCATTAAAAACTGCATTAAAAACCCACATCATTGTATAAAGGATACTACATGGACTCAGGAACACTTTGGAAAACCGTTGTCAGTAAACACAGTTTGTCTCTGCATCTACAAATGTAAGTTAAGACTCTACCATGCAAAGAGAAAGACATATATCAACAACATCCAGAAACACTGCAGACTTCTCTGGACCCGAGCTCATCTGAGATGGACTGACGCAAAGTGGAAAAGCAACAGCGTGTCTTCGTAGTAAAAGACTTCAGGTACTAGACTGACCTGTCTGCAGTCCAGACGTGTCTCCCATTGAAAATGTGTGGTGCATTATGAAGCACAAAATACGAGACTGTGGACTGTTGAGCAGCTGAAGTCGTATATCAAGCAAGAATGAGAAAGAATTTACCTTTAGAACTTCAACAGTTAGTGTCCTCAGTTCACAAACACTGACTGAGTGTTCAAAGAAGAGCTGATGTATCACAGCGGGAAACATTATCCTGAAACTTTTCCAGAACATGCTGCATCAAATTCAGAATGAGGGCATATTTACAAAAAAACAATAAAGTTTATCAGTTTGAACATTAAAAATCTTGTCTTTGTTCTGTATTCAGTTGAATTAAAGTCAAATAGTTTTTTCACATCATTGCATTCTGTTTTTATTTATGTTTTACACAGAGTCCCAACTTTTGGAATTGGATTTGAATGCTGTCATCAGTGTATAATCACCTGAAAACAACAATCATGCTTTTGTTAGAATGAGACTTTTATATCCACCGTGGCTGCAGGTCCTCTTCCCTGGAGGCCACCATGTTGCACCGCCATGTCTCTCCAGTGTCCCAGAACAAGTCATTTCAGGTGGTTATACAATAATGGAATATTATCTTCTATTTCTGCCAGTAAATGCCAGTAAAACTCACACACTGGACCTTGAAGTCACAAACACAGCAGAGAAAACTATTTAGATTAGACTCAGAAAATGAATCACCACAATTTTCCCCTCATTTCTCACTCACCTCACCAGGCTTCCGTAGTTTTCTCTGTTTTATATCATTTTAAACTTGTTGGATAGACGCAGGACAATTGAGCCCTTCGCTAAGCCCCGCCTCTAAACAGCAACAGTCCAATCATAGCTTAGCAACCATAACTAGAGCTGTCAAGCTCTCCATTTCTCTACATGTTGAAGTTGTGCAGGAGGCTGAGAGCAGAGAGACACTCTGCGTTTCATTTGTCTGGACGGTGAGGTCTTTTTTGATTTACCCCAATGTCGATATTAAATCTGCCTCTGTGGGAGAGGAAAGTTTGACAGGAGCAGCAAGAGTTACTAACGAAGGCGGGGCTTAGCGAAGGCTCAGTTGTGACAGGCTTTTTGACATTCTACAGACTAATCGATTAATCAAAAATCGATAATGAAAATAGTCGTTAGCAGCCCTAGTCTATCATATGCAGTATGTGGTCCACGACAACCAGACACAGAGGACGTGTCAGAGAGGGAACAGGGGACGAGGAGACAGACACCGGACCGGCACACGGAGCCGATTAGGTGTCCACAGTGGGCAGTGGTTCTTTAGAGTGATCGTTGTACATGAAGGTCTGCTCGATGTTGAAGTCCGGCGGCAGGTGGTCCTTGTGCAGCTCCATGTGCGACGAGACGAGCTTCAGCGTGGAGAAGTAAAGGCCGCAGACAGTGCAGCGGTACATGAGGGCGCCGGCGTGCGTCTTCAGGTGGCAGATCATGGTGGAGCGGCCTCTGAAGAAGCGCAGACACACTTTGCACTGGTAGGGTTTCTCCCCGGTGTGGATGCGGAGGTGATACGTGAACTCCCCCGAGTGGGCGAACCGTTTACCGCAGTAGCGACACCGGTACCATTTCCCACGCACGCCTGCTGCTCCGCCGGGCCCGTCCTGCCCCGAGCTCCCGTTGGTCAGGACCCCGGAGGACAGTCCGTGCATGGACCCTTGAAAGAACTTATCAGGTAAGCTGAAGCCCATCCCGAGCCCCATACCCAGGTTGCTCATTTTAACGAGACCGCTGGCGTCCCGCGGAGAGGAGGAGGAGCAAGAGGACGGAGGACACTCCAGAGACTGGTCGGCTTTACGTTTGCCCAGCCAGCTCTGGCCTCCGGCGCCTCCGCCAGGCCCCAGGGACTCGGTGCTGTGCAGGCTGAGGTGGTACTGGAAGGCAGAGGAGGAGCGGAAAGTCTGCGGGCACAGGAAGCAGTGCAGCTCCTCCGCTCCGCCGACCCCGTCCGCCCCAACTCTGAATGCCCTCAGCGCCGAACGCTCCCTCTCCTTCGCCGCCGCCTCCTCGGCGTGCACGGCCATGTGTCTGTCCAGGAGGGAGCGCTCTACGAAGCAGCGGGCGCAGTGAGGGCAGGTGAAGACAGGCAGGGAGAGGTGTGTGAGGGCGTGCCACAGCAGGGAGCAGAGAGAGAGCTGCGGGATGTGACACACGCCACAGCTCAGGCTCTGAGGACACACGTGGCTCAGTAGGTGGTCTTTGACCGTCTGATGGAGGAAAGGAACATGAAATAAATGTAAACCTCATGAGATCAGCAGGAGAAAAACTTGGTTTTAACATTTAAAAATGTTAAAAGTCCACTAACCTGGAAGTCCTTGCTGAGGGTTTTGGTGCACACGGCACACTGCAGCTCGGCGCTCAGGCCCTGGCTGCTGCTGCTGGTCAGCGCCCCCTGTGGTATTGTGTAACAGGAGGCGGTCTGCCGGTGGTGTCGCAGCAGTTTGTTCTGGCTGCAGAACTGCATGTGACACATGTCGCAGGTGAAGAGCTGCACCCCGATGTGGGAGAGGGAGTGGGTGACGCCAGCGGCGCGGTCCGGGAACGAGGCCCCGCACACCCGGCAGAGCCCGAGCTCCGTCAGGTGGGTCTCAGCATGTCTCCTGATGGCAGCCGGGTCTGCTGGGAGAGGCACCGCGCAGGCTTTACACGACAGCATGTTCCCTGTCACCTGCAAGAGAGAAGAACGCTATTATTCTGTTTTTTAATAAGAAATGTTCAAGTTCTCTGATTTAAGCTTCTTAAAAATGAATATTTTCTGGTTTCTTTAGTCCTCTTATGGCAGTAAACTGAATATCTTTGTCTTTTGGACAAAAACAAGACATTTGAGGACGATCAGCAATCAGCATTTTTCACGGTTTAATGATGCTTTACAGACCAAACCACTAATCGATTAATCAATGAAATCATCAACAGATTATTGGGGATAAAAATAATCCTTAGTGGCAGCCCTAATCATAGACTTTTTAGATCTTTTTAAAGAGGAATTTGCAAAAGCTGATTTGTACAAATCAAGACCCGACAGTTTAACAACAGCAGAGTCCTCAATGCAAAATAAAAAATTGAAATTGAATCAAATTGTGACTTTAAACGATCATATTGTGCATTAGGAGAATCGTGTTGACAAATCCAAACTTTACCTGGCTGCTTGAGTTCCCTCCCGCTCCGTTCTCCACACACACAAGGTCGTCTTCATCCTCCTCCTCCTCTCCCTCCTCCATGAAGTTCTCGTCGTCGCTCAGCTCGATGATCTCTCCAGCCAGCTGTCTCCACTGCTCCTCCTCCGTCCCCTCCATCGCTCCGTTCCCCTGCAGAGCCTCCCTCTCCTCCTCGTTCTCCCCCTCCTCCACCTCTCCGAACATCAGCCCGCCGTCCCTCTGGACGTCCACCACGCCGCCCTCCACCGACCCCACCTGCAGGCTGCCGACGGCCTCTGCTGAGGACGACGTCGGGTCGCAGGCCTCAGCCCCGAGCTGAGCCGAGGAGTCTGGGAAAGAGCAGGACTCGGACGGCGCGGCGTCACTGCTCTGAGGCAGACAGCTTCCTGTCCGTCCGTCTCTGTCCCTGACCTCACAGCTGCCTTCCGCCTCCTCCTCCTCCAGGCCCTGCTCAGTTTTCAGCTGCAGCACCGGCCCTGCAGGCAGCACGCCGTCACACTGACTGGGGAGGCTGCTGGTTAGAATACTGTGTCCTGCTGGTGGTTGATGATCTGCTGCCATCTCTCCGTACCCGATGTGAGACTGGACGTCCTCCGCCTTCAGGTCCAGAGACAGAGCTCCATGGTGAGCCTCACGGCCGGTCCGGGATGTCCTGGCTTGGAAGAGAGGTGACGGAGCGGCAGCGGGGGTCGGGGCAGCAGACGAGGACAAGGACGAGCAGGAGGCGGCGGAGGAACATACAGAAGACGCAGAGACAGAAGCTGCAGCCACCGTGGACGCCGCAGCAGCCACCATGCTGGAGTCCAAGCTGATGTCTCCTGAGCTTCCCGCTTTACAGTTTGCAGACACAGACGCCTGAAGGTCGGGGAAGGTGGCGTGACAGGCCCTCACCAGCTCACTGACGCCCAGCCGCTCCGCCAGCTCGTACAGCACGCCCACGTCTATGAGATCAGTCAGGATCTCGCCCGTGTAGACGAACGTCAGCACCTTCTCGAAGTTTGCGGGGGAGATGAACTCCAGGGAGAAGGCGGTGGAGGATGAGGCCGGAGCCCGGGCGAACAGGTTGCGGAAGTACGTCCCGGCACAGGCCAGCACCGCACGGTGCGCCGCGAAGGTGCGGTTACCCACCTGTAGGAGCACATCGCAGTACTGACGTGACTGTCGGCAGCGGTTGAGCTCAGTGAGGAGGCTGGCGGCGTGGCCCGGACCCTGCAGCCGGATCCTCATCGCTGCTGCTGCTGCTGCAGCTCCTGGTGCGCTACAGTCCAACTGCAGGAGGAGACGAGACGGTCAGAGCAGAGAAGACAAGACGATGAACAATAATAGGGCTGCAATTAACAATTATTTATTTAATAGTTGATTATTTTCTGAATTAATCAATTAATAGTTTTAAAATGTCAGGAAATGGTGAAAAAGTGTCAATCAGTGGGTCCCAAAGTCCAAGATGACGTCTTCAAATGTCGTGTTTTATTCACAACCCCAAAAATAATCAGCTGTGGTCCAAGTTCCGATTTCACTGTGTAAACAATCCCTCCCTTCTTAAACTGTCTTGTTGTTGATGTGCTACATAACAAATAAATCCAAAGACTAATAACAGCAAAATGACCACAGCTGCAAGGATTAATCACTTATCAAATTAACTGCCAACTATTTCAATAACTGATGAATCCATCTGAGTAATTTTGTGTATTTGAGTATTTTCTCTGAATATATTTGAGTTGTGGACAAAAGAAGACATTGGAGGTCATCATCACACTTTAGGAAACAGTGATCAACAATTTTCAAGATTTTCTGACATTTCATGGACTAATCAACTAATTGATTAATTGAGAAAATGATGATTGACAGATAAATTGATAATCAAAATAATTGTTACATTAAAGACTTGAAAAATCAGAGACGAAGAAGAAACGAGAGCACATGGACGTACACGTGCGCTCTGATTTCTTCTTGAATGTGAATATTTTCTGGTTTCTTTACTTCTCTGACAGTAAGAGAGTAAGTAACAGACCAACAAATCAATTAACTGAGAAAATAATCAACAGATGAATCGATTATGAAAATAATGACAGTGAACTTAATATGTTTGGGTTGTGAGTAAAACAAAACATTTGAGGCCGTCATTGTAAGCTTCAGGAAACACTGACTGACATTTTCCACAATCACTGACATTTTAAAATAAACAAACATTAACCACTGAATCAAGAAAACTATCAATCAAATTAACAAATTAATCAACTATGAAAACAATAGTTAATAGCAGCCCAAAAATGATAGAATCAACTTATTTGACCCTAAATCACCTTTCGACTGTAGTGACAACTTCAAACTGAACTGCAGTTTTCAGATCAGATAAATCTGATCAGGCATAATTTAGGCAACATGTGATGGATAGTTGTCTTTGGAATCAATTATTAGTCGATTACTTGTGATAATCAAAAACTGATTCATTTACACTGAAGTTGAAAGGACAGCTTTACGAACAAAGACAACAGGCACCAGATTTAGATGTATTTTAGATCATTGTAGAGTTCATGCTTTGGTTGTTTTGTTGTCTGCAGCAGCGCAAAAACATTAAATAATCTCAAGTATTTGTCACCTTCATCCCAAAGATACAAAGAAAAACTGACATTTAACAAGAGAACCGTTGAGTTACATCACTTCAGGTGTTGCTGCCTGTTTTATTCTCTAAATTTAAGATGTTAACCGCATCAGTCCAACATGAAGCTAACCGAGCTCAGTTTTTTCCCTCCAGACAGTCCAGACACATGATGAAAACTGTTCACTAACAGCTGAATCACACACAGATTACACGTTTATTCGTTATAAAATCTCGCTCTCGTTCATGTTTTCGTCTCGTTTTTCAGGACTCACCCATTGAAATGTGTCTGCAGGCGACGAACGATCCGCTCTTTCTTTATGTTTTCACTCCGGTGGTCGTCCACGGATTATTCATGTTGTAATTACAACAAACCTTTCGCTCGTCCGTCGCTTGTTGATGACGTATGTCAACAAAAAGAGCGCAGAAGGCGCCCCCTGCAGTCTGGATGGGTCGGTGCAAAACGTTCGCAAACTTTTTTTAAAATTACATTTCTTTTCATTTTTAATTTAGCTTTTTTCATATATATATATATATATATATATATATTTTTTTTTTAAAACTTTATTTAAACAGTCATTAAGAATAAGTTCTTATTTACTGTGGCGGCCTGGCAAAAGGTAACAAGCTGTTGAGGAAAGGGTATCAAAATTTACATTTTACAAATAAATTTATATTACATTCAAGCATACGGAAAATTCATATAATAAACAAAACGATAAATACAAAACAACAAAATAAATAAAAATAAAACTAATATATTGACAATCAAGCTGTACAAGGGCAATGTAAACTCAAATCTAAATTACACAAGTGATTTATTTATCTATCTATCTATCTATTTATTTATCTATTTACATAGGATTATTTCTGATTTCATACAGCCTTCTTTGTTATATTGGAAGCAGAGTCAAAGGGGTACTGTAGTTCAACACAGAAAAGTTGAACTTGAGGAAGCATTTATTGATGCGCTATTTGCCTATAAGACACAAATTACAATTTCCAGTTTCCACAAACAAGCTCTTGTCTGAATATGTTTTCTTCTCGCACGTACTGAAACAATCAGCATGTACCGTCTAGAAATAAGCTGACAAGTAATACTATTTAAACAAATTTAAACAAATCATTTTTGAATAAATTCAAAGCAGATATTTCTCCTGTGTGTTCTTTCTGTGGAAGAGACACTAAATCAATTTCTCTTTTAATGTTCTTACTCTCAGGAGTTCTGGGTTCAGTCACTAACCTTGGAATTGTTATGACAGAAACCAAGATGTTAGATGTTTTTTTTTATTATGATTTTATTTTAATCATAGGAAAAGTACAAAAAAAATAAATACATTTATGGCTTCAAAGAGTTTTATCCCTCAGAGGAAGAATGGAAGGAAGAATGCTTTTTAACCAAAGCAGAGGTCATATCCTGACTTACCTCTGCAGATTTACCCCTGTGTGAACAAAGAGATCTTAGGAACTTTATTTTTTAATTTCCTGTTCTTTAAACTTGGAAGACTTAAATTTGTGTTACTTTGCAGCTGTGATGTTGGAAAAAAAAAAATCTTTCAAACTTTCCAGGTTTTATTTATAAACTTAACTTTCCTCCTTGGAGATAGAGACACATAAATTCAAATAACTATTCTTGGAAAACTGGTTTGTCCGTGGAATTTCCCTGGTTAATCAGTTCCTCAGTTCTAGCAGCGTGTTCTGCTAATGTGTTCAGGTCATACCATTCTCATGAACATGATATCTCCAGGACACCTTGAGGGAATTTCTTACTCTAACAAACATACTAAAAACACTAATAAAAACATACTTGTGAATATTATACTCCATTTATTTCTAAATCTTACATACTTGACCTGTAAATCAGAGTTTTCTGATTTAAATTCAGTTTAACATCTTGAATCAAGTTTAACTATTAATTTTTTTAACTTTTAATTACACATAATATTTGTAAAATGAAGTTAGTCAGATAAAAATTGTTCTTATCACCAGCTCAGTGTTCACTGTGCACAGACTTGTCATCCATTTAAAACAGTGGAAATGGGAAACAGTGCAAATTGTGACATCTGGTGGCAGAAAGCAGCTACAGCAGGAAGTACAGAACATGAATGGTGATGAGAAAAACTGATTGAACTATGTTATCTGTGAGGAGAAGAAAAACTTTCACCTCTCCCCACCCAACAATTACTAATGATTAATTATTAATGATCAGGGGAATCAACTAACAAAAAAGGATTCAAGCTGAATTTTAGTGAAATAAAGGTCAGCATGATAGCATCTGAAATAAATAAAATAAATCACATTCTTTTAACACTTCCCCCCATTGTACAAAACTGAAACCAAAATACGAGAAGATACAAGCGCCATCATTTTGCATTGGTGACGTAATTTGGTGCTACAGTCTGTGCAGTGGTGACCAGCGTTGGAGCCGCGGTATCGACTTCCTGTCCACACAGCTGGTCGACTTAGAGATGAGCAGAGCTCAGGTGTCAATGACATAAAACTCCTTTTTGTATCTATACTGCAGCCAGCCACCAGGGGGCAATTGACCCTTCCCTAAGCCCCGCCTCCAAACAGCAACTGTCCAATCGTATCTTAGCAACCATAACTAGAGCTGACAAGCTTTCCATTTCTCTACATGTTGAAGGTGTGCAGGAGATTCAGAGAGAAGTGGCTTGAGGAGGAGGATGTGGGCTGATGAAGAATGATGATGCTTCTCTCTCTGGCTCGCTGTCTCAGGTCTAAGCCAAGTTAGCTCTCTTCTGTGGTCGTGGTCCAGCTGGTCTGGCTGGATGCCTCTCAATTTGTTAAATGAATAATTGTAAATTAACAATAAATATCAAAAATATAAACATATTTATGCAATGTAAAACTCATCTGTCAGTCCTATTGTTTGACTTTGGTGCAGTGATTTATGGGTAATCTTGCTTGTCAACTTCCTGCAAAGTGAAGCTCCGTTGTTCACTAGTTTCCTGCACAGTTAAGAGCTTCCTTTGAACTGAGCACGAGAACATTTATGTCAAGTTCAAATGAGAACAGGGTGACCTAAAACCATAGTGCCATGGCCACAGCTGCACAGCGACATGAAGCCATAAAAAAAAAGTTGTTGAAGGTTTTTCAAAAATTCTGAATCACAGAGAACCTTCAGTACAGTCATGATATTAAGTATTAAAACCTTGGTTTTAATACTACAAGCTTGAAAAAGTAAAAAATACATGTATTATATCAAAGTTTAGTTTCTCATTAAACATCCACAAAATTCTGTATGAAAACAAATGTTCATAATTATTAGAAAATCTGGTTCAAAAACAGCTCAGTTTGCGGTTTAGATCATTTCTCAGACTGTGTGGGCGTGTCCACAGTTTGATTGACAGTCCAAACATGAAAGCTCAGTTATGTCCTGCTGTGGACTGCTGGAGACGCAGGCTGCAGCAAAATGTACTTTAGCTGCTTAAAAAAAGGGCCACAAAAATTTGACCAAAAAATCAATAGCACTTTAAGTGTACACTATTTTTTTAGAAAACATGTTTGTGGCCTTACTTTGTCATCAGACAGTGTTTTCTTTATAACCACCAGACTCCATGGACAGAAACTTCTCTTTCCCTCACAGGACACACGGAGAGTTGTAGGAGTTTGTGTTACTGTTTGATTTTGGTGTTTTAACACATTTGTTCAGGTCTGACCTGACGTTACCTGCAGCAGATCGAGGCAGAGGCCGACCAGCAGAAAAATGACCGTTTTGTGGCTGTAAAGAGTACACAGACAGCGGTTTCAGTTCGCCCTCGGTGAAGACTGTCTAACAGTGAAGTAAAGTGGAGAAAATGTTCTAAATATAGCGTACACTTAAAGGGATATTGATTTGGGCAGCAGGTTAAATCACTGTTTGTGTTAAAGGTGAGATATAATGTTGAGTTGGCTCAGAGTCAAAGAGCAGCTGCAGCAGAAGAGAAGAACCCACATGGCAACTGAAATGGATTTTTATGATTGGATGGAGGATTAATTATTTCTCCGCCACTGAAGAGATTTTTCTCATTAATTGCTGTTTTCACTGCGAGGCTGTGACGTCAAAAAGAAGAGAACCCCTGGAATGAGCAGCAGAAGACGACGAAGGTGTTATCCAGCATGAAAACATTGGTGCTCAGCTGCTGATCCAGGGGTCAGAGAGCGTCGTCCCCGAACGTCCACAGCGGCCGCGACACAGCGAGGAGGCTCCGCTGCAGAGAGCGCTCCAACCCCCGGGCCTCTTGAAATGTCTCACAAAAACACTGTTTTCTTCTGTCTGAAAAGTGGATCTTTTGATGCAGCCAACCAACAATCAAGTGCTTATCAAAAAAGAATGAATGAAGCTCGAACAAAACATTTTTCTTGCGAAACTAGAAAATCTAATCTTTCTTTTTCAACATATTAAGAGAACTGAATGCTGGGGATGACTGGTAACTTAAAAAAGAAAACTGTGGTGGGGAAAGAGTTAATGGGATAATTTTCAGAATAAATTTCAAGCACAAACACGCACAAGTCAAACCCAAAATAGGAAAGTGGATGACAATACATGACAACATTTCAAATTTGGATTATATTTGACTTCTAATAATATCTAGAAGACTTAAGTGGATTTGCAAAATTAGATTAGCTGCAGACAAGCTGCAGGTCCAGTGATCACGCACACACTCACTCACAGGAGCGACTGCATAGACGAAACACAACAAACATGCTCACGATAATGCTAATTAAAAAAAGTTTATTTTATTCCAGTAACCATTTCTTTTAGCTCATGAGGGATTCACACGACCCACAAAAGTGTCAGAAGTACCAGTGACACCTGCAACTCTTCATACTTCACTGTAAACTCATGGGGATAAGACCTACACAACAGTAACATGAACGTGAATAATGTCATCGTCTCTATGCAGTCGTCTCGGGCCGTCCCAAATCGAACTCTGAACAAACGGCCGCGTGGTCGCACACGTAAAAGCGTTTGTTCGCCGCTTTATGCTTTCATGACATGTAGGAGAGTAAGAAATTATAAGAGACAATGAAAAAACAAACCTGACATATTTTCAAAACTACCAGTAGAAATCATTTACAAAATTGAGTCTTTGATTTTTCAGTTGTGTCTTCGTTACAGTTTAACATTAAGTATGTAGTATAGTTACATTTACAGTATATTAAAACGCCATATCTTTGACCTGTGAGAGTAACACTGACATATTTCATATTCCAAACCATCCATTTTTCTAGTCTAAGCAGAATAATCTCGGCTGATTCGTTGCTGAGCAACAGTTTATATCGGTCGACGTGACCTTTGTACCGCTGCGACAGGCACACATTAACTAACCACATGACATACTGTAGGTTTTATTTTGTAAAGCCAAAGGAAATGCTCGCTGTTTTGGTCCAGTCACAATGAATCAGAGTAAAAGCAGCACCCTCTCGATGTATTGATTCTCTGACCGCGCAGGCGCTCCGACGCGGTTCGCTCTAAAACTTGTTGCTTTTCAATCATCACAGCTGGATTATTGCACTTCTTGTGGAGGAAGTGAAACAGAAGCAGTTCAGGTGTCTGCTCTAAAATTACAGACGACAGCTACAAAGTTCTACTTGAGTCATTTTAAAATGAGGTCAACAACAACACAGTATTTCAGCAATATATCTGTCATCAAACAAATCAAATTAATATTGCTTTTAAAGTTGTTTGATATGTTGCTCAGTCTTTTTTAATACTATGATAGAGTCCCGTCGTCGGCCTTCTGCCTGTGTCCGTGTTTTTTTTTTTTTTTTTTAAAAAGGTTTCTAAACCGGAAGCGTCCTCCTCTCGTCTCCCCGCTCATCCCTGCGCGGCAGCGTCTTCAGTTCACGCTACGACACCCGCTTCCTGGAGCTGGTTCGGCCCAGGCTGGCGGTGCTGGACCGGCGAGAGAGGACGGGTGTGGCGGTGGGCGGGGACGTCTCGTTGGGACACCCGTGTTGGAGCAAAATGTCGATGCAGCCTTTGCTCCCTGCTTTTCTGGCAATCCTCATCGCCGTGTGGCCTTGGTTATCTTTCACTTTCACATCGATTCCGTACTGTGGAGGAGAGAGAGATGATATTTAGCTTAATATTAAATAATAATATGATAAAATAATATAAAGGCAGGTTGTGTGTGCAGTGAAACGCAGCTCTTTGCTATTTTTTCTAAATGGGATATGCTAGCCTTAGCATTAGCTTAATGTTAGCCTTTCCTGCTCAGCTTACTTCAGGGCTAACCCCGTCACTTCTCCAGCAGTTGGGAAACAACAGACGAGATTTTTCTTGGTCTTGAGTTGCAGCGTTGATTAACTGAGGCACTGAAACCCGAAATGTACATTTACTGCCACACTGACAACTTTCTGTTCCACTATAAGAACATCGTCACTCAGTCTGCTGCTCGCTCTCCATAATTTGCACGCCACACACATATTATGCACATTCCTTAAAGAAACTACGCTGCGCTTATGACATTATGCTTCAATAACATACAATAAAACTGAAAACTGCCATCGCACCAAATCCATACCATCACAGCCCTAGTTGCATCATACACATCATGGGAAACTTCATAGATGTTCTTCTCTCTAATCTCACCACAAGATTTGAAAGTAATGATGGGAAACTGCTGTTATTTAAGCCAAATATCTGTCTGCAAAGCAACCAAACTCCATTGGTGAAATCAGTAATTTTACCTTGCAGGAGTTGCAGATATGACGCTGCCTTAATCAGTTGGTTTGTTTGTGCAACTTTGGTGAATCCAAACTAACCATTTAAAACACCAAAGTAACACAATAACAGACTAAACAAACTAAAAGTTTGAGTCCGCTGTAGACCAGCAACTCCTGTGTTCTGCAAGGAAAACTGACTGATTTCACCAACAGAGTTTGGTTGGGTTAGAGAGAGTGATATTTGGCTACTACGAAGAGGGGCCCTGTGTCAAAATCAGGACTTTATTTGAAATTTGAAGTTTGCTCAGACGCTGCTAAATCTTTAAAGCTGAGTTCAATCAAATGATCACAAATATTTCAGTCCTGGTTGGTGTCTGAGTCTCTGAATGTATGAAGCTCTGTTTGAGGAACTAAACTAAGAATGAAACTATGAACTAAAAGTCCCCTTCCTGTTTATATTTCCACCTCATCTGAAGAGCTTCTTAGATGAGACTATTTAGACTGATGATTCATTGAAAAAAAAAGGAAAAGGAAGCGAAATTGAGTCATGCTGAAGTTCTATGTATTTACTGTTCTGTGCCTTTGATGTTGATAAACTGCAGGAGTAGGAGAATGTTCTCAGGCCGTAAAAGGAACATTTAATCCTTCAGTTTATCAGAAACAAATTAAAATTCACCAAATTTTACATTTCCTTATCTGACAAGTCAGTAAAGCTGTCAGAAAAATGTAGAGGAGTAAGATGAGATGTAGTGGAGTAGAAGTATAAAATTGCATAAAATAGAAATACTCAAGTAAAGTACAAGGGACTAAAATTTGTACTTAAGTACATATAAGTACTGTTCTTTAGTTGCATTCCTGTTTGCTTTTCACAGTCTATTTTTATTGTCTAATATGAGCAGCTGATAGTAATGTGTTGAGTCAAAGAGGGACAGTATGAATCAAACCCACCCAGATGAGCAGCTGCGTCATGACGACGTCTCCCAGCTGACAGGCGGCGTGCAGGGCCGTGCGCGGCGGCGAGGTGGACCCGGCCGGCTGAGCGTTGATCTGGTCCTTGGTGCTGTGGGCCAGAAGGAGCAGCAGTCTGGGCAGATCCCTCTCTGTCACCGCGGACAGCAGCCACGCCGGCATGCCGTCCTCTGGAGTCTGGGGCCCCAGGGCCGCCTGGAGGGCCGCCACGAACGCCCGCTGCTCGTACTTGGCACGAATCCACGACTCCCTCTCCTCACTTGTAGGACAGACAGAGACAGGAGATCCAGTCAGTTCTTCAAAGAACCATAACGTTTGTCCATGTTCTCAGAGTCAGAGTGCTGCTATTGGACACGTTAAACTTACTGGAAAGACTCTGCTCCACTAAATGGAACGGGGCCTTCATTAGTATATAAACTGTGTCATGACAAAGGTCGAAGGCCGGCCGATTCGAGGGCCGAATCTGGCCCTTAAACAACAGCAATCTGGTCCTTTGATCATTGATGAATATGAAAAAAGTCTATCATTGTGATTTTATTTAAACAACTTGTAAACATTCTTAAGTTTATGTGTGTTTATTATGAGATCATCATTTTGTAAGCAGGCTAAATTACTAGGGCCGAACGATTCTGAAAAAATATAATATAATATAAATAAAAATAAATAAAAATATAATTATTTTGACTGATATTTCAAACTGCAATATGATTTGCGATGTTAGAGGTAATGATAATTTTTCCATCATTCTTATTTTGATTGAAAAACTATTTCTATGGTGTGTTTTTTTTTTAAAGTCTGTAGAGTCTGATTTGTAAATCATCTCTTATTCCTGTCTCACAACATTCATTAATCTAAAAGTTTTTTGACACATTTTGCCTTCAACAAATACGCCATCTCCTTCTAAAATAATAAAATGCTAAAAAGATAATAAAAATAGTATAATTTAAAGATAAACAATAAAAATGTCAACAATCAATGGGCTTATCGTACACTGATGAAGTCCATCTATTTCAGTTTAAGTCTGGTCACTTCCTGTTTTATTTTGGCATGTCTTTTTTACTTCCTGTGTCTGTCTGTTTTCTTTTTGATGACTTATTATTTTCACCTGTTCTTGATGACCTCTCCTGTGTTTTGTCCTCCTCCCTCTCCGTTGTGTTTCTGATGTCTTTTCCTTCATTTGTTATTTCGTCCTCGTCAGTTTGTCTGTATCTTCGTGTTTTCTTGTGGATTTTTTTGTTTTGTGTTTTTCCCTGCATGGTTTCTTTTGGATCATTACTTTTCTTGGACTTTTGATTTTTGTGTCTCTTCTGTTGGATTGTTTTGGTTGTCTTTGCTTCACCTCCGTCATCTCTGTAAGAGCTTTTGTGTTTGGTTTTCTTATTTAACGTTTGAAGTCCAACTCTCCCGCTGCATTTGGATCCTTCCTCCTCTTCCTGGCTGATAAACTGTGACAGATGTCTAATCCAGGATTACAAATGTGCTTTATTTTTTCCTGTAGTACTTTATTTTATTTTACCTTTATTTAGCCAGGTAAAAAAGTCATGATGAAACCCTGATACTGAATGTGTCTTCATGAGTTTTAAACACGTCTATAAACCGTTTTAAATCCACACGTGAGTGATTTGTTCAAAACATTTAATAAATGTAGAGATTTATTCATGTGTTGTCATAAAATATTAAATATGATTACAGCTCTCAAGCTGAGTGATTCCAAGTTATCAATAATTCATTAACTGCTCACACCAGTCATGGATGATTCATAGGAGAAGATTAATTGGTGACAAATATGTTAATAAACACTTGAAAATGTCTTTATATCTGATTACAGCTACATTATAGTGTGTTTTAACCTGCTGTGAAGACATGACCTGAAACCAGCTGCTGTCTGAAAATGCATTCATGAATTTTAAAGGAGCAGTGCACAGGATTTAGAAACGTGCGAGGCTGTTTGTAGAGTCAGTGTTTGGTTTGTTTGTTCTCAGTTACTGTAGAAACGTGACGGTGCAAAATGGCGTCCTCTGTGGAAAAGGACCGGCACCTTCTGTAGATATAAATGACTAATTCTAATGTAACAGAAACACAACAATTCTTATTTTCAGGCGATTAAACACTATATTATACTATATTTCTGTCATTTTGTGGCAATAAAGCTCTACAAAGGAAAAAAGGCAAGCTCTTCATTTTTCATAATTTGTGACATTAAAGACATCTTTTGTCACAGGGACAAATATTTTCTCTCAAATATACGGAATTACAGTAACTGCAAGAACTCCCTGAACCAGGGGTCTGCAACCTGTGGCCCTGGAGCCACATGTGGGTCTTCAGCTCCTCTCCGGTGGCTCCCTCTGACTTTGGCAAAAAAAATTATATGGAAATGAACAACGTTTTCATTTATCTAAAAAGTTGAGAGAACTCAAAGTTTCTAGGCAACGTACTGCAATAGATTTTTGAGTTTTGAGCTCAAACTCAAACTCTTAGATTCTGAAAAAGTTTTACCAACTTCTGATCTTTTGTTCAGTTACTTTTCTTTAGATAAACTTGAGTCTTTGATTTTAAGAAAACAAAAAAAAATGTATTAAAAAACATTTAGTAAGCTTTGAAGAGTAATTGAATGATGTTAAGAATTTTTATATTTTCAATTTAAACCATTTCATTTTCAGGAACCAAAATAATGATAACTCAAGTTCACTGTGAGCAATTTTTGAAATACTTAAAGAGTCAAGTTTATCCAGAGAAGAAAAATATATTTTTAATTTTAGAGTTTTGTCAACTTATATGCGCCACAGCCGACATCTACAGCTCGGTATTTTTTCCTCTAAATTTTGGCGGTGGCTCGTCTTCTTGAGTCTCCATAAGCTCGCCATCAGAAAAAAGAACAGTGTTCAGGGAAAAGAGAGATTTTTTTTCTTTTGATCGTAAAGTTTGCAAACCACCGTCTGAACTTTCCAGTGAAATGCTGAATCTTTATTTTGCGTCACTTCAAAGTGAAGTTTCTGTTATTTCTAGCGCTTTGAAGTTACTGTGATTTGTTTCTGTATAATACAGAGAATACTGGCAATAAATGATAATACAGTTTCTGAAACACACTCAGACGGAGTTACACACTTAAATAAAGTCACTTTTAAACAAACTGAGGATCTGATCACGGCACTGTCTCCAGGGGAAATTTAATTTCATCAGAATATAAATAATAGTAGCTTCAAATGTTCAGAAACGACCCAAAACCATTGAAATAATTTGATTTTAAAAGTTACTTTGAACATCACAAGCATACCACAATATATAATACATTTTATAACAATATTAGGAGGGATAATGGCAGAATTTTATCATAGCTGTCTTTTTAAAGCTAAGCTAAGTGATCAGATAAAATGGAAATTACTGCCTTTTGTTTTGGTATGACCCAATATTGTTTGGTAAGCTTTGCAAAAGCAGAACACAGGAACTTCAAAATAGGGTCAAAGGTCAAATCAGAGGTCAGGATCAATATGTAGAAACAATAACCTGATATAAAGATATAAAACTGAGACATATTCAATTATCTGCCTGCAACTACTTTTGCTGAACAACAACAAAACTTTTTCAGTTCTGGACCCTTCTGGACCTTTTAACAGCTGTGTTGATGGTTTTGTACCCACCGGGTTGCGTTAGGCGTGGGTTTGGTTCGGCCCTGCGTGCAGCTCTCCCAGATGCTGTTGGCCATGTGGTTTCCGATGGCGGCCAGGACCTGCGTGAGCTCTCCGGGCCAGTCGTCCAGGTCCAGAGAGCGAACGCGGGACAGGTGAGTCCCCAGGTTTCGATGGATCCCTGAGCACTCGATGCAGATCAGCGCACCCAGGTTGAGACTGGCCCAGGTGGGATCTGCGGGGCAGGAGGAAGGAGACGGGTCACAGGAAGTACGTGCATAATGAGCTGACTCAGATCAGAATATACAGTCACTGCTTGAAAAAACAGATTTTCAACCCAGTGGTGGAGTACAGATGTGATTAGCTGCCTACAACTGTCCTCACAGCTTCTTTAAAAAAAGAAAAACTGGTGTCAGAATCACTTGTGATTGGTGTGTGTAAACTCTGACACCACCGCAGGCTGTGGGCGGAGCATGAGAGCAGGATGATCCTCCGGAGGAAATCAGCAGCTGGAGGGAAAGATGCCGACATTTAAGAACTCACTTGGTGCTTCACAGTCCACACACAGACTGTTGCCCTTGGCGTTGCGGATGGCCTGCAGCGCTA
This sequence comes from Lutjanus erythropterus, assembly GCF_056507025.1. NCBI lineage: Eukaryota > Metazoa > Chordata > Actinopteri > Lutjaniformes > Lutjanidae > Lutjanus > Lutjanus erythropterus. Next base: position 4,234,046 of record NC_139322.1, on the reverse strand, counting down.
CGGCTTCACTCTGGCTGCTCCTCCGCGCCTGAAAAACACAAACGCACAAACACATATTTAAATAGCTCATTTGTTGCACAATTACTTATACTGGAAGAGCAAATTATATTTAAAAATTATACATCTATGCATATGTTACATATTTTAGAGCTGAACAATACACCGAATGTGTTGAAAGCCCCTAAAAACATTGTTTTAAATTTGAAATGTGGATTTCCAGTCACCAATGATGGTAAATGAAGAAAATTGAAGCAATAAATTCCTGTGTGATCAATATTAACAGTGCCTTCATGCTCACACCTTCCTCAGCAGCACTTACATCCATCAAACTTTCCTTTTTTCCCCTTATCTTCATTTTGAAGGTTTCCACCGAGGGATTTCATCATATATCATTCATAACCTGATTTATATGACATTTAATCCCTAATAACGTGGTGAAAATGTATTTTTTATGGCTGTTGACACTATTTTCTGATTTATGGTTTGATAAAAAGATATTAAAAACTCCCTCTGTGAAAACCTTTGACTGTAATATGACAGCTAAATAAAACATGAGCTTTGAACCGGGTTTTGGAAATGTATGTAAATTATTGCACATACTGTTTGATTAGACAATGCAAACATAACATTTCCGACTCTCATTTCCTTCAAAGCTCAGCACAGTAAAGATTAAGAAGGCTTGCGACCGAACAGGTCAAAGATCACTAAAGTTGAACTCGTCTTGAAAAATCTGCTCAGATGATCTTGATCTACTCGTCGGCGGGTTTAGAAGCTGCTCTGTTTTGGCCTCACCTCTCCAAAACTCTGCTAATCTGCGTCATCAGGACTGTGTGACTGTGTTTCATCAGATCTCACTGACAGCGCTGACAACAATCACACAGCCGTCGTCAGATCTCCATTTGACCGCTAAACTGAAACCGGTGCAGAGACATTTAAGACGTGGAGAAAAGCAGCAGTCACTGGTTTAACTTTGGCAAGAAGACGTGTGTTATTGTAGGATCCGGTCCCTCATAGTAAGAACCACCTGCCAACTGTACCAAGACATCAGAGACTAAATACTACCAGCTGACAAGCACCCAAAAAGACTGAAAACAAAAAACATCCATATCTGCTGGGTGAAATACCGCAATGTGCATCAGGCTCTGTAAACCTCTGTTTCCCACGCCAATAATACCTCATTTGAACTGAAATTAAATTGAAATTGTACAAACACCAATTCCCAAAAAAATGGGCGTTGTGTAAAATGTAAATAAAAACATAATGCAATGGTTTGCAAACACTTTCTGACCTATATTCAGTTGAACGCAGCACAAAGACAAGGTATTTAATGTTCAAACCGATTAACTCATTCAAACTCACTCATTCTGAATCTGATGCTGCAACATGTTCCAAAAAAGTTGGTTCAGGATCATGTTTACCACTTTACCACATTTTCAATGGGAGACAGGTCTGGACTGCGAAGACACGTCCACAATGTATCTTGGCGTTTCCTCACTGCAGGGACGTCTCTGAAAAAGACGTCATCTGGATGGCAGCATGTGTTGTCTTTCTCTCTGCATGGTAGAGTCTTAACTTGCATTTGTAGATGCAGAGACAAACTGTGTTTACTGACAACGGTTTTCCAAAGTGTTCCTGAGTCCATGTAGTATCCTTTATACAATAATGTGGGTTTTTAATGCAGTTTTTAATGCAGTGCTGCCTGAGGGGTCAAAGGTCACAGACATTCAGTGTTGGTTTTCAGTCTTGCTCCTTACGGGCAGAGATTTCTCTGGATTCTCTGAATCTTTTAATGATATTATGGATTGTAGATGATGAAATCTATAAATTCCTGCAGTTTTGTGTTGAGACTCGTTCTTAAACTGTTGGACTATTTGCCCACAAAGTCATGAACTTTGCTCCATTCTTGCTTGTGAGCCACTGATGCCCCTTTAATATCCAATCATGATACCGTCACCTGTTATTTTACCAGTTTACAGATGTTTTTGAGCATTATACAACCTTCACAGTCTTTTGTTGCTCCTGTCACAACTTTTTTGGAACATGCTGCAGGCATCAAATTCAGAATGAGTGTATATTTACAAAAAACCCATAAAGGCTTATCAGTTTGAACATTAAATATCTTGTCTTTCTACTGTATTTAAGTGAATACAAGCTGAAGAGTTCTTGCAGATCATTGCATCTTGTTTTTATTTATGTTTCACACAACGTCCCACCTTTTTTGGAATTGGGGTTTGCACTGTAAGCAGCTGATTGAGAAAATAGGTTTTTAGGGCCTTCAGAGCGAGTGTACCTTGTTTCTGCCGCTCTCACAGGACTGCAGGCTGGCCAGGATCTGGCTCTCTATCGCCGTCACCCATGAGTCCCTCTCCTCCAGGCTCTGAGCCTCAAAGTGCCACGTCTGCCCGGTGAACGACACTATGATGAAGTCCGCGTTCTCTTCCTCTGCGAGGAAAAAAGGGAAGCGGAACAAACTCAGGTCAGATTTGCATGTGTACAAAGACAGCTGTATTAATATAATGAATCATGCATCATGAATCCATCGTGAGTGGAGGAAGTACAAAAAAAACAAATGCAAAACAACACAGAACAGGAGTTTGATGGAAGGTGAGAACAGAAAAACCTTGTTGTTACAATGAAAACAAGTGAAATGAACAAGTCAAACTTAAACTGTCAGGCACAGCGAGGAGGAAAACAGACACAGGGGAAGATACTGATTCAGCTCCATCACCCTCACATGTTACCTGTCTTATTAATGTTTCTCAAGCTACCAAAGCTTTTTAATTTCCACATTTTGCGTTTGGCTGCAGAGCGAGAGATAAAGCAGGAACAGGAAGAGGAAAAAAAGAGAAACAGAGAAAGACAAGCACGAGAGTTAAGAAAAAGGCTGTTGAGAAACATTCAGAGAAAAGACAAACACCTTCGCTAATCTACAGTTCATCCTCCCAGAGGAGACAGAAGGAGACGACAGAGACATAAGAAAAAGGAAAACTGCGTAGGAATATGCAAATAATGTGAATATGTAAACATATTATTTTGATAGCTTTGAACTGTTTATAATAACAAACGCTGCACTTCTTCAAAACATTGAAAACATTCTTAAATATTTTATTATTGCGTTCAATTTTTCGTTATTTGTTGTTTTAGATTTTTACAATCGCTTTTGTCTACAACAACTCTAAACACAATTAGGACAACACCCGTCTGTGGACCGTACCACTGCAGTCAGTTAACATGTTTCTAAAAAGCTTAAAGGGACAGTTCACCCCAAAATCAGAAATACATGTTTTTCCTCTGGCCTGTGGTGCTGTTTATCCATCTGCGCTTTTTCTATGTGAGTTGCAGAGGTTTGGAGATATCGGCTGTAGAGGTATTAGAGATGCTGCTCGTCCTTCGATGCCAAAACCACCAAAAAAAATACATTTGAGAAACTCTACACCAGCGTCTCTCTCCAGAAATCATGACCCGATTACTCAAGATAATCCACAAACTGCTTTATTTCTGCAGTAAAATCTACCAGAACTACTTTCTTTCTACTACAGGGAACATAATATGTCATAAGAAGTCAAGCTGTTTTTGTCATTTCATCGACTGTTACGTAACATTTTGAAAGTTGTGCTGTGATTGAAATATACTCCTGTTTTAAAAGAATGGTTTGATATTGAACCAGGTTTGTTACCGGCCTGAGCATCCTCCTTTAAGGAGGCTGTTTTAGGGGTAACATCTGTCTGTGATGTAGCCGTGTTGTTGCTCTGTTTAGGCTCACAGAGAAGTGTGTGTGTGTGTGTGTGTGTGTGTGTGTGTGTGTGTGTGTGTGTGTGTGTGTGTGTGTGTGTGTGTGTGTCTCCCTCTCCAGTGAACTATATAAGAAGTGAGGCCAGCTGTAACCTCTGTAAGTTGTGCGGTCAGAGTGATGAAGGAGGGAAGAAAAAGAGCCAAATAAAGCCCCGGTCCATGTGTTCAGTTACTTCACTTCTCCTCCTCCTCCTCTGTGTGAAATTAGCCCAGACGGCTGGTTACCGATGCCTAACGAGCCAAGCTGAGGCGAAACGAGACTCAGCTTTATAACCAACAGTTCCACACTACAGTTAGGAGCCGAAGGAGGAAACAGTTTGTACGTGTAGAGAAAGTTTTTTTTTTGCATTTTTTTTTTTATTTAGAGCAGAAAATTGATTATTTGGCTAAATGTGTGATGTAAGTCTGTTTCTATGTTAGAAAAAGTGTCTTAAGTAGGTAAACACTTGTTAGCAAATGTAAAAAACTGTGTTGCTTCTTACAATTCACTTGCATGTTTATACAGCTGACATTACAAAAGTCTATTTTTTCTCACACTACTAGCAGCAGCAGTAGTTGTATTTCAGAAACAAAGAACAGCATGTAGTAAAAGCTGAGACTTAAATCTCTGTGTGATGTTACCTTCAGCCTGCCCGACGGCTGCGTCTCCTTTCTGATTCATGCTCTTCTTCCTCCTGTTCTTCTTCCTGTCGCTCATGGGAGACGCCTGGTTGGGGTCTTTCCCAGCGAAGGGACTGGCTGCCCCTTCAAGGGCATCTGACATTTGGCGCAAAAATAATGAATCATACAGAATACATATGGCAGCAGCTACAGTCTTACTGGAGATACAGTGATTTTTTTTTAACTGGTGGCGATAAATAAAAGGTTTTTATTCATTTTCTGTGTACATACCAACACTTTGTGCTTTGGTGGACAGCGAGGACGGGCAGCGTTGGAGTCCTCTGTCTCCGCCTTGAGGCGACAAACCGCCAGATCGGTCATCAACCACAGAGAGGGTCGACGGACACAACTGAGGAACTGACAGCGAGAGAAGACGTGTAAGGTTTACTTACAGTAAATAATATTTATATGATGTGCAAGAATGAAACTGCCAAAACTCTGACACAATTGCAACCATCAGTCAACACACAACATCATACAACATACAGATAATTTAATTAAAGTGGCTACGTGGAACTTTCATATTGTGTTGACTTTGGAGGCCCCTGTGGACAAAAGCGGTACTGTTTCCGCAAAATACAGCCTCTAAAATAAAATTATCTACGGAAAAATCTTCTTCTGCCTCTTTTTAAGTGAACAATGTCACATAACTTTGCCTGGGAAAATGGAAACACAGGCTCTTCTGGTCTGCATGCTGTAAATAACTATAATAAGCACTGTAACGACTGAAGTCCACCAGGCAGGAAGTCAGACACAGAAAAAGTAAAGAGAATCAATTTTCAAAATAAAAGACCCCATGCAGACTTGCGATCATACAAACAGTACAGAAACTATTTCACTACATATTGTATTTATCGATGGTAGAAGCAGAAACGGCAAGGAAAGACGATCAAATCATGAAAATCTGAGTATGTAAACATACTTCAGACAGGCAAAACACTCGGCTGTTTCTGAATCTGTTTCTGGATTAAAACCGTGTCGCAGACGTACTCAGCCTGGTGGAATTAACCAGTAATAAGGAAATCTGACCCGGTCTCATCTGTATTAAACAGACGGTTTTATAATCAGATAAAAACTGCTTGGTTGTACATTTAAGTAAACTGCAAGTACTTTTGTTCTAGGTCTCTTGTTATTATTATTGAAAATTAATTGATATATTCTGGGGCTGAATGATTTTGAAAAAATGTTGATCGTGCTTTTTTGCGATATGATTTGCGATATTACAGGAAATAATAATTTTTACATTGTTGATTTTATTTTCATTGAAAAACATGATTTTTTCAGGAATCTGTACCATCTGATATGTCTCTGCCTCATTTAAAAGTTTTTTGACACACATTTTGCGCCTCCTGCGATTTGAAACTTGCAGAAAGCCATATTGCGATTTCAATAAAATGCTGATTAATTGTGCAGCCCGATTATATTCTGTAGTTGCCCGAGCTGAGTCAGTGTTCAGCAGGTAGTGGGTCTCAGATCTGCTCCATCCGGGCTGTCGTTCACTGATGCGGAGTGAGTGAGACCAAAGCCCTGTGTCTCAGCTGTTCGCTTATTTTCTTTCAAAACCCCTCAACTTATCCTGCATCAAAATTAAGCATTTAATTTTAATAGCATTTGTTGATAATCAGAGAAGTGGAGAATAATGTCAGCCTTATCCTGTAAATGAGACGCTCAGTGTCACACAGACAGCAGCAGCAGCAGCAGCAGCAGCAGCAGTACCTGTACTGGTGTTATCAGCGGCCGTCAGGTCTTTACTCAGACCGTTAACTCCAGGTACAGAGCTGGGGGGGACGAGCGAGGGGCCTGCGGGAGCCACGGCTCTCGGAGGACGTTTCCCGGGAACTTTGACTGTCACACGCAGCAGGTCGATTTCCTTCCCGTGGATATTCTGAGTGTAGTCCTGAAATCAACAACAACATGAGACATCTTCACCAGGAATTTACTGCAAATCAGCAAGATTCTGTAACTGAAAAAGTGATTCATCGTCTTACAAATTATAACTTGAATTCATTAACAATAAAACAGCTTGATATGACCTGTAGCTCATACTGGCTAATGTTAGCTAGGGCTAGCAAACTGCTGTGTTAATGACTTATTAAGAGGTGGAAAATAAATTTCAAGTATTATACTTTGGTACAGTTTTGAACAGTGGTGGAAAGTAAAGTACTGAAAATCTGTACTCAAGTACAAGTAAAAGTACTGGTGTTTGACTTAGTGGCTTTATGTCACAATAGAGACTTATTCTCTGTACATTATCATGTTGGTTACATGGTTATGGACCAAAAAAAAAAATGATTTTAGAAATTTAAATATGATTTTATTGTTCCTCCAGGATCTATGATCAGAACTGCGTCCCCAGCAACGGTCTGTTCTTTGTAGAAACAGCCTGCTTTAAAGAAATAATTGATCTTGCAATGCTGTAATTGACCAATCAGAATCGAGTATTTAACATAGCCATGTATTATTTCACAGTAACGATCTGCTCTCTGTACATTATCCTTTACATCTTCATCTGATATCACGATCCATGCAGAGATCCAAAGCTTGACAGGCCTGATTTACCTTACAGTTCCTAAATATGATTGGACGGTAGTTGTTTTGGGGGGGAGGGGCTTAACAAACATCACACAGACTCATTTTAAAATCTGCTTTGATTTTTTTTTTTGGACTAAAACTTCCTCTCCTGTGGTGCAGAAAAGTCAATGTCTGTACAAATGTTGACTCGCTCCATCAATAATCGCTGAGCAAAAGTTCCAAAGCAATTACAGAGCAGTTTAAGACGAATGTGTCTGTACTGAAATCCACTGAAGCTGAAAGTGTAGTTAAATGTAAAAAGCTGCAGATATTCTCTCTCTCTGTCTCGGGTCGCTGGCTGAATCCTCCCTGTGTTTTACTGGTGTATTGATCTGTCTCGTGGTGTTCTCTTACGCTGGAGCTGGAGTGATAGGACAGCGTGCCATTGTTGGACAGGGTGACGTATTTCTTCTTCCACTCCTTATTCAGAGAGCTCCCGCTTCTCTTCCACAGGATGCTCTGTCAAAAAAAAAGGAAAAAAAAACACAAGCAAGGTCAGTGCGCTCGAAAAACAAAACGAAAAATCAGCCTAAATTTAGCGTCGACACAGCAGAGACGATCCCTTCAAAGTGTGAAGAGTGGGCCAACAACAATAGCTGAAAGCTCCGTATTAATAGATCACCCTTGAGAAAGGTTGAGGAGGATGAAACAAATGTTTTCTGTGCTGCTTACGTAAGATGAAATAAATAGACGAGTGCATTTCTGTTCCCACCTTGTTGCTCAAGAGGGAATTGGTACAAATTATTGTGCTGCAAGCAAACTGAGCTGCAAGCATGTAAATACCCACTTCGTTAAAATTCAGTTTATTTGTTTTACAGTTTGCAGTGCGAGGAGAACGGAGAACCCCTGCACGCTGTCCTTTATGTCCATATAACTTTATTTACAGATACAACACTTCATCAGGTAAAACAAAGAAACTAAGAACACTGGGCCTCATTCACCAACAGTCCTTAAAGGGACAGTTCACCCCTAAAACAAAAATGCACATTTTCCCTCCTGACTGTAGCGTTGTTTGTCCATCTGGATTTTTTTTTTTTCTTTTTTGGTGTGAGGTGCAGGGTTTTGGAGATATCAGCCCTAGAGATGTCTGACGTCTCTCCAATATAATGAGACTAAATGGGATTCGGCTTGTGGTGCTCAAAAAAATGCATAAAAAAAATCAAAAGCAGAAGATCCATTTTGACCACATTCCCTTAAATTTTTCTGTTTGCATTTTTATAGAAAAGGTTTGTCTCTCCTTGTTGTGGGTTTCATAAATAATGTTTAACCGATCTTCTGAGGTTGGAGCATCTGGTTATAACCACTTCCTGGTCACAGCTTTTTTCCCTCCAGGCGATATCTTTAAATATCAGTATTTTATGTTGTTTTTTGTGTTTTATTTATTCTTAGTACCCAGGTTGAATGTGTCCCACCACTGGCATGAGCCTTTAATTGTACTGTGTTTGTAACGTGAACCCAACCTGTTTGATGGGGACGCCCCGCGCGCCGCTCAGGTCTCCTTTACCATCACCGGCCTTCTTGTCTGGATCCCGGTTCTGAAACACATCCAGCAGCAGCAGCAGAGGTGTTAAAACACGGCGGAGGATGTGAGCAGAGAGAGTCGGAGGTGGAGCTGAGTGGAGTGAAATGATAGTGAGAGATGACACAAGGAGACTAAAAGGTGTGAGACGCCGGCGGGCCGGCGACAACTGACCTTGAAGAGGGAGGGCCGTCTGGGGATGTTCTTCAGCGCGCGTGAGTTGACACTGCCGCCTCCCCCCTCTCCCGATGCGACCCGCAGATCTCTGTGACCGACCACAGGGGTGGAGGGGAGGGAGTAGGCGTAGCCGCAGCTCGGGCCATTACTGGCCTGAGAGGACGGCGGGAGGTCAGGAGGTCATGTGGAGGAGGGGGGTGGAGGAGATGGGAGTGGAGATGGAGAGAGTGAGAATGGGCTGAGAGATGAAACACTGGTTTACAGAGAGCGGGGTGATGATCGACAGTATGAATTTTTCAGTCGTCGATCATCGCGGACGAGGGGAATGTGTGAGCTGGGGTGGATGCAGAGGAAGTGATGGACGGTCTTGGAGATGGCGATGAAAATTACATTTCAGCTTGATTGATGAATTGAACTTTATAATGCATGTAAGATGAATACTTAAAGACAGAGTTCAGATTATTTGAAGTGGGGTGATGTGAGGTACTTATCACAGTCAGCAGCAGTGGAAAGAGTACTGAACATCTGTACTCAAGTACAAGTACTGCTACATTACTAAAATAATACTCAATTGCAAGTAAAAGTACTGGTGCTGGAAAAATATTTAAGTAAAAGTACTTTGAGTATTAGTTACTTTGGTCCAACAATTTTATTGTAAATACGTAGTAATTACCAAGTAATATATTTTCTTAGACATGACCCCAAAATTTCATGGTTAATTATACCCTTTTCATGTAGTGGGTGGTAATCGCCAAGAAAGATATTAAAAAGATATTAAAAAGCCAAGTATCGCTCTCTCCAAAGCAACCAGACTCCATTAGCAAAATCAGTAATTTTACCTCATAGAACACAGGAGTTGCTGGACTTTTAGTGCCTCAGTGTTTCAGTTGAGTGATGTTAATGTGTGACTTTGGTGTTTTAAAAAGATACTTTGGGTTCACCAAACTCACATGATAACACAAACAGACTAACAGATCGAGGCAGCAGTAGACCAGCAACTCCTGTGTTTTTTGATGTAAAATTACTGATTTTATCAATGAAGTTTGGTTGGTTTGGAGAGAGTGATATTTGAGCTATATAAAGGCGGTTTCACATCAGAAAAGGCTGTCTGACAGCAAGGTTAAGCTGTGAAAATATTTTAAATATAGTGTACACTGAAACTGACACTTCACAAACTGTCCACAGCAGTTCACCACTTAGATTCCTACACTGTTACTTCCGCTGCTTCTCCAATCTGAGGGCGTGTCGACTGCCATCTTCTGTAGGTAATACACTGACTGTGGATAAATATCTCATAAAACCCCACTTGAGAATCCTAAGACGAATGCTTAAGCACTAAAACTGCTTACAAAAAGCTCCACATTCTCAGTTTGAATCTGAAAAATTCTACCATTTCTTTGGAATGCCATTTTCAAGAGGTAATTTTGTCTCTTTTATTCGTCCGTACTGAAATCCACAGAAAAAAGTGGACTATTTTGGCAACAGAAGAACATCAACACTACTAAAAAAAACCCTCCTGGAGCTCTGTGGACGTGAGCGGAAAAATAAGAAATGCTCAGCCAAAAGTCTAAAAAGGACTTTAATTTTGAAGAAAACACCAGCGTGGCAACAGCAGAACACTTTCATCTGCGTCCTATTTTTATCAGGCCTTATGTAATATCTGTCTAGACCGGAGAAAAATTGTGTTCACCCAAACAGTAAGGAGGAACAATAACGACAACTTAACAAGTTTCACACCTGAATGTATCAGTGTTCAGCGCTCTAATATCACCGCATTTCTCAAACTGAGAACCGACGGCTCATGATGGAGGATATTAAAAGCTTCATGCTCAATCCTAAAAAGTAGAACATGTGAAGATTCTCCTGCCGTACCACCTTTTCCCCGGCGCTAATTTTGCACCCTCACTTTTACCTATAACCAGGCACATATGTGTCTTGTGATTCCACGTGGTTTGGGCTGAATGTTTGCCATGATATAGAAATAAAAAACAAATAAATACAGATGTTCAGCTGTGGTACCTGGCTGGGGTACGATGCTGATCCAGGCGTGGAGCCTCCAGAGTGACTGGGGGAGTTGGGGAGAGACTTGCAGGCCTGCAGCGCCGCCTGCTTCTTCTGAGCTACAATCTTCTGAGCAGCTGGAAAAAAAAAAAAGAGCAGCCGTTAAACTCGACCAACTATGAGCAGTAATCATAAAAGGTGGTGTTGGTGAGCTGTTAAAACACATTAGACAGAAAGGAAATCAGTGACCTGTTGCTTGCCAAATAGTGAACCCACATCATGTTTATCTGCACTGTGAAGCCTCAGATCTCATTCTTTACTGAGCTGACTTTATTTTCTCCATCAGCAGCATTTATTCCTGTCAGCTTCATCACATATTTGTTAATAAGTTTCTACATTTAACGACCATCAGAAAATATTAATAGTTGAAAGTTTCATTTGGCATCAAATCATTCACTAACACAAACAAAGATTAATTTTTAGTTCAGTGTAACTTTAAATTATGTTGCACTAAACTTCAAACTAAGAAATGTTAAAGCCAAACCTCTCAACAAACCTTAGATTAGTTTTTACTCCAAACCTAGATTAAATTTGATTCAGTCGCACCAAAACTTTGAAAGGTAATGGATAGATTCAACCTAATTTTATTACGTGTTTCTTTGTTTCACTTCAGTTGATAAATCAAACAACTTAGCTTAGGTTTTAGCTAGCTAGCAAACAATATATATGTTATATATATATATATATATATATGTTTTGATAGGTAGAAAACAATGTAATGTTTTTACTTGTAACTTTTTAGCTAGCAATCAAACGATGAAATATTTGTAGTAGTAGTATTATGTCAATTGATTAACCTCTATTTAATTTTAACATTGCTAAATTTGGATTTACTACACTGAGATTAGTTTTTAATTGTGCAAACCTTGTTAAACCTGGTTTTGCTAAACTTTGATTAGAACTAATCTTAGATTAAATTAATCATCATAATATCATAATATCATTAATCATCAGCTGAAGTGATTTACTCCACACAGTAACGCTCCTTTTGCCAGTTATAGATGTTAGTAACTCATTCGTAAGATTAATTGGCTGTAAGCAGTAACTGGATCTTGCCTAATAGTGAGCCAACATCAATGTATGAAAACTGTGTTATAACTTGTTTATTAGTGCTTTATAAAGCCTTAACATTACTTATAAGTGCAGTCGTACTGTAAAGTTGAACCACATTTTTCCCTCATGTTGAATCAGGCTGCTCACCCTGATGAAACACAAACAGAACTTCAGCGAACTCACCCTCTGAAAACACTCGGTCCACGTTGAACCCGTAGGTGGCACAGGTCTCGTAAAACAGCGAGTGACGCACATCGATGCACAGCTGTCTGGCTCTCTGGTCTTCAATAACACGGGGGTTGGTGCTACTGATCTTATCTGAAAAAAGAAACAAGATCACAGAACAGAAAACTGTAATTTTTGACAAAACAGTACAGGAAAGAGTCTATTTTATATAACAGAGAGGTTTAGTCTGACTTCTGCTACTTATTTTCATTTGTTGAGTCTAAAAACTTGTTTAAAATAATCCAGATACATGGCTGTGATTGGTGTGCCGACCTTGGGTGCCGACCACGATGACGGGGACGTCGGTGCGGTGCGCGCTCAGCTGACTGTAGAGCTCGTACAGCTCCTTGAAGCTGGCCTCGTTCTCCAGACTGAAGACCAGGATGACTGCGTCAACCCAGCTGCTGAACTGCAGGAGGAAGAGGAGGATGATGGATGATGATGATGACGACGCTGAAGTCTGCAGGTATTTCAGTTCTGCATACTAAATACTGTCTCTTACACACACACACACACAAAGAAGTACCTGTGCATCAGGTGGACCAGCTTCCTCCCGGATCAGTAATAAATGACTCTGTCCGTCCACCAGCACTTCCTTTTTATACCTGCCACCTGACGAGGACAAAGACAGACAAGTTAGTCAGCAGCAGGTGACAGACGCACGAAAGACAGATGGATAGACAACTTTATTAATCCACAGAATTGAACTGTCATAGCTGTAAAAGGACAGACAATAAAAACAAATACACAGAATGACCAAGGTACATGCAGTGGCAATGTTGTTTGGTGCTGAAAAACTTGGAAATGCTTTTTGAAAAGTGCTTGAATTTGAGATGTAGGAACCCTGAAGGATCGACTTTATGTTTCTTACCATCCGGCTTCTCGAGTGCAACATAACTGCCTGTGATGTATTTGTTCACCAGCGCTGACTTGCCACTTTTCAGACTTCCCAGAATGCCCTGAGAGAAGAGAGGAGGGAAGGAAATACAACACCATGAGGTTCGTTCAGGGTGAGCTTGAACGCACCATCACAGTGTAAAGCATCAAATATCCCTCTGGCTGAATTAAAACATGTTGAGAACAAACTTTTAGTTCCTCCATCAAAAATGTTGTTGTTCCTGTCAGTCAGTTAATCTGATCTGTCGGGAGAATTTACATTTTCATCTGCATCGTTTTTCTTTTCATCAGAATCAAAATTTGCAAAAAAGTATTTCCACCTGCTTTACTAAAGGGGAATGCAGCAAACATGTCAAACAGGCCTGACAGGCTCTGCTAACTCTTTTTCTTTAAAAAAAAACACACAAAAAGAACTTAAAAATACAGGAATTTTACAGGAAAATATTTAAACAGGTGGACAGCGAGAGAGATGGGTAAAATACAAAAACTCCAATTTAACATGTGATACAGTTTTAACTAAGTTTACATTTGAGGAGGATTAACTTGAATGGAATTCTGCCAATAAGTTTTTCTCAAAGGAGGAGAAACTGGAGCTTCTCTGCCCATTATGAGTAAGCTAACTAAGCTAGCTAGCTTTTTAACAAGCTCAAAAACAATGTAACATTTAACTTCAGCTGACAAGCAATGTAGCATTTTATTAACTTTTTTAGCTAATGTTAGTCAACAATGTAATGTTTTGTTAACCTTTTAGCTAATGTTAGCTTAAAATATAATGCTTTGTTAATTTTTTGGCTATCATTAGCTAGCAAACAATGGAACATTTTATTTACTTTTAGGAAACAGCTAGCAAACGATCTAAAGTTTGTTTTGTTTTAAGTTATGTTTTTGGGCTTTTTTTTGCCTTTATTACAATAAGACAACTGAAGAACAGACAGGAAATGGGGTGATGACATGGAGCAAAGGTAGGAGTCAAACCAGCGGGCCGCTGCAGGGGACCAACAGCCTCCATACATGGGGCGGACACTCTACCAGCTGAGCTACAGGGCCGCCCCAAACAAAGTTTTATTGACTTTTTAGCTAACATAAGCTTACAATGTAACATTTTGTTATCTTTTAAGCTAACATTAGCTAACAATGTAACATTTTGTTTACTTTTTGGCTAACATTAGTTAGCAAACAATGTAACTTTTTGATAACTTTTTAGTTAATGTTAGCTAGCAAACAATGTTAATGTTTTGTAACTTTTTAGCAATTGTTAGCTAGCAAACAACGTAACAATCTGTTACAATGAACAAACAATATAACATTTTGTTAAGGAATACAGAGCAGCCAGAAGATAACCGTTTCCTCTGCTCTTTTTTTTTACTTCCTGGGTCCCAACAGCACTCATATTTCTTTGTTATTTATATTTATTTTACTTTTGGTAAGCAAACATCTCCCTGGTTTAAACTGTTTAATTTTAGTTTGAATATATAAACTAGGATTTACTAAACTGATATTTGTTTTTAATTATGCCACACAGTTTTAGATTTAAATTTATTCATTTTAATGTTAGTTTTAGCTAATCTCTGGTGAGATCTTAGATTAAATTAATCTTTGTTATTGTGATCCAGTCGTAGTGTATGATTTGAGTTTTAAGAATTAATTTGACCAAAAATATGATGAGTTTTTGGGTCACAGTAACATAAAACTGACTTGAATTAAAAACTGTTGGGTACAATAGTTTGCACTGTTTATACACTGTTAGGAATGAATGAAGTGAATTCTTGTGTTTGTGTTACAGGTGTGTGTTGGCTGTGAGTGTTACGCTCGTGTCTCACCAGTCTCAGCTCGGGGATGGATCTGCTCAGCGTCCACTCCTGGCTGTTGGCAATATTTACTAGAGAGAGACAGACAGAGACAAACCGTCAGTGAAGCAGAGACACAGAGGAAGATTCATCATTGTCATCAGGTACAGTAACAAAAAAAGGCAGCCATCATAAATCACACAGCTGTTACGTGACAGATCGCCACGAGCACATGTGAGGCCTCGCCGGTCGTCTTAATGAAAATAACCTTTAAGTCACGACAGGAGACCCAACACGCCGCTCGTTATCCACTTTACTCCCCATGTGACGTCAGTGACGGACAGCTGAGTTACTGTTCAAAGATTCAAACCCGCCCCCCACCCCGATATCAGCTCTCCAATATCTTTTTATAGAACCCATCCATGGGGTTCTACAGAGAACCTTTTTAAATTATCTAGAACACACTGATGAGGTTCTACTGAGAACCTTTTTATATCCCAAGGGTTTAATCTAGAACCCATCCAGGGGTTCTTCTGAGAGCCTTCTCATATTTCAAGGATTTGAACAAGAACCCACCAAGGGGGTTCCACTGAGAATTGTTTTTATTCCCATGGTTTTATCTAGAACCCACCCAGGGGGTTCTACTGAGAACTTTTTTATGTTCCAAGAGTTTTATCTAGAACACACTGATACGGTTCTACAGAGAACCTTTTTATATTATGGTACAAGAAAACCCTTGACAAACCCATAACTTCAACAATCCTCACAGAAGTTTTTCTTCCAAAAAGGATTCTTATTGGAACTCTTACACGTGCAAAGAACCCTTGAAAAATCCTTTCTTCAAAAAAAAAACCACAGGTTCGAGGAAAGAAATATGTATTTTTGGTTCAACTTTCAATTGATCAAATGATTAATGATTTGTCCAGGAAATATCAAAATGACAATGACAACAACGACCCAAAAATATAGAGAAATATTCTATAAAACAGGAAAAATGATAATCAGCACATTGCAGGACCAGATAACACTTTTAATTTTTTTCTTGAAAAATGACTGAAACAATTAAGATAAAAAATAATTAGAAATACTTGCAGCTATTTTTCTGCCAGTTGACTAATCAACTAATCCTTTCAGCTCTAAAATGAACTGAGACAAGTTTTAATGTGTTCGCTGCAAAACTGAGATCCTGTTTTTGGTGTGTGTGTGTGTGTTTGATTGTGCTGAAGATGAAACCACACAGACATTCACACACACACACACACACAGTACAGTGGTCTGCAGGGGCTGGGCTGCACACAGCTGTGCCAACATCCCTGCTGGGCAAAAGAGGTGGTGTGCTGCCCTCAATGTGATGTGACGCTCACACCCAAACACCCAGCTGCAGCTTCACAGGACGAGAATAGAGAAACAGAGAGAGAGAGAAGCCCGAGGAGAAGCTAAAACTGACTCAGAAACAGAAAAAAAAACATACACTCAGTGACCAGTTTATTAGGAACACCGAGCTAAAATTGATTATTGCTCACAGGGGAGAAAGTAACTAATTATAAATACTCAAATTACTGTAATTAAGTAGTTTTTTATGGGTAGATGTTAAAGTCTGTACTTTTGCTCGTACTTAAGTATTCCTTACAAGGTGTAATCTACTTAGTTACTTTTAAAATCATGGTTTAGTACTCAGTAAAATTTGAATTAATGTCTAAACCTTTTGTCTGCATTTTAGTAGCAAATCTCGTTTATGATCAAACGACCAAATCTTCAAATTTCAGACCCTTTAGTTTTATAAATAATGACGTTGTTGGTTGAATGAACTCAGCATGTCGTGGCTTTAAGAGACTTGGATTACACCAGATGAGCAGTTTGGAGGCATTTTATGTTTTCATTCTGTTGTTTTTTGAAAACTGTTTTGGAGATTCTGTAACACCAGCAGTGTTTTATGGACTAAAAAACTAAACCTGACCTTCAATCTGCATGTAGGTGAGTGGATAATGGCTGAATTTTCATTTCTGGATGAACCATCCCTTTGAGACAAAAACAAAAACCCAAACATTGTAATTTTCAGGATTGTCATGTTAAACTTCATCAGATCCTCAGGAGGAGCGCCGCGCTTTGAAGCCAATTTGTCACAGCGGCCGTCCCATGTAATTACAATACCATGTGATGTTCAGCAGACCAACAACACTTTTTTCCATGAGTTTACACTGTGAAAGAAAAGGCTGTAAAGCATTTTTTGAGGGTCACAACTCCCACGAAACGTCTTCTTTAACTACAACAGCAACAGCACGTTACAGCGTCTTTCTACATCGAGTTTACAGAACAGTTTGAAGAGAAGAAAAGTGATTTCCCCCCTCGTTCAGAGAGTTAGTGATGGAGGGAGGAATGAGAAGAGAAAAGAGAGAAAGGAAAAATGTCTGTGACATACTGCACAGACGCAGACGATGAAACTGCAGTGAGAGGTGTCCTGTTGCTGATACGATGTCGATATGACTGTCAACAGATCATTTTTTACGTGTATTTTTGCAGAGAAATGCGCACATAATGCAGAAAAAATAGGCGAGTCTCTGAATCTCTAGATCAGACCTGGGCAAAATGCGGTCCGGGGGGCCGGATGTGGCCCACTGAAAGGTCTACCAGATACAGAGACCTTTATTTTGAAAGGGGTCAGTGCTGTGATCATTGGTAATGATAATGAACCGTATAACTTTATTCACTCAGTGCTGCACATCCATGTTGTTTATGTTGTTCTTCTTCTAGTTTTGCTGCGACTATTGTTGTAACATGTATGCAGCCTGCATGGTTCACTGTAAAACATCAAGTTTTGGATATTGCCAATAAAATATTTTCCCACAATTCATCACATGGCAATACAGTAAAAGTGACCTATACAGAACACTTCTGACCATTCCATTATTTGGCCGTTATTAGGACCTTATATCATTTGTGTCTGGCCCACAGCAGCCTGATCAATTTCTCATGTGGTCCACCATGAAATATAATTGCCAACCAACAGAATTTGATCCATTCAGTCCGATAACATTTGGAAAGATTAAAATCATTTTATTCCCATTCATGTTAGCGGAGGACTGAACCATCACAGACGTGTCTGCTCGGTCAAATCTCCAGTCGGAGCTCCTGACCGAGGCTCTGGTTTCTTTCATCTGGAGAACAAGATTTTTAAGGCAGGTCATCTCTGCAGCACTGCAGTATCTCATTATAATGCTGTTTTCTCACACATTTTTCCTTTTTAAAAAAAATTGCAGTTTGATTCTGGCTGCAATTTGGATATTGCACTTGGCCATATTGCAATTTCATTGCAATTAATTGTGCAGGGCTACTTGGAGACTTTTCTTTTTTTGGATTTGGTATCTTTAGCTAACATATCAAGATGTTTTAGCAATATTCCAGCAACGTTGTTATAAACGTCTTTAGTGTTGCCTTGTATATTATTTTTCATTTGTGTATAATGCTACACACCATGTGTGTATTACAACTTAGGTAAAATTATCCTGCAGTTATTCATATATACCCATATATCTGTCCATATATCTCCATAGTGTATATAGTCTTGTTACTGTTATTTCTTTTATATATATATTCTTCTATTTTATCTTTATTTTATTAGTATTCTATTATCTCTCACCCCTTTTTCTACCTGTACTTTTCGAGCTGATGAATTTCCCCAGTGTGGGATCAATAAAGTTTATTTTATTTTATCTTATCTTAAAATGTTGACCTGTTGATGGTTCCTGAGGAGAAGTCAGAGAATCACCAAAGTCAGTAGCATGTGGCTCATGCCTGTAACATGTCACAAAACACTGATTCAGAGAGAAAATGCACAAGGACAAAAGGAATAAAACGGAGAAAGAGAACAGAGGAGAGCAGGAGGGTTTGGCAGACTCGGCTGACAGATATAGTGCCCGCTCTCCTGGGTGTGAGTGTGTGATGTGTCCTTCAAAGACAGACGATGATTAAACTCGAGCCTGGTTCTAAATCTACGCAGCGTCCAGGCCAACTGTACGCAGATGCAGCCGGTGATGATGTGCTTCAGATGAGAGGAAGGGGGAAAAAACGAGAGCTTACATACGAACTGCTGCTGCTGCTGCTGCAGGCAGCTCCCTGGGAAAAAAGGGCAACTCCTACCACACAAAACACACAGACACTTTGTCTATCTTTGTCTGTCTTTCTGACTCAAGGCTCTCTTCATGGCCCGCTCCTGTTGCCAAAAGTGATCAGACAGTGTGATCCTTCTGCTGCTTCGACACACACATTTCTACAGAAAGCCAATTATCCACACTGCCTGCTCCAAACCAATCATGTGTGATCCACTACAACCCCCATATGTATGCAGCCTGTAGCTCGCATCCGAAAAAAACGGCCAATTTTTGAACTTAATTCTGCTTTTGGATTTCTGTCAGAACCCTCTCAAGCCTGTGTCAACGCACGGTCACACACACACACACACACACACACACACACACACACACACACACACACACACACACACACACACACACACACCTCCTCCACCCCTCTGTTTCATCAGACTCTCTGCCTCTGAAGCAGCAGCAGAAGCAGCAGTCCTGCCGGTTGCCATGGCAACACTTCCTCCTGCCCTCAGTATGTGTATGTATGTGTGTGTGTGTGTGTGTGTAGTGTGTATAGTGTGTAGTGTGTGCAGGGCCAGTCTCACTACTTGAGTGAATCCACAGTGTGCATGTGTAACAGTGTGAATACACAATGAGTGAATGAATACATAACACACACATGCACGCACACACACACACACACACACACACACACACACACACACACACACACACACACACACACACACACACACACTCACTCACTCCCACCGGCTGACACTCGCTCTTTCTTTGAGCAAACATGTTTGTGAAAGAGATGCACTGTTGTACGCTGCAGCCGTCGACACACACGGCGTCGAGGAAGAAGCAGCGACTCACAACCGACAATTCTAAATCTTAAAATGACTGCTTTTGACATGAATTTAAATTGAATGGCTGACACAGACGAAGACGCGAGTGAGAGGGGAAGGTGGCAAAAATAAAGCCACATGTAGTGGGTAGAATATATCTGTTTAAGTGTACTCTATATTTAGAATATCGTCACTGCTTTACCTTGCTGTCAGACAGCCTTTTCCGGCGTGAAACCACCTTTCTACAAGCGAAATACGGCTCTCTTCAAAGCAACCAAACCCCATAGGCGAAATCAGTAATTTAACCTCACAGAACACAGGAGTTGCTGGTCTACCATTGCCTCAACCTGTTACTTTTTGTGTGTTAATTTTGTGACTTTGGTGTAGCCAAACTTTCCTTTTAAACACCCAAGTCACACTTTTAACACCATCAAACTAACAGATTGAGGCAGCAGAACAGCAGCAGCTCCTGTGTTCTGCGAGGTAAAATTATTGATTTTGCAGTTGGAGTTTGGTTGATTTGGAGAGAGAAACATTTGGCTCTGATAAATGCTTTAAAACGACCACTTTTGACATGATGGAACTCAAGCTGAATTCCTGACAGAGACAAATACAAGAGTTAGACACACGGAAAAAAAGCCGCATATAGTAGAAGAACAAGCAGCAGTTGGAATATATCAGTTCAAGTGTATGCAATATTAAGATTTTTTTTATTGCTTTACCTTGCCATAAGACCTTTTCAGAGAAATAACTGCCTTTTTTATAAGTGAAATATCGCTCTCTCCAAACCAACTAAAGTTGGTTGTTGGTCTACCACTGCCTCGATCTGTTAGATTGTGTGTATTAAAGTGTGACTTCTTCGTTTTATAAGGATAGTTGGGATTCACCAAAGTCACAAAATAACACAAAACAACGACCAGGTGGAGACTCCTGAGAGTTCAAATGATTGATTTCGCCTATGGAGTTTTGTTGGTTTGGAGAAAGTGATATTTGTCTCAGATAAATACCTTAAAATGACGGCTTCTGGCAGTGAGTGGAATTTATCAGTTTAAGTGTGTGCTATATTTAGAATATTTTGACTGCTTAACCTCTTCTGACCTTTTCACATGCAAAATATGGCTTTCTACAAACCAACTAAACTCCATAAGTAAAATCAGTAATTTTATCTCACAGTACACAGGAGTTGCTGGTCCACCACTGCCTCTGTCTGTTAGTTTGTCTGTAATACTGTGTGACATTGGTGAATCCAAACTATCCTTTTAAAACAAGGAAGTCACACTTTAACACCATCAAACTAACAGCAGTGGACCAGCAACTCCTGCACTATGCAGGGTAAAATTACTGATTTTGTCTGTGGAGTTTGGTTGGTTTGGAAATTGTTGTATTTGGCTCAGATAAATGCCTTAAAATGACTGCTTTTGAGATGATGGAATTCAAATTGAATTCCCGACAGAGACAAAGACAAAGAGTTAGAGGGGACAGTGAAAAAAAAGGAAGCCACATATAGTGGTAGAACATGCAGTGGGTGGAATATCAAAGCCCGGATTAGAAATGTTCTTGATTGGCTGTGGATCCACACTTCCCATTTTGACGTGGGTGAACAAATATCGCCTCATGTCTTTTCCTTCTCTTCCAACCGCTTCAGCTTCACGGAAAATAAAGCCGAGGCAAAAACCAACTGGAGCGGTGCGTCTGTGATCCTGCCACCAGCTCCTCTCCCCTTCGGCTTCATTATGAGATTTAAACCCATGCTGGGAAACGCTGCTTAAGTGTGTGGGGTGCGTGTGTGTGTGTGTGTGTGTGTGTGAGTGCAGAGATTACCCCTCCAGCGGTGTGAAATCTGCCCGCACTCTGAGGGGAATTAGATTAAGACTGTCCAAGACGATTCTATTGTCAGTCCTCACATCAAAGAACTTCATCTGTCATCAATTTGTAGTTGCACATGGCTTCGGGAAAATGTCTCTCGGGCACGTGACGGTTTTATAAGCTGTAAATGCATTCTGTGTGAGGTTCTGTGAAAAGATCAACCCCACCCAACCCCACCCACACTCAATCTAAATGCCTGTGCACACATGAGAGGGTGACACTCTGATAATTGTCTGGCAAGAAACTGAAGACAGGAGCATGTGTGATAATGTTCTGTTGTCATGGATGTAGTCAACACTAAAGGGATAGTTCAGATTATTGAAGTGGGGTTGTATGAGGTACTTAGGATAGTCAGTGCCACAGCTACAGTAGGTGGATGTACGCCCCCGGTTTGCAGAAGCAGTGTCGGTTTAGGAAGCTTGGAAATGAACTGCTGTGCAACAAAGGATAATTTAGCCACTTAAAAATGGTCCACCTGAAAAAATAAATATCAGTCTAAGAGTGTGCTGTATTCATAATATTTTTATCACTTTACTTTGCTGTCAAACAGCCTTTTCTGATGGGAAATTGCCTTTTTACGAGCAATATATCACTTTCTCCAAATAAACCAAACACCATAGGCAAAATCAGCAGTTTTACCTTGCAGGACACAGGAGTTGCTGGTCTGTCGCTGCTTCAATCTGTGTTGTTGTGTGACTTTGGTGAATGCAAACTATTCTTTTAAGACACCAAAGTCACACAATAACACCACTGAACTATGAGACTGAGGCAGCAGTAGACCAACAGCTCCTGTGTTCTGTGAGGTAAAATTAATGATTTTGCCTATGGGGTTTGGTGGGTTTGGAGAAAGCGGTATTTGGCTCATGTAATGATTTTCCTGTCAGAAAAGGCTGTTTGGTGGCAAAGTAAAGTGCTGCCAATCTTCTAAACATAGCATACACTTAAAATGATGTTGATCTTTTTATGTGGACCTTTTGTCAGTGGCTAAAATACCTTGATGCTAACGCCATCCACAGCAGCTCAGTGCATGGCATCAGTGCTGGTGCACCTCTCTGCTTCACCTCACACAACCCCACATTAAATAATCCAAACTATCCCTTTAAGGATGGATTTAGAGCTGAAGAGGTGACAGTGGCATTATGGTGTGCGTTTGTAACCTCCTACCTTCCTCCTCACTGGAGTCTCTCTGTATATAGACAGGAGGTGCTGTGGAGGACGACCCCGCTGCCCCTGAGCTGCTCTTTGTGAAAATGCCACTGATGAACTTGAGCATCTTCCTGTCTTTAGCGGAGCCTCGTTGGCCCTGCTGCGCCTGCTGGGCCTCCCTGGCCAGCCCCAGGTCTTCAGAGAGGCTGTTCAGGTCGCTGTTATCCAGCGTGCGGCTTTTACCTTTGCGTGCAGGTTTGGTGGAGGCCTGGGTGGCAGGCGCAGGCAGGGAGGCCGAGCCCGTCTTTAGTCTCTCCTTCCTGGGGATATCTCTCATCACTGCAGCCATGCTGCCTCCAATCTCTAGAGGTATTCCAGGTTGACCTTCATCCCGCATGTCCCTCCATCCGTCGGGCCTGCTCGCCTCGGCCCACGAGGCCCTGCAGGGGCCAGGCGAGCGTGTGGGCATGCGACAGTCCTTGCGGTCCAGGCTCTGCGCCGAGGTAGGGCTGCGCTCTCGACCCTCTCTGGAATCGCGACCGCGGGTGGCAGCGCTGCTGTGAGACTTGAGCAGGCTCACAGGACGCTGTCCCACCGGGCGGATGGGGAGACTGGTCCTGGTCGGGGTGCGGCTGGGCTCCATCACCTCCGTAGGTGGTGTCATGGTCAGCGATGGGGACGTGCATTGCTTTGCCTCGGGCGTGGAAAGTGTCTTCTCAACTCGTGTTAAATTGATCTCTGCAGACTTTGTCTTCTGAGCTGACGCTCTCTCAGCAGGTAGGGGGATTGAGAGGTTGCATGGTGGCTTTTCACCCCCTAAACTCGGGACATCAGCAGTGGAGGGTGGTGGTTTATCCTTCAGAGGACTGACGGGTTTCCTCCCTCCATCTTTGACTTCACCACTTATCTCAGCCTTTTTCAAAATAGCAGCATCCTCACCCCTTTGTGGTTGTCCCAGATCCACTCCTGCTCCATTCTCCGCCCGGGCAGGAGCTTCACCTCCAGCCTCCACTCTCTGTGCGGCCTCCTCTCTCGGCCTGGCCTCCACCTCCTTCCCCTGGGCGCTGTTCTTGGCCTCCCCTCCATTCTCCTCCACAGCCTCTACCTTGACCAGGGTGAGGGAGATGAGGTAGGTGGTGCGTTGCTGCAGGGCGCCGCCTCCGCTCATGTGGTCAGGCTTCAGTAGACACACTTCAGCAGATGAATGAAACCAGACAGAGCGACATGAACGACTGACAGTCCGACAGCGTGTTGGGACCTGAAACAATCTGTGACAAAAAACTTACACGGAGGGAGATTAAGTTTCTCCTCGGAACCATCCATCCCCCAAATCCCTATTTCTTTGTTTCGGATTTTAATGTCAGTCACGGATTTCTTCTTCTCTGACTGCAATTTTCATTTCTCTGGCACATAGAAAAAAGGAAATCCACTCTTCCTGACAACCTTCAGCAGACTGTCAGTGCAGTCCAATCAGCTCTTTTGTCCCTAGAAAACACCCAATTAAAATCTACCCACTGAATATGTATGCAGCCACTGAGCCAAATAAATCTTCATTATGGTGTCTGATGCCTCATTCCTGATGGTAATTATTTACTTGACCTTATTTTTATGTGCAGCAGCTCCATCTCATATGTCTCTCAGTCCATCCTCTTGATTCAAATCAGAATAACAACTGGCCCGCATCATACGTCATCAAGAATGTGATCAACAGCAGCTGCTGTAACCTGAAAAGGTAAAAGTCTTTAAAAATTCATGAGTGTCACCCTAAAGCAGCGTGACACCGTGCACCATCCAGTCCAGATCATGGGCTCTCATTGTGAGCCACACATGTGTGTTGACAGCAGCATCCATTCAGAGTGTGCGGCGGCGGCGGCGGCAGGAAGGCAGGCAGCCTCACGGAGACGCACAGGAAGGACACTGATGAGGGCTGAAGGGGATCAGGAGGAGAAGCCAGCAGAAGAAGCCCGGGCGGATATCTGGAGATGCATGACCGAGTCAGGGCGCGTCCGGCCATCACGCCCCTCGCGCTGTCTCCCGGGCAGCCTGCGTCCTCTGAGCGCATCAGGCGTTGAGCATGACAACACGGAGGAGGCGCTCCAGCAGCTCGCCGACCGCCTCTGGACCGAAGCCTTTCCCGATGGAGACGCCGTCCGTCGCACGGCACAGGTTCAACGAGTCCAATCACACACACATACACATGCACACACCCTCACACCCTCTCACACTCTGCGTTTCTCTCCCGCACAAACGCACCGATAGGAATCTCCTCCCTCTACATGCCCCTCCTTGTTCCAATGGACGATCCATACAATGCAGAACCGCTTTTCCCTCCTTTATTTTCTCTCCGCTTCTCCTGCCTGCTGCTCCTCTCAGACTGTGCAGGGTCCCTGCTCTGCTCTTTATTGCTCATCCCTCCCATCCCCATCCCCTCCCCTCCATCTTTCTCCCTGCGTGCCGGAGAGGAGGAGGAGGAGGGAGGAGGGGGAGGCAGCGAGTAACGGCTGGTGGTAAAAGCAGCAGCAGTGCACGCACACACAACACACACACACACACACACACGCACAGGCCGGACCTGCTAAATGAGGGGAGACCGCGGGAGGAAAGATCAGCGGCAGGGAGACGGAAGAAGAAGAGGAAGAAGGGAGGGTTAGTTAGGAGTGACACACACACACACACAGGGAAAAAAAGATGGATGCATGTTTGTGGAGGAAAAAAGACACTTGTGCGGGGTGTCTCATTTATACAGCTGCCAGAATAGTGTCATCAAGATCATCCATCTGTCTTCAGCTGTCTATTAGAGTGTGTGTGTGTGTGTGTGTGTGTGTGTGTGTGTGTGTGTGTGGCTCCGTGTGGCTCCTCCTCAGTAGGAGGCTTGGCTTGTTTGTTGCTAAGGTGTTACAATCTTCCTGGCTCTGGTGGCACAATCATCTCCTCCATGTCCTTCCTCCTCCTCCTCCTCCTCCTCCTCCTCCTCCTGTGGTACATTCTGTATCCCAATCGCTCCCAGAATCTCTGTATCAAGATGGTGTTTCTCTGTGTGAGTGGTTCATTGTGTGTGTGAGAGTGTGTGTGTGTCTGTGTGTGCACATGTGAGTGAAAGAGATTTCCTGTGAGTGTATTGATCTGTAGTCTATTGCCTACTACGGCCTGTGTTCATTAGCAGAAGTGGGTAAGCTCTGGGCTCACAGCATGAAGCGAGCAGTGGCGTGAGAGGACAACAGCATATTGGACATCAATAGTTGGACCACGGAATGCAAAAACACTAAACATGCACACTATTATTTACTACTAACCATTAAAATGTAGGATGGCCATTTTTCCATATGAGGAAGGATGTGAAAAAACGTTTTGTGCCTTTAAAAATGTGTTTGGGCGCCCATGGAGAAAATATAGCTGCACAGTTAATCAAATTTTTATCAAAATCGCAATATGTCTGTCTGCGGTTTTCAAATCGCAGGAGGTGCGATATTTGTTAAAGGCAACGTGTCAAAAAACTTAATTAATGAATGGATGTCACTGAGGCAGAGATGTCCTGTCCTACACGGACTGAAATAAAATCATTGGTACAGATTCCTTCAAAAAAATCATTTTAACATGCTTTTTCAATCAAAATAAGAATAATGATGTAAAAATCATCATTACCTCTAATAATAATCACTCAAAATAATCGCAATTTGATATTTTTCCAAACCACTGCAGTCCTAGCATGTATTTTTTTAGTCTCACACCTCAAGGATGGTTTAAGATGGATGAATATTTATTAAATATACTGCAGGTAGCTGCTAAAAAGGCAACTGTAAATGGATGGATGGACATTATAGTAGATATTTACAAAATGGAGAAGACAACAACATATGTTAACCATAAACTGGGAAAAATTCATTGACTCTGTAAGACCCTGTAGGCCAGACTTTATATTTACAAGTCTATGTTTTTTATTTCATGGCAAGAAAAAGATCATCCCCTAACTGTACACAGTTCACTGCTTTTTTTTTTTTTCCAAAAAAGACAGTAGCTGAAGATGCGAGAAGTTGCAATGATTGCTCAGCGTCGTTCATACAAGGAGGAGCCAATCACATTCTTTCAATACTAGAGTGAGTACTGATAATAGTCCAAATAGCAACGTAGTGTTTGCACAGCAGACATTTTGACTTGTCAGACCAGGAAAAACATAGGTGGACTCCAGCAGGTGTCCCGGTCACAGTGACAGCGAAATGGTATGAACAGTGGACGGACCTCCCCTGAGTGGAATGCAGCAGTCATTAATACACCTGTGAGTTTTCTGGGTATGACGTGTCAAAAGGTGTCTGCTGTGCAACCAGTCCACAGACAGTCCTACCCAGACTCAAAGCTCAGGCAGGATGCAGGAACACTGAAACTACACAACATTAGAATTAGAAGAAAATAGAAGAAGACAATAAAGAGCAAGGACAAGTCCTGTCTATCAATGTAAAGTTAAAATAAAAACTCACGGCTCTGAAAAGACACACTCTGGACTTGGAGTTCAGTGACTGTCTGTCTGCCAAACTCCATTAATATTTTGATCAATTTAACCGTCCGTGCACAATCTACTCCTTCTAAAAGATTTTTTAATGATTTCTTATGACTCGTAAACAGACACAAACTCATTCGGCATTAATTTTAACTCCATGTAAGGTGAATAAATGTGAAACGGGCAAATGAAAAAAAGCACATGAAGGACGCAGTGGCTGTAGTGTAGAGAAGTGACTATTTTAACTAATGACATATCATGGTAATTTTTATGATTTATTACAGTAAATATATTACAGATTTCTCCTTTAAAGGGATAGTTGAAAACTCAGTCATTATCTACTCACCCTCATGCAGACTGAGGGTCGGGTTTAGTTTTTCAGTTCACAAAACTCTGCTGGAGTTTCACAGGAAAACCGAGTTGCAGAATCTCCCAAATAATGGAAGTGAATGGTTACCAGTTTTCAAATATAAAAAAACGACAGAATAAAAACATAAAATGCCTCCATACTGCTCATCTGGTTTAATCCAAGTCTCCTAAAGCCCCAACATGCCAAGTTGACCAAAAAAAAAATGTTATTTACACCATGTTTTTAGCCTGAATCCTCACTGTAGATCTTTAGCGTGGAGCCACGTTCATTTGCACACCGTCTGAACTGGGTGTGTGTGGTGTGACGGTGTGCAAGCGGCATGTCAGGACTTTAGGAGACGTGGATTACACCAGACGAGCAGAATGGAGACATTTTATGTTTTTATTCTGTTGTTTTGTTACGCTTGAAAACTGGTCACCTTTCACTTCCGACCCTCACTTGGCATGAGGATGAGTAATTAATGACTTGAATTTTCATTGAACTATCCCTTTTTGGTACTGATCATTACAAGTGAATGTGTGCATTTTAAATAGCATATTTTATGTATGCATCTGCCATCAGCCATCATGATAACAGTAGGCTTGATAACATTTTAATTCCATTACAAGAGATACTTTCTGCAATTAGGTGGCCAAAAAAAAAATATCGGCAATTGCCCAAACTAAGCTGGACACTATCAGCATATCAGATATCAGCAAAAATCTGTATGTAAGACAAAGAAAAGCAGGAAATTCCTCACATTTCAGAAGCTATAACCATAAAATGTTTTTTTTTTCTTGAAAATGTACTTAAAAGATTAACTGATAGTTGCAGGTTCATTTCCTTTCAATCTGATCGATAAATAAACAAACAGGCAAAAGTACAAGAGGAGCTGCTGGAATTTTGCTGCATGCAGCAACAAAAACCCTGCAGCCGACACGATTACACACCCATCACCTGAATTATTACCCGGTGTAATTTCGTGTTAATTACTCTCTGATTAAAAAAAAAAAAAGATACCCTTGATGTGAAATCAGAGGATGCTTCTACCCACAGTGCACCACTCTCAGCCTCCCACCATCATCTCATAATACACGATCTGACTGTCCACCTGCTCAGCCCGCTCCCCCTCCCTCCCGCAGTCAGTGAGAGGGCAATAACTACCCTCGCTGAATACAAAAGACCTCTGACAACCAGCCGCCTTTGGTTCAAGGGGAAAAAAACGCACAACCTGAGAGCAACGGCGAGCGACCGCAGCCTCTAAAAACACAGAAGAAGAAGAAGAGGAGTCATGAATCTAAAGAACGGCTCACGGAGGAATCTGCTTTTTGAAAAACCCACACACACTCGCAGGGGAGTGACGTTGCGTGTGTGTAAAATCCATTTTTAACAAGTGTGAGGACATGACATGTGAGCTGAGGTGCACGTCAGGTTGCTGCAGTTGGAAGCGCTGCACAGTGAATCTAATTATTTTGAAATAGACACCCACATAAAACGCAGGAAATCAGGTTGTCTTCAGTTCAGGCAGACACTTTTTAGAAAACACTCTTTTCTCTGTGTGTGAAGAGACTCACATGCACGCAGACAAAGCACGCACACACACACTGACACCCATGGGCAGGCGCTGTCAGATGGACACTGGCCAAGGGCAGTGGTCATGCTGGGTGATTTTTCATTTCTCCTTCACTGTGAGCTGTCCTCTCCATCTTTTCCCCCCTCAGTCTCTCTCCTCTGTTGCCATGCTGCAGTGAACACCAGTCAGATTCATATTTAAATGTCTTCATTTAGCTCCACCTCACCCCTTCTTTCTCCCTCGTCCACTGTTTTCTTTTTTTTTTCCTCCCATCCTCTCCTAAAACAAATAACAACATTTCTGAAAAAGCACTTTTTTTTGTTTCCATTAAAAACACATTTTTGTCATTAATAAAATGCAAATATTTTACAAAACTGTATGTCTTTTTGAGGGGGTTATTTTTGTATTTTCACTATGCTGGAAAATATATTTAAAAAGATCAGATTCTTGTTTATTAAACCTTCCCTCCGAGAATTTTTTTTTTTTTTTATTAAACAGCATTTTTTGTAACTGAGGACTTGAATTTTGTCATCAGACACATAAAAAGTCACAGTATTATAATATAAAACATATAAGAAATATTTAATAATGTGCCATGGAATGTTTTTGTTCATGTAAACTCATTTTATTATTTTTTATTAACATATATTTAATGGATATAACAGGAAGAACAAGTGACTGGGTCACCCAAGTGGACACTGACATATCTTTATTTATGTATTTTACCTCATTAAATTGATTTTAAAAAGTGCTATTTTCAAAAACATTATTCTATTATTGCAGAGAATTGAGAGTTGTGTTCCTGTACCTCCACGTAAACTTTTCCTAAACAGAAAAAAATTCCTTAGGGTAGAGCTAACCCTTTTTATGCCTGATTAAATCATTTTAAAACAAATATGATTATAATATCACATTTTTACACCTGTGTTATCAGCAGGTATTGTTAGTTTTAGATTTCAAATTATTTTAACACATTTTTAAATTGTTTGAAATTGTGATTTTTTTGTCTGGGACAGGAGTGTTTTATGGCAGAGCAAGTTTAGAAATAAAAAGCAAACAAAAACATTTCAGAAATTACATATATTTCTCATATATAGATCTTTAAAGAAGATATTTCCACAAAAGAATTAGAACTATTTTTGTTTGTTTGTTTGTTTGTTTGTTTGTTTGTTTGTTTGGTAGGACATGATTTGTCATGATTACTTTGCTGTGCATTGGACACAAACTCTGAATTTTTCACTTTGAATTGGTCATTAATACCCCTGATGAAAATGGCGAGCTGAGAATCCTCAGTTCTTTCTGTGTTTTCATCAAATGACACAGATTATGCAGTGAAATCTTGAGCTTTGTCTCAGAGCTGATCATAAATGTCTCTCAGTAACTTTCTAATCTGCTTTGCTGCTGTGTGACAGCAGAGAAATATTCTTGAACAAGTTTTTCTTCTCTACTCATAGCATATTATTATTATATTATTCTCTCTGATGTCTACATTTAATTAAAAAAAAAAGAGTTTGATCCTTTAAAATATATTTTTCTGTATAATCGAAGAGTACAAATCAAAAACCCCTCAAAATACAGCTGCTGTCGCAGTTTTTAAGAATGAGGGACAAGCAATCTGTTGTCATGCTGCAGTAAACATTTTTTTTTCTCTTTTCTTTTTCCTCTCATCCTCTCTCTGGCACACAGCTTCAGTCGACCACGTCCCACTCGCTTATTAAGTCCAAAAGAGAGGTGGCTCTCTTTTTAGCACCAGTGAACTCTACACACTCACAGATCCAGGTCCCACAGAGGAAACTCTGCTGCCTTTGATCCTCACTACGCCGTCGACACTCCAGGAGCCTAATTATACACATAAAAAAAAAAGAAAGAAAGAAAAACCTTCGACTGAATGTTTTTACACATGGAGGCAGAGGGGAGGATGCCTTTCAGAGTGTTTCAAGATCAGCCAGATCCTAAAAAGACCTCAAAGCTCAAAATCCATCAGGGAGCTGACTGACCTTCAATTCACAGACAAATGGGAATGAGAGGAACCTGCTAATGAATAAACAGATTAAATCAGAAGGTAAGCTTGTTTTATCATGAGGTTATTCCAACCAGTCTGACCTTTATACCACTACACCACAGAGGGAAATCTTTTGTACTAATTTACCACTGATTTTCCTGTCCAAAACAAACAATCAGCTTACTAAATACGATGTATTATCATAGATTATTGTTAAATACTCGATTCTGGTTGATCAGTTACACCTTTATAAGGTCTGTTATTTCTGTATAACTGACCGTTGCTTTGGACACTTAAAGAAATCAGGTACAGTAATAAGCAGAATGACATACAGTGAGCCGGTTGTTATTGTGAAGTAAATCCCTTCAGGTTCCTCTGCTTTGCCTCGGGGTCATGCGTCACTCTGTTGGGGTTTATTTCGCAATAATTACCATCTCGCTGTACATCATCCCTTTCACTTAAAGGCCGCACACAGGTGTTTTCAGTCTGATTAGACCTGCTCGGGTCTGAGTTGTGCGCTTCAGACCAGCAATATGTCATCCAGCTCAAGTTGACATGGCCACGTCCCCTTCTGGTGGAAAATTCATTCCATATAATGGTAGGAAAATGATACGAAAATGCAGAAAAGCTGCTGTGTAGCAGGTTGTAAAACAAATAAACATACATGTCTATCATGATCCCCGGTTCCTCATCCTTCCTAGAAAGGAAAGGATCCCAAAAAGAGAACAGAAATAACGTCTAAACCCTGAGAGAATGATAACTGTCATAAAGTCATAAAGTTACAGTACAGCAGCCTCAGACTGTCGTCTCTGACTAAATCTCAGCCTAGTTTAGACATAATAATAATAATAATAATAATAATAATAATAATAATAATAATGTGGTGATGTGAATCTCTCTTCATAAATGGCCACTGAAGTCAGGTGACCTGCAGAACTGTAAACACACTGACATCAGACACACGCCTGTCCACTAACCAATCAGTGTCTAATATAGGGAGACACAGTCCTTGGATAACTGCAATGTGAAACCAAAACTAACCAGACCAAATGAAAATACACCTTGGTTTGGACTATGGTCTGGACTTTAAGGCGTGAAAGCTCCCTTAATCTTTCTCAGTCCTCGTATCTTATCTTAATCCTAACCGGAGCTGTAAACTCGATTCTTCAGTCGGCGCTCGTCCTGTCATGTCTGTATCTGTGTTTAAAATGTCCACTGGACTGCCAGTATGCATGACAACAGCTGTCTCACTTCACGTGTCACTGGCTGGCTTGTGAATGGACAAGAAAAGACGGGTATTCAGTTTTAGCTTCGATGAGTTGAGAGGAAATCTCACCTTTTTTGGTAAGTTTTCTTTGAAATTATTGTTCCAGGCTGAAAATTTGGATGGACGAAGCGCGTCGATCAAATTCAAAACGAATCGTCTTGGCCGTTGATAGATACCTTTTAAAACTTGGTCTGGGAAATTTGGCACATCATCAGAGGGTTTGAGAAACTTTCAATAATATGTTGTGCTCCTGATGTGGTGCTGCCATTTTAGACAGTTATTTTGAATTCAGGTCAGGGTCTATGGAAACTGTTCACTTAGGACCATTCAGCTAAATTCCTATCCTAAGATAACATGTTTTCCTAAATGTCATCCTAAACTGAGATAAGAGAGGATTTCAGACCTTTTATGTAAAAGTATCACACAGGTGTTGCACGACAAGTAAAAGTCTTGCATTGATTCATATTATTACTTAAAGGGATAGTTCACCTGATAATGAAAATCAAATCAAAATCAATCATTCAAACGTAAGAAAAACAACAGAATAAGAACATAAAATGCTAAAGTTAAAACATGCCAAGTTTACTTCATTTACACCATGTTTTAACCAAAATTTTCACTATAGATCCTTAGCACATTCATGTGCATGTGCACATCATCTGCACTAGGGGTGTGCACGATTAGTAGACTACACGATTAACCAGAAACACTAGTCATTAAAACTATTTATCAATACTTCATTCATGCACAATGCTAGTTAAGTGTTACCTCTAAGGTGCTGCTGCTGTTAGCACTGCTAACGTTAAGTTGTGCTCAATTTTGACAGCTTGCTGAGTGTTTACTGTTAAACTAGTTGACTAGTCTAAATTAAATTTGGCATTTAATCGACAAGGAAATTAGTCGCCAGGAACATCCCTAGTCTGAACTTGGTGTGTGTGGTGTGACGGTGTGTGAACGACATGTTGGGGCTTTAGGAGACTTGGATTATGCCACACAAGCAGTAAAGAAACATTCACAAAACATTCATTTAAATTGCTTGGATGGTTCTGCAGTGCTGTTGTTTGTGGACTAAAGAACTAAACCTGACCTTCAATCGCCATGAAGGTGAGTGGATAATGACTGAATTTTCATTTCTGGGTGAACTACACCTTTAAGTAGAACATGACAGGTGGATCCCAGCCTGACACGACCTTTTAATAAGAGGTCATACGCCAAAATGCTTTGGAACCAGAGGCTTAATCTTTAACAGTTGTTCTATTTCATAAATCTTTTTGTGTTTTTAAAATCTTAATCTGAGCTGTAACTGTAACTCCAAACGTCAGAATAATGTAGGTAAGTTAAAAGTTTCCTCTGAAATGTAGTGGAGTAGAAAATTGGGACAAAAAGCAAATACTCAAGTAAAGTACAAGTATCTCAAAACTCTCCTCACTTTCTTGGGGTTGGGTGGTGATAAGCACAGTATTACGTAGTTCTTACATGAAACTGTTTACAACAAGATCTGTGGATTATCTTGAGTAACCGGATCATGATTTTTGTAAAGAGACACTGCTTTTGAGTTTTTCATATATATATATATATTTTTGGTGCTTTGAGCACCACAAGGTAAGTGTCATTTAGTTCCATTATATTGGAGAGAAGCTGATATCTAAAACTCTGCAACTCACACCAAAAACTCAACAGCACTACAGGCCAGGGGAAAAATGTGTACTTTTGAATTTCAGGTGAACTGTCCCTTTAAGTAAAGGCTCCACATACTTCTTTCACCTGCTGACCTTGCACATGCTGCTTCTACATAAACATGTTGCAGATAAAGACAAAAAAAAAGAAAAACACTGCGCGTGTGATAGTGACAGATTGTGTCATATTAACAAGAAAAGGTGGGAAGCAGAGATATGAGGAAATGATGTAAAACCGATCTGCTTCTCATGTAAAGGCCCTGTTTGTCTGAAAGGAAGTGGCTTTGAGGGCAGTTTTGCAGATTGGCAGACAGGAAGTAGGCCGCACAGCAGGTTTCATCCTGCTGCCATGGCGATGGCTGCTGAGGGATGTTGCCATTGGTTGCCCGTGTCCAGAGGCTGACTGATAAATAAATGCCACTACATACCAGACGCCAGGAGGTGATTTTCTATTCTTTTTTTTTTTTTTTTGTGACTGAAAACGAACATCGACAGAGGAACTCTTCCCCGGAAAAGGCACACCAACTGACACAGGAAGCACAGAGGAAGATATCAATCACCTACGCAATCATGTTCCCCTAACACCCCATAATGCTAATGAAAAAACAGAATGAACCATTTACTGTTCATGACTTTTCCTGTTTATCATATCAAGAAATGCATTAAAGCGAGCATCCTGGAAGTCAGACCACCACCAAAGTCTGATAACCTCTCAATCAGACTTTCACCAGTTACCATGCAGGTAATATGTTGCTTTCTCCCCTAAATACAGGAGATAAAAGTCACAGTTGACCTTACCTTGGATACTGTGGAGGTAAACTTTGAGGCCTGAGCGCAGCTGCTGATCCGCGACTCTTTCAAACTGCTTGGAGAGTCTGTTGATTGCACTCTGGAGAGATTCAAACCTCTTGATCTCTGCTTTTATTGCAGGAGAGCTCACCGATTTACTGTTGCTGTTCATCCTGACACATGGATCTGTTGTAAAAACCGAAGCAAAAGGCCAAGCGCTTCAGCCCATTTGAACTCCCGGCTGTTTGTTCCACAAGCTTGAACACGAACTTAAGAGACACGAGAAGCAGCAGAAAAAGAAGCGGCGGTGGTTGGTGGCGGCGGCTGCTCGGGCTGTCTCTCTCTCTCTCTCTCTCTCTCTCTAGCTCTCTTTCTAGACCACAAAAGTCAGCTCACGACAATGTGTGTCTCAGTTTCCTCTGCAGGTTTGAACTGAACAATTCACTTCCTTATTTTAAACCATATGCCTCACTATACTACAGCTCTGACTACTGTGGCAGCCGCACTGTGACAAGGCGTCTGTGGCTGATATTGACCTTAAACACAGGTGGACACGTTCTGAACTCGAGTAGAAGTACAGATACTTCTGTAAAAAAAAAAAGACTCAGGTAAAAGTAAAAGTACTGAATCAACTTCTTTACTGCTGAAAAAGTGAAAAAGCACAGGCTCTGAAATGTACTCAAAGTATAAAAGTAAAACGTCGTCCTCTGAAGGACGTTTCTACCAGCCGTTTCTGTGCAAAGCTAACTGACCTCACCGTTTCTCCACAGTCGAGTCTCTGTCTGTCTGTTTTATCCCAAGTCTCTCATGTAGTTTTTAGTTTTTCATCTTGTTAAGTCTTTTATGTCGTTTTTCCTGTCATTACATCTTCTTCATCATGTCATGTCTTTATGTCCTTTACATTGTTTTTTGTCTTGTCATTTTTATCTTCTTGTGTTTTTTACATTGTTTACTAACTATTATGTCTTCTTTGTCTTATATGTCTTTTATGCTATTTTTCTTCTTGTTACATATTTTTCATCGTGTTACATCATGTACTTTTTTTTGTCTTGTTATGTCTTTCTCTATGTCTTTGTCTATGTCTATGTCTTTAAAACATAAAACATAATAAAGTGTGCTTCCTCTGAACTAAATATGATGTGCCCTTTAGAGTGTGCTTCCAGCAGACAAAATGTGACAAAGTGCCCTCTAGAGTGTGCTTCTTAGTGGACACAGGATGATAAAGTGCCCTTTAGAGTGCACTTCCAGTGGACAAAATGTAGTAAAGCGCCCTTGAGAATGCGCTTCCAGTAGAAAAAAATATAATAAAGTGCCCTCTAGCATGCACCTCCAGTGCCCAAAATGTGATAAAGTGCACTTTAGAGTGCACCACCAGTGGTCAACATGTGATAACATGCCCTTCAGAGTGCACTTCCAGTGGACAAAATATAATGAAGTGCCTGTCAGAGTTCACTTCCAGTGAACAAAATGTAACTAAGTGCCCTTGAGAGAGCGCTTCCAGTGGCCAAAGTGTGATAATGTGCATCACAACTTTCAGCATGCTGGTGCCCTTTTTATTTTTTTGCCACCACTGACTGACAATATGACTTCTCAGTTAAGTACAGACACCTTGTGTGTAATTTTCAAAATTTCTAAATATTTGTAATATGTAGTATTATAATAACACAGTGTGTGTACACAGTTTTAACCTGACACGTTCAGGCCTCTGTAGTCACCCTGACAGACTCATGATACCCCGCTGCTCTCCACCCTCTTTCCTGTCTTGATCTCTTCCTTGATGCTTTTGTTCTTCATGAGGTGAGTGACGTCGTG
Organism: Lutjanus erythropterus; assembly: GCF_056507025.1. NCBI lineage: Eukaryota > Metazoa > Chordata > Actinopteri > Lutjaniformes > Lutjanidae > Lutjanus > Lutjanus erythropterus. Next base: position 4,197,399 of record NC_139322.1, on the reverse strand, counting down.
GTCACAGTAAGTTCCGTGTTTTCGCGCTGTTAAAACTACGTTTATAAGTTTACTTGTTACCTTAAACTTATTGTGTAATATGCTGACATGTTCCTGTGTCGTGTCATTTGTGTAAGAGCTCGAGTTTTATGGTCACAAATTGATTGACGGTGGATTTTGTTATTTTCACCTCTTTGCTGTCAGACATGATCCTGCAGAAATATCCACGGACCTTGGCTTCTTCATCACCACACTGGTGCTGTTTGATCCGTTACATCACCGATCAGTTCTCCTCTGGTCAACCGGGATACAGCTGCTGACCTCCGGCTCTCCTCCTCCTCCTCTCGGTGGATTCAAGGAACTCAAACAGGTGCGTTTGAGGTGAGGCAGACAAGGGATTAATGTTTTATTGAGTATATTTTGTTTTGTGTTTTTTTAATCTCACTATTCTGTTTCGTGTTGATTTTATGCTGGTAAAACTACTTGGCCAGAACTTTAAAGGGTCATTAAAATGATAATAATAATAATAACAATAAAAATGAAACCTGTACATTTGTAGAAATAAAGATGCTAACAAGAACCATAAAGGGTTCTTTGGCTTGTCCCCACAGGAGAACCATTTTTGGTTGCTGGGAGAACCTTTTATGAAGATTCCACTTGGTGCCCTTTCAGAGAGTTTTACCTAGAACACAACATAAAGGGTTACACTTAGAACCACCTATTAAAGGTTCCACCTTATACCTTTTGTAAGATATATAGTTCTACAGAGAACCCATCTATGGTTTGACCCCGAACCTTCTCTGGAGGTTCTGTAAAATCTTTCCACCTTATAAGAGTACCAACAAGGACCAACCTAGTTCTACTGAAAACTGTTTTACAGTCCAAGATTTTTACCCAGAACACACACAGAGGGCTCTACTGAGAACCATTTTATATTTCAAGTGGTTTATCTAGAACACACTAAAGGGATTCTACACAGAACCTTTTTATATTCCAAGTGTTTTATCCAGAACACACCCAGATGGTTCTACCAAGAACCTTTTTATATTCACATAAAATATTCATTCATTCATTCATCATCTGTAACCGCTTATCCCTGAAGGGTTGCGGGGAGCTGGAGCCTATCCCAGCTGACACTGGGCGAGAGGTGGGGTACTCTGGACAAGTCGCCAGATCATCGCAGGGCTAACATGTAGACCACCACTCTGTGAAATATACTAAAATAAAATATATTCCCATTCATGAATCACAGGGTTCTTTCACAGTGTGGACCCTGGCACGGAGCTGAGCATACCTGACCCCAAAGTCCAGTTTGTTTGATAAATGTGGGCACTGCGTACCGTGCTGGGGCATGGTTCATTGAGCCGGGCCCGGGCCCGGGCCCATTTGTAAAGGTAGTCTCGAGCATGGTTTGTGCTCGGGCGTGGTCCGCATCGGGTGTGAAAACAACTGGACCCAAACACTGGAGTGGGCCCATCTCGTCCTCTGAGCTGCAAGGCCATTCAGGAAGATGCAGGGAGGCAGGCAAGAGGGTCGTCACTGACAGCGTCCCTCAAATATTAACAATAGTGGTAGAGCCTGAGATCTGTGCCCGAACCCGACAGGACCCAATGGGTTTGGGTCGGGCCTTATTTCTCGCATATTTTATGCGCTGGTTCGGTTTGGTAATAGTAGTAGTACTTTTTTTTTCATTTTTCTCCCCAGTTTAGTTGTTGCAGATTCAATTTTCCCCCAATGTATTGTCCCTGTCACTGCCGACTCTTGCTGTCTGGGACGCAGAGGGAAGCTTGTTAAGGAAAATGTCGGGCTGTAATCGGGTTTGGTCTGAAATATTCTAATGAGGGATGGGTTCGAGTCGGTTTCAGACAGAATTTTGTCGGGCTCAACTTTTCAGGCCCAATTAAAGTTCAAAATAGCAGGCACATTTTAAAGGACATGTTTTTGCCGCTCAGCCTTGCTGCCAATTTTTTCCTAGAGGCCACTTGCAGTATTGCGGCGAAAATTCCCCACCTGCCCAAAAAGCATTTTCCTCCATAGTCCACCATTGTAAAAGAAATACTTGTAAAACTGTTGACAGGACACCTCAAACTACAAAGAAACTCAATTATGACTCTTTCTATGGTGAATTTTTTATATATTTGTAAAACTTTGCCCAAGCTGAAAAAAATCTGTGACATCTCCACTATGTAAAGTCTATGGGCCGAGGAGGAAAAAAAAACAGAACTCTTTTTTTTTTTTTCCTGTTCTGGGGTGTCTAGTTGTAGTTTTAATGATTCAGTGAATATCTGTTTTTCTGTGTATTAGATCCTTGTCCTGTGGTAAATATTCTGTTGCCAAAGGCGGTGGCAGCGTCACGCTACATTTAAGTTAGAAAAAAATATTTAACAACAAATATTTGTCAGATTAATAAAGCAGGATGTGGCCCTGATTGTTCCATATTTGTCTCATCCTACAACAATGACGTTGGTTGACACCCTTACGTCACTTGCGGCGCTGACGTAATCAGATACGCCCTCTCCGCGCTGACCAAAAACATTTGTCCCGACGTTAGCGGTCCGCAGAACCAGACAGCGCTGATTTCTCTCTAATTTTGTTTTTTATTTATAATTTATTAGCGTGAGTCGGCCGGTAGAGGTCTGTGAATATGGTCTGTGGCGGCTTCACCTGCTCCAAAAATGCGCTTTGTTCCCTGAACGTGGTTTATATGGTGAGTGAACAAAATGGATCATCATGCTAAGTTTGAGCTAGCTAAATTAGCTCCGGCTAACTAGCGTTTAAATGAAGGAGCGTAGTGTTAGCTAAGCTAGCTGCTAGTTTAGCTACAGCGCAGACAAATGACTAATGATGTCACCTTTTACTTCACATGCTTCTGTTTGCACTTCACAGATGATTATCGGTATGGACTCGATTCTGTTTATTATATATTAAAAGTTAGGTATTTGTAGTGTCCGTTAGCTTACTAGAATAATAGGTAGAAAGTACCTGCTCTTAGCTCTTCAGCTAACCTCGCTAGCCTGTTAGCTATCGCCATTATGTGTAAGAAGCTCCGTTAGCCGGAGGCCAGCTGACCTAAAATGTGAAATGGACATGCTTGAACAGTTTGTCTCCCACATCATCTCTCTTATCGGTGTCTCTGACTTGTCACAACAAGATTTAATCAGGTCTTGTGTTTGTGTGGCAGTCATGTGAGTTGTGATAGTCAACATTTTGGCTTCAGCTCAGCAGTTAAAATAAACTGTGAGATTATGGTGGTCAAACTGAGATCAAGAAATAGCTAACTCCCTGTACTTCCTGTGCTAGTGAAATTGAGTACATCTGTCTTGTACGTTACCTCTGTTAAGGCTAAACATTGTGAACACTGGCCCTTTATGGTGACTGCTGAGGCTGTAGTCTGTGGTTTGAGCTGCATTAGGTTGGATTGTGTCCTGTAACTCCTTCACATATAAGAAAGAGACAATTTAGAATCACTCTCCGGCATAATGTCCAGCACTAAAGACAGCCTAAAAAGGTACGTGAGGTCACATAAAAATGAGTAGTTACCTTGACAAAGATGTTTAACAAAGTAAAATTAATAATAATTATTAAAACTTTATTTGTATGTCACCTTTAATACAATAATTGCAGCCCAAATACATCAGCTGTGAGAATCAGGTAGGCTAAGTATCAGCTGAAAAAAATTTGTTGTGAATCCTTAATTTCTTTGTCTTGTATCATAACAATTCGATATCTTTGGGTTTTGGACTCATGGACACAACAAAATCAATCTGAAGATGTAATCTAGGGTTGTGGAAAATTGCAGTGGCCATTATTCATTTTACAGACCAAATGGTTTGTCGATTAAATGAGAAAATGACTGTCAGATTAATTATCACAGCTCTAATATTGTGGTATGATATGTTCATCTAGAACATGGTGAACCATAAATGTTGTTGTCATGCTGCATAACTCTGCTGCATTGCAGTTAAGCTTTGAGCTGAGCTTATAATTAAATTGAATTGTGAATGCGTTTGTGCGTCATATTTGCATTCCTCATAATTTTCTAGAGACCGTAATGTACCCACAGTTTAGTTTAGACATGACTTAAATATCAAGTTTTTGAAATTAAACCTCCTGATTGGGTTTGTTGTATCTGCTGTCTTAATTCTTTTAAAGCTTGTCAAGTGTTCACATTTAGGAAGACATTGGAGTGAACGTTGCACAACAGTCACCACAGCAGACAAACTATGCAACTGTCTGTCTGTTGTTGTGACTGTCAAGTTGTTCAGGAGAACGTGCCGCTTCCCCACTTGAAAAGGATTGAGCCTCCTGCCCAGAGGTTTAACTGGACTCTGCTAAAATGACCAAACAGCTTTTGCTTTTTTATTTCTTCTTTTATTTTGCAGGAGCAGTGGTTTAGTTTGACAGTTCAATTTGTTCCATCGGTTTCACTTGTCTTAGGCTTTAGGTATTAGCTATTAGAGGGGCTGCAAATTCTAAGCACTTTCATTAATCAATCATTGGTAGCATTAACAATCAATTAATCATTATTTTAAAAAAATGCGTATATCAGTCAATACCAAATGTGTTTTTTCCCTCCTCAGTCAAAGCTTTATTGCCACAGCAACACAGCCAATGAAATGTGTAAAGAAGTGAAGGACTTCATATTAAATCCTTATACGTGAATATCAGATCACACACACAGAGCCCTCATAAAATAATCCCCTTTTATTTCAAATCTTTGTGGGATAGTAGATTGATTAAGCTTTACTTGATCAGCCAAATTCTTAATAACTGATGAATCGATAATTGGTTAATCGCTATCATCCCAAGCCAATAACCATCAGGGAAAAAACCTTTAATTAAGTTGAAGAAAACAAAATAGAACAATATTTTAAATACTGCATGCTATATGTAATGTATTGCAAATATATTTGTATTGCAAATAAATGTAATATAAAATAAAAATTAGCAGGTAACAGAAAAATAAACACTTCTATGAATATTATGAAAACCCCTCAAAGTGTCTCATTGAACTTAAATTACACGTTAAATGCAAATAAAGTTGCCTACTGGTGTAATTTTTTCCCTCCACATCAGAAAATATAGGAATTTTACTGCATTTTAATTGCTTCTTAAATTAATCATCAACTGTTTTGTTAATTGATTAATTAGTTTGAATTGTTTAAAAAAAAAAAAGGCAAAATTCTCTGATTCTAGCTTCTTAAATGTGAATATTTTGTTATTTCTTTCTGGTCTCATTTTTCACCACTTTCTGACCTTTTAAGGACCAAATAACTAATCAATTACTCAAGAAAATAGCTACATTAATTAATCATAAAAATAATCATTACAAGAAAGGCTTGAAAAATGGATCCAAACGTCTGGACCTACTTTTCAAATTTTGACGGGATTAATGAAAAATGAATCAGCAATGAAAATAATCATCAGTTGCAGCCCTGATTTGAATTAGAATTAAATTAAATTATGCAATGTTTTTAAATTATGTAATTGTTTTAATTTATGCATTGTGAATGAGTGAATATGAATTTCTACCGCAGCTAAAACCACAATGTAATTTAACAGTTTTATCCTTTATTATTTCACCAAATTTGGGACCAAAGTGAAACAGAATGTACTTTAAAATGCAGTTAATAAACAACCAGCGCTGTTTAACGTCACCCGTTCCTACCTAACAAGCGTCAGTTCAAAATAAACAAGCCATCCTGGACAGTAAGCCTGAGAGCTCGCTGTCCCAGTCGCCTCATAGACGTTTTTCACAGCAGCCATATTGATATGAAATAGTCGGGTAAACACAGGTGTAATTAAGGTCCTGTACCTTAATGAGTATGATTGGTAACACCTGTGTTTACACTACTATTTCACGTCAAAATGTCTCCTGTGTGAAAGGCTTATCGCTGACAGAAACACAAGAGACACAGACGAGTCACCCAGCGAGAAAACTTTGGAACATGAACACGTGCCACCGATCCTGTCGACAGCTGAGTCACTGTAACTGTCATCAGTGTGATGATGCTGTAGTTGCTGTGTAGAATGAGGACAGTGACAGCAGTGCGGGAAGACACAGAAAAGACAAGAAAGGACAAATAGTCCCTTTGTGAAAAGACAAATTCTTCTGGGTCAGACGTGACAACACAGTGTTAAGTTTTATTGGTTCCCATTAAAGGGAAAAGTATAACTAATTGTTTTAAGCTGTTGATATTACAAGCAACATCTGAGACCAGAGTTGGCAACAGAGAAGTAGTTACATGCTCGATCTGTTAATGAAATTGTCGGTATTATGTTTTAATAGATAATTTCTTTTGCAGTTAGTTTTTAAGAAACAAAAAAATCTGACAAAAGCTAACAGCAAACTCAGTGTTTTTAATTAGTTTCAGATGATCAAAACGGTAATCGTCGAGAGGGTGACAGTCTTGTGACACAGGGCTGCATGAACAATTAACATTAAAGGGATAGTTCAGATTTTTTGAAGCGGGACTGCATGAAGCAGTCAGTGTATTATATACAACAGCTGGTGGTCGGTAGGGCTCAAGTTTGGAGAAGCAGAGAGGAGTGCCAGTGTAGGAAGGTTAGCGATGTACTGCTGTGGGCAGGGTCAGGAGCAAAATATAATTTGAAGATTATTTTTTGAGCTTTTTAGCCTTTATTTGATAGGACAGGAAATGGGTGAGAGAAAGAAGGGGGGCATGCACCAAAGGGCCACAGGCAGAAATCCAAGCCATGAACGCTGCTGAGGACTCTCAGCCAGTTCCTCCAGGAAGTTGGGTTTGCAAGTTCCACCAATCATAGCAGCCCCTGCAAAAACATCATAGATGCACATCTCAGTGAATTGACTCAGTGTTTTATTGTTTACCTTTTTTTGTATTTTTATTTTTTTTATTTTGTCACGGTACTGAAAAGGACATAATGTTTGTCATTGTTATTGACATTTATATTCTGCTGTTTTTTCTTTATATCTTATAAGTTTGTGCTTGTTGTTTTGACTGAGTTTGAGCTCCAAAAAGATTATACTTCTTTCCCGAGCCCACTTCTGTATTTACAAATGAAGCATATTTTGTTAGGTTCAGGATTACAGAAATTTTTTCTGTTAAGGTTCCTTGGAGCACTCAGGTCAGAGTGCAGGTTTATTCTCCCTGGAACACATTGTTGTAAGCCGAAACAATCAAAACAAGGCTGTGAAATCCTGGCAGGATTGCTTAGTCTCTGTATACGGGGATTTTTTTCTACCAACTGAGCTCTGCAGAATTTGACAACCAAAATAAAATCTGCTGTGATCCACAGGCGGGTCATAACCCAGTCTCTGGGAATGACTGCTCTAAGACACCAAAGTCACATAGTAACACATAAACTAACAGCTGGAGGCGGTGGTTGACCAACAACCCTGGTGTTCTGAGAGGCAGAATGTCTGATTTTGTCTTCAGTGGCTTTGGAGAGAGTGATATTTGGCTGATGTAACAGTGGTTTCCTGTTGGAAAAAGGTGTCTTACAACAAGGTGGAGTGTGAAAATATTCTAAATATAGTGTGGCTAAAATATATTTTGCTGCGGATCCTGTCCACAGCAGTTCATCGCTTAGCTACCTACACCGGTTCTTCTGCTGCTTCTCCAAACTGTGGACATGCTGACCGACATCTACTGTAGATAATACACTGACAATGATGAGTACCTCATATAAACCCCACTTCAAGTAGTCCGAACTATCCCTTTAAAATCTCACTTCTAGTCAGCCTGTTTCTTTCTCTGTGCTCCACCTGCATTATTTATTTGACAAACACTTTAACTTGAGTCATCACAGAGCTCCTGACTGGTGTTTATAGGATAACTGGTGTTTGTGGTACTCTGTGCTGTGACCATGTGATAGCTGTCGTCCATCAGACGCACGCTGCCTCAGCTGACTCTGGTTAACTTTCTTCCCTCTGCTCCCTTCAGCTGGTCGGGCTGCTGCTGATCGGAGTGGCAGCATGGGGGAAGGGGTTCGGCCTGGTGTCGAGCATCCACATCATCGGAGGGGTCATCGCAGTGGGCGTCTTCCTGCTGCTCATTGCCATCGTGGGTCTCATCGGAGCGATGCACCACCACCAAGTCATGCTCTTCTTTGTATCCTTTCCCTGCGGTCGACGTTGACGCCCAAGTTCACAAGATGGTTATCACATCAGTTGCACTGACATGTGATACAACAGTGATGTGAAAATGTGTTTGTGTTGTTGTTGTGTGTCTCAGTTTTTGCACTGTTGTTTCTTTGACCTCTCGCTCTCAGTACATGGTCATTCTTTTTATTGTTTTCCTCTTCCAATTTGGAGTTTCCTGTTCCTGCTTGGCAATGAACCGCGGGCAGCAGGTGAGCAGTTTTTGTGTGTCTCTAATGCTGCATTAATGTTCACTTTAAAGCAACATTATGTAATATTTGTTCTTTAGGGCTTTTTTTGCAATTCGGTGCTCCAGTTTCAGAGTGCAATTCACTTAAACATCCCTGTCATAAATAAGGACAGCTGTACATGATTGATTGATTTCATTTTATTTTAGTGTCATACACAAAAAGTGCACAGTTTCAAACACTTTCCTTTAAATACAAAATTACAGTCCATTTCATAGCTCAGACTTAAACAGAATACTCTGCCTTCTCTCTCAAGCTTGACAAATAAAATCTGCTAAAAAAAAGGGTTCCCTTTTTAAAGCGCAACTCACCTTTCTCATACTGATATAAATAGAGGACATGTGTATGTGTTACAGTTACATTACATCAAATAAGTATGACAGCATAAGATATAATAAGCCAACGAATATTACTAACATGTCCAAAAGTAAGAAGGTCAGCTCGGCATCTGTCAGCCTTTTATTTCACCAAGCCTCTCACCAGTGACTAAAAGCCAGTCTAACATTTATTCTTACCCAGCGGCGTCTTGCTCCGTCACTCTTTTTCACTTATTATCTTCCTCCATTGACGTCCTCTTCCGTCTCTTCACCTCTGCCACAATGTCTCCAGCCACTTTCCCACTTGCCCAGCTCCCCAGCTCCCCAGCTCCGGTTCTAGCATGATGCAGCTCTCCGCCACCGTTCCCCCTCTGCTCCAGGCCTCAAAACTTTGTCCTTGTGGCGGTCCAAGCTGGTGGTGTAAACACCAACACTCCCCTGGTGCTCTGAGAGTTGTCACCATACCAGAATATAAAACTCTTGATGCAGCACTAGCATGAAGAAACGAGTCTCTATACCTCTTTCAGTACCATGGCAGAAAGGGAAAAAAAACACAAAGCAGGATCATTTTGTTCTTAAAAAAAACAAACAACTGGTTTTGCTGCTTGCTACATTTCAGGAAGACTAAACTGGGGTCTTGAATAAGCACTTTATAGCTTCTGTACTGCTGCACCAATACTTTTGACCACCTTACAGTCCAGCAGTACAGCTAACTGTTTACTTCACTGACCATCAGGAAACTCTGTAAATCAGAGAGTTGAGGCAGAGGAGTTTATCCATAAAATATGAAGGCAAAGGTCAAGTTAACTGTGACATATACAATTGTTCAAAGTACAATTACACAGTCAGAATCCGTCTCTGCATTTTACACATCCTGGTGTGGACCAGCTCCAGTTCTATGTCATCACCCTGGTGTGTGCTGAAAAACCTCATGCACTTGTTAGGACCCGGCCAGAGGGGGAATCACAGAGGCAACATTTTCCCCACCGAAGTCTGTGTGGCATCAAAATGATTTTAATGTTGTTCTCTAACTCCTCGTAAAACACACTTTGTTAGTCTGTCCACTCTTCCAACAATCACCAACTCTTGTTATGTAGAATTAAATCCTTAATTTAATTCGACGGAACAAGAGGCCTTACTCAGAACTATTTAAAGGTTCTGCTGACTCTTTATGTGCCTGGATGGTCGCGGCTCTGCTGGATGTTCCCATATCCCGGCTCGTGACCAAAGGCGAGTGGGCCTTTGCTGTCAGAGCCACCAGACAGTGGAACAGTCTCCCCGTCGAGATCAGACAGGCCACATCATCAGCTTCTTTTAAATCCTCACTTAAAACCCTTTTTAAAGGAAGGCGTTTATGAATTGTTAATTGAAGTCAGTGGGTTTTATCACTCTGCTCTGGCCATTTTAATTTTGTTAACTCATTCTATCCTTCAAACTTTAGTGATGTTTTATCTTTCCCTTCTTACCTTCTGTGGTTTTATCTGTGCTGTTTCTTTGCTTTGGGTGTTTTTATTGTTCCTATTTTTTGTGAAGCACTTTGTAACCTCGTTAAGAAAAGTGCTATATAAATTAAGTTTATTATTATTGTAATTCACCGTGTGAAAACGGTGCAAAGAGTCTGAGTCTGCAGGCTGTTTCCCTCTCACTCCTCAGCACAGTGTGGAGCAGCATCTGTCGCTCTGCAGAAGATTATATTAGCAAAATAAAATGACAAATAAGACCCAAGAAAACCAGCCTGTGATGGATTCATCCCATCGTCGATCGGCGTTATATTCATCCAGTCACCCTATGACATAATGTTGCTTTAAACATACCAAAACATATTTTTGTCTACATACATTTTTAACAAGACTTTGGCTTCATTTTATTTTCTTATTGGCTTTTCCAGGAGACGCTTTTGAACTCTGCTTGGGGAATGTTGGACAATAAGACCAAGATAGACCTGGAGAGCAAGCTGAACTGCTGCGGGCTGCTCAACGTCACGGCCAGTCGGACACAGTTTGACCAGGACTTGCAATACTGCACCGCTGTAAGTCTTTATTATCAAATGTTTTTATTGTTACACCCATCAGGAAAGACACTATTTCTTTATATAAAATCAACAGATGCAGACTTGAGTTGCTGCATAATTAAACAGTATTTTGTGTCTGTTTCATTAAGATTACAAAGAGCCAAATGTTGATCTATTCACTTGCATCATAGATAAATATAAATATGGCAGTTTCTTAGTGTATTTCCAGTTACACAATATCTCCCACTCAGATGCTGTGACATAAGTGTTTCCCTTCAGCAGAATATGTTAAAAGTAGGCCTCCCTGTAGTTCTCAGAATAGATTTCGGTAGCTAATACTGGTTTAGCTCACAGACCAGTGACTCATCCTGCTCAAGACTAAAGGCCTTTTTCTTCCGTTTTTTTCTGTCTTTGACTCCAGTCATGCAAAAAGAAAGGTTCCTGTTACACCTGCGGGGATATGATGCTGAATCATGCAACAGAGGCTCTGAAGATCCTCGGGGGCGTCGGACTCTTCTTCAGCTTCACAGAGGTGAGCGTCCAGTTCCCAAAAAACATACATCTGCAAACCATCTGCTCATTTAGAGTCTCTGAGATTTTTTTTGAGCTAATCATCCAGTAAACAAGGTCCTTGTTCCTCTGAAAGGCTAAGCCCCGCCTCCAAACAGCATCTGTCCAGTCATACCACAGCAATCGTAACTAGGACTGTCAAGCTTTCCATTTCTTTCCATGTTGTTGGAGGTTCTTAAAAGGGTGATACTCAACATTTCATGAGTCTGGTCTTTGTAGTCCCTCAAAGACGTGAAACATAAGAGCATGCATGTGGTGAATGGATTAGACTCTGTCTTTATCTGCTCGAACATAAGCTGCAAAACGTTAGCACGTCCAGCTAACTACTGCTAGCTTACTAGCTGCAGTAACTTTACCTCCAGACAAACTTGTTAGATCCCACTGCCTCTGCATTTGTTCTGTGGGGGTTTGAGGAGGAGGATGTGGGGTCGACAACGATGCATCTCATCTGTCTCAGGTCCCGGTCAGGTTAGCTTAGCTCTTATCCCAGCTGTCCTTTATGGTCTGACCCGTCTCAAGGTTTGCTGCACTAATCGTGGCCCTGCGCTTCCTTTTTGTGTATTTCTGTCATCTGTCAAGTAGATATACCTGCTGTATTTCACCATCCGACCAATGTTTACTGAGATGTGAGCTAGCTTTAGCTTCAGTTACATCTGTTAGCTAACTTTACATAAACACTTTCACAGTGTTCTTATAGTAAAACGTGTCAGATTGGAAACATTAAAATATCAGCTGGAGACGGACTTCTCAGACAATTCAAGGAGTCGGCTGCACATGTGAAATTTGCTTGTGAGAGTCATTTTAGCCGACAAAATCCAACGTCATCAGCTAGAAATGAAAAGCTGATTGTGTTTGCTTCTTCGTGGAACCACTGACTTCATGCTTCAACAATTACGTCCAATTTTGATGTGAAATCTGCCACTGTTCTCACCGTAAAATGTGTACATGCAGTGTGAGAATTGAAAGGTTAGCAGGCGTAGCAACAGTAACTAAGTAGGGCGGGGCTTAGTGAGGGGTCAGTGAGGGGTCAGTCAGTAAACTTGTTCCTCAAGGATGAAGTAAATCCAAACTTTTTGGGTCGAGTTAGACTTTGGTGAACACTGATGCACAGATTTGTGCCGTTAACCAGTAACAAACTGTCTTGACAGCGCTGACCTCTGAGGGAACATGGAGTCAGAAATGGAGGAAGCTATCGTAGATTATTAACTGTGTTGCAACATCCATTTTGTCCGAATATAAACAGCTCAACAAAAGAAGGACGCAGACAGAATGAACATTCATGACAGTTAGGAGACAGGAGTCGATGGTTGAATACTGTGTGAACCAAATATTCTCTTTTCGTGAATCTGAATTAGACATTCCACAATGAGGAAAGTTTCCCACCGGGTAATAAACTCATGAAAACAACTAATTGCACCAGAGATTTTACAATAAAAGATATGAGCAGTGATGCTCTCTGTGACATCAGAGTGTTTACTTCGATCTTTCGTGTTAGATCTAGGGCTGCAGCTAATGATTATTGTCATCATCTATAGATCTGCTGATCATTTCTCAATCAGTCGATTAATTGTTTAGTCTATAAAACATTGGAAAATGTTGAAAAATGTCAATCAGTGTCTCCGAAAGCCCAGGATGACGTCCTCAATTGTCTTGTTTTGTCCACAACACAAAGTCATTCAGTTTATTGTCAGTGAGGAGTAAAGAAACCAGAAAATATTCACATTTAAGAAACTGAAAGTACTCAGAAAGATTAATCAATTATCAGAATAGCTGACGGCTAATTTAGTTATCTTATAATCATGTCTTGTTACATCCTTTTTGTCTCATTACATGCTTTCGTCTTGTTATGTCGTTTTCATCTTTTGTCATTTTTGTCTTGTTACATCCTTTTACGTCTTGTTTCGTTGTTTTCCTCTGATGTCTTGTTACTTCACTTTCATCCTGTTGCATCATTTCCCTCATGTTACATCTTGTTACGTCGTTTTGGTCTAGTTCAAGGAATCTTCTTTTCTACGTGTTCTTGTCCATTTAGGCTGAAATCGGTCTTGATGTTGGGATGGTGGTGGAATAAAAATAATCAATAATTCCTCTGAAATGCATTAAAACTAAAGTAATGAGCCTGTAGTGAAAATGTAGAGCAGAAAATACAGATATTTGTGTTAAAATGTTGAAAGTAAAACTTACACAGTAACAAAGTATTTGTACTTTGTTGCTTTCTCTCTCTGCTTGTAATAATCCATGGGTGAATTATGCTGTACTGTGTGACCAGGCTTCATCTTTTTTTTTTTCTTCAACAGATCCTGGGGGTGTGGCTCGCCGTGCGCTACAGGAACCAGAAGGATCCACGAGCGAACCCAAGTGCTTTCCTATAGTCTGTTCCCATGAACGCAGCGCGGCGCCGTAGATGCAGTTTCAGACACACTGGTACACATAGAATCATCAATGCACATCTAGAGGCAGACACTCAGGCATACGATAACAGAGCCACAACAACCAACCACCCAACCAACAGCAACAGCACAGAATGGACGAGCGCATGTACAGTAGCACCTGACAGAACACTGAGAACCGACACACACAGCTTCACCTGAGACTGAGACACTCCCAACAAACCCGTCACCTGTCCAGAAATGACGCCGGAGCTCGAGCTGGAGGACCTGGATACTCGAGTATGAAAGGAATCGCGCGTCAGCACCAAGAAGTGTGACTTGTTGGTGTCGCGGCCCGGCCTTGATTTTGAGTACCAGATCTCCCGATTGCGGCCCGCCAAGTTTCCAAGCGATGAGACATCTCTGCATGTGTCCTCCGCCTGCACAGACAAACAGCCTCCTTTGTTGTTGATTTCATTCCTCGCACCAACCAAATGACTGTGCAGTGTTTCGACGAATAACTTGTATGCACCTTGAAATTTTTCCTCTCGTCTCTAACGTTAGTGCCACCACTTAACGACAAATATATTCCTCTGGTCAGTGCTATCGGTGATGTGTACAACTGTAAACCCAAACATGTCCAGGGTTTGTTCTTAAAGACACGTACAGGACATGTGTTGTAAAGTAGTTTTTGAATTGTATGTAAATGTTTTTTTTTTTTCCCAGATGCCACAAATGCCGGGATTAAACAGGATTAGGTAGCAAGAATAGATTTTAGGTAGTTGCTAGTCATTCGGGTTCAAATATTTATGAACTGTAACTGAGCCAGCTAACTTTTAACAGTCAGAGATATTAGGATGCCAACGGACTGCAGCCTTGATGTTGTACATACTCTTTTAGAAGTTCATTCTCGATGGGTTTGCCATGTAGTTGCTCCTCTAGTCGGGAGGTTTGCCTGCATATTTGAGGTCTGCGAAGGCCACAATAATCCACCCCTCCTGTATTTACTATGTTCCTTTGTGTCGCACAGTGATGTTGCTTAGTATTCTATAGATTCTGGTAGTAGAGACGTGGAGTCGGGTACGTTATCATTACCTCCTGTGTAACTGGAAGAAAACACAAAAATGTACATTTTAATAAGTGCGGTTTGATTTGAATTAATTGGGTGAATTTGGCCAAAACTGCTTCTAACAACAAGGGCTGGGTATCGTTTTAAAAAAAAAAGAATATCTGTACCTTTAAAGGGGAAAAAACACCACTTTTCATGTGGATGCAGGGTTTAATTTTTTTTTTTTTTTTTAAATTAAAGAGTGCTTCTGCTGCAAAATCTCTTCTTCTTGCATCCAGTGATGTCACGGTGATGTCACTGGTGTTAAGGAAGAACTACAGGCTGTTTCAGCTTAGATTTTTAGTCCACCTCTGGGTTGACAGGAGCGGAGATAGATGAGTGTTTTTCTCACCTAACACTATGTGTTTTTTGGCAGCAAAATTATACTTATAAGCTAGATTGGTGATACACAGCAACGTGGGCGTGGGAGGTAGGAGCTCATGTGCAATGCATCCTGGTATATGTAGGCATTGCCAGCACAGCTCTGTCAATACAGCAGCACTGAAGAATTTTATTGCTTCAATTTAGCATCAACACTAACTGGACGTCCACATGTAAAAGTGCCAAATTTTCCCTTTAAAGTGATAAAAGTACCAACAGGATACTTCGTTTGATGCTCATCGTGTGAACAGAAGCGTTCTTGAAATAATCCTTCAAGATTTCACGAATGAAGACAACACAAGCGTCTCGTACAGCCGTGCTTTTGAACGTCTTGTCCGTCAAATACGCCGCGCTCAACTTCACCACATCACAGACTGTGTGGGCTGGAGCTGCTGCAGTAGAGGGCCAGTCACACTTGGCATTGAAGGGATAGTCTGGATTATTTGAAGTGAGGTCGTATGAGTTACATACCGATCAGTCAGTGTATGAAGTACAGTGGATGGTGGCCTGTTTGGAGAAGCAGAGACATGGCAGTGACAAAACGTATGTTAGCCAATTAAAAAAGGTTCACCCAAAAAAAATTCACTGTTAGTTTATGTGTGCACTATATCTAGAATATTTTCACCTCTTCACCTTGCTGTCAGACAGCCTTTTCAGACGGGAAGCCTCTTTTATATAAGACAAATATCGCTCTCTCCAAACCAACCAAACTCCATAGGCAAAATCAGTAATTTTTCCTCGCAGAACATGGGAGTCGCTGGACTACTGCTTTCTCAATTGTTTGTTTGTGTGTGTGACTTTGGTGAATCTAAACAAACCGTTTAAAACATCAAAATCACACAATGAGAAACATACTAACAGACTGAGGTAGCGGCAGGTAAACATCTCCTCTGTGCTGTCAGGTAAAATGACTGATTTCACCTGTGGAGTTCGGTTGGTTTGGAGAGAGCCATATTTCACTTACACAGCAGCAGTTTCCTGTCAGAACAGGCTGTCTGACAGTGAGGTAAAACTGTTGAAATATCCTAAATACAGCATCCACTTGAACTAATATGGATTTTTTTTTGTCTAACCCTGTCTACAGCAGCACATTGATGAGCTATTCCTGTAAATTAAATAACACTGATTGGCTACATAAAAACTTAGATTTAGTCATTTTTTTCTTGATCTGGGTACAAACAGGATCAAATCCAGGTATCATTTGACTGGAGACGTTTGAATACTGCTTGGTACAGTCGAGTATCGATACCCAGCCCTCATCACAAACGTAAAAAGTTTTGTTTTTATAGTGCTAATTGTGAAAATGTTTTCTCTTGGTTGCAATTTTTTTCTTCTTTTTAAAAAGAAATATTTTGAAAGAATTATTCTTTTGTGGAATTATTATGTTGTTCTCTGTTGCCATCAGTTTTTTGTTCATCAGTGTTAAATGCTTTGTTAAAAAAAATAAATAAATAAAAACTTGTTTAAATATTTTCAGAATCTATTTAAGTTAAGTTTGATGATGCACATTAGTCGGCTAAAGTTATGTTGTAGTTTTGATGCCGAGCTCGATGTTGGACATCATCACCTGTTGATAAAATCAAAGCTCATTAATTCTCTCTTTTTAAGATGTGTTCTCTCTTTTGAATTGCTTTTAACTTAAAAATGACTAACACTAACTGTAATTACATGTCTTACTTGAACCTGTCAACTTGGCTGATGTGGATTTCCTGCTGCTGATTTGGAGTCATCGCTGGTGTAGACAAACGTTTTGACAGATCTTAAGCATTATTATGCCAGATATTACACTTTGAATTTGTGTGCACTTGTTCTCCAATTGTATCTTGAATTTTTGAGACTTAATTTTCCAAATAATAAAACCTTCAATTGGAAATGGTTTCCCTCTGGACTTTGTTTCACTTTTTACAGTATCAGTCAGTGTTTTTTCTTTATTTTTTTAAGAAATGGTTCAGATTAAACCAAAGCTGTCATCGAAGCAAAAGGTGCCTATTTTGAAGAATGTTAAGAAAACTTTTGCACATGTGTAAGTCATACATGGAGGATGACTGTGGGTCGACAAATCAAAGCAAAAAGTCTTGCACATCTTTTTCTGCACATACAATCAAAGATTTAATTATAATGATGATATTAAATCTCTGATTGCAAGTGCAGAAGACAGTCTCAGATTCTTAAAAAGAAAAGATTTTCCTTTGTTTCACAACATAATTTCATATTTCATAGTTTTGATGTCTCCGGTATTAATCTACAATATAGAAAAATAATAAAACTGGAAAAATGAAGGGTGTCTTTTAAAAAAAAAAAAAAGCACACTGAATGGTGTAATTGTGTTATTGTGTTTGTTTTGGGGTCAGTTTGAGGCTTGATAACAAACTGTGAGATTACACTCAAAAATATAATGCAACACTTCTGTTTTTTCTCCCAGTTTTCATGAGTTGAAGTTAAAAAAAGAAACCAAATCCCAGACTTCTTCTGTGCAAACAAGAGGTTTATTTCTCTCAAATTTTGTGCGCAAATTTCTTAAAATGTGTTTGTGAGCACTTCTTCTTCGTCAGGATCATCCATCAACCTGACAGGTGTGACACATGACTGCATGATGTCATAGACTGGTCACAAAGCTCACTCTAAAATGTGATGTTTTATTATTAAAAAGACATTTATTAAGTTTTTTTATTGACTCATGACATACATGTACACATACATATATATATATATATCCACACATCCTACATCTTTAACCCTTTCCAAATCAATTAATTATCAATCTAAAGTAAATCCTCAGCCTCAATCAATGTCAACCACCATTACCACCCATCAATTTTTACTGCACCTTATCTTGCAGCACAGATAATATGCAGTTCTTCTTCTGCAGCATTGACAGAAAAAACAAAAACAAAACAAAACTACAAGCAAACAAAACACATACATTTTTAGTTTAAGTGAGACAAAATGTGAATTAATTATGAAAACATTTACATAATTATAATGTTAAAATATTTACCCTGCATTCCAAATCTTTCTTTTAAACAATTAGGACAAACTACTTCCTCATAACATGGCGCCTTGAACTTTGACCCTCTTGCTCACACACCCATCACAAAGGATTATGGGTCAGAAAAGTCAGAAAAAAACATGTTGACTTGCAAACTGTAAAAATGCGAGTGGATGCAGGAACATCCTGGTCAGTTTTTTTGCTAACCACATTTTATGTACTGTGGGTGCGTTTCGTCTCTGTGAAGTGACCGCACAGCGTGTTCAGCCATGTTAAAGGGATAGTTCACCCAAAAATAAAAAATGGAGCCTTGGATTACACCAGATGAGAAGCATGGAGGCATTTTCTGATTTTATTCTGTTGGTTCTTTATTTTATGTTTGAAAACTGCTCACCATTCACTTCCATTCTTTGGGAGATTCTGCAGCGCTGTTTTCCTGTGAAACTCCAGCAGTGTTTTGTGGACTAAAAATAACTAAAGCTGACCCTCAATCAGCATGAGAGTGAGTGACTGAATTTTCATTTTTGGGTGAACTATCCCTTGAAGTAAGACTCGAGACTGTAAGGTCTAACATGACCACGCTGGGACAATAAAGACATTTTAATTGATTTAAAAGAGAGTGCCTTGGAGGGTTTTTTTTTTTTGGTGATTTTTTGGGTAAAAATCTGTAGCCTATTCACCAAATAAAATAAAATAAAATAGAATAAAATATAATGATGTAAAATATTCAAAATTACAAAACATTTAAACAATTAATGGTGCCTTTTCCTCTAAATTTTGCTGTGGCTATGTGGACCCTCCATAGACCAGCTGTGGATCCCAAATACCCCCTCTCATAAAAAAGTCATCTGGGGAAATATGCAATAAAATTGTGCCTCCAGACAGATATTTCTGTTTGTCTTTATTTGGCCGGTTCTTTTGGGAGTTAAGGTTGCAGACCTCTGTATCAGAGAGAAAGCACGAATCTCAAAACCTCTGTAACTGGATGAACAGCACTACAAACTGAGGAAAAAAACATATAGTTTAGATTTTTGGATGAACTGTCCCTTTAAGAGGAATAAACCCTGTCTGAGCTCTTTTATTTCAACTCATTAAAGACGGAGAAAAAAAAAAGATATAAAAGTGTTGTATTTGTGTTGAGTTCATGTTTTCAGAGTTCAGGTGTGATGACACTGAAGTTACGACACGTTTCACCACCTGATGGCAGTAGAGAGTCTGCGCTCCTCTGTGCACCGCTGACTGTTATTTCAGGCCGCTCTGATTTGGATAAATACCTCAGGACAAGCAGGGAATTTATCAGCCGTGTGTGTGTGTGTGTGTGTGTGTGTGTGTGTGTGTGTGTGTGTGTGTGTGTGTGTGTGTGTGTGTGTGTGTCTTCTTCCTGCGACTCTCGTCACACAGACCGACTGTGAGCTGAAGGTGGAAGACATCGACATGGCAGCTGTTAAAATTAATTCACTTGGAGCAGGAGGTTTTGATTCCCTGAGATATTCCTTCAGAAGGCCATTAATCCCTTCAGCTGGGACGAGTCCAGTGATGTGTGGGTGTGGGGGTGCTGGGGAGGGGGGGGGGGCAGAAGGAGAGCTCAAGAACACTCAGATCGGAGAACAGAGAGAACACACACACACACAGATGAGGAAATTATCCTGATACCTTTGAATCAAGGTTGTCCTAAATGAGGATAAACTGCTCCTCTGCCCTCGTCCTAATGGCCCATGGCAGACTGTCACCGTGGTTACGCCTACCCCCCCCACACACACCCCTTCGAGAAAAGGCGTGACCTAATCTGTGGCGTCGGAGAACCCTGCCGGGGAACACCTGCAGGCTCACTTTCCTGAGACGCAGGAACATTTATGCAAGTGAAATGTGCCTGCTAAGGGCTTTAGGTCTTCAGTGTTTCCGCTGCACTCTTGCAAATAAAGAGGCCGCGGAGAACCACGACGGGTTCTTCGGCTCGTCCCCAGAGGAGAACCCCTTTTTGGTTCCTGGAAAAACCTTTTAGGGCCTTTTCCAGTTCAAGAACCTAATTTTGAATAGTTCTGAGCATTTCCACCACACGAACTGGTGAAAAGTTGGTTCCCAGCTGGAACCAAAAAATAGCAGGTTTTCCTTTGGAACGAAAGTGAGTGTGTCATGTTCTACAGGTCGCTGCAGCACCCTTTATTAATCACGGTTCCACTCAAAACTGGTGGAAATGAAGACTAGTTCACTAGATATCACCAAGGTTCCAAGGATCTTGAGCAGAACTGGAACAATAACCAGAGTTAATGTGGTGGAAAAGAGTCTTTAAGGTTCCACTTGGAACCCTTTCAGATGGTTCTACCTAGAAGCCAACATAAAGGGTTGTACCTAAAGCCATCTGCAAAAAATTTCACCCGGAACCCCCTATCGGAGGTTCTAAAGGAGAACGCTTCTGTGGTGTAATGGTTCCACCCTCAACCATCTCAGGGGGTTCTACTCAGAATCCTTCCACCTTGTAAAGATGCTAACAAGAACCCACACAGGAGGTTATACCAAGAACCATATTATATTCCAGGGGCTTTATCTAGAACCCACCCAGGGTGTTCTACAGAGAACTCCTTTATATTCCAAGAGATTTGTCTAAAACACACCCAGGGGGTTCTCGCACGAACCCTTCTATAATCCAAGGGTTTTATATGGAACCCACCCAGGAGGTTCTGCTGAGTTCTATATTCCAGGGGTTTTATGTTTAACCAACCCACGGTTGGTGGGTTTTATCTGAAATTCCAGAGTTAGTTAAAGATTTCAACGATCCATGAAGAACTTGTTCTTCCAAAAACAGTTCGTTGGATGAAAATGTTCCCTGAGTCTTACAAAGGACCCTTTCTTTAAAAAATGGTTCTTCAGAAGCTCATAGTTCTGGGTAGAACCTCACCCCCTCAGGAGGAACCCATTTTGGAACCCGCCTTTGTGAGAGTGTGGCTGGGGACCAATATTTTGGAAGCTGCATCCCCCCATCCTGTCAGCGTGTTCTCCTGAGGGCCCGGTGCCAGTCCCCTCCCTGTGATGCTCGTCCATATGCCGGGTGTATTAAGCTCGGAGAAGCTGTGGAGAATCGCACCAACAGGGACGGCCATCTGTCCTCTTACAGATATAGCATGGACTCGAACGAAGGCAGGATCTTAAAACATTTGGTCCGTTATATCACAGCGCCATGATGAATGGAGACGCTCCTATAGGCACGACTATGTATAGATGTCAGCAAGGGGCAGGACGAGGAGACGTCCAGGCCAGAGGGGACAAATAATTCAAGTTTCTTATAATAGTCCCATTTCAAGTAGTGAAAGAAGTGTTCAGTAAAAGATGAAGTAAAAGTACCAACACTTAACTATAAAAATACTCCGTTATATTAAAAATCTGTGACTATTCTCTGTTCAATTATCTTGCACGATTATCAATATATAAATTGACAAAAACAAGCCACGATGAGATCAGCTGCTTATAACTGTCAATTGTCTATAAAAATGTATTTATATACTGTAAACTTTAGCCTGTTGTTCTAAAAACAAAAGCCCACTGCTGTGAAAATACACACTCTGGAGTTCCAGTCTCACTGTCTGCCAAACCCTATTAACATTTTCCTCAATTTAACACATATAAATATCTGCTCCTTCCAAAAGATTATTTATAGTAATATTATAACTCAGAAACAGACATTTATTCATTTAGCGACCATTCAGCATTAGTTTGAACTCTGACTGACGTTAAACAGGCAAACAAAAACACATGTTAAGGTCCAGAATAAACATTTCAAAGGAGAACAGCTGTAGCGTTGTTTATTACAGTGAATATATCACAGATTTCTCCTTTAAATGCTGTACTTAAATGTGTTTAATTACTTTCCTCCGCTGATTGCTTCCATTTGTGCTGATCATCAGTTCTCAAACAGAAAATGTGTTTTCCATAACGCCTCCTACATCAGCAGTGTGAGTCTCCTCAGACACATGAGGGAACTGGTCTGAACTGGACCGTGGAGGACAAACCGGTGTGGTTTTAATGGGTCTGTATGAACGTGGATCAAGATTCTTCTCACAGCTCAGCGAGGACAAACAGGAAGGCGAATCATTCTCATCAGTGAAGGGAGACAAACAGGTCAATATGGCCTATCAATAATGAAACAGAGCAGGGATGCATGTTGTTAGTCGTCAGATTGAAGGGCAGCGCAGGTTCTGTAGAGAGTTAATCAGAGCACTCGAGTCTGAAAGTGGTGCTTTACTTCAAAATGGCACTTAATTTTTTCACACCACTACTTCCACGTGACTTAAACGTGTCACATGTCTCTGCTATTTGTAAACAAGAATTTGGACTTTCACTGGCTGGTCAAGGATCTTTTTTTTTCATTGTGAGAGTCAGAAAAAGTCTAAATTTGCTGAATTGTTAAAATTAATGACGGACATTACCTCATTTGAATCTCCAATCAGAAAGACTAATAATTAACCAGCAAAGTTTAATAAAGTTTGGTCTCTTTTTTTTTGTAATGCATCTGAGGAAAGAAACACACCAGGAAGTAAATATTCCTACTATTTTATAATGAAAAATGTGTGACACATATATGTTGTGTTTATGTGGTATTTTATTTACCTCAAGAGGAAAATATTGTATTATATTTATTTTATACATGTATGAAATATATATAACTTATGAAATCTCTTGATCTACTTTTATTTTAAAATTTCTTAACTTGCGTTGTGTCAGAAAACACCTTTGTCGCAGACAAAAATTCACAGCTTCAAACAATTAAAAAATGTTCAGAAGCCTTCGAAATATAAAACTAACAATACCTACTGATCACATATTTGTAAAAATGTAATATTATAATCGTCTTTGTTTTACAAAATGGCTGCTCACTGATGATGTGAAATGAAAAAAAAAACCCAGTCATCTCCGTCAAATGTTCAATCTTATGGAGTTAATTTAAATAAATAAATATAAGTCAGTGCCCACTCGGGCCACCCAGTCAAAAAAGTCTCTGTGACTTTAACTGTTTGGGTGGTGGTTGTAAGTAGGTGGTTAAAGTTTTAGCTTCAACAACTGAAACACTAACATGTGGCATTTTTTTGTTTGTTTGTTTGTTTTTGCTTAAATAGTCATTTAGTATAGTCAATAGTATTTTGAGTAGGTGGTTAAAATTTTAGCTTAAACAGTTGAAACACTGTACGTAGGTGGCTAGGCTTAGGTGAAATATTGTAGTTAGTTAGCTACACTTTTAGCTTCTGAGGTATATTTTACTGGTAAGATGGTTGAGTTCATGTGTAGAATGGGCCTACAGATCATACAATCTCTAACCTTCTCTAATAATTCAGCATTTCTTTGTCCTCGGTGGCCTCAGAGCCATGTATTTCCCTTTTTGGGTATCATGAAGGTACAGTTCTTTGCATCGATCCATGTTGGGAGATATGTAGAGATTTAAGAAGGTGAAATCTAAACAATGTACCTTCTGTCTCCTTTTAAGGGTCTGAAATGTTTACATTGCAGGAGGACATGGGATGAGCTCATGTCCCACATAGTCTTTGTGTAGTCTTATTGGATATTAATTATGTTTATTGGATAATAATGAGGTTGGGAACGCCTTATTGTCACAAATGCTTTAAAAACCGTAGACAGATCTCCATGGTTTGGGAATCTTTGTGACTTTTTATCCAGGGGTTCCTCTTTACAGCTGTGGACATCATTGGACTGAAGATTCCCCACTGTACTGCAGACAGTTGTTTCTGATGCTTGTTCAATAAATTCATTGAAAGAACATCGGCGGTGTTTTTGACTTTTTCCTCTCACCTCAATATTCAACACTTCCTTAAAATGTTGTAAGTAGCTATGTAAAATGTTAGCTTAGTTGATGTACAACAGGTAGCTTAGGGGAAATACTGTAAAACGCTAGTTAAAATGTTATCTTTAAGTAATGGTTAAACCATTGAAATTTTAACTTGGTTGAAAAAGTGATGTGCAGTTCACATATTTTAAAGTAATAGACAATTCAAATAAACAATTGAAATTCTAAAATTAATTGATAAATAATTGAAATACTGCAGCTAAAAGTAGGCTAGGCTAACATATAAACAGTTTAAATGTTCAAAGTCTGCCTCTTCAACATAACCTACATATTGAGAATTTTATTAAACTGTATTAATTGTTATAGTGTTCACTTTTATATAATTTATAGAGTTCAGTAAGATCCTGGTTTCAATCCATTCAAAAGATCACATTTAGAGGATGACTGGTAGTGCTGATGAGGGATATCTGAGCTCATCCGATCATGCTGAGGGGATGCGTCATAAAGGGAACCAGCAGATGATAAAACAAATGAGGAAAAGGGTTTTAGCATAAGTTAAAAGAAACGAGAGGAGAAGGCGACAGGATGAGGTGAGGATTTACAGAACATTAAACAGAAATATGACTTCCTGGTGAGCAGACGTGAAATCTTCCTCTTATAAATCTTGGGAAAACAAAGCAGGATGTTCAGTCTTTAGGATGCAGACACCATTAGCATACATACAGACTTAAAAAAAAACAAAAACAAAAAAAACGATCACCTCATTAGCATTTACCACCAACCCTCTCCCCACACAGAATCATCATAAAATAACCCTCCTACACAATGTACCATCATGCTATCATATAGCCTACCTACACTTGCAGAGCAGATTATTCCTAAAGTAGGTACCAGTGTTAATGTATGTTGGTCAAATCATGCTTATTAGTGTTAAAAGATAAATTCGGTTGCAGCGTTTTTTTTTTTTTTTATGTCATTAATTCTCATTGCAGGTTAAATTTATTGTCCTGCTGACATGATGGTCAAAACCTATTCACAAACAATTAGGCTGCTCTCATGACCCCAGTTTGATCAATACGACTGAGCTCAGCCCATACATACAATATTATATGTTTATATATATTTATATATAAGAGAATGGTGCATGATAGCCAACGTATGGCACTGCATCTCAAATCAAGTGTTATGCTCAAAATAAATCCATATCTGTAACAAGCAGAGTGTGAAAAATCAATCAGGATCGATGTGACAGGGGATTTTGTGGGAAGTGTTGCTCTGGAGGAGACGGCGGACTGTGAGAAATAGAGACAGAGAGGTAATAAAGCAGCTTCTTCTCACTAAACTGCAGATTAAAGTGACCTCTGGACCGGTGCCTCTGATGGGTCCCTAATTACCTCGTCTCTCGACGCCCTGATAAACGCCACTGAGACAGTTTTCCCTCCTCTGCTGTTTACAGCTTCAAAATCTGACATGGCGACGCCTGTGGCGCGCACGTACAAGTTTGACGAGAGGTTTTGGCTGCTCTGCCGTCTGTATTACAGGAACCATAGTGTCAGAACGGTGTCGAGTAATGGCTGAAGGACGAGGGGTTCTCCAACCCAGACCCTGATACTTCAGCAGCAGCGGCGCAGAGATGGACACAAAAAGTATCTTATTACAAATTACAAATACTTGCTCATCAAATGTATCAAAATTAAAATAAGAATTAAGAGAACAAAAATTTTTATCTTAGCTTAGATGAAATACTGCAGGTAGCTGGGTAAAATTTTATCTTAGTCAAAATACTGTAGCCAGCTAGAATTTTAGCTGAGGTGAAATATTGTAGGCAGCTAACTAAAACCTGAACCCAACCCTCGTTAGCAAACCTCGCCCCGTTTATGAGAGTGTGCTCATGTCTACATTGGGAAACCCCGGGTTGACTGACTGAGTTGATAACCAGCTTCATGTGACTGCTTCTCATTGGTCGCCTTTGTTTGGTTTAGTCGAGCCACATCACTTAAAGACACCTTGATACCTGCTTCGGAGTCCAGGGCCCTGGATTGGGTGGAGACATTCACCTGTCAGAACACAGGGGCGGAGTTTAGAGAAGGAGGAGGTTATGAAACACGTGGGAGTCTGTGTCCCTGCTGCCACTCCAGTCAGTTTGTTTGAGCTTCTTGTTTCTATACTTTGAGCAATGACATGATATAAAGTTAATGTGTATATTTGACTTTCTAACAGACCATCATGTTCTGGGGGCTGTTTGATTTACCTACCTGAGTACACCAAATTGTTTGAAGCTCACCATGCACTGTGTTGGAGTTACTTATCTGTGAGATGAAGCTAAACATGTAAGTAAAGACAAACTGTTTAATATGAGGAGAATGTGGTTGTATATGACCTGTTTCTTCGATAGTAGGATCCCAGTAAAGACCATCCCGTCTCCAGTCACTCAATAAATGGTTAAAATTTAGTTTAGTTTGGTTGGTTTGATTTAAAAAGGACAGTGTGCAGTGATCATTTACAACAAATGAAAACATGGTTGCACCAGACACTGATTTTCATCTGTAGTCCTGCACATAACAAGTAGACGCAGTAAATAACATTTAAAGTGCAGGCTGCACAATACAATTTACTGTAAGAAATACACGATAAACAAAGTTATCAGCACGTTTCCACAAGAGTAACACATCTATGTACCTGCTGACCTCTAACATCTACCTAAGATCAGTGCTGACAAGACAAGAAACTGTGATTACTTGTGATATTATAAATTATTATAAAATAAATTATTATTATCATATAAAAAGTCTAGAGGTTCTATGGTCCAAATTATAAATATACAGTCTTTTTTCAAATTGCCTTTTTTGGTGTTTTGCTATTATTTTGTAAGTAGGCTGCTTTATTCTGTAGAATGTGGTAGTTTTGCTGTTTTTTTAATCTATTGTTGCTGTTGTCTTGTTGTTTCTTGTCACTATTTTGTAAGTATTTTCTCTCGTAACGTGTGTTTGTGGTATTTTTTTTATTGTTGTTTTATTATTATTTTTCCTAGGGCTGAAAAATTAATTGCAATTGCAATAGAATCGCAATATGGACAAGTGCAATTTCCAAATCCCAGAACCAGAACCAAGTCACAATTTTTTGAAAAAGGACAAATGTGTAAGAAAACAGCATTATAATAAAGTACCATAGAGCTGCAGGGAAGATCTGACCTACAAATCTTGATCTGCAGATTAAAACTGTGATGCAAAACTGATCGTTTCCTCTAATCATATTGTAATTTCAGTCAAAATAATAGCATTATGGCTTTTTTACCAAATCATGCGGCTCTAATTTTTCCTTCAATGTTTGCACTGTGCAGCACCTTCTAACTGTGATTTGAAAGGTGCTTTATAAATAAAGTTTAGTTGCAAATTTACAGTTTGTAACTGCATGCAGTGCGCACTCCAACTTTCAATGCATCCAGTTGATAGGCCAATCCTTCCCATTAAAATAATGTTTGGTGACGCTATAGGCTATAAAGAGCAGGAATGTCTGCATACAGACAAAAAATAAAAAATAAAAACTGTGGTCAGTAAAAAGAAACACACAAACAGCACCACAAACTGCAGCCTCCAAAACTATCATATAGTTGAATCCACACCTCTCTTAACATCATTATAACCTGCATGAAGGCAGGATTCATTGAATTTAAACGCTTTGTAATACAGCCTGCAATTTGCTGTGTAATTCCATTATATGAATCAAACACCAACAAAACCAAAGGGAATAAGGGAGTAACAACTAAAGTAAAAGAGAAGTGAAAAAGCATCAGAAAACAAAAGTCTGATATTTTGCAAAACCTTTACAGTAATTATGCACAGTTATAATGTGCTACTAAAACTGTGGGGGTACTGAGTATTTACAAAATAAATATATTGGAATTTATTCATCCTTTCCTCTTAAATGGCCAATTGTTGCTCCCCTGTTCCCCACAGTCTTGTTTTCTTCCTCTGCATTTACATTTAAGTAGCAACAAGAACCAGTAAGTATCTTAATGGAATGGAATTCATTCAACACAGTTACACTGCAGATTGTGGGCTGTATGATAAAGTGTCACTGGGTTTGGTAAGTAGTAAGTACTTTTATTTATTTTACACCTTTCAAAGCAGACATCACAAATAGCTTATCAATAACAGACAAATAAAAGACAGAGCAATGAAATGTAGATATCAGGCAAAAAAAAAAAGACAGGTGACACTGAAATGAAATGTCACAATGCTTTAATCCAGGTTATAAATCATGTGTATATATAAATATAACATACTTATATATAATATATCTCATTTATGTACATAAATTCCTGTAATTATTACACACTGGTCCTTTAAGATAGGACGAGTCAAATATATATATATTTGACTCGTCCTATCTTAAAGGACCAGTGTGTAATAGTCAAATATATACATATATATATATATATATATATATATATATATATATATATATATATATATATATATATTTCACTCGTCCTATCTTAAAGGACCAGTGTGTAATAATTACAGGAATTTATGTACATAAATGAGATATATTATATATAAGTATGTTATTTATTATTATCAATCAACGTAAACCAATAATCTATATGTTCCCGTTACTTTAGAAATAGCCATTTATAATTACATACGGTCGGGTCGATTTACGGAGATCATCATCCTGCGCCGTCTACGGCAGCGCAGAGCGGACAAACTGTCTTGGGAAGGCCATGGCGACCTTACGTAGACGCCGCAGCGTAAACACGGAAGTAGACGGGGAGGATAGACGCGGGTGATTGCTGGCAGACCATTTAGCGTTGTGAACCTTGACTGGCACAGTTTTGACAAATGGAGGATCATACAAACACTGTACCAGAACAAAAAGCAGCGGACAGTGAATCCCCGTCATCCAAGAAGCAGAGACGCGAAGAAAGTAAACGCAAACATGACCGGAAACGGCAAAAACACGAATCAACATCGGCATAGTGTTTACACGATGGAAACCGCTGATGGAGGACAAACATTTTCACAGTGACGCCGAGGTTGCCTGTTTTCTGCTGGACAGGTAATTCATCCTACACACATAATTGTAGTTTGTTGTGAGAAAGCTTTCGCTCGCCATTTTGTCCGCTGACGGCCACCGTACTCTTGGTGAGAGAGGCGGTGTCCTCTTAGTTGCAATCTAAGGTTTGAACGCTAGATGCCACTGGAAATCACACACTTCTACTTTAAACCATAAAATGATCAGTTCCAAGTCAAGGGACTATCCTGATAGGAAATGTGTATATGCTGGATATATGTGTATAATATGAAATTATCCTCAAATGGTAAATAATCTCCCCTCAGGACACTTTAGGATAACCGTCAAACTACTCTTTCACATTCCCATTAACTTACTGACTGTTTAACAGTGGTATAAGCTACAGTGTTGGACAAGTTACAAAAGAAATGTAATAAGTCACTTTTTAGTCATCATTCCATTAAAGTTATATTACTTTACTTACTTATCAAAAGTAATTGCATTACTAGTTGTAATATATTACTTCCCAGCACCGGTTAGCTGTATCTAGTTAACAGTACTGTTAGCTAACTTGTTCAATCCGTAACACTACTCGTTTTCACAGCATTGATAAAATAGCTGAATAATATTTAGATTATTCTACAGTCATGTTGCATCTGTTTCAATATATGTTTCAGTAAACGGTTATAAAGTTGTTCGTAGTGGCACGATGAGAAAGGTGTTTTTTTTTTCTCATAAAAGTTGATGAATTGAGTATTCCGGATCTCCTATCCTTAGATGTAACATGTTTCCTGAAAATTACTCGGGATTTGCTTCTGTAACATCGTATTGGGATCATTTTGATCTTAGACTCTTTTTGTCTTGTCTGAAGTAAGTTTGTGTGTTTTGACTCGTCCTGTTCGTACTTGGCGGGCTCCTCGTGCATGTGGCCGCAGCGCTCACGTCAGCAGAGGGGAGCTCAGCACCCTGGACAGCGGCGGCTGGTCAATAATAAAGCAGCCAGAGCTCCGTCCCTGCCCGGCTGCTGGGAGCACGGGGGAAGAGGACCATCACCCATCGGAGACGGATGGATGACTAGAGGGGGGGGGAAAAAAAAAATAGCGACTTGTTTACAGGATGACAGTCAGGGTTGTTTCTTCTTCTTCTCCTGCTTCTGCTGCTTCTTCTTCTCCCTATTCCGGAAGTAGCTGCTGCGTTGGTTCAATCTCCAAGCCGACCATTTCGAGGAGGAAAATCAGCGCCAGCAGTATCATCACCACCATCTATCTGATCCAATAATCAATGCCATTACTGCTGTGTAATTGCTCTCGGAAGCGAAGACATCTCCATGCGTCTTCCTCGTTATTTTTTTTTTTTTTTCTTTCTGTCTAATTAGAGAAATCGCAGGGTGCCTTTATTATTCCGCCTCGCTTTGACATTTCGGCGCACCGTATTTTGGCTCGCAACGAAAATGCTGATGGACATCGAGCGAAGGAGCTGGGAAACATGGGGCTTTCGGGTGTTTTTGTGTTGCCGTGTTCCCAGCAGCTAGTATAGGCGCCTGAGAAAAATAAAATGCAAATGAAAAACGGGATTGTGTTTGTGATCTCGACGTGGATTGTCGGGGCGAGCGGAGCGGATTCTTCGCGGATCAACCGGAGGCTTTACAAAGAGGAGATGAAATAGAAAAAGAGAGGAGGAGAGGAGGAGGAGAAAAAAATGGATCTGACGCTTGGGATGCTACAGTGAGGGACAATAAAGACAAAAATATAAGAGACATATTCTAATCACATCCTTCCATTTCATCCTTTTTCCCCCTGTTTTTTTTGGATTATGATTCTTGACAAGAGTCCCAGATGTGACTGTATGGATGGCATGTCGTTGTGTTTTACATCCCATCTCCTGTTTCCTGGCTCGGTGTTGCTCTCCCTTCCTCTCGTCCACCACTCTCTCTCAGTCTTCTGCTTTGGGTAGCAAAAACATGTAGGCTATTTTTTATTTTTTATTTTTTTTTAGCTGCAAGCATCTTGGGGGGAAAAAAGGGGGGGTCGTCTGTATATTTGAAAGCAAAAATGGACCGAGGAGAAGAAAAATACATATATAAGAATAAGAAAAAAGCGTGATGTTTTGTGACTTGGGGTGCGGACGGTGGGAGATGCATCTTCTAGACAAGACAAGCGTTTGCTGAGTTGTTTGAGTAATGAATATTGAAAGAGTGTGTCGGCCAGCTGAAAGGGAAAATCTTTCATCCGCATTGGCTTAGACACACATGCCATCAGTGGGGCGAGAGCCTTTATTTCCCTGGATTCACAATTAAAAGGCTGGTTGTGGTATTTAATTGAAAATACTACAATAAGAATGAACACATCGGGTGTATGAATAATAATAACAATAATAATTATAAGAATAATAACAATAAGACAAAAACATTTTTTTATTCCAGTCTGGCGGATTCTGTATGTAGCCAAACATGTTCAAGTATCGGATCCGCATGTTTTTTAATGAACTGAAAGTCCTGGTGTTTATGCGATCCGATTCGAGACAGTCCGGCTCAGACACAGATAGACGGTCCACCACCACCACCACCATGCGAGGACTGGGGATGGGCGGCTGCGGCTGGCCGCCGTTCGTCGACTGCCATTCCCGGGACGACGAAGAGGAGTACTACGGCAGCGACCCGCGGCCCCGGAGCCTGGCGTTTGAGGACAAGGAGCCCAAGCTGCAAGTGGGCCTGGACGCCGTGTCTCTGGCCAGCACCGCCAGCAGCCTGCGGACCCCCCAGTGTCGGATCTGCTTCCAGGGCCCAGAGCAGGTAGACATAAAGAGATTTAAAAAAAAACAAAAAAAAAACAGAATGGTTCCTATTAACGCTCAGACAGACAGACAGTCAGACAGACAGACAGACAGACAGACAGACAGACAGCCTGTTTGTTTCACGTTTCTGCTTTTAAATGTGCTGCTGCTGCTGCTGCTGCTGCTGCACGGAGCCTTTGTGGTGCTGCTGTGGAGCCATTTCACCATGCATGAATTGTTCCAGGTCAGCAGGATTTTTAGGAAGTTAAACAATCACACTATATTAATCTGCCATTTTGTTTTTTGTTTTTTTTTCTTATACAGCAAATCACAAAGGGTTTCTCTGATTCAGTGGAGCTACTACAACCATCCTGTCCTACATCCTCTCTCTCGCTCTCTCTTCTCTCTCTTTCTTTCTCCCACCCACCTTCCCCTCAGCTGCCTCCTTTGAAAAAAACAAAACAATCTAGGCTGAAGCCTAATCATGTAAAAATAGATAGATCTGTTATTTATATGCACGGTTGAGCATCAGGAACTGATTACAAATAAGAGTAGATTCCAAAATTACAACATTTTGATTCTGTTTATCGATTCTTGCACAAATTTCACTTGAGCTCTGCCCCTATAGACATGTAAGTTGAATGCATTTGACTTATTTGTCATGAGTCTAGCATTATTCTCAGTTAAAGCTATAATATACAACATTCCTGCATTTAAATATCCAAAACAACACTAGGCATGTTACATATTTTGTCAAGCTGTGTATGTACATCAGAACTAAATTTCCCAACAATGTTCAAACACACAGATGTAATTTATTCAAGGTAAGGGTGCATTTCTTGCTAGCCGTTGCTAGCTAGTTGCTACAACTTGTGGGAAAACACAGGCTACATATACATCTGATCGATTCAGGAAGATAACAAGTTCCATGATCCTGTGGTGCTTCCCAACCTCATCAAACTACATCTTTTGTTTCTGTTTTAATGTGAGAGAGACCCGTAGTAGTATTTTTAAATACTGCGCATCTGTTGCTAAGTTGTTTGATTTGCAGGTAAAAAACACAAATTGTGTATTTTGTAACAATCACCTAAATTGTTAGCAAATGCTATGCTAACAAACACTTAACAAGGACTATCATTACAATAAAGTAGCATAAGTAAAACCCAAAATAGTCAAGAAACCAGAAAAGAGACCACTGTTATGGTAACTTAGCTAACATTAGCTTAGCTGTTTCAAATTAAACCGTGTGTTGCAAATTAACACCTTCCATATATAGACCTGGCTACATGTCTGGCCTGTAGTCATGTGAGGTGAATGCATTTGTTTTATTAAGTCATGAGTTGAGCATTATTCTCAGTTAAAGCTATAATATGTAACATTTCTGCACTGAAATATCCAAAAACGCTAGATATCATATATTTTTGTTGAGTTTTAAGTAATTTATTCACAGTTATGGTGCCTTTCTTGTTAGCCATTACTAGCTAGTTGCTAGTTGATTTGAGGACTGATGAGGATGATAATACCTCACATGATCCCATGCTACTTCACAATGACATCAAATGATGTCTTTTGTTATTGTTTTAACATGAGAGAGACCCATAGTAGAATTTTAAATATTCTGCATCCGTTTAACCTGCTCAGCCATTTCTAAGTTCATTGATTAGCAGGTGGAAAGCATAAATTGTGTGATAATCACCTTAATTTAGCAAATGTTATGCTAACAAACACATAGAAGGGACACTCTCTCTCATTACAGTAAAGTGACCTAACTAAACGGCCAAATATTTTAGAAACCTGAAAAGAGACCATCATCATTACAGTTATCCAGCTAACATTAGCTTAGCTCAGGGTTTCAAATTAGACCATGTATTGCAAATTAACACCTTCCATATATTGACCTAAAGGTCTAAAAACATTAGACACATATATATTTTCTTGAGTTGCGTAGTTACTTACTTAGAAATGTGTTATTTATTCAAGGTAACGGCGCATTTTCTTTTAGCTGTTGCTTGCTAGTTGCTAGTTGCTAGTTGCTATTTTCCGGAAATCGTAGGACGGTCATATACATGTCATATACATCAGATAGCAAGGACAGAAGTCAGTGAGTGTGAAACATTAAAAAAAAACTTTAATATTAATAGCATGTCATGTCAGATAGATTTTTATCGGCAATGGTGGTTGTTTGAACAGTGAAGATAACAACTCCCATGATCCCATGCTACACGTATTCAAACTACATGTTTTGTTGTTGTGTTTATTGACAGATCCCTAGCCACAGAATTGATATATTGAGATTTTAATCTCCTTATCCGTAGCAAAGTTGCTTGACATTCAGGTGAAAAGCACACATTGACCCTTCCTAAGTCCCTCCCCTTTTTGCTCTGTGCTCCCTTAACAGTTCAGCAAACTTGGTTCCTCAGCCAACTTTTTCCTTTCTTGCTGTCCATACTTAGATGCTCCGTGCTAAGTTCGTCTATGTTGAAAAGAAAAGGAAGAAATAAATTGAAGATGGTTAAAAAATATTACTGGGACCTGCAAAAGACACATGTACTGTATATAGTCACAGCTTAAGTTAGCTAATATTAGCAAAATGCTAGTTTAGTAATGTTGACCGTGGTTCCAAACAGGGCAGGACCGAGGAACTGTGTGAGTCTCATGAAAAATCACTTCAATTTAGCAAATGCTATGCTAACAAAGACTTTAAGACAGGATACTTCTCTATCGTTACAGTAAGGTAGCCTCAGCAAACCCCAAAATATTCAAGAATTATTCATACCAACACTTTTAGTGAAAATGTGTTCTTTAAGGATTTATATATATGAATATATGGAATGTTTGTTTGGAATGTCACGTTAACTTTTTAAAAGCCTTCAAAATGTAAAACTAACAATACTTACTGATAACAGGTGTAAAAATATGATATTATAATCATCTTTCAAATTTTAACAAATAAATTATTTAATCAGGTATAAAAAGGGTTAGCTACACTCTAAGGACCCCTGTCTCACTTCCTGGCTCAAAAAAGATGGGAAAACTGCTCAAGCACTTGTAAACTTTCTATTTTTTGACAAATTTTTTAAAACTAACATTGCTATCACATGTGCCTCAACCATAAGATGTCAAATAAATAAGAATTATGATTTTAAAATATGTTTTGATTAGCAATTAGAGAACTCTGAGCAACTTTAAAAAAGAAAATGACTGCTGTGAAACTATGCTGTGAAATTTAAAAATTTAACATTAACACTGTAAGACAACTACATTTAATTTAAGAAATTTAATCACCAGGAGGTTGGCTTGTTACAAGGTTTAATATCCAAGTTTGATATTTTAAAATATATTTTCCAGCATAACTGAAGAGTAAAAATCAAACCCCCTCAAAATACAGCTGTGTCCCAGTTCTCAACAATGAATAAATAATTGCCTGAATTTATTCAACAATATGCTACAAAATGCTTTACAAGGATGGCATTCTCCTCTATTTTTTGGAGTAAAGTAGTCTAAATAAACTAGAAAAGAGACCACTGTAATTATGGCTATCCAGCTAACGTTAGCTTAGCTCAGACAACATGTGTCTGTGGATGATTAGCATTTAAATTTGCGGTGAAGAAGGCAGGAGGTCTCTCAAAGAATCAATAAGCAGAATCAGAATAGTTAAAATCCAAACGGTAAACAACCGTATTTTTACAGCCCAACATCACAAATCACAAGTTGGCCTCACACGGCTTTACAGCATGGGACACCTTCTGTCCTCACACCCTCGATTTAGAGGCAAATATTGTCCTTTTCTCTCTCTGAAAAGATGATTGCTCAGTGTTATCTAAATAACACTGTTTTCATAGCTAAGCTAATCAGTGGTGGAAAGGCAGCAGTTCCCACACATCTGAAATCCGGCCAGCATAGCAACAAAGAAAGTTAGCCAATTAGGTCTGCAGGATGACAAACAGAGTGAGAGGGACTGAATATGCATGAGTCACAATCATTTTGTAAATGTAAATCAACTATCCCCCGTCTGCATGTGTCACAGAACAGGATGATCAACTATTGATCCTGTGACGATCGCAGACAATGGTGACGATAAATGACACATTAAACTAATTTGTCATCCTTTTTTAAATTATTTTTATTATTAATTTCTGTTTTTTCTCTCCGTCCGTTGCTTGATTTTATTTATTTTTTTCTCCGTGGCCCAAACAAAACAAAAAGTAGTGCATCTTTCTTTGGTCTGTGGCCAAATGTTGATCTCGCCAGATGTGCAGAAACCTGTGCCGCCTGGCTCAGCAGGTAGTCCTGAAGTCTGAGATAATTAGAAACACTGTAAATCCTGTAGGAGCACAGATGGATATTACCATTTAGTCACTTCCCTAAGATAGGCGTATAGTGTTATTACAGCCCATGTGCTAATTTATGACATCTGCCTTAGAGTTTTTTTATTGTGAGACATAGTAAACTGGAGAGTATAAATCCACTTCAGGCTTGTTTTGGAGTCGTTTGATGTTACAGACAGGGATCAACCCCAGGTTGCTGTCTTTGCCCACTCAAACATGTTCCTTTAATAAAAAAGGTTGATGTTTCAGGCGCTTGGGCTCTCCGGCAAGGTGACTCATCGTGCAACATGGCTCTGAGCTGCCTCTTTTAGCTACAGACAAAGAGCAAGCAAACAAAGCACTGAGGGAAAACCCTGAGACTACACTACTACATCAGCTCTGTCTTTTTTTTTTTGCCTCCACAGCACTCAGTTCTCCAGCAAAAGTGGCTCGTGCCTCCTTGGGCGCAGGGTGGAGGGAGCTCACGTTTGCCATTTTATTGTTATTTCATTATTCAAGCGGGTCGCAACAGGGGCCGGGATCATGTCGCTGTCAGCGGGGCAATTACCTACAGACATAATCACCTTGCTCTGTGGGCTGCATTGAGTATGAGTCCTTATTAACTGTCTGTCAAAGGCGTCAGTGTGCGGCGCCGTACAGTAGCCAGGCTTCTGATTCCACTTGACGCCGCAGTCGTGCCAGAGAACTGCCGGAGGGGCCGGGCCGCGCTGTCGGGTTTGCATGGAAATTCACGTTGCAGGAAGCGGTAGTGGAGGTGGCGGTGATCACCCCTGCCTGCCCTTTTCACATGCAGTGCCCGACAGCGTGTTTCCACAGTGACACACAGTCTGGAGCTCAGGGGGCACTTCCACGCCGAATTTTTATTTATTTATTTATTTTTTTTGTCTAAAGGTTACAGCTACAGAGGAGGAACACCATTTTCTTAGTCAGAGAAGTGACACACCAAATTAACACCTTCATGCTCTGTGAAGTGGCCTTGAGGGACGAGCCCACGCCAGATCAGCCAGCCAGCCAGGCAGGAGGAGTGTGTCTGCGTCTGTGTGTGTGTGTGTGTGTGTGTGTGTGTGTGTGTGTGTGTGTGTGTGTGTGTGTGTGTGTGTGTGTGTGTGTTTGTGCAGTGGGCAGCCTTTATGTTTGCTGGTGAGCTGCTGATTGTTTTTCAAGGATAAGTATATTTCTCGTATTGTCAACAAATCTGATTAAAAGTCAACAAAAACCAACCATGAATTAATTCTACTGACAAGTACCATCTGTGTTTTCACAGACTGATACAGAGGAAGACGATTATATTGATCACAGTGACAGTGATCAACTGGATCAAAAAGCTTGGCAGAGAATCATTCCTATAAAATGCTGTTTAAATATATTTTTAAATAGTAATCAAATATTCTGCTTACAGACAAAGATGATCAATTCTCTTTTTAAAAAATAAGAATAAGAATAATACATTTATTTATGTAGCACCTCTTGAATACAGTTTACAGTGTTTTGAACGACGGAGCAAAAGAGCCAGATACCCAGGAGGCAATGTGGCGACACAAACCCAAAACAATGAGGTAGCCATTAAAACATGAAGAGCAAAGCAGAAATAGAAATGTAAACATGACAATAAGAATAGGGACAACATAACATGATACTGTCTAATCAATTTAAGTACTGATTCCTGAGTAGATTTTTTAATGTATATAAATAACTAGCTTGGTCCGTTAGCTCAGTGCTAGCATATAATGGAAATTCCCATTGGAGTGCTAACAGAAGTTAGCATCCTGATCGCCAGGGTTGGGAGGGTTACTCTGAAAATATATTCTGATAAATTACTAATTAAAAAATGTAGTCAGTAATGTAATCCAAGTATCAC
This sequence comes from Lutjanus erythropterus, assembly GCF_056507025.1. NCBI lineage: Eukaryota > Metazoa > Chordata > Actinopteri > Lutjaniformes > Lutjanidae > Lutjanus > Lutjanus erythropterus. The sequence goes on along the minus strand of NC_139322.1, from coordinate 4,159,540 downwards.
AATATTGGACCTGTTTTTCCAAGTCTTCCCTGTAATGATTATTTTCATTATTGATTAATCTGTCGATCATTTTCTCCACTAATCAATTAGTTATTTGGTCCATTAAAAAAAAATCAGAAAATAGTAACAAATGTTGATCAAAGCTGAAGACGATGTCCTCAAATGTTTTGTTTCATCCACAACTCAAAAACATTCAGTTCACTGCCAGAGAGGAGAAAAGAAACCAGGAAATATTCACAGCTAAGAAGCTGAAATCAGACTTTTGATTATTTCTTATTAAAAAATGAGTCAGAATGATTAATAATAGATCAATCGTTGCAGCTCTGAGTGTTTTGTTTGTTTATGTAGGGTTATTAGTTTGCCCAGCTGTGCCTTCCATTGTTGTGCACAGTTGATTGATTGATTGATTGATTGTTTGATTGATTGATTGTCCATCCAGTTAAGCATTGTTTCACTAGCGGCCATGATAATGAATTGGCAGCTGTGTGTGCACTGTGCATGGTAGTATAATGTTCTTTATTTTAATTTAAAATTGTAATCCTACTAATAATCCTCATTTGTATTCGGTTTATCTGTAATCTGATTACATCTTTTTTCTGTAACTGTAGTGGAATACTGTTACCTTTTTTTTTGGTATTCAGATCATGTAATCATGCAATCATGTAATCCATTACTCCCCAAGCCTGGTTCTCAGCTGGCGCAGCACCTGTGCTCCTCCAACCGTCAATGTGTTTCCATAGTGACAATGAGCCTAGCATGCTGCTAGCAAATGCTAATACTTTTTGGCAATTTTTACAAGCAGTAAAGCCACTGACAGCGTCATTCTCACAGTCCGATAAAGTCAAATTTCTCCCAAACATCCAACGTGGCCTTCAAGGATGTATTGTCCACAGGTTGGTGTCCGACACAGATCGAGATGAATAGTGTCCGTTAAATTCACATAAAACAGTCAATACATAATTCCACATTCAACAAATAAAATCTTGAGGAGATAAGTCTGAAAGTGACTGAGAGGCAGTGATAAAATGACATCACAACCATATATAGAGAGCAGTATACACACACACACACACACACACACACACACAGACACAGCAGTAATAAATAAATACATGCACATGAAAATATTAAAATGGGTGCAGTTCCAAGGAGCTGATTTAAACAAGTGATTAATAAGGATAGAATAAAGGATTTACTGTAACCGTTCCTTATGGCTGCTGGGACTCTCTGTGAGTCTGCAGGCTGATGGTAGAAATGCTGGGTGGAGCGGACGGGTGGGATCAGTGGACTGCACTAGTTTCTTTCACTGTAAGAACAAAATCCGAAGTCAAAAAATCAAATTGTCTAAGTAAAAAATCTCCTCTTACTTCCTTTCTGATGTGCTACCAACTGTAAATATAAACACAGACTCATTTAATTTGATTTTTAGGAGAATCTGACCTGGTGGCAGCCATTAAGAAAAATTATACAGCAATACTGAAAATCTGTACTCAAGTACAAGTACTGTTACATTTCTGAAATATTGTTATTGGTGTTAGAAATATACTGAAGTATTTGTCTCAAAAATTACTCAAAGTATAAGTTACTTTTTATCCATTGATCTTTAATGCATTCTCTGTTCTGCTCTACAGACTGGTTTTGCCAATTATTGTCTATTTTTTTCTGTTTTTTTAATTTTTATTTTGTTGTTTTTATCATTTTTACTCACTTTAAGCTTCAGTTTCCTTTTTCAGCAAATGGCTCCATTGGACAAAACAACGTCAAATGAGGTGTAACTACTGCCATTTTTACTGCCAGACTATTGATTAAGTATCTTTGTTTTCATTGGTCCATTTGTGATCAGATCAGATCAGATCAGATCACAAATCATACTCAGTACTCAACTATGATTTTAAAAGTAACTAAGTAGATTACATGTTGTAATGCATACTTAAGTATGAGTAAAAGTACAGACTTGAAAATCCACACATAAAAGTACAAGCACCGAGCCTGACTGGCTACAAAATACAAATGAAAAGACCTATTATTAATTTTAAATTGTACTCAATTATGATTTTGAAAGTAACAAAGTAGATTACACAGTGTAATAAATACTCGAGTATGAGTAAAAGTACAGACTTAAAACTATTTTCATAAAAGTACAAATACCCAATACCAAAAAACTACTTGATTACAATAACTTGAGCATTTGTAATTAGTTACTTCCACCCCTGCTCATTACTTGTGTTACTGTCTTTTTCTTGATGGTTCTCTCAGAACCTCAGAACATTTTCCGCTGCATCGAGCTCAGATCCAGGTTGATTTCCCGAAGGTTTTTTGGAGATGGAAAGTTTTCACCTGAAAGTGATGACAAATTCCGTCATTATTGGACTCCTGCATTAAAAAAAAATGTCTTCAGTTTGTTGAATTCACTCATGTTCGTCCTGTGATCTTGAGCATCACGATCAATATTTGAGTTTGGATCTTGAGCCTGATTTTGAGATAAATTCAGGACGCAAATAAATAACATTACATATAAATTAATGGCATAATAGTGATATTTGGACACATATGCAGAGAAAATCCCTTTGGGTGCTGTGTGATTCTCAAATATGGTGTCTCTTATTCATCATTAATGGAGCAGCTCCAAAGAAATCTCCTCTTGATGTTAGATTTAGATGAGACGTGTTATAATTTTAAACAAAATTACTGGTCACTGCAGGCTTCACGTTTTCTGCTTAAACAGCTTCTGTTGGAGGTGATGGTTTAAAATCATAATTACAGCTTTTAAAGGTCTTTGTTTTTATTTTGTTCTACTTGATCATGACATTAACATTCACACTCGAGCATGAACATTTTCCATCTTAACACACACACACACACACGTCTCCACGACGGCTTGACATTTTAGAAATGTTTGCTTTCATATGGTTTTTATTTAGTTTCTCATATACGTCTGACCTTCTCCGTGTTATCTTTATAATGTCAGCAGGCAAGTTATTTTAAAGTTTATGAGTGGCATGTGGCTCATCTGCCAAACCCGATTTTTTATGCGGTGGGACACTCGAAGTCTTTTATTATAAGTGGGAAGGTCAAACGAGCCAGATGGGGAACGACAGAGTGCAGACGGACAGGAAAAAAAAAAAAGTGAGGCATTATTATTTGTATCAACGCAGTTTTCTGCTGCATAAAACCTGTATTGATTAGATAGTAATTCTCTGGCAAGTTACTGTAAAACGTACTCTGATTCACACGTCTGAGTCACCGTTTGTAAAATGATTTTAATGAGTCAGTTAATTTAGAAATTTCCACACAAAACCAAAAAAATAGACATCGGCTGATTTTAATCACTATTTTATTATTAAACTTGATTTCCATTATTTCATAAATCACTACAAAGAAAAAAAACAAGACTTAAAGGAGAAATCTGTAATATATTTACTGCAATAAACAATAAAATGACCATGATTTGTCATCAGAAATTAAGGAAACATGTTAAGTTGTCACTTCTCTGATAACTTTAAAGCCACTGAGTCCTCCTTTGAAATTTCTATTCCAGGCTGGAATATCTGTTTTTGTTTGCCTGTTTCGCTTAAATTAGAGTTCAAATTCATGCCGAATGTTCGCAGAATGAGAAAGTGTCTGTTTATGAGTCATAAGGAATCGTTATTAATCTTGTAGAAGGAGTAGACGTGTGTAACGGTTAAATTGAGCAAAATGTTAATGAAGTTTGGCAGGCAGTCGCTTAATTTAAACTCCAGAGTGTATTTTCAGAGCAGTGAGCTTTTGTTTTCAGGATAACAGGTTTAACTTTACATTGACAAATGATAATAAACATGGTAATAAACAGCTGATCAACTTACAGTGAAGGACTCAACGTCGCTTATTATTGTCAGTTTTACACTGAGGCAACATTGGGCCTCATGCAAGAGGCACTCATATGAACAGATTTGTTCTTAAGTGGTGTGCACGACTGATTTAGGAGAACTTGTCACATTCACTTCACATTTTCTGATATTTGGAATTTTCTTTCAGATGCAAACACAATTTATGAGGTTCAGACCTGTCGTAGTCATGTGCACTCAGTCTGCTGTTATCCAAACTGAATTTTTTCAATAATGACTGAATATTTCATTCGTTTGAAGACATTATAAGTTTGAAAAATAAATTCCACTTCATAGTGATGTCGACATTATCCTGTTTGACTGAATTTCAAATCATAATATAATTGTAAATTGACATATAAAGCATATCATCATTTATTTAAGGATCAATTATTACCTGCTGTCAGGTATATTGGCCGTGTATCTTAACGTGCAGGTTTATGGAGTCTCTGTCCATCCTCACTTATTCTGTTGTCTATCTCCGTGATAGAAACTTCCCCCCGACCCTCCTCCTCCTCCCTGCAGTCATCTTTCCCCCCCCTGTTGTGGCGAGGCCTTTTTTCTTCTTCTTATCTTTGAAGCCATTTTCATATCGAGACGTTTCTTCTTTATTTCAGTGACAGTCCAACCGTCAGGTAACACGCCATTAACAGCAATAGTTTTTCCATTTCTTTGCTTTAGCAGGTCTTTTAATTCCACTGCTGACGCCGTTAAAACCATAAACTTGTCTTAATGGATCTCTGAAACCAACACGTGAAACTTTTCATTTTCATGAATGAACGCTTGGAATGAGAACGTGTTGATTTAACTCGGCTGAAGTGAACTACCTGACCACCTGACAGTCAATATGTATGTTTGGTTTGTTTGATTGGCTGAGAGATGTTAAGTTTGTAATGAGGAGGTTTTGTGAGTCGCCATCAGGCTTCAGCAGCTCGTGTCTCCTTCACCTGCCTGCCCTTGAAGCTCCGCCTCTCCCTGCTGCTGGTGTTGCAGAGTGCCAACATGCCCCTGCATCACGCTGCGCCCCTTCATTGATCTACCAGTGATTAACACTGATGTTCCTCCAGAACACTGTGGGTTTAAAAGCTTTCAGTCAGGGGACATGCAGACTTGGACAGTTTGTTTTTTTTAAATCTTTTCATTAAATGAGAACGTTGCAGACGTCTGATGTGAAACATGCCATCAAATGTTAAGGCTTCTGACAAAATGGATGTTTGACACTGAGCGGCGGCGACGGCCTGAATGTGCTCATCCTTAATGTGGAGAACATGCCAACAGGCTTCAGGTTCTGCTGCGGTGCTGAAGAGACAGTGGATCTGTTCCAAAAGACACAACCAGGAGAACCACGAGGAGGGGACGGGCTGAATTTATCAGGAGAACGTCACATATTTTCATATTTTATTTCAGCTTGTGAGATTTATTACACTCGAACTAGAAATAAGGATTCAAAAAGAGTTCCTCCTGAAGGGCTGAGGTTCTACCCAGAACCATTTGCTTCTGAGGAACCTTTTTTTGAAAAAGGGATTGTCAAGGGTTCTTTGTAAGGGTTCCATTCCATTAAAAAGAGTTCTTCGTGAATTGTTTAAAACCTTGAAGCTATCCATACCATTATATGAAATAGTTCTAGGTAGAACCCGCTGGGTGAGTTCTAGATAAAATCATTAGAATATAAAAATGTTCTCTGTGGAATATAAAACCCTTGAATATCAGAAGGTTCACTGTAGAACCCCCTGAGTGTGTTCTAGATAAAACCCCTGTAATATCAAAAGGTTCTCAGTAGAGCACCCTCGGGTTGTTATTGATAAAACCCATGGAATATGAGAAGGCTCTCAGGAGAACCCCTGGGTATGTTCTAGATGAAATACTTGGAGTATAAGGCGGTTTACTGTAGAAACCCCTTACTGTGTTCTAGATAAACACTTGGGATATAAAAAGGTCCACAGTAGAACCCCTGAGTCTGTTGTAGATAAAACCCTTGGAATATAATAAGGTTCTCGGTAGACCACCTTGGGTTTCTTCTACACATGCAACCCTTGATGTACAAAAAGGGTCTTCATAGAACCCCCTGAGTGTTGTACATAAAACCCTGGGAATATAAAAAGGTTCTCTGTGGAACCCTCTTGGAGGATTCTAGATAAAACCCTTCTCTGTAGAACCCTTGAGTGTGGTCTAAACATAACCCTTGAATATAAAAAGGCTCTGTATAGAATACAGTGTGTTCTAGAAAAAAAAATGTTTTTTCTTGGCACCCTTAGAAGGTGGAAAGATTCTTGATAGAACCATTATACCAAATAAGGGTTCTCTGTAGAACCTCCCGTAGGTGATTCTTGGTGCAACCTGTCACAGATGGTTCTAGATATAACCCTTTATGTTGGTTTGTACATAGAACTCTCTGAAAGGGCTCAAGCCTTTTTATAAAGGTTCGACTTGGAACCAAAAATGGTTCTCCTATGAGGACTAGTCCAAGAACCCTTTATGGTTCTAGTTTGCGTCTTTGTTTCTGTTTACAGTTTGTGATGTTACTGAATGACCTTTCCCTTCATTTTCAGCTGATTTAAACTCACACAGTCAGTCTCATGTTCTTCCACAGTTAAACAAACTATCACCGTGGATTTAAAACCAGGACTAACGTGGTGTTTAAAGGGACAGTTCACTCAAAAATCAAGATGTCTGCCTTCTCTCTAATATAATGGGACTAGACGACACTCTGCTTTCGGTCCTCAAAGCACCAAAAAAGTTTTCATTTGAAAATTTCAAAACCAGTGTCTCTTTCCAAAACTCATGACCCTGTTACTCAAGATAATCCACAGACCTTGTTGTGAGCAGTTTCATGTTCTTTCTAACAGAAAGAAAGTAGTTCCTACATGAAAGTAGTTCCTGCTCACAGCTGCTCACTTCTTATATGTGTGGATTTTCTCACTATTCAAATCAGAATATAATTCTCCAGCAGTTCCTACAGAATCAGAGTTTGACTCAGAGGGACGCTGACTGAGCTGCTGTATTTGACTCATTGGGAACAGACTGATCATTTACATACAGTCCCTTAGAACAAACACAGTCACTTGACCCTGTCTCTAAAGCAGTATTGGATAACAGAAATTAGATCTGAATACACTGTTTGATGATATTTGAATAATATTTGTTTCCTCTTTAACGGATGATGTTGTGTTTTCCTTGCGTGTCCTGCAGGGTGAGCTGTTGAGCCCCTGCCGCTGTGACGGCTCTGTGCGCTGCACCCATCAGCCCTGCCTCATCCGCTGGATCAGCGAGAGAGGATCCTGGAGCTGTGAGCTCTGCTACTTCAAGTACCAGGTCCTGGCCATCAGCACCAAGAACCCCCTGCAGGTAACATGAAGAGGAACCTGAAGCAAAATAACACAACAACTGCACCAACCAGGAGTTAACACATTTTTAGGCTATTCTGCAATATATCTTGATACACAATTTCTCTTGAATGACTTACTGTAAATTCTCAGACAGTGCAAACATATGATGATCTTATAGACCGAGGGACTTTATTTTATGCACAAATTAACTACTGCAAAATTTATTGATAAGGCTGATTGGGTCGCGATAGTTTGTCATTTCAAAAAACTGAGTCCCCAGGGAAAAAAGTTTGGGAAACACTATTAAAGACCATGATGCTTTGCTGTAGATTAAACTACATCTACAGTAGTAAAATGCAACATCCACATTAAAGGGATAGTTCACCCAAAAATGTAAATTCAGCCATTATCTACTTATCCTCATGCTGATTGAGGGTCAGATTTATTTTGTTATTCTGCAAAACTCTGCTCCAGTTTCACAGGAAAACAGTGTTGCAGAATCTCCCAGACATTGGAAGTGAATGGTGACCAGTTTTCAAACGTAAAAAAAAATAAAATAAAGGAGTAAAATGCCTCCATACCGCTTGTCTGGTGTAATCCAAATCTCCTTAAATCCTGAGATGCCGTTTGCACACCATCACACCACACACACCCAGTTCAGACTGTGTGCACGTCTGAAGGAGGAGCACAAGTCGTGCCCAACAATAACACTGTAAGCTGACCAACTGTTTAAAACTCTGTCAGTTGTCTGTCAGTGTAAACTTAAGCCTGTGATCCTGAAACAGAAGCCCACTGCTCTGAAAATACACACTCTGGAGTTTAGTGACTGTCTGTCTCACTGCCTGCAAAACTCCATTAACATTTTACTCAATTTTACCGTTAATAATATCTACCTCCTTCTAAAAGATTATTACTGATTTATTATGACTCATAAACAGACACTTACTCATTCAACGAACATTCAGCATTAATTTCAACTCTATTTAGTATAAAACAGCCATAAAAAAACAGTAATTCTGAAATTTAAGAGGGCACCGCAGCTGTGGTGTTGTTATCTGAGAAGCGAGTGTTTCTATGTAACATTTTTCCTTGATTTCTGATGACATATGGTCATTTTATGATTTATTACAGTAAGTATATTACACAACAAACTGAAAAAAGGTTTATTTTCTAAATTTGGAGAAAACAAGGCTTTAAACTCCCGTCTTGATTTGCAGAATTTGAACTGAGAGCCACTCCAGCACTGATACCGTGCCCGCTCAGTCTGACTCAATCTGCACACGGGATTCAACTTACAAACCAGCCAGCACTGCATGGCTCACTTCAGTTTGCTTTGGCTCGGCCGCCTCATCAATTTCCCTCACAGACCACGTCCAACAGTCTTTCTGACTGGGATTCAGGGTTTTTGGATAAACATCTCGTAAACAAGACAGAGACAGTATGTGAATATGTAAAGTCCTCCTCGACATGCAGGTAAACACGGACGCTGTCATGCTCCGTGAGGTGTAGTTTTTTTAAAATTCATGAGTGAATCAGACGGGGGAGATCTCGTTGCACGCTGCTGACAGAGACGTTTCATGATAACATATACATGCAGACATACAGACGCTGCAGCATGAGACCCGACACTCTTTCCTAGAACAAATTTTTGGCCGTCGCTGTGGTGTGAGGACTGTTAGCCATATTGTGCTGACACATTTTCCCTCTGCGTCACTGTCCTTCTGCCCCCCTTCTCAGAGGCAGCCAAAATCTAAAATCTATTGAGAGGATGCCATGTATGTATGTGTGTGTGTGTGTGTGTGTGTGTGTGTGTGTTTGTCGGACATATTTGTCAATGTGTGTATTCATCATGTACTTGTGTTGATGTCTCTCTCTGATGAGACATAATGTGGTAGAAAGGAAGAAGTAGCAAAGGTACTTACATTCCATTTTATCACCCATTCTTAAGAATTTGGACAAATCATGTCCTACCAAAAGAAAAAACTTCTCTAATTTGGAATTTTTTTGTGAAATTTTATTATTTAAGGATTTATATCAATGAAATATGTGTAACTTATGCAATGTTTTGGTTTGCTTTATTTTTTATTAATTTCTAAACTTCCTCTGTGCCATAAAACACTCTTAAACAATTAAACAATTTAAAATTATGTTAAAAGCCTTAAAAATCTAAAACATAACAATGCCTACCGATGACACAGTTATAAAAATATGCTATTGTAATAATCTTTGTTTTAAAATTGCCCTTTAAAGTTGTGTCCCGGATTTCTGTCAGTCATCAGATTTTTTTCTCAAAAACATGATTTAATCAGGCAGAAAAAGGGTCAGCTATACCTGAAGGACCCCCGTCTCACTTCCTGGTTTTAAAAAAGGCGGGAAAACTGCTCAAACATCTGTAAACTTTTCAAATTCATTAAATAATATTTATATCAGATGTCTCAATCATAACATGTCGACTCTGAAGTCCTTCTAAATCAAAACTAAATAAGAATTATGGTTTAAAAATGTGTGTTTTGATTCACATTAAGAAACTCTGAGACACTTTAAAAACAAAATGGCTGCTCACTACGACTATGATGTGAAATGAAAACAATTTAACATGGTCAGATTTTTCATCTCTTAAGCTCCAATCAGTAAATATTTTCAGTGATTTTCAACGGCATTTTAAATGAAATTACATGCAAATAGACTGTATTTTACTTGGATTTATTATTGAAAAATATTTTTTACAACCTTGAACCGTTACATAATAATATTCTGTGAGTAGCACTAAAGATTTGTACATTTTTATAGGCAGCTGTGTCCTTTTTCTTGTGGGTTACTGACAACTTTATACTTATCTTTTCTATTTTTTATTGCTTTGTTGCTCTTTTTAAATGCCATTTTATTTTATTTCATTTTATTTTATTCCTAATTTTATTGTTTTTATTACTTTTTATTTATATTGTTATATAATGCATCCTGTTTTTTATTAGCATCTTTTCTGTCTTCTTTGTTTTAACTTTATCTTCATTTGGTCTTGTTTGGCCTCATTGTTTAGCTTCTGGTCTTATATTTCTTCCATTCCAACTCTCTGTCTTGCTTTGTTTGTCAAAGCACTTTAAAAGGTGCTATATTATTATTATTATTATTATTATTAGTAGTAGTAGTAGTAGTAGTAGTAGTAGTAGTATTTTTATTATTAGTATTATTATTACTGCACTTTGTTAAATAACAAAATGAGTTTGTAGCAGAGTTTGTGCTGGAAAAACGATGCCCTGGTTAAAATGTGTAGAATGCAAAGAAAACCTTCCTGCAGGATTCTGACTGCAGGTTGTTTGTAACAGAGTTTACGTTTGTTGTACTGACAGTTGTACCTCAGTGACGGATGTGAGCGCGTCTTCCAGCTCTGATTCAGGTGCTGTTCTTGTTTTCCAGTGGCAGGCCATCTCTCTGACGGTGATAGAGAAGGTGCAGATAGCGGCCATTATTCTGGGTTCCCTTTTCCTCATCGCCAGCATCTCCTGGCTCATCTGGTCCTCCCTCAGCCCCTCGGCCAAGTGGCAACGTCAGGACCTGCTCTTCCAAATCTGCTACGGCATGTACGGCTTCATGGACATCGTCTGCATAGGTAAAGGACACGAGGGCTACATGGACGCCAGAATGTACAAACATGACATCACATGAAGGCAGTTACAGACGTACACACTGTCTTAACGCCTGTTTTTATTGCACAGTCCAGATTCTTCCTGGGGTCACAGTTTTCACACATTTCTCCCAGTTTATGACAAGTTTTCTTACTTTTTTCCCCTTTTTCATAATCAACTGGTTTCTTTCTCTGTACGGCGTGTTTAAGTCCTACGACTCTACTGTTTCTACTTAGACAACAATTCAGTTACACACACACACACCAACCTCCACCTACAACATGTCAAAAAGAAAAACAACAAAAATTGACTTTCATAGACGTCATTTGCATTTTGTTGACCTTTAAAGAATCTCGTTCTCAGTAGAACCCCCTGGATGAGTTCTAGATAAAACATTTGGAATATAAACGAGTTCTTGGTAGAACCCCCCATGTGGGTTCTATATGAAACACTTACGATATAAAAGAGTTCTTGATAGGAACCCCCCCATGTGGGCTCCAGATAAAACCCTTGAGATATAAAAAGGTTCTCAATAGAACCCCCAGGTGTGCTCTAGATAAAACCCTTGAAATAAAAACGAGTTCTCAATAGAATTCCCCACATGGGTTCTACTTGAAGGCCTTGAGATATAAAAGGGTTCTCGGCAGACCCCGAGTAGGTTCTAGATAAAACCCTTGTAATTTAAAAGGGTTTTTGATAGAATCCAGAGTAGGCTCTAGATAAAACCCTTGGAATAAAAAGGGGGTTTTGCTAGAACCCCCCTGTGGATTCTAGATAAATGGTTGGAATTGGAATATAAAAAAGTTCTCAATAGAACCCCCATATGGGGTGAAATGGTTCTTGATAGAACACTCCAGGAGGGTTACACCATTAATGTAAAACCTCTCATAGGGGGTTCAAGGTAGAACCTTTAATAGATGATTCTAGATATGACCCTTTTTATGTTGGGTACTAGGTAGAACTCTCTGAAAGGGTTCCCACTGGAACCATTAGAAAAGGTTCTACCACAAAGCAAAAAGGGTTCTCCTATGGGGACAAGCTGAAGAACTTATGTTTCTAGTTTGCACCTTTTTCTGAATGTGAACTTTTAAAGTCTCAGTGTTGGCAAATATGGTTCTAACTGAGTTGTTTTAGAACGTGGATGTAATAGAACATTTATGTGACAGACTGGATGTATTATAGAACAAAGAAGAGAACCTGGAAACAGAACAACAATATATGAAATAAACATAGATCACATTCTACAAGAACAAACTAACACGGTGATAAAAACACATCTTCAGTTCACGTTCTGTCGGTTCTTCAGGTCTTACAGAATTAAACACAAACTAAAGAAGCAGATGGTGCAAAGGTACGAGATGACAGCTACACTGAAGGCAAAGTCTGGGAGAACAAGAGATCCTGTTCTCAAGCAGGAACCTGGTTGACTCTTCTTCTTGTGTAATTGTGAGTTTCCCGTGTACGACAGCGCTGAGAACAGATGGCATCAGATATCTGTCTGTTCCAACTGTCCGATAGAACCTCCTCAAGTGCATCTGCATTTGTTCTGTGGGGGTTTGAGGGGGAGGATGTGGGCTGATGAAGAATTAAAGTCGGTCGACGATGGTGCATCTCTCTCTGGCTCGCTGTCTCAGGTCTAAGCCGGGTTAGCTTAGCTTTTATGCCAGGTGTGTTCTGTAATCGCCGTCTGGGCGACCCGTCTCAAGGTCCGCTGCACTAATCGAGTCCCTGCGCTTCCTTTTCCCACATTAATGAGTGTATTTCTGTCATCTCTCATGTAGATATACCTGCTGTATTTCACCATCTGACCAATGTTTGCTGAGATGTAAGCTAGCTTTAGCCTCAGTCTGTTAGCATTAATGTTATGTATGCAGCTAACTAGCTAACTTTACATATTCACTTTCACAGGGTTCTTGTTTTAAAACGTGTCAGATGGAAACATTAAAACGTCAGCTGGAAACTTCTCAGCCGACTTATGTCGAGTTAGCATTAGCTCACATCAGCTAGCTACGTTTATGAAATCTGCTTGTGAGTCAATATTTTACGCGACAAAATCCACCGTCGTCAGTTAGAAATGAGAATCTGCTTTTGTTTACTTCTCAAAGACCTCATGTTTCAACAATTACTCACAATTTTGATGTTAAATCTGCCAGTATAAGAATGGAAAGCTTGACAGGTGTAGCAACAGTAACTAAGGAAGTAACTTAGCTAAGAGTCGATTCATTTGCTTTCATGCACTGTCCTTCACCCGCCTCTTCCTTTTTCTCTTCTTCTTCTCTGCTCAGGCCTCATCATCCACGAGGGATCGTCGGTGTATCGAATCTTCAAACGATGGCAGGCTGTCAATCAGCAGTGGAAAGTTCTGAACTATGAGAAATCAAAGGACTTGGGCGACCCGGTGAGCTCGAGCAGCAAGTCGGGCGCCCGTGGCTCTCGCAGCAACCCTCACGGTCTGGCGAGCAGCAGCGGCGGGCGACAGAGCAGGAGGTTAAGAACTATTCTGAACCACCACTGTGGATACACCATCTTGCACATCCTCAGCCAACTGCGGCCCAATGACCCGCGGATCAGCGCCGCCGCCAACCGGGAGGTGGTGATGAGGGTGACCACCGTATGAGTGGGACACGCCTGATGCGGGATAGACCTCGTCTTTGTGTCCAGATGTAAATGAGAGGACGGACTTAACGGACCTGATATCAAACACTACAGACTCATGTGGGCGACGGGAGCCCGCGAGGAGCCAAGCGACGGACGGACAGACAGCGAGCGAGCGAGCGAGCGCACACTCGAGGATTTCTCCTCTTGTTTCGTACAACAAAAGGAAGCCAGATGCTCCTTTTCAATAATTAAAGAACTGAAAATAAGGACGAAAAACATTAAAAGACATCAAACATGAACTGTGAGGGGAAAAAAGTGTAAACAGGCTTTATAACCTAATCCGAGATGAGACGTTTTTTCCAGTTCCAATATCAGGATGCACAGAGACATTTTTCTTTGGTTTGATCCTCTTGGTTTGATTTGTATCTCTTTCTTTCTTTTTTTCTTTTCTTTTGGGTTTCTTTTTTACTCACTTTGATTTTGTACGGATGTATGATTTTAGAGGAAATCATGTAACTCCATACATGCCAAGCATTTCCAGACGACTATGTATAATGATCTTAAAAATTTCTACAAAAGCTAAACCGATGCTGGTAAATAGACCGAAAACTGAAACAAACAAACACAAAGGGGGAAACACAGAGGTGACAGCTGAACAATAAGTCATTACAAGTAAGTTTAAAAAAAAAAAAAAGAAAAGAAAAAAAGACAGAAAAAAAGAGAAAACAATAAGATTTCAGTGACACTTAACCTTTCTGCAATAAAGATACGTATGTACATTTCACAGGGAATTTTGCATGGGTATATAATTTTATTCTTCATCACATAACATAAGCACATGACAAATTTGCTCTATTTCGAATGGTGCTTGCCAAAATAAACACTTTAAAAACATCTGATTTCATTGCACCAACTTTTTGTCGACATGACAAATGGCAGTGTGTTACAGCTATTTCAGCTAAAATACAGATTGTTGCTGCTGTGTGCTGATTCAGATTTGATAATAAGTAAACTATTGGATTAAAAATGGGGATCAGACGATCTCTTACTACTCAGTCTCGCTCGGTCTCTTCTTTAACCCCACGTGGAGCTGAACGGTTTCTGTATCCGCCCACTTCAGAGGCAGAACTCAGGTCATGTGACTTCAGTCAAACATGGCGCCGTACGCAGACAAAGACTGGTAGACTGTGATGTCAGTGTTGTTATTTGTTCATGTTTATTATATTTTGAGGGGCTTTTTTTAAAATATATTTTAAATTATGATTTTATACGATCCTGATGAAAAATACCATAGATGGGGTATAGATAAGGAATAATGTACAGTGAGAAGGTTATTATTGGCATTATTTTAAATGACTTTGTTAAATTCTCGATTCTGATTGGTCAATTACAGCATTCTAAGGTCTGTTATTTCTGTATAACAGACCGTTGCTATAGACTCAGTTCTGATAATAGACTTTGGAGGAGCAATAAAATCATTGTTAAATCACTAAATCATTTTAAAATTAATATTTGTGCCAAATTATTGGCTTTTTTTTTTGTTCATAAAAAACATGTAACAAGCATGATAATGTACAGTGAGCAGGTCAGTATTGTGAAATAAAGTCATAAAATAATTTCAATTAATGTTTTGTGTGACACAAATGTCTGCCAAATTTTTTATTTATTTATTTATTTATTTATTTATTTTGTAAGTAACCATGTAATAAGCGGGATAATGGACATACAGTTAGCAGCTCATTATGAAATAAACCCTTTCAGGGGTCGCATCGGGGTCCTGCATCAACCTGCTGGGGTTTATTTCACAATAATGACCTGCTCACTGTACATTATCCTGCTTATTACATGGTTACCTACCAAAAAAACAAACAAAAAAAAACAACAACAAATTAACAGAAAATATTAATTTTAAAATGATTTTAGGGATTTAAAAATCATCTTATTACTCCTCTGGAGTCTGTGATCAGAACTATGTCCATAGCAATGGTCTGCTCTTCATAGCAACAGTCTGTTATACTGAAATAACGGACCTTAGAATGTTATAAGTGACCAATCAGAACTGAATATTTACCAAATGTAATAAGGTATAATCATTCACAGATATACTATATATGTTTTGAGGCCTATATTTGCCCAACCAGTGTTTCAAACAGAAAAAAAAAAACTAAACGAAAAACATTAACTGCCTCCATACTGCTTGTCTGGTGTAATCCAAGTCTCCTAAAGCCCCGACATGCTGTCCGTCATACCTCACACACCCAGTTCAGATGGTGTGCGCATGCACATGAACGTGGCTCCAAGCTAAAGATCTACAGCGAAGATTCAGGCTAAAAACATGGTGCAAATGATGTCTGTCAAGTCAACTTGGCATGTCAGGGCTTTAGGAGGAATTATGAGCGTCTGCGGCCTCCAAACTTGAACTGAAATCCATCCAGTGTCATTCACAGAGTCATCAGAGGTGGTGACAGTACACACATTCTGTACTCAAGTAGAAGTACAGATAGTTGTGTAAAGAAAAGGAAGTAGAAGTACTGATTCAACTTCTTTACTGCAGTAGAAGTGAAAAGTTCAGGCTCTGAGATGTCCTCAAAGTATAGAAGTAAAAAGTTGTCCTCTAAAAGACATTTCTACTGACAGCTTCTGTGTAAAGACAACTGAACTTCACCTTTTCTCCAAGGCTGAGTCTCCCCTTGTTTGCTTCATCTTGTCACATACTTCCACCTCATTATGACTTTTTTGTCTTGTAACATATTTTTTAATTTTGTTATGTCTTTGTATGTCTTATTATGTCTTTTGCATATTTTATGTTTTTTCGTCTTGTTACATCTTTTCATTTTTGTTACATCTTTTTTGTCCTGTTATGTCTGTTGTGCGTGAAGCTCTGATGGACACACCAAGGAATTGTCTTTTCTGTGTGTTATTGTCTCATCCAGTTAAGTTGAAATCAGTCTTGATGCCGTGAAGGCGGCGTGCAATGATGCAAAATAAAAATAATCAATAATTCCCCTCCAGTGCATTAAAACTAAACTAACAAGCCTGTTTAGAAAACGTAAGAAGTAGAAAGTAAAGACATTTGTGTTAAAATATAGGGAGTAAAAGTAAAATATTGTCAGAGAAATAAAAACTCAAATAAAGTACAGATACCTGAAAAAATCTACTAAGTACAGTAATATAGTATTTGTACTTAGTTACTTCACACTTCTGAGAGCCATGCTGGCTGAAGAAAAAGTGTCCTGACTGACAGTGAGGGTCAACCTCTGGTGCACATCACAGTGATGACAGCAGGCTTCTTTTTACGTCCCACGGTCCAAAAATGCATAAATAATAAAAGTAATGATGGCTGAATTCCATTTAGCTGCTTCAGTTTCAGAGTTGTCGTATTGCTCATTCTGTCACAGCCGTCCTTAATGTCATTAACACTTGTGCTTTTCCTGCCATGACAAGTCAAAATGTCTGACTGAGTCAGGAGGAGGAGGAAGAGGAGGATGATGAAGAGTTTGTCACTGGGAACCACTGGTCAGATGCTGCGTTTGGTTTGTATTGGTGTTGATTTCAAACCTGACTGTGTGTGTGTGTGTGTGTGTGTGTGTGTGTGTGTGTGTGTCAGTATCTGTCGCCCCCCGGTGGCCGCTTCTGCTCTCTTCACCTCAATATGAAACCATTTTATCTCTCACATGCCCACCTGCAACAGGAGGCAGCGTCAAAATGATGTCTGGTGAGTTTTTTAATATTTCATGTATTTCTTATCATCTCTCCTCTCTGACCATACAGAGGGAACAAAACAATAGTATCTTCACCCCATGTAGTCCTGATTACGGATTAAATTGTCAAAGAATTTTGCCAAATAAATATCTGATTTTATATTAAAAGCAAATTAGGGAGGTCACAATATCAGAGTTTCACTACAAGATAATTGTGGCTGAAAGAATTCACCATAGATGTTGTGATATCTATAGAAAATTTGTAATTTATCTTAATTTTGGATATTGCAGGATATTGCAAAACCTGTAAAGCAAATATAGCTCTATATATTATATATATCTATATTAGCCTTTAATAGGATATAAGGTAGGAGAAATTTGATACTCAACAATATAAAAAAAAAATAAAATCAAATAATATATTTATGTGTAAATGGTCTTGCCACAGATAGATAAAAAACTATCAATCCCTTTTTCAATATCCCAGTTAAATCATGGTTAAACTTTAAATTATGTTGCACTAAACTTATAAACTAGCTTAAAATTCAGAAAAATGTAGCATAATCATCTCCTAGAACCTCAGCTTAGTCTTTAAATATACATTAAATTTATTTTACTTGCACCAAAACTCCAATTTAAGCTGTGATGCAGGATTAACTTTAAACTTGATATGTTTTAAAATGGCATCCTTTTCAAGATGAACTGAGCAAAATCAAGTTTATCAAAGAAATTAAAAGGACAGATTTAAAGTTCAGCTTAGGTCTAGCTAGCAATATTATAACATTTTGTTAATTTTATAGCTAGCTAGTAAATAATGTAGTGTTTTAACTTTTTATCTAGTTAGCAAATAATGTATGTTTTGTTACCTTTTTAGCTAACTAGCTAATAATGTGATGTTTTGTTAAATTTTTTTATCCTACGTACCATATAATGGAATGTTTATTAACTTTTCATCTAGCTAGCAAATAAAGTAACCTTTTGTTAATTTTTAGCTAGCTAGCAAACAACTTAGTTAATGGATTCTCCCACTCGCAGGTCCTGACAGCACTCAAATTTGTTTTATTTATTTATCTTTAATTTGAGTAAGTTTAATTGTGCAACAGTGCTCTTTTTACTTCAATGTATATATTTACACATTTTAAACGTTTTGTTGTCGGTTTGTTCTGCTCAGACAGAAAAATGTAGTTTTTAGTCTGTAGTTCTAATGGATATCTACAGGAAGCACTTTTTTGTGTCAAAGTGTCTTTATTCACGTCTTGTTTCCTCCTCAGACGCGTTTCACTGTGTAAACCGGGTCACGTCACGTGACAGAAACAGGAGAAACAAGTGCACGTGAGCGTGAACAACGGGTTCACTTGTTGAACATTGTCGGCGTTTGTGACTTTGTCCTCCTCAGGTAGGCTGTCCTCCTCCTCCTCCCCCCTCCTCCCTCACCTGTCCGGTGAGTCTTCAGTCGGGGGACGATGTCCAACCTGCCGGATGTTCCTGCTCTCCATAAACTTTACAAACAGGAAACAACAGGGAGGCAAAATGAATCATACCACCGGAATGTAGTTCACAGGTCTGCAGCTGCTTTAAGTGTCACGTTTCAGAAGTTTTACACGGTTTGAAGAGACGAATTTTACCACCAGAGAAGAAGAACAAGATGTTTTCTTTCCTGCGCTCAGGTGAGTCCTCGTTTATCTGACTGTAAATCTTTACAGTCCTAATATCAAATGTTCCCTTACGTGTTTCCTCATGTGTCACCTGACATACTTATAACATTAACCAGTGGCGGAAAGTAACTAAGTACATTTACTCAAGTACTGCTCTTGAATAGAATTTTACTTACCATTTTCTGCTACTTTATACTACAATTCAGAGAGACAGATTGTACTTTTTTACAATTTTTACTTTATATATATAAATAAATATATATGTATATGTGTATGTATATATATATGTATATATATATATATATATATATATATATATATATATATATAGACATATATATATATATATATATATATATATGTATATGTGTGTGTATATATGTAGGTAAGAAATAAATTATTGTGTATTATTATGAATGAAGTCATTTATTGACCTACAAGCTGTCCAGCAGTATATAAAGTGAAAAATAAGCCTCACTCTCACCAGCTTTAACATGAAAGCAATGTGCATATTAATGCATCAATGATTAAAATTCAAAAGTATAATAAACGTTATTCTGAACAGGGTCATTCTGCGTAGTGTGTAGTTTAAAGTTTTGGTACTTCAAGTGCATTTTGATGCTCAGAGTAACTCAGCTGGTTTTTAAAGGGGGTTTACAGTCACAGAGTTCATACTGAACATACAAAATTTGAAGAGTTAAAATAAGATGTTTTATAATCTAATGATATGATGATATGATATGCAAGAGTATAACAGTCACACTTAGTACTTTTACTTTTAATATTTATTTTGTTATACTTATAATAAATTTGTTTTTTAATCCCAAAAGTTTAAAAAACAAATTCTGAGCTGTCATCCAGGTGGCCCGCGGTGCCGTGATTTCTTGATATATGTGTTAAATTGAGCAAAATGTTAATGGAGTTTTGCAGAGTCACTAAACTCAAAGTCCAGTTATGTGGTATGAGAACAGCAGGGCTGGGTAATATGGATAAAATCAAATATCATGATATTTTTGTTACCGAATACCTCGATATCCGTACTAGGTGATTTGTTTTTGTATGCAGGGGTTGAGTGGGGACCCAACGACATGCTGATTATCTGTGCTATTTTTTTTCTCATGGTTTTCTGTGTGTGGAGGATTTAGTTCTGTGAGCACTGTGATCATATAAATGACTGTAATCCCAGTTTAATTACCTGTTTACTTCCAGTCAGAGACCCCCCTCCTGAGAACATCCACATCTCCTCTCTGCCTCCCAGCGTTCCCACAGATCAGGAGCCACAACAAACTGGAGAACGAGGTGGGGATGTTTGCTTTTCAGACAGTTTTTTGGTTTTGTTGGGCCTCATCACGGTTTTATGAGCTGCACGAAGAAGTCCTTCGTTCCGTCACGCTGTGTCGAACCCTTATCTGTGCAAACTGGTTATCAAGACAAATCTTGTTACCTTTGCTCTTCTGTTTCTCTTAAACCAGGACAAACTGCTGATTTTCTATATCTCTCTGTCTATGAAACACAGTCACTCGATATATTTGGAGTATAATCTTGCTAGCGGTGTGGCAGAGGATGAATCCTGATGACGTTAATGTGATTTTTTTTTAAACTCTGGAGCCGTCATTAGCAATATTTTAGTTTATGTCAAATACCTGCAAAACTACGCCTCAGCTGTACTTTGTATTTAGTGCTAATTATGAAATGTTAGCAGGCTAATAGGTTTGATTACAATAAAAAATAATACATAATAAAAAA
Organism: Lutjanus erythropterus; assembly: GCF_056507025.1. Classification (NCBI taxonomy): domain Eukaryota; kingdom Metazoa; phylum Chordata; class Actinopteri; order Lutjaniformes; family Lutjanidae; genus Lutjanus; species Lutjanus erythropterus. The sequence continues at coordinate 4,139,028 of NC_139322.1, read as the reverse complement.
AATCCCAGGAACACACTCAGACTTTCCAAGATTTTAGATCTACTGCAGTCATAATACACGACAAGCGGCGGTGTCTGTGCTGAGATCAGGTTGATTCAGCTTTGCAAAGTGAAGTGATGTGTTTTTTTGACAAAACACTGTAAATGTATTACTTTATAATCTCAGATAATACTCATTTTTTCACATAAATTTGTGAGTCAGAATAAAAAAGTAGAATATTTGCTTTAAAAATGTAGTGGAGTATTTAGAATTAACATACCGAAGTAAAGTACAAGTACCTGAAAATTGTCCTTAAGTGCAGTACTTGAGTAAATGTACTTAATTAGATCCCACCTAAAAAACTTATAGACAACAAACACTTCAAACACATTATATTAAGTGATAATTAGCTAATTTTAGCATGTTACCAGGCTAAACTACAACAGCATATTTTCAGAATTATATGAGAAACAACTCACTCTGACCACAGACTGTAAATAAAAAAGGATTAAACCTATTTAATACACAGCCTATCGTTCCAACTTGTTATTTGGACAACAGTAGTCACATATTGCTCCTTTAATCTTGGAAATTCTGAGGTTTTTTTTTATACCTACAGTGGACCTAATACACTGTCATACTAAACTAAGATGATTACCTGCTAAACATCAAGATTTTAGCATCTATTTACAGGTCAGTTTAAGTGTGCGGGAAAAATAATTTCAACATCTCAGACAGGAGGTTTTCTTGCACATGAGACACACATTTTAATTATTATATTTATCAGATTTGAATGTGAAAACAATTCTTTCCAATCGTCACTCTGTTCTGCTGATGAACACTAACTTTCTCTTTATAATGCAGCTGTTGTCATCAGATGTTTACCTGTCAGTGTGTGTTACTCTCAGTATTTTACTGCGGACTGTGTGTGTGTGTGTGTGTTTGCTGCGGTGTATGATTTGTTCCTGATGTCAATAGTTGTAGTCGTTTCTAAAAACAGTCACCTTGTTTGCGTTGTGTTTCAGCAGGTGACGTGGTGGAGGACAGGGCAGTGATCCAGACCACACACACTCACAGAGTCTCCGCCCCCTCCGTCTTCCTCCAGAAACAGGAGAATGATCCTGTTTCCAGCACCTACTTTGATCAGAGGATCCCGGTTCCCGAGGAGGACAGTGAGGTAATCTGTCAGTCCAAGAGAAGAAGTGTCTCATATGGATAAAACTTTACTGAAAGTATGATGATATCCTGCAGACCAAGATCAGACGGTATGAACGTGTCAGAGGTTCTTTCACACTGTTTATTTACACTATAGCTTCTCAAAGCTGCTTCCTTCTGTGTGTAGTCTTAATGCTAAGCTAAGCCATTCTTTTATTTATCATACAGACAGAGAGAGGTATCAGTCCTTTCATCTAACTCTTGCGAGGAAGCTGAATAAACACATTCGTTTAATTCTTGTCTGGTCATTTCATTAATAAACAGTTTAACTTTTTTACTATATCATGATATACAACCCCAATTCTACAAAAGTTGCAGAATTGTGTAAAACATAAATAAAATCAGGATGAATGATTTTGCAAAAACTTCAACTTGTTTCATAAAGTTGGGACAGGAGCTGCAAAAGACTGTGAAGGTCCCATTAATGCTGGAAGGTGCATGCAGGTTTTGGGGCGACATATGCTGCCATCAAGACGACGTCTTTTTTTAGAGACATCCCTGCTTATTTCAGCGAGACGATGCCAAGACACAGTGTGCACGTGTTCCAACAACGTGGCTTTGCAGTAGGGATGAACAATTAATCGAAATTTTTTATCAAAATCACAATATTGCAGGACGCGCAATATGCATTAAATGCAAAATGTGTCTCAAACTACCATTTTAAATTAAATATCATCGTGCTGCAGAAATGTCCTGGCCTGCACATCGTATTTGTACAGAGGTAAAGGGATAGTTCACCTAAAAATGAAAATTCAGTATTTATTTAATTACCCTCATACTGATTGAAGGTCAGGTTTAGTTTTTTTAGTCCACAAAACACTGCTGGAGTTTCACAGGAAAACAGTGTTGCAGAGTGGAAGTGAATGGTGACCAGTTTTTAACTTTAGGAGACTTGGATTACACTTGGATTTTGTCCGTTATTTCATTACATTTGAAATCGTCACCATTCACTTACATTGCTTGGGAGATTCTGCAACACTATTTTCCACAGAATGAGCCTATATTTGCAAACAAACAATAACATTTCTCCGTTTGAACATTAAATATCTTGTTTTTGTACTGTATTCAATTGAATATAGGTGTAAAAGGTTTTGCAAATCATTGAATTCTGTTTTTATTTACGTCCCAACTTTTTTGTTAATCAACATTTTGATATAAAATTATATATTACACAGATATTACTGTTTTGTCTTTTGTTGAACTGGTGACCATCAGCAGCAGTAACAGTCTGTGAAGTGTGACATCATGAGTCTTACAGCTCGTGTTTGTCTCTTCTGTAGCGGGGGATCAGTCTCCGTAAGCTGTGGGCCTTCACCGGGCCGGGCTTTCTCATGAGCATCGCCTACCTGGACCCAGGTAACATCGAGTCTGACCTGCAGTCTGGTGCTAAAGCTGGCTTTAAGGTAATGATTATTTTCATTATTGATCACTTTCTCATTTAATTAATTGATTGTTTGGTCCACAACGTCAGTTTTCCTTCAAACTGACTGTTTATTTTAGTTTTCACAGCCAGGTCGTACATTAATTTGCTTTAACAGTTTGTTGTTCAAATAAATCCATGTGACAAACATTCCTCTCATGAAGTTGTCAAGTAATTATAGACAAATCCGGGGATCAGTTTGTGTGTTCCGCCAACTTGCGGCGCCGCCATTGCTGCAGTGGCACGTCATGTCCGAACTTTTGGAGCAGCTGAACTGCGCAGCTTCTTCCCAACTTCCTAGACATTGTTGTCAAAAGTAATGTTACATAAAAAAATGAGTGTAAAAGCAGAAAATTCTAAACTTCCTGTGACGGCTGTCATTCACTCACACTCATACTGTAGGGAGACGCCACCGCAGCAATGTCGGCTTGTTAACTTCTGGTTCTTCGCCGGATTCGTCTATACGTTGATTTAAAACTGAGAATGATAATGCTCTTATAATAACAGCACTGACTCAATGTACTTAGTGGTCTAAAACAATTTCTCATTATGCCAGACAAACTGTTAAATTAAAAAAACAGGAAAAGAGAACAAACCACAAGGCAAAAAAGAAAACAGTCGGCTATCTCTTCAGTTGGGGAAGCTAATTCCTTGTAGAATGAAAAAGACTTGGCTTTCTCTTATGAAAAATGCTTTGAACTTCAGATGTCAGATATGGCGTTGCATCAGATAACACATGACAAACAGCTCAGGATAGTCGAGGCACGCGGAGCGCAATAGAAAGAAAAGAAAAAATAAAGTGTTTCTATACAATAAGGCTTCTTGGTGAATATCAAGATTGCCTGACATTACCCATAAAGTTTTTAATCGACTGCCAAAGTTTTACAAACAACATCGGCCTTTTGTTTAAATCATATCTGAATTGTTCCAGGTGTAACACATTGCTCAGTTCCCTGAGCCACAACTCAAAGATGAGTACAGACTTCTCTTTGGAGTATAGCTTCTTTTTCTTTTGTTAGTGCCATACTTAATAAAACTGCAGTGTTTTGTGTTTCAAATTGATTGTTTTGTCCAGAACCAAGAGATTCAGTTTATGATCATATGAGACAAAGAAAAGAAAAAAAAAAGTAAAGTAAAAGTTGCAATATCTGAAAAATTATACACTTGCATAATCTCCGGCTTGCACCCACTTCCAGCTGTGCCACTTCCATCTCACTCTGCTGTTTGTTTTGTAGTAAATCTGCAGTTACTGCAGGTGCTGCAAGTCAAAGTTTAACAAAGGTGAACTCTGATCTGGAAAACGGAAACACAGTCTTGAATTCTTTAAATGCTTTAAATGAAGTGAATGAGAAGTTGAGTGAATATTCATTAACAGAGAGTAACAGAGCCCTGAGCATTAAAGGGTAAGGTCGGTATTTTTCCACCTGGAGCCTGATTTTTCCATGATGACGGTCCAGTACGTCCACTAAAAGTCCCACTGACAGGCTCAGATTGTTGTTCTAAGTGTCTGATAACACTATGGGTAGAATTCCTGCAGCGACAGAAACTTTTTGTTAAAGGTATAACATGCAACACTTTCTCATATAAAAATAATCCCTGTCTGATCCTGTAGAAGTGTGTGATGGTGTCTGAGTCTGCAGAGAACCTGCAGCTCTCTGCATGTGTTTCCTTACTTTTCCAACCAGCCCAAATCATTGGTGTTTGATGTCCTGTTATCTTTCTGGTGCGTTTACAACAGTTCATACACATCCTACTAATTATACCTTTAAAGAGTGAAATCCTTTTTGTTTGACCAGAGACAGACAATTTATCATTCTCACCAAACACACCAGACTCCATTTACTGAAACAGTAATTTTATCTTGGTAAAACGCACCTCATTCAAACTTGACAAAAACAAAATGAAACTCACCAAGAACGTCTTTGTTCTTCTCTCCGTCGCTCCAACAATCACCGATGCTGGTTTGATTGAAATAAACCCTGTATTCACTGCGTTAGATGTGAAAATATGAGGAGAGGAGTGAGAAGAAGGTCAAAATCTCAGAGAAGCAGGGAAGAGAAACCAGAGAGCCAGAATATTTTCACATCTAACACAGTGATATTAAGGATTTATTTCTGGCCAAGAAACACAGATGGTGACTGTTGGAACAGTGGAAAGACAAATTAAGTTTTTGGTGACTTTTATTAAATTTCTGTCGAGTGTTTTTACAATGATAAAATTACTGTTTTTTTAAATGGAGTCTGGTGGCTTTGGTAAGAGAAACAACTGTTGTTGTTTAAAGAGAAAACTCTTCAACAAAAAGTTCCATCTCTTTAGGGATCCTTTCTAAAATGTTGTCAAACACTTACAATAACAATCTGAGCCTGTCAGTGGTAAAAAAAAACTTATCTGTTCACAATTGCCCTTTAGGGTTATACTGCAGCCCTTTCTGCCAACTGACGGCTGCAGTAATTTGCTCAGTTGTCTCCATTACAGATTTTTGGTATTACAGAAACATGTTGCATTAACTGCATCTCCTGTCCTATATTAGAGTAGGACTTTTTAGCTTTTACAGAACATCCTACCTAAAGAATATCCTGATGCTGGTTCCACACTGCAGGCATTTGGACTAATTTTGCTCAGATTCAGTCCTCCTGAGAACTTGAGAGGAAATGTGAGATGTACCTCGGTCAGTACCGATGTTCGGCCCAGATTATCTGGCAATGTGACAGGTTTACAGATCCGATCTTAAACCCCACAAACTGCTCCTAGACTCATCTGGGGCATCCCGATAATTTTCATATTTGTTTGATATTTTCAAACTAAAATCTGGATGATCTGGATCAGGTGGGTGTTCAGCTGGATTGAGATGCAGCTTCATGGCCAGTCTGGGTCGGCTCGCCTCGATCGCACCATCTCTCTCTGACTCCTCAGCCAGCAGACCTGCAAAATAATGACAATAATGAATTACAAAATACAAGAGAATTCAAGGTGCTTCAGTGTAAAACATGACCAGTTAGATATCTGCATCACGTTTACAGTTCATTTATTGTATTACTTTGTGCAGACATTAAAGTAAATAAACTATTTACACTTGAAGCTGCTTTGGTGCTCTCTCAAATTATTGAGCGCCTTCATGCTTTCACTTCTTGAAACAGGAGATGTGTCTCCTCGCTTACAGATTTTTTTCTCTTTGTGCTCCTGGTGCTCACCCATGAATTCATCAGGACACTTGTGCACAGCTGATAGGTGTATCCCACTGTGGGACAGGGCAGGATGTCCGTACGTTGCTGCTGCAAAGACGGATTTAGACACATCTTGAATGAATTAAATCCATTGCACGTTGCACTTTCAACTTGCAATTTAGATCAGCGTTAGATAGGGCTCTGATTATCAATCCAACGTTGTCAGTCTTTTTGAGTTTTTGAGTTACACATCCTGCTGAAAAATTAAGATTCTCACTTTAGAGTTTAACAGAAGAAAACTGCACCACACAATGTTTTCTGTTGAGATATAAATATGATATTGATGCGTCCTCCAGCTCAACAGACAAACAGGGAGACACACGTGGGTGAAAGCCTAACCTCCCTGGCAGCATGATATAAGAGCAAAACTACACTTCCTTTTTTCATTTTTAGATTTTCCATAAAAAAAAACAAACTAAGAAGTATGTTGCAAAAGTGGAAGTGGATGCAGATGGTTTGGCTTCAGTACAGGTCCTGGAAGAGTTTGAGTTTGTGAAATGATCACAAACAAAAGCAGCGTCTGTGATTGTAAGTCGCCCTTTGTGAACCTGCGAAGAATCTCTGTGTGAAATATTCATGTTGGTGAATGTGAGGAGGAGATTTGTGTTTACAGCAAAAAGTTTGGGAACGTGTAAAGAACATTTTGCACAAATTATATCAACGGTCAGGTTTTCACAAACACTCAATAAGCCGTTTCATTTTTAAATCACAGTTTTTGTGTGAAGACGATTTGTGTCCAGGTAGTTTTTGTGCAGATCTGTCGACATCTCTTCTTCTTCACCCACTTTTGAGTTTGCAAACAACAAAACTGCACCTTACCAGACTGTTCTCGCTGTTCTATTATTTATCCTTACTCACTTATTCATTTTATGCACATTACTGATATTTATTTATCAAAAATCCCATTTTGTTGTGTTGTAATTTAGTTGAACCACCATTTGCTGTGCAGTGATAATAAATGACCTTGATTCTTGATTCTTCTTGATTCACAGACTTGAATTTATTATCTCAGCCAGTTTTTTCACAAGTTTAAAGAATGATTCGTCTCTCATTTGAGCTCATAATAAGGCAGATGATGCCTCTGTCTGTTGTTGTCCTCGTCAGTTGCTCTGGGTGCTGCTGGGAGCCACCATCATCGGTCTGCTGCTGCAGCGGCTGGCGGCTCGGCTGGGCGTGGTCACCGGGATGCACCTGGCTGAAGTCTGCAACCGCCAGTACCACACGGTGAGAGATCATCTCTGCTGCTGATGACGTCACTTTTGCATGAATAATCCGCAGCAAAATAAACATGTCTTAAGTTGTTTCCATTCTTAGAACCTTTAAATGTCTCCTTTCTGGAGAGCTCGAGGACTAAATCTACAAAGTAACCTATTTTTAACTGAGAGCATAGAAATGTTTCTTTTGAAATAGTTTTGTTTACAGACTTTTGTATAAATTGCCGGTTTGTACTTCCTTGAAAACACTTGAATGTTAATGTTTTCAAGGTTTGAAAAGTACTTTGATTTTGGATAAAATTCTTGAAACTACTTGAAATTGTAATCACATTACTTTAATAATAAATTGCTGCCTGATAAATAATCAATTACTAACATTTTTAATTGTGGATGTGCGCAATTAGTCGACTGCACGATTAAAAATGACCACTTTCGCTAGTTGGGAACAGAAATACTAGTCGGTTAAACTGTTTATCAATATTTTATTCATGCACAATGCCAATTAATGTTAAGTGTTTCCTCTAAGGTGTTATGCAGCCGCCTGCCACTAGTCACGGCTGCAGCCGCATCAGACAGCAGCCCCTCTCGCCCCGGTGGCCCTCCGAACGCCAGATGTTGTTATCAGCAAAGTCGGACAGTTGACAGCTCATAAAATTAGGCAGTGCTTTGATATAGAAAATAAAAAAATAAGGTTAAATGTAGGCTGTGACAGAATAAACTGCTATCACTCGACTAGAGCAACATGTGACCACATTCAGCACGGACACGGACATTAACCTGCAAGTGTTAGTCACACTGTGTAGCAGGCTGGCAGCTAACGTCAGCTCCAGGTAAAGGATGTTGTTTAGTCCCACGCGATTTTGGTCTGAAAAGGGGAAACTTTTAGTGAGTTGTTGTCATGTTTTTTAGGTTGATGTGTAATGTTTTTATTGCACAGTGCCACACGCATCATTTAAAATACAATTTGGTGATTGTAGACTGTGATTAACGGCTTCAAATGGCTTGTAATATACACAGTATTTTTTTGGACAGTATTTAACATTATCAGTTAATAAATTGTGTTCAGTTTTAGCTGCTTTCTGAGTGTTTTCTTACTGTTAAACTAGCTGACTAGTCAATTAAAATTTACATTTAATGGACAGGGAAATTAGTCACCGGGAACATCCCTATTTTCAACTATTGGTTAAGGAAAGTGCACAAAGTGATGTGTCACCCGTCTGTAGAATTATATCATAAAACATAATTTTGGTCGATAAGCGCACAGTAACATTTGATTTAATGCAATGAAGAGGTGCAGGTCAAGCTTGAAAATGCTTGAAAAGGGCTTGGATTTGACTCTGGAAAAGGTGTAGGAAATTGTGATTTCAGCTGACGTGCAAATCTGATTTTGAGGACCTCAGAACAGACGAAGTCTTGGGGACCTCCTGTGATTTCTGGCGCCTCCGTAAGGAGGGCCCAGACCCCAGGTTGGGAACCAGTGATCTACAGCACCTGCTGACACTGTCACTCTCTCTTCCCAAATAACAGAGTTCCAGTAAGTTTGTTTGAGCTGCAGTGGAGAAATGATCTAATCCAGAGGTTGTGAGCAGGAGCGGTCCCGGTTCACTGTAACTGCCTCGTTGCATAACGAGCACTGAGCTCTGTTGTTACAGTCGCTGTAATCCTCAGATTATATGATCCAAAAATGTAACTGTGAGCTGTGAGAATAATTAACAACTGTGAGAAAATCTGTTTAAATGCACAGTTTTTGTACTTTAGTTCTCTTTCTTTTTGTTCTCTTTAATGAGTCTGTTTCTGCTCGACACATTTAAAGAGGCTGCGATGTGTGTGAGAGAAATCTGCAGGGAGATGCATGAATGTAACAGTCCATTAAAGGGATAGTTAGTATTTTTTCAAGAGGGATTTAATGAGTTATTTATCAACAGTCAGTCACCTGCGGTAGATGGCAGTCGACGCGCACCTAGTTTGGAGAAGCAGCAGGAGAACTGGTGTAGGAATGTTCTGCTGTGGACAGGATCAGCAGCAACATGTATTTTAGGCACCTAAACAAATCAATATCAGTGTATTTAGAATATTTTCACCACTTTACTTTGCTGTCAGACAGACTTTTCTGGTGGGAAACTGCTGTTAAACAAGCCGAATATGACTCTCTGCAAACCAGCCAAACTTCAAAGGTAAAATTAGTAATTTTACCTCACAAAACACAGGAGTTTCTGGTCTGTCACTGCCTTCATCTGTTAGTTTGTTTGTGTTATTGTGTGACTTTGGTGCTTTACTGCAGTGATTCCCAAACTTTTTCCCTCCTCAAGTTGTGATTCTAGTTGACATGATGTGCAAATCTGATTTTGAGGATTTAAGAGCAGAGACAAAGTCTTGGCGACCCCCTGTGATTTCTGGTGCCTGCCTACGGGAGGTTAGGGTTATGGTTAGTAACTTGGGACTTGAAGGTTAAGACTTAAGACTTGAGACTTGCACACGTGTGACTTACTCCCACCTCTTCCCTCTGCAAATTACAAAGAGGCAAATTCAACCACAGTGCTTTTTAAATCCTGTTATTTCTAAATACATGTTTGTTTGCTTTTAAAATACAAATGATCATCGTTCACCTTTACTTCCATAATGCAGCATCATGTTGTAATTTTTTATGTGTGTGTATGTGTGACCGTTAACACGTGTGTCGTGCGTCCAGGTGCCTCGTATCATCCTGTGGTTGATGGTGGAGTTGGCGATCATCGGCTCAGACATGCAGGAGGTCATCGGCTGTGCCATCGCCTTCAACCTGCTCTCGTCTGGCAGGTGGAGTGAACAGACACGACATACGTTTAATTTAATTCATGCTGGACAGTGGTGGAGAAAATATTTAGATCGTTCACTTATACTACACTGTAAAAATACTCTGTTAATAAGTGAGTGTCCTGCATTGAAAATATTACTTAAAGCCGCTACAGGAAGTTTTTTACTAGGATATGAAACGGATATTAAGGTGGAAACATTAACTTTTTTCCACAGGGGACTCCAAAATCAGCAAAATATGAAAGTTCCTTCTAGTAACTTTAAAAGTATAAAAGTAAAAGTAGTTAAGTGCAATCAGGAAAATGTACTTTTAAGTGTTAAAGGTGAAAATACTGCAACTGTTATCTCTTCTATATATGATATAACTGTATGATAATGAATCATGCTTTAATGTAAAAAAAAAGAAAACAGGATTTTACTGCTGTAGTTCATTTGAACATTTTTTTTATTGGGCTGCAATTAATGATTTTTTCATTATGAATTAATTTGCTGATTATTTTTTTTATTAAAGGGAAAATTCACCAGTTTTCATGTAGCTGTTCAGTCAGGTTGTTGAAGATAAATTTAGTCAGTTGAAGCAATAAATTCCTCAGTGTTTTTTCACAAAAAAAAAAAAAAGCTGAGTTCTCCTGCTCAGCTGTGCCGGCAGTGCCTACATGTCCCAGAATGCATTTCATTCATGCCCATGTTGCCACGTTAGCACCACGCTAGCCTCTAGCTGTTAGTTTGTCGGCCAAATCATATTGTTAGGTGACAAAAACTACTCATCTAGCATGGCCCCCTGACTACCTGGAGACTAGAAATCCAAGCTGAAATACTCTGTGACATCACTGTGACATCACTGGATGCAGGAAGAAGAACAAATTTTGGAGCAGAAGAACTCAATTGTGTCAATGTGTTGAGATTTTACCATCAACACTGCATGAAAAGTGATGAATTTTCACTTTAATTTAGCGATTGTTTGGTTTGTGAAAACCTCAGCATTATTACAAATATATTAAAATAATTCAAAGGAAATGCAGCAAATCGTCACATTTGTGAAGCTGGAAACACGAAACGTTTCACAAGAAAAATGATCAAACCATTATCAAAGTAGTTACCAATTAATTTTCTGTCAGCTGCAGTTTAATTTGTAACAGTTTGATGATCAGTGCTTTAAAATCGACACTTTACTTCTGTGGTGTTGATTCTGTGTGTGTGTGTGTGTGTGTGTGTGTGTGTGTGTGTGTGTGTGTGTGTGTGTCTCTCTCCTGACAGGATCCCCCTGTGGGGCGGCGTCCTCATCACCATCATCGACACGTTTGTCTTCCTCTTCTTAGACAAGTACGGTAGGTTGTCTTCTCCTCGGGAGTTTTACATCATCTTCAAATTACGGTGAAATCTGTCACTAAAACGACAATAAATAAATAAATAAATGAAGCATCCTTGTTTGTTTCTCTGCAGGTCTGAGGAAGCTGGAAGCCTTCTTCGGTTTGCTCATCACCATCATGGCCCTCACTTTTGGATACGAGGTACAAACATTTACATTTCTTTGTACATGAGTGACTGAGTGTAAAACGGGTTTCTCCCTCCGTCCTTCCTTATTCATCTTTAACTTAACCGTCACCGGTGTTGATTAATTCAGTACAGAAGAGTATCAGGGTATCGAGGGCCAAGTCAAAGAAAAAAGAAATGAGAAGAGAAGAGGAGATAATTGTTTGTTTGTTTTTTTCAGTTTGCATTTCAAGAGAGACAAAATAATGAGAATATCTTTGCATTTGTTCATTAGCAGCTATTTCAGTTTGCACAAATACTTTCGCCTCTTCCAAACTCCTTCTTAACAGACCAAGTTTTTTTGTGTGTGTGTGTTTTTACAACTTTTTTGTTTTGGTACGTCTTTTATATTGTTTTTCGTCTTATGTTTTTCTTGTCTCATTACTCTTTTTCGTCTTGTTATGTCTTTTGTTATTTTTTGTCTTATGTTTTTTCATCTTGTTGTGTCTTTCACGTAATTTTTTGTCTCGTTGCGTCTTTTTTGTCTTGTGTTTTTGTCATCTTGTTACATCCTTCATGTTGTTTTTCATCTTCTACATTGTTTTCATATTTACATCTGTTTGAGCATGATAGGGTTAGGATGGATACACCAACAGCTCGTCTTTATCTTTGTTATTGTTCCATCTATTTAGGTTGAAATCAGTCTTGATGTTGAGCAAAATAAAAATAATCAATAATTCCTCTCAAATGCATCTAGGTATCAAATGATTTTTGAAAATATTTATGTTAAAATGTGGGAAGTACAAGTAAAAAGTTGTCAGAAAAATCAGTACTCAAGTGAAGTACAGATGCCTGACAACAACTGAAGTACAGTAACTAAGTATGTGTACTTAGTTACTTCCCACCTGTGGTTTTCTTGTGTTGTTTTGGGTTTATTTTGTCCTGCGTTGTGTTGTTTCTGCATCATAACTGTGTCCCCTGCGTCCTCTCTGTCAGTATGTGACGGTGAGTCCAGACCAAGGCGAGGTGCTGAAGGGGATGTTCGTGCCGTACTGTGCGGGCTGCGGGCCCGTTCAGCTGGGTCAGGCCGTCGGCATCGTGGGAGCCGTCATCATGCCTCACAACATTTACCTCCACTCTGCTCTCGTCAAGGTGCGAACACCTGCCGACAGATACGACACTCCTCCCGTTTTTAATCAGCTGTGTGATCACTGAACGTCTGAATGTTCTCTCAGTCTCGAGAAGTCGATCGCTCGAACAAGAAGGAAGTGAAAGAAGCCAACAAGTACTTCTTCATCGAGGCGACCATCGCCCTGTTTGTCTCTTTCCTCATCAACGTGTTTGTGGTGTCTGTTTTCGCCGAGGCTTTCTACGGACGCACGAACAAAGAGGTGGTGAGTATCTCTGCAGATGCTCTTTTAACTTAACAACAGAAGTGGGTGTTTTAGTCTTTGGCTGCTGTGCTACAGATGTGTTTTTCTTTTAGCACACTGTCTGCAATCAAACAGGAAGTCCTCATTCAGATCTGTTCCCTGTGGACAATGAAACTCTGCAGGTGGACATTTACAGAGGGGTACGTTTATTTTATTTTATTTTATTTTTTTATATGTACTTGCCCATTTAAGGATTAAATGGTGTTAGTGTGGGGAAATTTTGGCTGCACTTTCTCTGATCGGTGACAAAAGCTACCACCGAACATCACCTGCCTCCACATCAGCCAAATTAGCCGGGTTTCAACCAGTAGAGGGCGTCATGATGTATGTTTGTAAAACAATACGCAGAATCCAAATACTTTGTACTAAAATGTCATCAATCAGTCAACCCTGCTAACTGAAAAAAAGTGGTTTGGAGGTTTGGTTACTCTTTAAATGTGATATATTGGATTGTATGAAACAGGGATAATTGTTTAAACTATGTTTTGAGGCCTGTACTCAACAGTCCCTCTGCGTTGCAGGGTGTGGTTCTGGGCTGCTTCTTCGGCCCTGCGGCTCTCTACATCTGGGCTGTGGGGATCCTCGCAGCCGGACAGAGCTCCACCATGACGGGGACGTACTCCGGTCAGTTTGTCATGGAGGTCAGTGGAGGAAGGAGGACTCAGCCGTGAACAAAACACACACACAAAACACACACACACACACGCACGCCACTTAGACAAACAGTGGAAATGTCAGCAGAGGTCAAGGACGTATTCAGATCCTTTACTTAAAGCTACGAAAAGGAGCTTTTGTTTGTTGTGTTGATTTTGGCGGCCACTGTGAACAAAAGATCTGCTGTTTCAACCACAAAATATAACATCAAAAACACAATTATCTACATAAAATTCTTCTCTAGCTTCTTTTCAGCTCATTAATGCAGTTCACTACAGACTCTTCAGTCTGCATGAAGAAAATTGTTTCATCTGATTTCAACGAGAATCCGATCTGTTGCAACTTATGTTTGAAAAATTTTGTAAATGGGTAATAAATCCTGTGAAGTGCATCTATAAACATTATTTGGATGTCTATTATAAAGATACAGATGATGCTCAGAAAACTTTACAGTTGCTAAATAAAGAGTTTATAAAGAACATATAAACATTATTTGACGGTTTTGTTAAAAGTAAAATAACAATTAACTACTTTAAGTTGAATTAACTATTTGTAATTTTTCACACTGACAAACAAAACAGCAGAACCAAACAAACAAACACTGGACTCAACCATGTATAAAAAGCAAAAAAAACAAAACAAACATCAATAAACAATTATTACTTAATCTGCTGATTATTTTCTAGTTAAATCAATTTATTTTTTGGTTTGTAAAAATTCTGACAATAGTGAGAAATGCCGTCACTGATGTTTGTTTGGTTTGTCGACAGTCCAAACCTCAAAATTATTACAATTATTAAAATTATTTGAAGGAAAAGCAGAACATTTTCACATCTGAGAAACTGGAACCAGAAAATATTTTTAATTATTAACTAATTGTTTTCAGCTACACTTGTTTAAATTGTTGCGTAGTTTAATTTACATGAAAAAAAAAGTGCAGCTGTAACTAAAGCTGTCAGATAAATGTGGTAAAGTAAAGAGTTTATATAATATTTATATATTTTTATATAAAGAATAGACTCCAGTAAAGTACAAGTACTTCAGATTTGTACTTAAAGGTGTAATATGCAACATTTTCTTCTCACACCCACTGGAGGTGTTTGCTGGTGTCTTTATCTGCAGCGCTCTGCCTATAATTCCCTTTTTTTCATTATTTGTTTTGTGCTCAGGACATTTTACCATCTAAAAATGTTTGTATTTAATGTCCTGCCATCTTTCCTACTGCTTCTACCTTTAAGTACAGTATTTGAATAAATGTATTTTAATTTTATTTTAGTTAAATTTCACTGCTGACTGTGATCCATGTTCTTCACCTTCATCACAATCACACATCATGAGTTTTACACTAAAATATTCTGAGTAGAATCAGGTTTTATTTCCTGTATGTGAGCGAGGTCATTACATGCAGCTCTTTGCTTCACTGAAGACGTGCGGCGTCCTTGTCACAGACTGACGTGTTCTCCCGCCCTCAGGGTTTCCTGAACCTGCGCTGGTCGCGTTTTGCGCGAGTGTTGTTGACCCGCTCCCTCGCCATCACTCCCACCCTGCTGGTCGCCATCTTCCAGGACATCCAGCACCTGACAGGCATGAACGACTTCCTCAACGTGCTGCAGAGCATGCAGGTCAGGCGGCGGCGACAGACGGTTCACTGCGGCTCCATCCGACCGTTCGCTGACATCTCTCCTCCTCTGCCTGTTTTATCACCTCTTAAATCACCTTTATATTACTGCACCTCGACTGTGGAGGGTTTTTCAATTCATTCTTATATCCTGCAGGACAAAAGGAGCACATTAATATAGAGGCCCAATCATTATTGATTAATCTGAGGATTATTTTCACAATTAATAAAATGTCTAAAAACTGTAAAATGCTCATCACAGTTTCCCAGAACACAAAGTGACGTCTTCAAACAGCTTCTTTTCAGGGTGACATGGCTTTTAAATAATACATAATGCATAAAAATTATATTTTTAGGTTATTCCATGATATATATCTCGATGTACGCATTTTCTCTAAATTAAACACCATAAATGATCATGTGAGGCTGCGCAAAGTCACAGTATTTTTAATGAAATAATATTGTAGGAATATTAACACATTTAGATTTTTGATAAATAAACCTGTAATTGTGGATTTAATGACTAAATAGGAAAAGGCAAATAATAGAACAGCGTTCAGAAAATTACTTCACTTAACTCTCATGTCAGGTTTAAAATCAGGAAAATAGAACATTTATGACATATAACGGTATTTAACCTTTGGGATGATATCTAATCTAATATCTTGATATTAATGTAATATAAAAAATATTCTCTAGTCCTTCTTTTATCCTATGGTAGTCTGAACAAACTATTTACCTTTTAAACTTTTATATTTTAACAAATACTTTGTGTACAGAGGAAGAATTATCTTTTCTGCCTGGATTTGAAATATCTTCTCATATCTGGTATCTCAGTAAATTTTATAAACTGCATTGCAGTAAAAACACATCTTTAATCTTTTTCCTCTCCGTCACAGTTGCCGTTTGCCCTCATTCCCATCCTCACTTTCACCAGTTTGCCGTCTTTGATGGATGAGTTTGCTAATGGGCTGTAAGTTAAACTGGATCATAAGACACTGAGACTTTTGATAATCCAGAATATTTGCTCCTTTAAACAAACTTAATTCTCTCTTTTTTTTTTCCTCCTGCAGACTGTTTAAGATCGGAGGAGGGCTGGTCATCCTGATCGTGTGTGCCATCAACATGTACTTCGTCGTGGTCTACGTGTCGGCGCTGCACAGCGTGTGGCTCTACGTGCTGGCGGCGTTCCTCTCGATAGCATACCTGTCATTTGTGGGATATTTGGTAGGTAACATCACGCCGCAGCACAGATTCTACTGTGGTTCAACTTTGTTCCACTGTGAACATGAAAAACATGAAATGTCCTCCACGAACTCCTTCAAATCCACAGGCAGTTAATAGAATAATATTAATAATATCTAATAATAATAAGCACAATACTGAATTTTACTTGTATAACACCTTTCAAAACATGGTTACAAAATGCTTCACAACAGCAGAATAAAAACAGAATCTAATTAAATATATACATGCACAGCAAGGAATTTAAAAAGAGATTTAAAAAAAGGACAAAGATGTGGCGTGCATGATCTCCTCCAGCAGGTCGTTCCAGAGCATCGGGGTCCTGATAGTAAAAGCCCTGTAGTTCTTTGGTTAATCTGGATCTTGGGATCTCTAAAATGGACCAACTGGAGAATCTCAGGCTCAACATGAGTTGACCAGTCGCTGATATACTCAAGATCCAGTCCCGTCCGCGCCTTAAAGGAGAAGTGTGTGATTTCCAGTGGCATCTAACGTTCAAACCTTAGATTGCAACTAAGAGGATTTACCCCGACACCACCCCTCTCTCACCATGAGTACGGTGGCCATCAACGGACAAAATGGCGAGCGAAAGCTTTCTCACAACAAACTACAATTATGTGTGTAGGATGAATTACCTGTCCAGCAGAAAACAGGCAACCTCGGCGTCACTGTGAAAACGTTTGTCCTCCATCAGCGGTTTCCATCGTGTAAACACTATGCCGATGTTGATTCGTGTTTTTGCCGTTTCCTGTCATGTTTGCGTTTACTTTCTTCGCGTCTCTGCTTCTTGGATGACGGGGATTCACTGTCCGCTGCTTTTTGTTCTGGTACAGTGTTTGTATGATCCTCCATTTGTCAAAACTGTGCCAGTCAAGGTTCACAACGCTAAATGGTCTGCCAGCAATCACCCGCGTCTATCCTCCCCGTCTACTTCCGTGTTTATGCTGCGGCGTCTACGTAAGGTCGCCATGGCCTTCCCAAGACAGTTTGTCCGCTCTGCGCTGCCGTAGACGGCGCAGGATGATGATCTCCGTAAGGCGACCCGACAGTATGTAACTATAAGTGGCTATTTCTAAAGTAACGGGAACATATAGATTATTGGTTTACGTTGATTGATAATAATAATAACATACTTATATATAATATATCTCATTTATGTACATAAATTCCTGTAATTATTGACTGACTGTTTTCACAAGATGATTGAAATTTAGATTATTAATACTGATCCTCAAGATTTCTGTCAGCTGGAGATGGAGAAAAGCTGGGGGGCCGAGGACGGACCCCTGAGGTTCCCCATGACACAAAGGTTCTACAGAAGATCTGCAACAACTAATAACAAAACTAAAAGTCCTGTTTTGTAGATATGAATAAAACCAGGCAGCACCAAACAGAACCAGAGATGCCAACCCATTTTTACGATGCTCGATTAAAATTAAATGGTTAAGTTTGTTAAATTTATTGATATCAGGGATTGTACATTAAAGGGACCGTTCTTTGAGCACCACAATCTGAGCGCCATTTAGTCCTGTTATATTTGAGAGAGGACAGACATCTCTACAGCTGGTTTCTCCAAAACTCTGCAACTCATAGCACCATTTTATTTTAGAGAAACGTGGACACCTTTTATAATATATTTTTCTCTGCTCACTAGTAATTTCTGTCCCCTTCACTTTTATAGTTAAATGTTTCTGAGCAGATTCGACAGAGCTGACGTCAACATTTAAAGACAGAGGAGGTTGGACCGTTACAAGGTTTAATAGCAGAATAATTAAAGAGTGAAAATCTCCTCAAAATATGGCTTTGACCTTGACAGCGTTGCTGAGTAGAAAGTTTATCGGTGAATATGTGATCGTCGTCTGATACAGAAATCAATAGACTGACTGTTAATCTGTGCGTCTGTGTGTGTCTGTGCTGCAGGCGTGGTTGTGTCTGATCGCTCTGGGAGTTTCCTGCCTGGATCCGTCCACCAGGAGAGGGAACGACACGACCGTCCTGATCGAGCCGCAGCCGGAGTTTGACACCTGAATCAGACGTGTGTCCGAGTGAGCGTTTCATTTCAGAGGTGCAGCTGTGAGAAGCCTGACTGACCTTTTTATTTTTTGTTTTTTATTTAACGTGCTCATTATACAGAACAAGAGGTTAACTCTGCTGAGAGGTTTACAGGCGTGAATGAAGTTTTTATAAGTGAATTTCACAGACTGACACAAAAACAGTCAGTGTTCCTGCAGGGAAACCAAGTTAGACTTAAAACTTTTTTTAAAACCACAAAGAATCCAATTTAATATCTGTTTCTATGGATGTCACAGTTATCAAATGTTAGTTGGTGATCATGCAAATAATTGCGATTAACGATTTAAATGTCCTTTTCTGCTCGTTTTATGCTCCGTTGTTGGCACCAAACGGTCTTCATCTCACTTCAGAAAGCAAGAAGTTTGTTCTCAGGGTCGTTTTCCACCTGGTTCTTGAACTGATCCTCAGAACCTCGGTGTTTTCTGGTGAACCGGCCCAAATTTTCCACCAGTTTTTGAGAGGAACCACTGTAATGAAGGATGTCACCAACAGAGGGCGCTGCACGACACGCCACAACCTGTAGAACATGACCTGACACGCCTGTTTTGGTTCCCAGTGAAAACCTGCTGTGTTTTGGTTCCATTTCCAGCTTTTCGGGTTTCTTTTTGCTTGAAATGCTCAGAATGGTTCAAAGTTACCTGCTTTAACTGGAACAGGGTGGGTTTCATGTTGGTGTGAAAGCTTTAACAAAAGAACCTGCACAGTTTTTGTAAAGTCTAGACAGCCAAGATCTTTTTTTCTGTTTTTTCTTGACATTTGAACCTTGAACTCAGGTGGACATAAATGTCTCAGGTGCGTTTCCAGCAGCTGAGATGAGGCAGAATATTACACAGTATGCTGTCCAAATGTGTCTCAACTTTTAACTGGATTTACAGAAAATCTCCAAAAGATAATCCAGATGAATTCACGTTTAAATCCACTAACAATATACAAATATTAGAAGCTGAGTGCCTTTAAACCTCTGCAGAACAGGGTTCCTACACAGTAAAGTGTGGAAAGTAAGCAATTTGGTTTTTCCAGGTCCTGCTAAGTTTGGAAAAAAGAAAAGAGAACATGAAAAATGTTTGTGTTGCGGCACTATTGCCCCTATTCTGTTTTCAAAAACATAATATTCAGGATTTCTGGAAATAAACTGATTGAGTGCAGGAAATGTTAAAGTAACAGGCGATTATCATGTGAGTAACATGCCGGTTCTGCTTCAGCCTCACACTGTCATTTTACAGTTTAAAATTACACTTTTGTATTTTTCAACCAGTTTACCAATTCTGCAAACTGATGTCAGATGTTCTTAATCACATTTTAATGATTCTTAGTCAGAAGGAAGAGTCAAGGTTTTACCTTATTACAGACTGTGCGCGCTGAAACACACAAGAAGACGATTCTGCTTTACAATAATTGTACACACTGCATGTTCACAGTCAATAATTAGGATCCATGGATGTGACGGAGGAGTGACATTAAAATGTCACCAAATTTGGGATTTTACGGCCAAAACGTTTCTCTGGGGGAGTTTGACCCCACACAACAGTCGCTGTGGGTGAATGCAACTTTTTTTCACGGGCAGGTTTGATAATCCCAAATAAAAAGTCTAATTGGCTGAAGATTCAGAAAAGAAAAATCTACTGAGCAGTCTGGAAAAGTTTGTAATTTTGAAATGAAAAAAATGTGCAGGAACCCTGACAGAAGAAGAAGAGGACTCTCAGCAACTTTAAAAAATGGGTGAATATATTTTAAAACATCAAACTCTCAGTTATTAAACGTTAAATTTTTAATTAAATGTAGACGTCGGCTCTGTGAGGTGGAAGATCTAACGGAGCTGACGTCTTACAGAGTCGACAAAATGTTAATATTTTTCATTTCACAGCAGGGTCGTAGTGAGTTCTCTAAATGTTAATCAAAATACACATTTTTAAACCATGATTCTTATTTATCTTTGATTTAGAAGGGCTAAAGAGTCGACATCTTATGGTTGAGACACATCTGATAGAAATATTATTTAATGAATTTGTCTGAAAAAATAGAAAGTTTACCAGTGTTTGAGCTCTATTTTAAACCAGGAAGTGAGACAGGGGTCCTTAGGATATAGTTAACCCTTTTTATACTTGATTAAATCATGTTTTGTGAATACGTGACAGAGTTGATGGAAATCTAGGACACATTTTCATGAAAAATCATTTTTAAAACAAAGATGATATAATAGCACATTTTTACACCTGTGTTATCAGTAGATATTGTTAGTTTTTGATTTTGAAGGTGCTTTTTTAAATTGTGTGATGCTGTGAATTCTTGTCTGGGACAAGAGTGTTTTCTGACAAAGAGCAAGTTTAGAGATTAAAGAAAAAAATAATTAAAGCAAACCAAAACATTTTAGAAGATGCTTATATTTATACAATAATATACGAAAATTCTTAGTGAAGACGAGTGTTTGTATTAATAATTTTTAAAGTTTTTCTTTGTTGGGACAAATTTGTCCCAATTCTCAAGAATTGTTGAGGGATGACTGCAGGTGCTTCACAAACACAATGAGATTTCTGATAAATAAATTGATGTTTATTTGTGTGTATAATAAGTTAGTGGCTAAATGTAAATAATAGTCTGGTATGTTTGGAAAAATTACTTCACTTTACTGTAATGCAACCTTTAAACCCAGGAAAGACAACACTTTAGACACATCATGATATAACGATATCTAAAATCTGGAAGTTTGAGTCTGAAAAAACCTTATAACGGGCCAACCTCTTATTGATTACATTTTTTATTAAATATAGATGTCAACTCCAAAACAGTAACACAGTAATTTTTGATAAATAATCATCAGTAATTTATTAATGAATTTATAAAATTACATCACTTTTACTTTCATGCAGCCTTTAAAACCAGGAAAAGACAACACTTAATGACATATCAGAGTATATAATGATATCTAAAATCTAAGATATCTCGTCTCATGTCATGATATCGATATGATATATTTAAATATTACCCAGCTCTCCCTCTGAGGCCTGTTTTTGCAGGTTATCCGCTCTCTCTCTCGCTGCAGTTCCTCTTAAGGCCACAGGGAGGCAGCGCAGCCCACAGAGGAAACTCCTCAGATACAGTAAACGTCTCACCACCAGAGCAACACAGCACAACACGTTTAAATGCCACAGTGTGTTACATCATGTTTTATGCGTTGTTACGGCTGCACAGAAACGCCGTCGTCGTTTGAAACAGGCTGAGCAGCAGCTGACTGAAGTATCTGAGTGTGTACGTATGCTCACATGTGGCTGACGGGCCTGTGGCGGCGGCGGCGGCGGCGGTGGTGGTGGTGGTGGTGTGTCTCAAGAGTTGCAACTATTGTGTAACTGCAAGCGAGCACTGCTGGTTTCAGTGTTGCTCGAATTCCAGTCCTGAAGTGCTTCAGCCTTTCTGCGAGGCGAGGAGAGGCGGATGGACAGGTTTTTCTTTGCATTGTGGCAGGGAACTTTTTTTTTCTCTCTCTCTCTCCCTGTCATGGAGGGAGAGTTATGTAAGAGGGGAGAGTCTTCCCACCGCCCCTCTCTGTTTTTGTTTTTCTCAATGAGCCAATGTCTCCCTGCCTAGGCCTCACAGCCTGTCCAGTAGGCCCCTTTCCTGGAAACATAGCCTAGCAGAGGCCACTCAGGGGCAGGCCTGCGAGCCGGGAGGGGAGGGGAGGGGAGGGAGAGAGGTGGTGGTGGGGTGGGGGGGTCTTCCAGCAAATCACATGATTGTAGACCCTCCAGTCCCAGCCCTTACATGAGGCTCAGATGCTGCGAGCGCATTTCAACAGCCAGTTTGTCATCAGCATGATGGGATGTAGCTGATGAGGCTGTGGACTCCCAGGTGTGAAAAGTAGAAATAGAAACACACAACGCCTGATGGACTGACTGACTCTGAGTGTGTGTCTTTGTTTGTGTGTAAGAGGTTAATGTTTGTTGCCATTACAACAAATTCTTACTCTGCAGTATAATTTAATGACGTGTTGTACAGAATATTTCTGAATCTGCTGTTGGAGGTCAGTGTCTGATCTATTTAACAGTGTTTTTATTTGTGTTTGTTTGTGTTTTTGTTACATTCACACTGCAGGAGGAAGTCACCCAAATCTGATTTTTTTTTTAAGTTTTCTTTCTCGACAATGTGAACAGCACAAGTGACATGGAATTTGAATTTTTTTAAACTAGTCCAGGGGTCTGAAACCTTTACGATCCATTTTCAGCCAACAAAAATAAAAACTATTAAATGAAGACTTTTTATTGATTTGGCATCCATATTGAGTTTATGGAGACTCAAGCAGACTTTTTTTTTTTTTTGGCAAATGTAAGAATCACTATACACTGTAAAAAAAAAAAAAAAAAAAAAAAATAGCAGAGACGACTCAAAATTTCAAGGCAACGTCCTGCAATAGATTTGAGGTTTGAGCCCAACTCAAACTTTTATTTTGAAATAAACTTTATAAAGTTTTGCTGACCTATAATCTTTAGTTGAGATAATTTACTTTTCTTCTTCAGATAAATCTTTGAGGATAAAATAAATATATCTAAAATAATAATAAATCTAAAAGAAAATCTAAATAATAAAAATAATCTAAAATTAAATAAAATAATATTTTAAAAAAATCTAAAATAATAACCAGATCTTTGAGGATAAAATAAATATATCTAAATTAATGATAAATAAATCTAAAATAATCAAAATAATTAAAATAATCTAAAATAAAAATAAAATATTTAAAAAATAATCTAAAATAATAAATAAATCTTCAAGGATCTTTGAGTTTTAGAAACCCCAAAAAATTGTATTTCAAAATTTGGTCGCAGTGAACCTGATTATTTTGGTGCCTGAAAATTAAATAGTTTTAATTGAAAATATTAAAATTGTATCCATCATTCATCTTCACTTGAATCACTTGAATTGTTTAAAAACATTTTTGGGAGGTTTCTAAAACTCAAAAAGAATAAATAAAAAAAAAAGACCAGTAGTTGGTAAAACTTTTTCAAAACTTGAGTTTGACTTAGGCTCAAAACTTTTCATAGTTTTCATAGATCTGCAACAATGATAAATTAAAATGAAAATGTTAAAGAAAAAAATGTTCATTTCCATTTAATTTTTTTGTCAAAGTCAGTGGAGAGGAGCTGAAGAGCCGCAGGTTGCAGACCCCTGGACTCGTCTGTATCGTCAGACTTGTCTTATTTTTCATAGATCAGTCTGTTCCAAATTAGACCATTTCACAAAAAAAAACCTCCCCCATGTTACCACGGTAACAATCAATGCCAGCAGCTGATCAGTAGCACCCAACAACAACAAAAAACACAGGAAATCATGGCTCATAATTGTTTGCTCATTGTTTTGGAGAGAACAATCATTTCTTTGCATCTTGCACCATATTTTTAAATTTTTTTTGAACATCTGCTCCTCTCAGCTGTGGGATTATTTCTGTTTACCAGCACTGCAGTTTTATCCATATCACAATTATTTTGTTTTGTTTCATTTGTCACTAAACTTTCCAAGTAAAATGTTCTTGCAACTGTTGAATTCCTTCTAAAGACACATATTTTAAACAGAGCTGAGCAGCTGGATGCAGTCACTTTGTTGACCTTTTTTTTTAATTTTGACAAAAGTCTTAATTTACCCACAATTCATTGTGCCAAAGTCCCTCTTAAGATGCCAAGAACTTAAGTGTTTTGTGCAGCAGATGACTTTAGACGTCTGTCTGAGGTTTATAACTATCTGCCACAGTCGAAGTCTTCTGTTTGTGTAAAACCAGCCACAGAGCTTTTTTTTTTTTTTTTAATTCTGATTTCAGCCACGTTCATTTCTGGTTCTGAATCAGATTTTTTTTTAAATGTAAACTCAGTGTGAACAGACAGAATGAACTTTCCTAAGCCCCGCCCCATTTTGTTCCAAGAGAGAGGCAGAGTCCCACCCCTTGCTTGTGCCCCATGTGACCTTATTTTGGAGAGATGGTCCACGGCGAGAGACACAAATGTTGTTGTTCCCATTTGAATTGTGCCATTAATAACACGTGTCGATTGTCAATTTAAAATATGATTTTGCAAGACAAGAAAGTAGCAATTTGTCATAAGTTTGTCGTAGTTTAATTTTGTGTGAAACTGCTCATTGTACTATACTGTTAGAGCTGTCACACTATCAGAGTTTTACTACATGATTATCGTGGCTAAAAGAATTCACAATAACAATATGTTATAATGATATTTATAGAAAAATCATTACCTCTTTACCTCGTGTTTTGTCTTTTTTTTTTCTGGCAAATGAATCACACAAAGAACGAGTGTAGGAAGGTGAAGAGAGAGTCTGTGACCATAACGCTGCAAAATGGTATAAAAAGTGCAAGACATGCTGTATTATTTACATATTTATATATATATATATTTTAAATATCACGGTAATCACTAATACTGATACATTTTGAAGCCTGACTACATGTAACAGGATTATGTAATCGAGATACAAAAACAAGGTAACTATTCCATTACAGTTACAGAAAAAAAAACCCAATCTGATTATAGTTACAGTTTAGTGACAATGGGGATTAATTAGCAGAATTATAATTTGAAAGTTCATTTAAAATAAAGAATAATAAACTACCATGTGCAGAGTGCACACAGTACACAACCACACTGGTCTCAGTGAAACCAGCTGATCTGACAGTCAGTTTATTGTCATGGCTTCGAGTGACAAAATGCTTCACGGGGTGGAAATTTCGACATTATTTTGTCTTTAAATTTAGAAAAGAGGAACAACATCACAGTACAGTGACAGTTCTTCCTTCAGCTGCCTACAGCAAATACTGTCATCATCCAGAACCTCACCAGCTAACTGAAAATAACATGTACAGGTCAGAACCACTGCTAATGTTAGCAACACGGAAAGTGTTAGTTAACAGTTAGCTAACCTGTCGATATGACTACTGAATAATATCGTGGGACTGTAGATGATAATGTAAAAACAGAAGCTTCAGACCTGAATCACTTTATGTCAGTTACTTGAAGTTTGAGTGTAAAGTGCATTTAAATGTAACTATCGTTAGTAATCTAAATCATCATATTAGGCCAAACAATGACACTGTTTGGTACTGAGGTAATCCAAAAGGACAAAAAAGTAATCAAGTTACATTACTTTAAAATTATGATACTTGAATTGCATGTTTTAATACGTAATCAGAGTACATTTCTAAAGTAACCCTCCCAACCCTGGTCATTAGTGACACAATTCAAACGACCAAAAAAAATATTTGTTTCTTGCTGTTGACTTCTGTTGGTACCCGGTGGAACCTCGGTCAACTTTCTTATTTCCTGTTTCCTGTTCTCAGACGTGTTCCGTGTTCGGCTCGTCTGTGTTGAAAAGACAACTAAATTTTGAAGATAGTTAAAAGATGTTGCTGGGTCACTTGTAAAAGCAACATATAGTCACATCTTTAGCTAATGTTAGCAAAATGCTAGCTAACTAGATAGCTAAGTAGTGATGTTGGCCTACATTAGCTAGCTAGCTAGCTAGGTAGTGTTTTGTTAACATTAGTTGTCACATATAAATGGCTAGCTTTTTGCATTTGCATTTTGCTGCAGAACAAAACGCTAAATAACCATCTAGTTGTCACTTGAAGTAAGCCTAAATTAGCTAGCTAATTAGCCAGCTTTTTGCTAACATTAGCTAACTTAAGATGTGACTGTATGTTTAGGGTGACCAGATGGCCTGAAAAATTTGGGGATCGTCCCTAATTACAAGTAGTTGTCCCAAACACTGACTGTTGTAGGAACAGATCATTTGAACAAATGTGAATTTGTGAAAATATTCTGATCAAATCAGTTGTGTAGGCGTTAATTCCTGCTTTTAGTTATTAAAATTGTCCTGTTCATTTTTGTTGACTATGTATGAGTATTATTGATCTATTTTTACATGTCAGTTGCTCTGATTGGATTATCAACATGTCATCCTTACAGACTGTTTGATCTTCTTAATATTAATAACAAATTATTCTTCTGACCCATTCTCATCTTTTTATCCTATCTATATAAAAATGTCGCTTTTACAGGTCCTCTACCAACATCTTTTAACCATCAAGGTATTTTTTTCTTGTTTACAACCTGAACAAGGTAGCAGATAAATACAGGAAACAGGAAAGGAGGAAATGGGCCAAGGTTCCAAAAAGGGGCGGGACTTCAGAAGGGTCAATTCATGCGACTTTTACGTCACTCACTCACCTGTCAAATGAAGTTAAAAGTAGCTGCTGAAAATCCTGAAATCTTGGATTAAATCACGTCACGATCCCACACACACCTCCAGACAGATGTAAGCAGCCGTTTCGCCACAAAAACCCATAATTAAAATTTTGTGTTTCTGTCTCCTCGTTCTCACCTGCTCATGAATTTACTGGCTTCTGCTGCACATCAACTTATAAATCAGACCTCAACTCATAAACGCTGACTTTAATGGCCTCCGTGTTCACTGCCTTACCGCGTGTGACGTCTTTGCTATTGTTCTTTTGCACTCGTGGGTCGTTTCAGGACTCTGAACAGTTCACTGGAATTGTGCCACATTTAAAAAATAATGCAAACACCCAAACAAAACAAAACAAAACAAAACAAAATCAGATCTAAGTGATAAATCAGAGCACTGGAGCTTGCAGTGTGAATGTAGCCTTTGTCACTGATTTACTTTTGCATAAGATATCCTTTATGCATTTGTTAAAAATATCACAGAGCAGCATATTGTTTTGAGCTGACCAGACCTGACTGATTTAATCTGATATAAAAATAATTTCACGTGTCATTGAATTGTAAACAAACACAATAAACCAGAACATGGTATTACAGGAAGTGTCTGTCAGGATTATTTAAGAATAATCACATTTGTTTGCATTGTGTCTTGTTTTCATATCTTTTCCTTTCACTCTCTGTGATTTAACGATGATAAATCTTTGGTTTGAAATGTGCTTCACCTCTGATTTATTTCTCTTCTGCATCAGTTTGGTCGTCTGATGAGAGACGCACGCAGCTTTAACTTGTATCTGAAGTTTGAAGTCACATGTTTTGGACAGATTTTTTCCAGAGGTTCAACTGCAGCACTCACAGAGGGCCTCAACACCAGTTGGCCCCTCTGTCTGTCTGTCTGTCTGTCTGTCTGTCTGTCTGTCTGTCTTCTCAGAGGAATGCACATTCAATGTTACCACCAGGAGAAGAAGAAGAAGAAGAAGAGGGCAGAGAGAGCAGACAAAGATAACGAATTTCAAGATGATTTAGTAAACAGTGGCATCAGCTGTAAACCACACGACATTTTCCAGCTGTGCGGTCCATACTTATTTTGTATATATTTTTACACAGATCTGTCAGTGCTGCCTTAAAATGTCCGACACCAGGAATGCTAACATTCTTGTTTATGTCTTGCGTTGTGGCGGCTGTGGGCACTGGCTGAGCTCGTGGTGTAATGGGCCCACATGCGTTTGGAACGGGTGGACTGACTTATTTCAGCTCTGCACTTATTCCTTTATTAACACGTTTATTTTAGTGTCTCTGTCTGTTTTCACCAGATAATCAGTTTTATGGATGGATCTATCTTCTGTTTGTGTTCTCTACATCATTCATATTGGTTCTTAAAGGGACAGTTCAACCCAAAATTAAAATGTAAAGGGACTAAATGGTGGTCAAAGTGCCAAAAAACAGTTTCTCTTTCAGTTACTCAAGGTAATGCACAGACCTTGTTGTGAGCAGTTTCATGTAGGAACTACTTTCTTTCTGTTAGAAAGAAGTAGGTCGGTGGACTTTTCGAAAGACGTAAAACGTGGTAAACAGAATTCCCTCTGTAGAGTTTCCCCTTAAGATTTTCATCTTGATTTGTACCCCTCAAACATAAAACTAAAGAAAGAAAGAATGAAGAAATAATACATTCTTATAGACGTGTGCATCTTCGAAGCCAAACAGCTTATTGCTGTTTATTGGAAGAAAACAAATAGATCAAGTATCAAAGAACAGACAAAAGAGAAAGTAACTTGTAACATATTGAAAAACAGACAAAAAGTGGGGGAAAAAAAGTGAAGTGAAACCTTTTATTACATTCCTCAAAAATGCAAGCATTAGAAATACCCTGATGTAAGGCGAACATGTCATACTTCCTCAGAGAAAGTTGTATATAATCACCATAGAGACAAGAATGACATTGAGAGTACTGCCTACTCTAATAATTTTCATGTAATGTTTCCTTTTTTGTTTGTTTGTTTGTTTGTATTTATTTCAGTACTTTTGTGTTTTTTTGTGTTCATGTCATGCATTAATCTTTTGTTGGTTAGTTAGTGTTTTGTTTTTGTGCTATTGGAAAGAGTCTGGGACAGCAGGGAGGGGTGACGGAGAATATTGTTTGCCTCTGTCATTTGTACTGATAAAAGAAGACTAAGAAAGAAAAGAAAGTAGTTCCAGTAGATTCTAAAGTAGTTCTAGTAGATGCTGCCGCATAAACAAAGTAGTTCCTACATGATGCTGCTCACGACAAGGTCTGTGGATTGTCTTGAGTTGCTGGGTCATGATTTTAGGGGTTTTTAAATGCTTTTAGCACCACAATCCCAGTGTCATCTAGTCCTGTTGTATTGTAAAGAAGTCAGACATTTGTACAGCTGAAATCTCCAAACTTCTGCAACTTACAACAAGAAAATCTAGACAAATAAAAAGCACTACAGGCCGGAGGAGAAATGTGTATTTTTGATTTTGGGGTGAACTGTCCCTTTAAATCTAGCAAAACTCTGCTGTTGCTAAATTTGACCTCACAATTGCTCAGCGTACGTTGCAGCAAGACGATCACAGTGATTTTCTCCGAGGTTTCTTCACTCTCAGGCGCTGCAGAGGCTCTGTGCTGTAAATATAAATATCTGAGGACCCCTCAGTCGACCACATCGCCTAACAAGATGTCAAACACACTTCTGTTTATGGGAACAAGGTTAAAATAGATGTCTTTTAGTCAGAGGTGGGAAGTAACTAAGTAGAAATACTTTTAAAAAATACTTTTCCAGGTATCTGTGTACTTTACTTGAGTATTTCCTTTTCTGACAACTTTTTACTTTTACTCCCTACACTTAAAGACAAATATCTGTACTTTCTACTCCTTGGATTTTCAAAACAGGCTTGTCAGTTTCATTTTTAAGGTTTTGTTGGGAAAATCAAGAGTGATTTCACAAGACAATTTCACACAGACATAACAAGATGAAAAGATGTCACTAGATGAAAAACTAACACGATGAAAAAGATGTAACAAGACAAAAAATAAAGTAAAATACATAACTAGATGAAAGACAACATAAAAGAGATAGAAGATGAAAAACGACATAAAAGGTGTAACAGAACTAAATACAATGTACAAAGACACAACAAGGTGAAAAACAATGTAAAAGATAGATGAAAAATTATTTAAAATACGAAACAAGATGAAAAACTAACAAGACAAAAAGACATCATGCTAAAAACTACATAAACGACATATCAAGATAAATATATATATATAAAAGATGTAACAACTAAAAACAACGCAAAAGACATAGCAAGACAAAAACAGATATGAAAATCAATACGAAAAACTTCATACAAGATGTAACAAGATGAAACAGACAGAGGGAGAGAAGGAGGGGTTCAGTTAACTTTGTACAGAACCAGCCAGTAAAAACGTCCATCAGAGGGCGACTTTTCTCATTTTTACTTTGTTTACATTCAGAGCCTGAACTTTTTCACTTTTATTGCAGTACTGAAGTTGAATTTGTACTTTTATTTGAGCCAGAGTCCTTTGTTACACAAATATCTGTAACCTACTTTTACTTCATTACAGGATGTTTGTACTTCTGCCTCCTCCGGTTTTAGTTCTGGTTGCTCAGAAAATCACCACATGAAGGAAAGTGAAAAATTATTATAAAATACTCTGGATTTGTCTACAGCTGAGTAAAACTTATTTTAATTCAAAACAAAAGAAATGGCAACTGTTTATGTGGGTTATTTTGTAAGTAATGACTGGATTTAGACCGAAATAAGTCTTAACAGAGCTGATATGATCCTTGTACATCCTGTAGGTGTTTATGAGAAGCAGTGTCATGGTGAAATTACTGCATCACAGACAAATGTTCAGTGATTTCCACAACTCAGTGAAATCCCACAGAGGTTTTCAGGCAAAACAAGTTAGTTTCAGTTTACCGTTGTTGTGTCAGTAAAGGGAAGCAGAGGGAGAGAGAAAATGAAAGGAGCTTGGGTCATTGGTTTCACTCTGCCCTCTGTTACCCTCATATAAAAAGTACTACTGAGGGACAGTTACCATGTTAGTCCTGCACAGAGTCAACAAACCTCCTCTGACATGGAGAAGTGGAGACAGTGGGGCTGAAGAAAAGCCCAGACTAGACTGTTTCATCCATTACAGGTAACGTAAAACTATATTTACAGTTTCATTATGAGTATTAGAAACATTGATACCACTATACAGATACTGCAAGTTGACTGCATTTATATTTTAATATGATTTGTTTAGCTGAATACGAGTCTGCACTGTTGTTGGTTACCATATTAAGACTTTATGTTGCGATTCACACATAAAAAAGGTGAACTTCGGGGGCCTGTAAAATAAACACTGACCCCATTTTAAGAGAAGAACGTAAAACAGAGATAATCTGGACAATAATGTAAATATCAAACATTACAGGAAAAGACTATTTTAAATAACTGCATTATTTTGGCTTATAATTAATAATATTTTCATCTAGAACTCATCTGGTATATATTTTAAAGTTAAATATCAGTTGAAAGCACAAAAAATGCAGATTGTAAACAAATTAATAAATATAGGGGAGACTAGGGGCAAGTGTAACAAGGGCCAATTGTGACCCTCAATTCCTCCAATCAGCAACAAGCTAGTGTGATGACATGTACTCTGCACATGCTCAGTGGTATTCTCTCCGAGGAGCAAAAATTGAGGTACAAAAGTTACTTTTTGGATACTCAGTATTTATTTTTCTCCACGATGTCTAGATTAATTTTTATCTCTAGGTTATTGATTAAAAATTAACATGAACAAACTATGCTAATATGGGTGTGGCTAGCTAGCATATGAGATTTTATCATGGCCATAAGATTAGGGGAATATGATTCAATGTAAGCACCTTGTTTGTCTGCGTTGTCAAAAAAATAAATATATTTCACTCAATTTAAATAGAAAATTACTTCAAACTAAATTCAAAGAATTAAAATCTAGTTAACTCTAGAATATATTTCTGCAAAACATAGAAACAAATCTTTGGTGTGATGCATACAATGCCTGACATCTAACAAAATCTGAAACATACAGAAAAAACTTAACAAGATTACATACAACAGTAATGTGATTACTTTGAGGTGCACTTTTATTTGAAATACAGTGGATTAATGTCACTTATTTTTCAGTTTTTCATTGTCTCCTTCAAGGGGGTGACTGTAATTCTGACTCTTTGCATTAATTTGAATATTATAGTCTTGTCCTTATTAGTGAAAATATATCAATTGAATTATTAATTAGTGCACATTTATGTTTCTAATATCAAAAGATGACTAGCGTATTTCAAGTAATCTGTGAGTTATGAATGAAAATGTAAAAAATGTTATATTTGCCCCCGGTCTCTGTAGAAAAAAAATATAAAGAAAGAAAAGAAAACAAAGGTATTAAACTACAAAATGACGTCCTAGCGTCCAGTTTAAGAGATAGAATGCATAACTCGCTGTCTAGCTTCATTTATATGTTAATTAAATTGCAGAAATTTGCATTTGTTTGTTTATTTTTTGATAATTTACAAACAATGTGATCTCATTTGTGTGAGTGCAGCGCTGGAATGTGTTCGGTGCGGAGCGTGCAGGACTGGGGAGGAATGCCTTGGTCACGCCCCCCTCCTCCCGGGCGTCCAATCAGGGGGCAGGGACGGTTTCAAGGCGCCCGCGGAGTCCCAACCGTAGAAAAACAAAGCCTCGGATAACAACAAAACTCATATTTTACGTCTAAATGCGAACTGGAATCCGTTTTTTTGTGTGGAAACGGGCTGTAGCGACCGATTCTCGGTGTTTTTCGTCGCTCTCTCGGGCCTTTCCGGCGATGTTGTTTATCTGTAGTAAGGGGGGGCTTGAAACCGGCCTCCCTTGCCCCATTTCCTCGGTTGTTTTCCTTCTCTCGCCTGGATTCTCCATGTTGTTGGTGCAAGAGTGAAGACTTCGCAGCGACGGCAGAGAGGGGGGCTGCTCGGCGAGATTACCCGTAATAGTAGCGGTAAACCCGAGACGACGGAGCTGACAGGGTCTCAAATAGCCTCCAAAAAAACATATTCCAAGTGCCTTGCCCCCCCTCCCCAGGCGGACCTCCGAGAGGAGAAGAAGAAGAAGAAGAAGAAGAAGAGCGGCGGGGGAATAAAGAAAGAAACCCAGGAACAAGATAAATCCCACTCTCATCGAGGATTGTAACTGAGGCGGATGACAAGTTAGCTCGGTGAATAATTGAGTCCACTTGTCAATAGAGGCCAATGAGGGATGCCCATCAGTGCTCGGGGACAGGATTTGAGGATTTTGAGGGCTCCGTGATTGTCAGATGGAAAGTTCTGTTATCACCCAAGTGCAGAAAGAAGACGTTCAAGTGTCACCGAAAACAGGTGAGGAGAACCCTCTGCTGCGCGTGTATCTCAAGTATTATCGTACCTGCCTCATCTGATGCGGAATTATTTGATTATTTTCTGAATATTTATGAGTGTGTTATTAGGAAAGCCTGTAGTGCGCCCATTTGACAGTTGAGCGCTGCGGACGCGCGGGTTGAGGCGCATTGCCCCCCCTTTTTTTTTTCTTTACATCTGCCAAGAAAATGCGTAATATTTAGATCTAATCGGATCAAACGCGTCCCTGTGGTGTCACAAAATCATAATGTGCTCGTCTGCTAAAGATTTTTCGCTCAGAAGCTGCACCCTTACTTGTTTTCCTCCAGAGATCACCTGCAGATCTTAAAAACACACACACACACACACACACACACACAACTGTTACAATAAAACTGAAAAACAGCCTGCTCTGCTTTTATATCAGAGGAAATATTATTCTGTCCGCTTCACCACAGCTGAGTTGTGCTTATGTTTTGAATATAAGGTCAAGTATAAGTTCACAGTCTCCATTACGCACCGCCGTCCAGAGCTTAAAGCTATTGTTGATCCTGTTTTTGTCTCTTTTATTTCGCAGCGGCTGCTTTTATTGTGCAAATCTGTGTCGCTTCTTAACATGTGTTGTTGAGATTATCGCTCGGTTCTTCTCAGCGGTCTCCAAAGCGAGCTCGCTGCCGTGTATTTATGTCGATCAGGTTCCAGCTTGTTTGGCACCATCCCATATCCTACTACTACCAGGTACAGCATGAGGAGCTCGTCTGTCACCACAGGCAGCCACTACGGTACAGTGGGAACCGGGCGGTGTGCGTTATAATCTATAATCCATAGTGTTTTGATCACGTTTGTGGAGGTGGTCAGTGGTCACAGATGAGTGCGCAGCAGTGCCATTAAAGGCTGCACTGCTCCTTTCTTTGCTGTTATTTGATGAGACGGACAAACGGCTCCGGGTTCGGTGCTAAATCATGATGCATATCACAGGCTGGGGGGTGTAAAGGGGTCCGGAGTGGCTGTGGATTAACAGGAGGTGGGGGTGTATAGAAATACCAGGTGCCGCGGTGTTGACAGCGGAATGCACAAACACACCCCTCTCTGCACACGCCCATTGTAGCGCCGTTTCAAAGATTTCGTTGTTTGCACGCTCTCCTTGGGCTTGAAAGAGGCTTTGCTCATTGATTCTGCTTCACTACTTGGCTGTTAATATCCTGCATATTGTATTATTGCAGGTACTGATGCGGTGCGTTTGGACTCAGGTCATGTTTTGGGTGCAGAAAATAATTCAGTGTATTTTTTTTTTACCTTGTATGTTTTGTTAGATTCAGAGGGTTAAATGATGATGAAAACCATCTCTGTGTGGCTCTATGTGTCACTTTAACCTGCCGATCATTTTCTTGATTAACAGTTTAGTTATTTGGTCCATAAAATGGTGAAAAATCAGTATCTTCCATCTTGTTTTGTCCACAAATAAAAAAATATCAAATTTACTGTTAAAGAGGATGAAAGAAATCAGAAAATATTCATAGTTTTTTTTTGATGAACTGATTAGTGTTTTGTTTTATAAATTGTAAGAAAATGGTGATAAATTTTGTTCCATGTTTCTGATGCCTTCAAATGTCTTATTTTGCCAGAACAGAAAGATAATCAGTTAACAGTCATCAGAAAATCAGAAAATATTCACATTTGAGAAGATGAAATCAGAGGATTTGGACAATTGTTTCCTTTTAAAAAATGTCTCAAATGATCAATCAGACATCAGAATTGCAATTAATTTAACAAATGACAACTAATCAATTAATCTCAGGCTGCTACTAACAATTAAAACAATCAAACAAACAAGATGACGTTCTGAAATGTCTGGTTTTGTTTACTGTCACAGAGGACTAAGTGAATCAGAAAACATCCTTTTTTTGATCCATAAAATGTCAGAAAAAGGTGAAAAGTGTCTTTCAGTGTT
This sequence comes from Lutjanus erythropterus, assembly GCF_056507025.1. Classification (NCBI taxonomy): domain Eukaryota; kingdom Metazoa; phylum Chordata; class Actinopteri; order Lutjaniformes; family Lutjanidae; genus Lutjanus; species Lutjanus erythropterus. The sequence goes on along the minus strand of NC_139322.1, from coordinate 4,104,098 downwards.
TCTAAAACCCCCAAGATGATGTCCACAAATGTCTTGTTTTGTCCTCAACACTAAAATATTCAGTTTAGACGAGCAAATAAATCAGAAAATATTTACATTTGAGAAGCTGAAATCAGAGAATTGGGACTTTTTTTCCCTTAAACATGACTCAGAAAGATTAATCAGTTATTAAAATTGTTGCGGTTGATTAAACAAATCAATAAATTGAATAATCATTGTAGTTCTAGAGATATATTTAGGGCTACGATTGATCAATCAATCAGTTATGATTATTTAAGAAAAAAGTCCAAACTGTGATTTCAGCTTCTTAAATGTGAATATTTTCTGGTTTCTTTACTCCTCTGTGACAATAAACTGAATATTTTTGGGGTGTGGACAAACCAAGACATTTGAGGACGTCATCTTGGACTTTAGAGAACAGTGATTGACATATTCTTTTTGTTTTTATATCTCAGACAGGACTAAAGAAATGAGAAAGTATTCACATTTTTTTAGCAACTAGATTAGTTGTTTGGTCTATAAATTGTCAGAAAATGTTGGAAAATGTCAATCAAATGTCTGGTTTTGTCCACAACTACAAAATAAACAGTTTATTGTTACAGAAGAGGAAATAAACCAGGAAGTATTCACATTTGAGAAGCTGAAATCAGAGAATTTGGCCATTTTTTCTTTAAAAAGTGACTCAAAATGTTTAATTGAGTATCAAAACTGTTGACAACTACTTGATAAATCAAATAATTGTTGCAGAACGATATATTTAGGGCTGCAATGATCTAAAATCTCTGATCCCAGCTAGTTGAACAAATATGGATATTTTTTATTTTATTTTACCTTTATTTAACCAGGATGTCCCATTGAGATTCAAAATCTCTTTAACAAGAGAGACCTGGCCAAGGTAGCAGCCAATCACAACATATTAAATAGAAATCTGAAATAAAACCCGTAATTTTCTGAATATTTTTGAGTTGTGGGCAAAACAGGAAACACCGGTCAACATTTTCTGCCGTTTTCTACCATTTTATAGATCAAACAACTAATGGATTAATCTGGAAAATATTCAACAATGAAAATAACCATGAGTTGCAGCCCTGGTGATCTGTTACATCCAGGATTTGTGTGCAGGATTAATCCTCTGCTGTCTTCCACATGCAGGACTGATCTAATGTATGTGTTATGTCATACATGGCCGATGCTGCCTTCCTGTGGGAAATCAATAGGCTGACTTACACTGACGGGATTCACGGGTCACGTGGGTTGTATTGATTATTGTATCTTAATATTTTCAGAAAGAAAAGTCTCCTGGAGTAAATGAAGGACATCTTGATGTGTCCTTTTGTTTCTTAAACATGCTGTTGTGTAACCGGTGTTGTCTGCATCGCGTCTTCTTCAGAGGGTCAGTGTGAAAAAGAAAAAGAGAAAAAAAAAGTATAAACCCCTGACCGTACAGTTGGCTGGCACACTTCTGGCTGTTGATCAACAGTTCCTCTTTCCCGTGAAGCGTGTTTACGTTCTGTGATGGTGGCACCGTATTGATGGCCATAAATGTCTGCATCTGTTTGCAAGTCCTCACACGAAACACACCGGAGGAGACTCGCAGGAATGTTTTCCTCCCTTTCCTTTCTTTCTTTCTTTCTTTCACCACGGCACAAGTCTCGTATGGGGCTGGGACACTCATGGTTTCAGAGGCCGATCAAAGACCTGCACAGAGCGCTGAGGTGTGACTGCATGTCCAGCTCACTGCCTGTCTGTCTGCCTGCCTGTCTGTCTGCCTGCCTGTCTGTCTGCTCTGGCTGTAGCTCCAGGCAGCCCTGAGATGTCTTGGAGTTTAAAATGGTTGGAATGTTTTCTGTCTGTGTTTTCTGTTGAAGGTACTGCTGAAAAGTGTGGGTTTTCCCGCCCTCTGTGATTATATAACATGTACCAGCCATTTCCAGCAGCAGCAGCAGCAGCAGCAGCAGCAGCGGCACAGGCAGAGGCAGAGGCAGAGGCATTAAAAACAGATTTCATGTGCGGGCTGTGCCATCCCTGTGGACAGATGGATGGTGCCTTTAGCAGAGGAGAGAATCACTCTATATGTTACAGGCAGCTCATACCTAATTATACGGAATTACCTTTATAAACCAATATATGTGATCAGTTTTAATATTTTATTTTCATTTCTGTATCAAGATTTGTGTTGTGTGTTGAATAAAAAAGATTATATTATATGTATCGGACCAAGGCTGCAGCTAATTATTATTTTAATATCAATTAATCCTTTATAAATTCTTTGTAAAATTTCAAAGAAGTGCTAAATGCAGAGCTGCAATGATTTAACAGTTAGTTAAATTAATCAGCAATAATTTTGATAAGTGATTAATCAGTTTGAGTAATTTTTTTTTAAGAAAAAGAAGTCAGAATTCTCTGATTCTAGCTTCTCAAATGTGAACATTTTCTGTTTTATTTGCTGGTTTCTAATATTAAACTGTATGTTTTTGAGTTGTGGACTAAACGAGACATTTGAGGGTTTGCTGACATTTTACAGACCAAACAGACGGCTTCAGATTGTGTCTTTTGTCCAACAAACGGTCCAAAACCCAAAACCTCTCAGGGATGGACACTGATATTTTTAAGCACTGGCCTCACGAGCCACTAAACTCATAAATTTGGTGGCCAAAGTAAATGTTTAGTGGCCCAAATGCAAATTTACATAAAAAGAATACAGAATAGGCAGTTTAATACAACTTAACACAGCCTTCCTTAACTGTGACACCGATATAGCTGCAACTAATGATTATTTCCATTATCGATCAATCTGTCGATCATTTCCTTAATGAATTGATTAATTGTTTGGTCCATAAAATGTCAGAACATGCTGAAAATGTTTGGTCACTGTTTTTTCCAGAACCTGAGCGAGTTCCTGAAACGTCTTGTTTTGTCTACAACCCAAATATGTTCAGTTTACTGAAGTAGAGGAAACAGAAAATATTCACATGTGAGAAGCTGAAATCAGTGAATTCAGATTTTTCTTCTCATAAAAATGACTCGAAATGATAAATCGATCATCAAAATAGTTGGCGATAAATTTAATAATTGGTCAGTAGTCAAATAATTGTTGCATCTCTTGACATTTGTGACACTTTTCCCACGAACTGTGAGGTTCTCAGTTAACTGATGAAACTGACGACACGCTGCAGCATGTTACCTCCTTAGATTCTCGCCACTTAAACTCGCTCCTCGGTTTTTGTTGTTGTTTTGTTTTTTTCTGTGAGGATCATGTTAGCAGTTTGAGTCGGCTCAGTAAACCTAAACTTCAGCGGCTCCGACACTCCGTCTATAACTGGCTGAGGACGAGTAATGTTTGCTGTTTTTAGAGAATCTTGAACTAAAAGGCATGAAGGAAGCTGGATGTTTGCTTCTTCTATCCTCTAACCTGCGTAAAGTGTCTTTTAATATCAAGAAGAGCAATTTATTAGTAAAAAATCTTCTTATTATTATCTAGGGCTGCACAGTATGCTTAAAAAAAGTCATATTGTGATTATTTTGACTGAAATTGCGATTGCAATAGTTGAACAAGAATTTTAGTTCATGTCGTCTCTGCAGCACTACAGTATTTTATTTTAATACTATTTTCTACATTTTTCCTCAAAAAATTGTGTTTTGGTTCTGTGATTTGGATTTTGCACTTGGCCATATTGTGATTTCAGTAATATTGTGATTAATTGTGCAGTCCTGTTATGAACTATTATTAACTGTAAAGTTGGAGTAGACCTGCAACTGATTATTTTCATATTTAATTAATCAGTCGATTCTTTTCTTGATTAATTAGTTAATAATTGTTGTTGATCAGTGTTTCCCAAAGCCCAAGATGATGTCCTCAAATGTCTTGTTTTGTCCACAAACTATAGATTTTCAAATTATTGATACAGAAGACTAAAGAAACCAGAAAATATTACCATTTAAGAAGCAGGAGTCAGAGAATTTTAACATTTCTTCTTAAAAAATCACTCAAACGAGTAATCAATTATCATGGTTGGCGATAATTTAATAATCGATTAATATATATTGACATATTTAATGTCAAACCCTGAGTCTTCATTTTATCATAAATGACCAAGAAAAGCAGCATTTTCTTACATTTAGGAAGCTGAAACTAACAAAACTGACATTTTTGCTTGAAAAATGACTTGAACGATCGATCGGTCCTCACGAATCGACTAATCGCTCGCAGCTCTACGTGTGACGTGAGTTGTCGGCGTGTGATTCAAGGCCCCGCTTCGTGTTTCCATGTCGACAACAAGCAGTTTGACTCATGAAAGTGTCTCTTTCTCTGTGCTGAACAGGCCAGGTGAGCCGGTCTGCCCTGAAACAGCCCCGGAGTTGTAACATCTTCAAAGCGCTCTTCTGTTGCCTCCAAGCTCAGGATGGCCCCAAACCACCGTCGCCACTACCGCCACCTTCCCAGCAGGCCTTGCTGGAGTCACAGGAAAATGGGACGGTTGTCAAGGTAACACTATTCTCATTCCAGCAACATTTCACACCACTGAAAACAATTCAAGGACCTCACTCCAGTCCTGCCTTTATTTTTGTTTATTTAAGATTTTACTTCCTCGTCGCGCCCACACACACGCACACACACACACACGCACGCACACACACACACACACACACACACGCACACACACACACACAAACACGCAATTACACACGCACACACACACGCACACACTCTGCAGCCATAAAAGAGGAGGTGTTTGAACAGTTCAGCCATCTGCAGGAATAAACTAAACACTCGGTTGTAAAATTGTGCTTATTATTGTCTTCAAGCATTATTTTCTCTACAACTGCGCACTAAAACCACCACTGCACCTGCTCCGAACATCTTGAAAGCTCACCGCAACTGTCTGCGGATATGGAGCCACTTTGATGTTCACACTTGATCCCCAACGGGAGATAAGAACGACAGAGCGACTATCAATCCTTTAGGCAGACGGCGCGAGCGACCGGAGAATGGCGTATTGTGTGCCTTGTAATTGCTGAGGTGGAGGAAAAGAAGGGGGGAAAAAAAAAAAATAAAGCCTTGAGCGCCTGCTGCACACGGCCGGCCACGCTGGTGAACGCTGTCATAGTGATTAGAGCTTCAGTACCATGTAAGGGGCATTTTAATGAGATGCCATGTTTGTTCACATTGAGGAGTGTCCTCCAGCGTCAGGAGCAAACAGGAAGCAGAATCTGCAGGGCCCTGCTTATTGTCTGACAGGCTCCCGCTGAAATAAAAACTGAATTAAACGTTTGTTTGCGTCGACGGGGTTCTGTTGCGTTAGGTTTATTGTTTAGCTGATGAAAGGCGCATGTTGTTGCTCGTGGATATTGTGTTTCTCAGTCTTAAATTGCCTTCTTCAGTGGATAAGCTGTGTACGTTATGTAATATATTAATAATTAATGTCAGTTTGCGCTGAGAAAGAGGCTGGAGTGAAACAAAATTAATAAAGGGGGAAAACTGGATATCTAAAAATGAGATCATATGAAGGTAATGTGTTCTCCCTGCTGGTGTAAAGATGCTTTATGAACGAATAAATATGCGAATCCTAAGGAGACAGAAGCCGCTACAGTAAACAGTGAAGCTCATCTACACATACGGCACACGCCCCTCCAAAACTCACTCTGAGATAATTTCCCAGAGGTGAAATCGAACGCGCTTTCGAGACTAATCATGCTCCTGAGCTATGAACGAAGCACAGGCAAGATAAATGATAGAGGTGTGTTGGACTGTACCATTAAGACAAGTCTTTATCTGTCTCCTCCTCAGCAACATGAGCCCAACCTCCTGCCTGAGGTGAACGCCCAGGACCAAGGGAAGATCTGTGTGGTCATAGACCTGGATGAGACCCTGGTGCACAGCTCATTCAAGGTACCAGAACCTGTTTGTCCTCATGCCAGTGAGAGCGTTCGCCTCACTGTAGTGTGTTTATTGTTGTTGTTTGATCCTGAAACTTGTGACGTTACGTCAGTCAGAGTGACAGCTTCCTCTCATTCACCAGAGCTAACATCAAGGAAATGATTACAGAGCTGCAACAATCAGTTTATGACTATTACTTACTGTCGATTATTATTATTTTCATCAGCAATTAAACTGTGGATTATTTCCCTGATTAAATGATTACTTGTTTGGTCCATAAAATTTCAGAAAACAGTGAAAAATGTTGATTAATGTCAAAAATACTCACACATGAAAAGCTGAAATCAGACAATTTTGACATTTTTTCTTAGAAAATCACTCAAAACGATTATCAATCATCAATTAATCAATAAATCAGCTAATTGCTACAGCTTTATTGATTTGAGAAACTGACACTTTATGCACCAAACAACTAATCAATGAACTGAGAAAATAATCAGTGAAGATAACTGTTAGTTGCAGCCCTCAAGTTAATGATTATAGATGATTAGTTGATCAATCGATTAGTTTGAACTATTAAATTAATCAGCCACTATTTTGATAATTGATTAGGGCTACAACACTGATAGTTTCAACTGTTGATAAACCTATTGATCATTTTCTCGATTAATCGATTTGTTGTTTGATTCAGAAATGTCAGAAAAATGCTCCAAGATGACGTCGTCAAGTGTCTTTTTTTTGTCCAAAACTCAAAAATATTCAGTTTACCGTCAGAGAAGTGTAAAGAAACCAGAACATATTCACATTTAAGAAGCTGAAATCAGAGAATTTGACCTTTTTTTCTTAAAAATTACTCAGTAAGCAGTGATCAGTGAATCGTTGGTGATGAATTTAAAAGTTAGCATCAACTAATTGTTGAAGCTCCAAATCGATTAACCGTCTTGAGTAATTTTTTAAGATAAAAAAATCCAAATCAAAATTCTCTGATTCCAGCTTCTCAAATGTGAATGTTTTCTGTGAATAGTTTCTTTACTTCTCTATGACAAAATAATTTATGATTAATTTAAAATTTGACAACTAATCAATTAATGAACTAATCATTACTGCTCTTATTTGATGTTACAACTAGGGCTGCAACTAATGACTATTTTTTATTGTTTATTAATCTGTTGAGTATTTTTTATCCAGAAAAAAGTCAGAAAATGGTAAAAATTTAGATTTTTCATAATTCATAGACCAATCAACTAATCAATTACCTGAGAAAATGACCAACAGATTAATCAGAAATGAAAACATTAATATGTTTTGCCTGGTCAGGTAATTGGCAGTTATGAAATCACAACAAAGACTAAAGTTAATTGTCATGTTTAATCCAAGGCTGCAGTGTCAGAAAATAATGAAAAATGTTCGATCACAGCCCAAGGTCTTTAAATGTCTCATTTTGTCTGTCTAAAACACAAAAATATTCAGTTCAATGCGATAATAAATGAAGAAAATTGGGAAATCTGTCTATTTGAGAGGCTGGAAACGGCATTTCCTGCCATTTTTGCATGAAACATTACATTAACAATCAGGTTAATCGATTTACAACATGCCTGTTTAGACAAGGGAGTTGCCAGATTTGGCATTTCACTCACCGCAGGCGAGAGGGTGAGCCTCATTGTCGAGCCCTGGAGAATAATTGTTAGTTGCAGCTTTAAATGGCCACATGTTTATTCAGATTGTATATGAACACGCCGGCAGCTCGTAGCAGCGGCGCGTCGTGATAGTTTAATAATCTGTATTAGCGTTTCTTTCTCTAAAGCCGCCCCATGTGTCCGAGGAACATCACGTAGATTACATTGTGTTTGTGTAGGCTCTACGCGCTGTGATTTATGGCAGCAGTGTGCAGTCTGGTTCTAAGTGTTCACTGTTCACTTGTTATGTAATGCCATGTGAATGTACACCGCGCGGCTCATGTGAATGAGCATGCCAACCATCTCCCTCTGTGTTCTCCCTCCAGCCTATTAGTAATGCAGACTTCATCGTGCCTGTGGAGATAGAGGGGACCACACACCAGGTAAACTACTCTGTGTGTGTGTGTGTGTGTGTGTGTGTGTGTGTGTGGAGGGGAGGGGGCTGTGTTTGTGTATGTATGTTGATGTGTTTGCAGCGGTTGCTGAGCTGAAAAGGGATGGGTCTTGTAACTGATCAGCCAGGTTTGTGCTCTGACGGGCGCACGGAGCCCTCTACTGACCAGATGTTGAACAGGGAGTCGCATGTGAAAGTGGATGCATCAGCATGAAAATGAGTCATTTCTGCTCCGCGCGTCTAAAACCTCATTAATAAGTGATACAGAACGTTTTACCGCCTCTGCGAAGATGCTGAAAACATGCTCGACTTGCACGGTGCACTGGACCGTCTTGCTCAACTTGGGCGCAGAGCCTCTCTCGTTATTGGACATGTGGAAATGTAATTAACTGAGAAATGTGATTCCTGGGACCCCATGTGCTGGGACGCGGTCCTCTGTGGGCCTCTGCCTGGTTCAAGTAATCCAGGATAGGCTGGTTAACACTGGCACGGCCTATTCTTGATTACTTGTTTCAGGAACTGGCCATTAGCAGCAAACGGATGGAAGTAATAACAAGTTGATGGTACAAATATACAGACGTTTAAATGACAGTCCTGCGGGTCGGACTACTTCCTGACTCTGTGTGTGTGTGTGTGTGTGTGTGTGTGTGTGTGTGTGTGTGTTTGTTTGTTTTTTTTGCAGGTGTATGTGCTGAAGAGGCCGTACGTGGACGAGTTCCTGCAGAGAATGGGAGAGTTGTTTGAATGTGTGCTGTTTACGGCCAGTCTCGCTAAGGTACTTCACATCATCAGATCCTGAAACAGATCCTGAAATAGATCTTCATATTTTATTCAGCGTCTCTTGTTTGATGTTTGATGTCATTTCTGATCTATCAGATGCTGTTCTGCCTTCTCTCACCTTGTAGTTCTCCTTTTTGCTGTGATAGCGGCTGCTTAACTCGCTGTTAGTCGCCTTAGTGAATCTCCTCCTCACCTTTAAAGCTTTAGTTTGTTTCTGTGCTCATCTGGAGGCCATCATCTTGGCCTCATTATAATGTAAGTTATTAGTAAGTGGAGTTTTAGGCCTAATTAAAGGGCAGGTTTTTAGTTTTTATATCATTCTGTAACTTCCTAGTACTGTTCCTTATTTGGGACTGTCAGAATTTCAATATTAAATTAAAATTTGATTGAATTTTTTTTTCCGGCGCATGTCTGAAGAAAAACTCAACACTACAAAGTCAACACAGCGAAGTTTACTGACTGTGGCGTCACAATTGATACTGTACAGACATTTATCTTTTTAAAGAAGAATTTGAGAATGAATGAATGTCAGTTGTTGGCGTGTAAAATCAATAATCTGTTGATCTTTACAAATCAAAACCTGATAGTCTCACACTGGCATAACCATCAGTATAAAATAAAAAAATAGGTTTTAAACAAAAAAGTCAAATTGAACCATGACCTTAGAATCAGAAGTCAAATCGAATCATGGATTTGGAGAATCGTGACGCCGCCAGTCTGCTACTTATCTGACTGAACTAACATAGACCAGTATAGCTGTGATTGGTTGATATCGTTATATCAGTCGGGTTCTAATAAAAATTAATTTTGACAATCATGTAAACTTGGAAGATTTTAAATTCACAAAAACACAAAAATAATTGACTTAAAATGACCAAATTTTATGCTAATAATGACTCAATAGCTCCACTGAAGTTTCCTCCTCATTCTATATGCATGAATACGACTAACACACATTTCTTCTGCATATATGAATCAAACAGTATAAAACCGCCATCTTTTGCAGTCATGTTAGATCTTGGGATGCTACAGTCACTTCCTTAAGTTTTACTGGTGCAGCTCAGTTTAGTAAACCACAAGTTTGACTCAAGGAAACTGAAAAAAAAAAAAAAACAGAACTACAGATCATTCTACGCTCTGCTTGGTGCCAGACTTTGGTCCCAGTTCTGTTGAAACCTTCGGGAGAAAACACACTAAAAGAAAAAAAAAAAGGTGACACCTGCGGATTTACTCCACAAAAGGTTCATGAAAAACAGAAAGCTTGAACAATGGAAACCGCTCAGATTTGACAGCAGGTGTTTTTGAGTCTTCAAACTGCACAAAAACATTCAAAAAGCATCATAAGTCAAGAAATAACATAGAAATAAAATACAATAAATTTTTTTTTATCATGATAGATAAGAGGAATAAAAGTGAAGAAAGGCAAAATCTTAAAATCACATACAGACCTTATATTTAACCCTGTAAAGGTTCACAGGATCACATCACAACAGAGTAAAAATACACCTTCTGTATTAATAAAACCAGCATTTTTACAAATATGTCTGTCAGTGTCTGTAACACATTTATATATCATCATGACACTGAAATGTTTTCTCTCGTTCTCTTGATTGAGACCTTGAGGTGTTAAAATCTGGAGAGTACAGAGATATAAACTTTCACTTTGGAATAAAAGGATGTTAAAATCACCTGCTCTTCTTAGAGATCGAACAGCTGGAGAGGAAGATCCGAGAAGAACATTAAAACCCAACGTATATCTGCATTTCATGACCTTTGATGCAGAAATGCTTCTAAAAAAATGAAAGGAGACACTTCAGAGATTAATAACTGAGTCATATTTCAGAATGTGCACATCTGTTTATTTCCTGGTTGATCTCCCATAAACATCAGTAGAATCCCTTCTGTCTTTGTTAGTTTCCTTGGTTTGACTTGTTAGTACAAGGGTCTGCAACCTGCGGCTCCGGAGCCAGATGTGGACCTTCAGCTCCTCTCCACTGGCTTTGGCAAAAAAAAAAAAAGATATGGAATTGAATAGTTTTTTTTTTTTTTTTTAACATTTTAATTTTGTTTTAGCAAAAAATTTGAGGAAACTCAAATGTGCAATAGATTTTTGAGTTTTGAGCCCAACTCAAACTCATAAGTTTTAAAAAGGTTTTACTACTAAACTTTTGTTCAGATAATTTATTTTTCTTCTTTACATAAGTTTGAATCTTTGTTACAAGAACATTAAAATTCCTTCTGAGGCACCAAAATAAGGATAAATCAGTTTCACGGCTCACTGTGATCAGTTTTTTTGTTTCTAAAACTCAAAGATTCAAGTTTATCTAAAGAAGAAAATTAAATCCTCTCAACTAAAGATTATAGGTCAGAAAACTTTTCTTAAACTTTTGTTTTGGGGCAAAAATGTCTGTTTTGATCATAAAGGCTGCAGACACTGAGAACATGAGAACACAAACATCCGGTCCAAACCAACGCAGATGAGTACATTTAGGACGTGTGATGCTGATTTGCTGTTAGAGTGAGTTTTCCACCATTAGGAGTGAAAGTGCTTCATTAGTCCAACCTCACCCTGCTTCTCCCCCCTTCCTCCTCCTCCTCCTCCTCCTCCTCCTCCCCTCCATCAGTACGCGGACCCCGTGACGGACCTGCTGGATCAGTGTGGTGTATTCCGGACCCGGTTGTTCCGGGAATCTTGCGTATTCCACCAGGGCTGCTATGTCAAAGATTTGAGCCGCCTGGGCAGAGACCTCCACAAAACCCTCATCCTGGATAATTCTCCTGCCTCCTACATCTTCCACCCTAATAATGCTGTGAGTTCTGATCCGCCTCCGTCAGCTGCTGAAGACGGCTTTGATGAATCAAACTTTCTTTACATCTTTCAGACGAGTTAGTGCAGGTCAGACTTCTTAGTAGATGATAATAGAGTGAAATAAACAAAATAGAAAAAAAAAAAAACTAGCTAAAATAGATTAAAAAGACAAGAATCAGAATAATACTTCTGCCTTCTTCTCAAACTCACAGAGACCTGGACACTGGGAGGAAATTAAAAGTACAACTTGTTCCTACTAAAGCCTCGATCCTTTTTTCTCAGAGCTTGATGAGAAGGAGGTCTGACAAACGAAATGATAAATAACACAAAATGAAAACAAATTATCTAATAGAGTTGAAGTAGTTGGTGAATTACTAAAATGAGCAGATTTTAGTCCTTGAGGTTCTGAGAGATGTTTTCATTATTCTGTCCTGATTAGAGCTGCAACTAATGTTTTTTTTTTTTTTGATAAATCTGCGATCTGCAGTTGAAATTTGGCACAAATCAGTGAAAAATAGTCCAAAACCCATCTGATATCAAGTTTACTCTCATATATGACAAAGAAAAGCAGCAAAGCGGAAACCAGAGAATTTCTGGTGTTTGACTAAAACAATTTATCGATAATCAGAATAGTTGGAGATTAATTTCCTGTCGTTGATTAATTGTTTCAGTTTTTCTCCTGATTCATAGAGACGAACACTTAACTTGTTTCATCTGGTTAAATTTATATTCATTTAAATACAAACTGCACCGAGGATCAGAACTGTATGAACACAACTGACCAACTGTGTGGTTAGTTAGTTAGTTAGTTAGTTAGTTAGTTAGTTAGTTAGTTAGTTAGTTAGTTAGTTAGTCAGTTGGTTAGTTAGTAAATTAGTCAACTAGTTAGTTAATCTGTCAGTCATTGAGATAGTAAGTTAAAAAGTTAGATAGTCATTTAGTCAGCTATTTTGTTAATCTCTCGTCGTTTAGTTAGTAAGTCAATTATTAGTCAGTTAGACAGCTAGTTAGTTTGTCTGTTTGACTGTTAGTTGTTTGGTAATTCAGTCATTTAGTTAGTTAATCAACTAGTTAGTTTATCTGTTAGTCATTGAGTTAGTAAGTTAATCAGTTAATTACTAGGTTAGGTAGTCAGTTACTTAATTATTAAGTTAGTTAGCCATTTAGTTAGTAGGTTAGTCAGTCAGTCAGTCAGTCAGTCAGTCAGTCAGTCAGTCAGTTAGTTAGTTAGTTAGTTAGTTAGTTAGTTAGTTAGTTTTTTACAAGACACCACGATATTAGAAAGTGTACATCTTCCAGTGCAACATATAGGAGCAAATAAAAGTAAATAAAGCAAATTATTACATTATTAAAGTGCTACTGTAGTCTCTGGGGAAACAGAAGAAAAATCCAGATTCACAAAATCAAAATCAACTGAACAGACAGTTGCACAGTTCCCAGTAAAAAGGCCAGTAGACAGACTGACCTGTCGTCCAGTTTAAACCATTATTTATTTATTTATATATTTTGATGTAAGGTGCAGTTTGTGAGTGACCGTTTGTTTTCGTCAGGTTCCCGTGGCGTCATGGTTCGACGACGTGGACGACGCCGAGCTGCTCAACCTTCTGCCTGTGTTTGAAGAACTTAGTCAAGCTGATAATGTTTACACCCGGCTGGACCAGCTCCGTGGACATTAAGCTCTCAGTGGACCTGCTCAGCTGCTGTCCTGTCGAAGCTCCAGCTCTAAAACCTCTTCAGCTACAATAGAACCGTATATCCAGAACAGATCCTCCAGTTTTCAGAGGCTGCTCTCTTTAGCCGCCGCACAAAACCCTCTGCTTAGAAAATCGTATTATCACAGGGTCAAGGAAACACCAAGCCGGAGAAACACAACGTGTTTGTCTTCAGTGAAACTATAGATTGCAATCTGAGGCCTTTTCCTCTGAACCTCAGCGCTGATATTATTGACAACCACTATTGGAAAGAGCGGGAAAGAACAACCAAAGCAGTCCCATCACAATCACTCCAGTTAGTATGAATATTAAAGTGGTTCTTTTGCCAAAGCAGAAGCCTGCCTGCCCTGACTTGACTTTTGGACATTGTGATTTTTCTTTTTTTTTTTTTATTATTATTGTGCCTTTTAAGGAACAACAACAACGAAAAAAACCATCAGCTCTTTTTTGAAATTTCCGACAGATTTTATACATTTATTGATTTCTTTTTATAGGTTGTTTTATAAGGAAATCTATTTTTTAAACGGTGAACACGGTTCTACTATGCAACCCAGTTCTGTAGTGACATGGACAGTACCTCCTGAGTAGCCAGTCAATAATTGCATTCAAACATTACTGTAGCCTTACTTACCTGTAAATGAGCAGCAAAACAAAAGTGTATTTTACTTATTTGTACTATATGAAAAAAATAATTTCTACAAAACATACAAATATACATCATTAATGGTCAGATTGATATTTGATATATTGGTTATAAGTTAAGTAAACAGGGTGAAATCTTGTGTTCGATGGTCCGTTGAAAGCAGACACACTGGAGTATGTTGGCACATAGGACGACCATAAATACCACAGTTTTCAGTCAAGGTTTAATAATAGTTCATTTGTTACTATGTTTTTTTTTTTCTTTTTCTTTTATTACTATATGACAAACAACTTGCACTTGTTTTTTTATTGACAGTGCTGAAAGTAAAAAAAAAAAAAACAAAAATCAAAACTGTGCCTTTTGAAATTCGGACAGAGAATGGTGTTCTGCCTGAAAAGAGATTTGTAGGTCTACACAGTCTGATGTGTCATGCTGAGCGTGAGAAAACACTGTCAAGAGCAAGTGTAATGCCACGTGGCTCTGGTACTTGCAGTGCAACACTTGAAAATATCAAATTTGATGTTTTTTAAGCATGTGTGAGCGTTTTTTTTTTTTTTTTCTATATTTATTGGCCAAAAACTTGTATTGTCCAGTTCTTCTTGATGCTTAACATTTTGTATCGTAATCCATTTGCCTACTTTGAGGCTGGCCTTGCGTTTAACTGTTTTATCTGTGCCTAAATAACATCCACTTTGCTGTCAAAAGTCCATGGATAATTCAAAACAAATCAAATAATCAAATACATGTAATAAAATCCAAGATTCAATCAAGCAAGAAAACTTTTTTCCATTTTAATCTCAGTACAACAGATATTTTTTAGGGGGTTTTGTTTCCTGGGTAATATGGTTTTTCTATGATGTTTTAATGTCTGATGCAATTATTGCCTGCATGTTAACAATGAATTTGTACCAGTTGTGATGACCAAAAGTATTTGTTTAGACAGTCACAATTTGTCTTTGTGTATCAGAAAAAAAAAAGAATCAAAAATTTGTCTACCTGATCTGACCAAAACTCTAAAAGATACGGTGCTACCAAGTTTTATTTTAAAATAAAAGTTGGTTATATTGTACTGTTTTTTTGTGTGTGTGTTTTTCTCCAGTGTGATACTAAAGGACACGTCTCTTCATTGTATAAATGTATAAAATTATTTTTCCTGTTTGTCTGCTTATACAACCATTAAGTTTCTTTTTAAACCATTAAATCTTTTTAGTTTAAAAGTCATAATGCAGGACAAAGTTTAGTTATTTCTTTTTTTAATTCCACATATCTAAATTTCTGTCTCTTCAAAATATATTTTACATAAATATAGTGGTGGTATTTACTTAACTACTGTATTTAATTTGAATACTTACATTTTACACCACTTTATATACTTCTCCATTACATTTTAGAGGGAGCTATTATACTTTTTACTCAAATTACATTTATCTGACAGCTATATTTATTTACACTTAAGATTAACATTTTTAAGAAAGAGCAAAGATAATACTGGTAAGGGTCAGCAACTCTACAACTAATAACGTAGTTCAATGAAGTTATTATTGTAGGTGTAATTAAATGTGACAGTGACAAATATACTATATATTATAGCATATATATAAGTTTTAAGAGTATATTTACATTGTGGTCTTGCTTCTTTTACTCAAGGATACTTTCCACCACTATCTGTGTGCTAACAGGCACTGATTTATCATACATTTATTTTCATAAGCAACGTTACAAGTCCACATAAAAGGAAATGTTTATATAAAACGTGTTATTTCTATGAAAGTATCGCCCGTTCCAAACAGGTTAAGTGCTGTTGCACAATGCGTCATAATGACTGACTCCTTTACACTCCTACGTATAAATTTGCATCAGCCTTGTATTCATTCCACTTTAAGCAGAAACATGTTGTGGTAAGGATAGTTGGGGTTCTGTTTCGTGAACATAGGAACAGTCCTAACCAAACTTCGCACGCTAAGACGAACAGGGTAGCAAAAATATTGTTTTGCGAATGTATGTTCTTTGATAATGGTGCAGCTAGGTCGTGTCTACAAGGGAACTCTTGATTTACGAAACTCTCGCGAGATCTGTATGTGTTGTTTCTTAATCGGGCACTTTGTAAAAACTCATTACATTTTATAATGTGACAAAGCTGTGGTTAAAATCTGGGGCAGAAATCCCTTGGTTAGAGATAGGGTAAGACAAAAAATTAAGGTTAATATTTTCACTCTCGCGACAGCTTTCGCGGACCTGTGGTTGCCTTCTAGACACGACACTAGATTTTGAGGCGGCCATTTTAGGTGTACCGGGGACATTACTCGGTGACACCACCAGGAAGTGCTTTTTAATGTAACGTTTCCGTGATGATGGCTCCCTGTAAACAATAACAAATTCGTTTCGACGTAAAATAATTAGAAAATTAACGAGCTTTATTTATGTTCATTGGCTTCGCGGACAATCGACACATTTTACCTTATAGAGTAGGGACTACAAATTTCTGGGCGTTTCCATGGTGACATCATGTGTGCTGACTGACACGTACTGTTTTGTTATTTAAAAAAAAGTAAAGCAGGAAGAAGAAAGGCTGTGAAACAGAAAGCTAACGAGAAGGCTAGGAAAGCTGAGAGGTAGGTACTTATGTTAGTGCGTATGTCCTCGGTGAACCTTAGTATTAATGTTAGCTGTAACATTTACGTCTTTATCTACTAAGAATGAACGAGACGTCGAATTGTGCTGACAGACGAGCAAACGTTAGCTTACAGTTAGCCAGGCTGCTCGTTGTAACGTTACTGGTTAGCAGCGTTAGCTGTTAATATGATAGTCACATGCGTCAAACACAGTGTTTGGCCGTCTCACCGTTGCTGGACTTCTCTTTCCTATTTTAAGCAACATATTTATTTATGAATTCAGCGAATGAGTTTCGATTTTGTTGCCAGCTAGGTAACAACTATACGTTAACACGATATTGATAGCATGTTATCAGGGGCTTGTTAGCTTGCTAAGCATGATTTGGTGCTCGTTATGGCACTCAAGGCTTAACATCGTCCTAACCTGTTGTGTAATTTAGAACTACGCACTAATGGTCTGCGACGTGTGTATCGTGAGTATTGGAAGCAGTAACGTTACTCAGATTACTTACTTTAGTAGAAGTATCGATACCACTTTACCAAAACATTTCAAGTAAAACTCCACTATTCGAATTCTAGTTACGTAAATATAAAAACATTATAGAAAGAATATAAAGTAAAGATATGCAAGATAAGATATTTTATTAAAGTATTGGATTGTTGATGCCATACTGTTAGGTAGTGCAGTCTACAACGGAATATCATATTTTATTGACTGATCATTGGCTTGTATGTAGAAAACTTAAATAAAACTTAAAAACTTAATCTGCAAAGTAACTGTTACTGTGTAAATAAATGGAGTTGGGTAAGAGGTGCCTCATCTGAAGTGTAGAATACAAACGTATTTAATAAAAATACTCAAGAAAGGTACCTCAAAACCGTTTTCAAATAGAGTACTAGAGTAAATGTACTTAGTTGCTTTCTACTACTGATCATTAACAAGTGTTTGTACCTGTGCTACTGGTGAATCCAGATTAGAAAATAAGAAATAGTTATGGTATAGGGCTTAACTTTAAGCAAAAAAAACAACAACTTATGATTATTTAGACAGACATTGCATCAAGATTTTAGTGGGAATTGTAACTTATGTGTTTCATGTTCACCGGAAAAACAAATAAACCAAAAAAAATAAAATAATAATGATAAAAATAAAAACAATGTGATTTTTGCTGGGATCTATACCAAACAAACACGTTCCCATTCATCTGGAAGATATGACTTGAAGACCAGCACCACAATCCTTAATTTGTAATGATATGCTGTGACATGTACTTTTATCAAAACATGGCAGCTCCTGTGATTTAGATATTACACTCATATTGAGACTTTGATAGTATTTAAATAAATTGTTTAAATTGTTCAGCCTTAGCGTGGTGTAAAAAAGTGCTGTAGTTCTCTCCAAAATGAAGAGTAGAAGTGTAAAGTTGTGTTCAGTAGAAATGCTTATTAAGTATTTCAAAATTGTATTTAAGTAGACTACTTGGGCAAATGTACTCAGCTGCTTTCCACTGCCATCCAATCACAAATGGTTGCTCCTGTACCTGAGAATGCAGATAATGGCAGCTAAAAATAGGTGGTTATTAAATAGTTTTGATTCTGACCGTTAAAGTGGAATCATATTATAATCCTGTTTATGTCTTTTCAGAGTAGAAATTGTCAATTCAAGAATCTCTTCTGATCTGGCTGCTTGGTTCCACCATGAACGTGTTTGACCGCAACATCAACTTTGATGCCCTCTTCAAGTTCTCCCAGATGTACGTAAGCATGCAGAAGATAGGTGTATCAGTCATGACTCAAGTTTCCATTGTCCTGCCCTGCTCACTGTAATCTTTTTTTGTAGATCTCATTCCACCCAGGTGCACTTGAAGAATGTGTACTCCAGCCTGGCAGTTTGTATGTTTGTGGCTGCAGCTGGCTCCTATGTCCATGTCGTCACACGCCTCTTTCAGGTAAAACTCAGAATACAACTGAACATATCTGTCCAGGTTGATCCTTACATCAATGCAAATGGTTCCCTTATGCAAAGCACAGACAAGAGACCCTTATCCTACCTAATTTAACTTAATTTGCACATTAAGTTACATTAAGTTAGCCTGTTGGCTGAAACAATTTAAGGTGGAAAAATATAACTTATTGCAGTGGTAAAATGATGCAATGTTGGCAACTTTGTGGATGACTTCTTTTAAAGCCCAGCTTTATCCAAGTTCAGTGTTTATCCATCAGTGGTTGCAAGCTGCCCAAATTGTAATGCATCCATTTCCATGATTCTTTTAGTCAGTAGATGAGTTAAACAATAACCACCTCAAGAGTATTTATTTGTGTCATGATTTTACCGGTGGTAGTCTTTGTTTTAGACCAGATGGGGGAAACCCTGAAATCATTGTCTTTTGTGAAGTTTAAATTCCTTGGTTATTTACAGGGAGCATTGTCACCACTCAGCCACTGAGACTATGCTTTGTTTCGTATTCACTTCTATCCATGTTTCATGTGATAACAGTGTGTGTTTGTGCCTGTGGAAGACAGTTGCACTGAGTTAAACACACTGCATGTGCTGGATATCCTGCACCTGGACCTTGAGATCATTGTTACTACCGGCTATCCCCGTTGTCACTGTGCAGTCTACAATTGTAGAAGACTACTGAATGTATTATGGATGAAAGGCTGATGATGAAATTCTTCTTTCCATGGCCTCAACATGGATTATCAGATTTGGAAAAAGTTTGGTAAAAAAGTGCCACAAAAGGTGTAAAAAAAAAAAACCCTCAACAAAATCACCAACTGTTGAGCTTCAAATGCCCAAAACAGTGTTCATATGCTCTGCTGGGACATTTAACATGTTACAAGTACCACAGGTCAAAGTACAGGTCTGTGCTTTAAATCAAAATCACTGTACGATAAAACGTTCAAGATAAGACAGAACTTGATTCACCTGGAAGATATTTTTTTGTCTTAACATTTTATGAGGATCAGGCTGATTCAGAAATATTAAAGGTTAATCTCATCTTATTCAACCTGCTGCTGTGATAAACTGTCACTTTTTAAAAGGAGGAAAACGTATGAAAATTATGTTAGAAAGAACTCTGTGCTCAAGCTTCAGACAGGATTGGGATGTTACAGAACTCAACGCAATAAATGAGTGTTTATTCTGCATTCATGTGCTGTCAGATAATCAGAAAAAATAGTTCCTGGGAAAATTCACCTGAACATCCCCTCAAGTCAGAACAACAGTTTGATTCAGGACCTGCTGAGTCGTTGACATCATAAATGCAGAAACATGGCAGACCAAAGTAGTTCTGG
This sequence comes from Lutjanus erythropterus, assembly GCF_056507025.1. NCBI lineage: Eukaryota > Metazoa > Chordata > Actinopteri > Lutjaniformes > Lutjanidae > Lutjanus > Lutjanus erythropterus. The sequence continues at coordinate 4,084,297 of NC_139322.1, read as the reverse complement.
TTGATACCTTTTTATTAATTCACATATTACATAACAGTGTTTTGCTCAAACATATTTTTTAAAATGGTAATAGGTGGGGCAGGGTATTGCTAAAAAACATTCTCTACCACTAATGATACCTTGGCTTCCATATCTGTTTCTAAACAATACTTTTTTGATACAAATTTTATAAAATACATTTTAACAAGAGGAACATTACATTGCACACTGTAGTGTAATTACTCACTTTACAGGAAGAAGCTGAGAGCAGCTGGAGAAACTGTTTTTACTCTGAGCACTTTACTCAACCTGGATAACTGGACTAAAACGAAGATGGAATATATGTACAATTTTGAACTACATGAAAATATCAGTATCTGTCAAGTGCAGCATTAGTATGATAGTCACAGTTCTTATGCCCCGTCTTTACCTCTTGCCCTTGCTCTCAGGGCGGCATACTGTCTGTGCTCGGCTCCCTTGGGTTGATGTTTTGGCTCGCCATGACGCCACACAACCCTGAGACGGAGAAGAAGAGGCTGGCTATCCTCGCTGGATTTGCCTTCCTCACAGGTAAAGTGACGATGTTGTGGGCACATCGCAAGTATGATTATTTCTGTGCATGTGATCAGAGCTGTCTTTGTTCACTTAAAGTCATGTCAGAGTCTAAATCTGGTGTTTGCCTTCCTCCCCAGGTGTTGGCCTTGGCCCCACACTGGACTTTGTCATCGCTGTCAATCCGAGGTATGCAAAAGGTTACTCAGTGTTAAACATCTGAGAATAAGCAGCTAACAGACAGCTGGATAGGAGTTAAACTTTGTAACCATGAAGCATTGATTTTAAAATGGCAGTGAGAAGAGTATTGTGTGACGATTGATAGCCATCTGTCTGTGGATCTGTACACGCCTCATTGAAAGTTTAGATTTATTGACAACTTACCGTTTTTTGTGGTTTGTTTCCCCTCAGCATCATTGTAACGGCTTTCATGGGAACCTCAGTGATTTTCATCTGCTTCACTCTCAGCGCTCTCTACGCCAAACGCAGGACATACCTGTTCCTTGGAGGTAAAGGCAGTTTATTAACGCTGTGACACTGTGCACTTCTCTTCTCAACCTTTTATTAATATAATCAAGTTAGTTTATTTATAGCACAGTTTAAACAACCTGCAGTTGACCAAAATGCTTTACACAGTAACAAAAAAAAAACACAATAACAAAGAATACACGAAGACAGATATTGGCATATATAGAATGTATAAGAAAGCCAGAGAAATCAAGTGCGTTTTAGCCTGAATTTGAAACATTCAATGTTTGGGGCAGATTGAATGTGAAAAAGAGGAAAACAAACTAAACATTTACGCCTCAAACGACTCTGAGGGATGGACAACAACAGCTTATCTGATGATTGCAGTGTTCTAGGTGGACAGGTCTCTCAGTTGAGCTGGAGCTTGCACATGGAAATCTTTAAAAACAAAAGTAAAATCTTGTATTCCAGTCTAAATTTTATGACAACCAGTGCAACAGCATTAAAAATTGGCATATTAAGGCATGATTTTCTAGATTTTGTTAGCAGACGTGCTGCCGAATCTTTGCACCAACTGAAAGTGTGACAGAGAAGTCTGACTCCAAGTTATTGCACGTTGCAATAGTCCATGTGAGATGAAATAATATTATTAATAATAATAATAAACTTTATTTATATATTACTTTTTATAACAGAATGCAGCTCAAAGTGCACAAGAGGGGAAAAAAGACAAGAAAAAAAAAAAATCAATACTCACATAACAATTGAAGTTGAAAAATGAGAGTTAAAATCTAAGGAAATCCTTAAGAAATAAAATTTGGATGATACTAGGAATAAAAACATGTAAACATGTGAAATAAAGGTAGGAATTAATGTATGCAGTCTGTAAAAGGAAATGTCTTTACCTTGCTTAAAACGCTAAGAAAGTCAGAAGATGATTTAACACCAGCGTTTATCTGTTTTCTGTGTCAAATTTGGTATCAGGTTCAAATAAAATAACCTACAACACAAACACAATAAAATAAAACATGGTTTAATGAACCAAACAGATTGTTTCCTTAAACCGAACTAATTTTTCCTCTCAGGCACACTGATGTCAGGCCTCTCCCTGCTGTTCCTCATGTCTCTGATGAACATGTTCTTTGGATCTGTGATGCTGTTTAAGGTAGCTGGACAAGTGGCACCGTTCCTCACTAAACATTTGCTCAGCTGTGTCTCATAATGTGCTGCGTAAATCATTTCAGTGTGATAATCTTTTGCGTATCTGTTCTGACAGGCTCACATGTACCTCGGGCTGCTCATCATGTGCGGCTTCGTCCTGTTCGACACTCAGCTCATCATTGAGAAAGCAGAGAACGGAGACAAGGACTATGTCTGGTGAGGACTTTTATTCTGTGAGCAAACCCCACCTGAGCTCTTATCTGTCGGCTCACAGCTCATAACCAAACAACATGCAAATACAGCAGCCAACAGTGAGGTTTACAGCTCAGCATCACCTCCTGAAAATATCGAAAGGCTTGTTCAAAGGAGATTTTCAGAGGTGCTATAGAAGCTCAGATGATGAATGGCTAACTTTAGCAACCAAATTAATGAAATAAAATTATTATTTTTGATAACAAAGTATTCTACAGATTATTATACACCAGGATCTTATATATTTCTCCCACAAAATTGCAATAAAACCTTGTGAATATAGCTGTTGTATTGTAATGGTAAATTTTAGGCTGTAGTTGCTACTTACATCTCCTGATATTTTTCTTTCCTGGGTATTTTCTGCACATGAGAGAAGCCGCTCTGTGTGTGACACTTTCATCGTAACATGAGTGAAGCTCTGGCTTTCACAAATAGACTGCAGAATTTTATTTTCTGTGGTTATCTTGAGCAAAACTTAGATAACACATGGACTTTGTAATTAGCCACCATATTGATTTATTTTCTTCACAAGCCATTACCTATAGCATAATTAACATCTATTTTTTAAACTTTCCTTCATGTCAACTAGCAGTCCCAGTGATTTATGTGAAATGCTAATGACACTAATTTGCGTCTGATCTGCTCTGTAGACTGGAAGCTTTCTTCTGCCGAGACGCTGAAGCATTTACGTCGTTGTAGGGAGAGTGAAAAAATCTTGCCACTTTAACACAAATCATGGTGTTTTTTTCCCCCCTAAAACTAACAAAGAGAGGCTTTCTGGCAGAATGCCCTGACGGCTAACTTCTTCCAATAGCAAAAATCACTACCACAAACATAACTGAGCATCTTTGGTTCGTTTAACTGGGCAGGTTTAATAAGAAAATGATGAACGCAGCGGCAACAGCTTCTTTTTATCTTCTCTCACATGTATAAACAGAACCTCCCCAAAAACTCCTGCGTTATGGAAACTCTGAGGGGACACAACACCTGAAACACGGAGGGCTTTTAAATCACGATGTTCAGATGACAGAGGACCTGTTGGTCAACGACTGTCAACCGTCTGTGATGAACGATGGCATTGTCCATCGGCCCAGCCCTTTTGTGTTGTTGTAGACTTTCACTTTTGGTTGAGCTTGAAATGATCCCAAACTTTGGACACTTTCTGTCATTTTCTCTGTCTGTCTCTTCTCTACACCCCTCACTGTTTTCTCTCTGTGCCTCCATTTTAAATCTGTTCCATCAAATCATGTCTCTGTCACGTGCAAAGAATTTGCAGTGATGATTTTTAGTAATCAAGTTACTTGAGTTTCTCAAAGATTAATTTCAGCCTTAATTAAATGTATTTGTTTTGGTTTTGGTATGGTTTTGTTTTGCTTCCTAAACTCACACGCAACAATTCTAAAACAAACTTCACTCACTTTTCTTTTGAAGGCACTGTGTCGACTTGTTCCTTGATTTCATCACCATCTTCAGGAAACTGATGGTCATCCTTGCCATGAACGATAAGGTACAGAGTGTATTCAGTTCTTCTCTTCTAAAAGTTAACACAGAAGTCTGCTCATATTCTGTATTTTTCTTATTGTCAACTAATCTAATGAAAAAAACAAAACCAATTATAATTAGTCCTGTACCACAGAGCACCATTATTGTCCGTAAACTATGAAAAACACATAAATGAGCCACACTGTCTCACTGAGTGACACGTTCTTCATCATGATGAACATCGACGCTGTAGTTTATTTTGAGTTGATTCCACATACGTCGTCCTGCTGCTGGAGATACTCACCAGTTCACCAAATCCACGACTGGAAATGGATCCAAACAATGCAACATTTACTCCTGTCTTAAATGATATTTGTTTAAAATTTACAGAGTCAGAGTGGTGCTTTTAAAAAGTGAAAGTATATATTTGTGAGCTGTTTTTAAAGATTTATGTCCTCAGTAGGAACCAGTTGTTGTGGGGTGAGAGACACAGACAAACACGTGGCTGGTTTTGTGAGATTCATGGGATTTTTTGACAATAACAAAATATAGGATGCAACACTTGATATTCCTGCAGGAGAGAGTTGTTTAAATGTCATTTTGAAACCGTTGGCTCGAACAAATCACAAAAAACAACATATTTTTTCACTTAGCTTCAGCAGAATGTAGTCATGCAGATACTTTTGGTTTCATTTTCTGAGGTTTTGAGATATCTGAGACTTGTGCCACCACCCCAGCACAATGGTGGCGAGGGGAATTCAGTTTGTGGTGCACAGAACATTGAGAAACAAAAGATATTTGAATGACTCAGCAGCAACATGATCAACAGATATCTGACCTACTCTCTACTTCTACTCCACCACATTTATTTACAGATATAGTTAATAGTTAGCTTCAGATTTTCCATTTAAAAAAAATCCACTAACACTCTAAAATACAATGTTTTATTAAAGATTAAATTTGTGGCTCCCAACATTTTGGCTTGAGACGTCTTAAAATATATCAGCGTGTGGCCGAGGCTCCTCTTCAAGTTATTTTTGGGTTTGTATCACTTCCATTAAAGAGACATTTCCCCTCTAAACTTCTCTTAAAGTTTTAGTTAAATGTCAAGTCTTAAAGGGGAAAATGTATGCAGTGTTTCACAAAAAACAAAGATGAATTCAGGTTTGTGTAGGAGAACTTTAGTTTTTTCTTTTTTTCCACTCCCATTAATCTTCTCACAACCCCTCGGATTTATCTTGTGACTCTCTGAAGGGGGGCTGACAACCACTGAGTTAAACTAAAAACTCCACATAAAGAAGATGAATCACCCGCCTGTAACAGTAAAATGCTGCTTACATATTAATGCATCAGTATTAACAAACTAATATTCTCATATTTAATAAGTCAACAGACAACATAAGTGGAAATATCCTAACAAAAAAGAAACCAAAAATCACACACACGTGAGGAACGTAACAAAAATCCACTGAAAAGAAAAGGGAACACACAAAACAAAACAGAAATTTAAAACAACTGTCACTCTGTCAAATATGTAACTGTGTGACAGATCGTCATTGGTCCGTACAGATCGGCCGCCACGGTTCGGCTCGCATGTGAAACCGCCGACTAAATTCAACCATCATAGTGTGAAATACAGTTTAAATGTCACTGTTACTTTTCAAAGTAATGATTCTCTAAATCCAGATGCAAAGTTCAAAGAGATTTTGTGTATTTTCAGCAGTGAAACAGTGAAACAGATCATTCTCTCATCATGGAAATGGATCATAAGTTTATGATGTTTGTTGTAAGTTTGGTGCTTTCTGCTGTCATCTTCTCTGTCTGTGAAACAGCCTTCAGTGTTGATTGGCTGTTACTGGTGACATCTAACCAATCAGATAGTGCTGTGGGAGGGACATCGAACGACACTAGAGAGTGCAGTAGAGTATTATAATATACTATGTATAATTAGAAATTCTAGAAAAAATACACTTTATAACAATAATACTTTTAATGCTATACTCTACTGTATTACAGTATAAATATATTGTATATTATAGTTATCATTATTATTACATCAAAGCCAAGTGCATATTTAAATCAATTCAGCTGTATGACTTAAAACTGTGATATAATCCACAGCACTGCTCACTAAAAAAACATAATCCTTTTGACGTATTGAAGAAAGTGTCATTAAGTTTATTAACTTCTGACTGAGAGCCCAGTCTAATAAAATACAGAATATCTCTTATTTACTGAGTATGAGAGGGAGTTAACGTTGATTTTCATGTTGTCAGAATTAAATGTTTGGACAATAGGTTTACAGAAAATATTGTAAATTTATATCACAATCCAGTAGGACTGCAATGAACAATTATTTGCAATTAATCTGTTGATTGATAAATCAATAAGTGGTTTGTTCTCTAAAATGTCAGAAATGGTTTTAAAAAAAACAAAACAAAACTGTTTTTTAAAGCTAAAGACGTCCTCAAATGTCTTGTTTTGTCCATAATCAAAAGACACTCAGTTTACTGTCACAAAGGACAAAAGAAACCGTAAAATATTCATATTTGAGGAGCTGAAATCAGAGAATTTGGACATGCTTAAAAAAATAAAAATAAATCAATAATCCAAATAAGATATTCCTGTAGTCGCCCCACAACAGGGAGGTTTTCAGTGTTACAGCAGCAAAGTGGAGCAAAAATATAAAGAAGCATCAATAAGAATTTAAAAATTAAATATAATAAATATAGCAAGAGGAAAAATATAAAATATGAACAGTGTAAACAAGAGAAATACAAAAATAGGAACAGTATATACAGTATAAGCAGACAGTCATTGCACAAAAATAATATTTATGTTGCATAGAATAATAATAATAATAATAATAATAATAATAATAATAATAATACACCTGATAATTGCACAGCTGGCAATTATTTTAAGTTATTTAGCAATCAGTTAATTGTTGCAGCTTTGCTTTTGAACTGTGTTGGAAAAGGGAAATCATAACTGTCAGCACATACTTTTAAACCACATCTGTCTGCATGACTTGATACCACTGGAGTAACATGAGAAAATATTTGAATTTCATTTCATTGAATTTCTTAACATTTAACGGATAAGAGTGATAATTCTGATTATTTGTCTGTTTTTCAGGACAAGAAGAAGGAGAAGAAGTAAAGAAGGTTTGAGTGGCTAAAAATTAAAATCAATCTGTCAGACAAGGCACAACTTGCAACGCACTTGGTGCTTTCACTCACTTTCTGTCTTCATTTATTGAATTAACTCCTCTGTGGTCTTATTATATTATTGCAAATTTCTGTTGATTTATTTTTTAAACTTACAACAAGGGTTGAATGTAAGTTTATGGTAAACTAATGCTAGTCCCACTATGGCTGTGAATGGAGAATAGACTAATGCTGCAGTGAACATGCTTGGCCTGTAGAGGGCAGCGTTGCCCTGTGAAGATTCCCAGGAGCTGAGCAGAAGATTTTCACTTTACTGTCATTTAGTGCCATAAATTAAAGACATGATAGGCTCCTTTTTTAGTGGGTCATGTGAGCTTCTGAGACAGATCTTTGTTTTATTTGAAGTTATGTAATTTCAGTCGTTGATTTGCTTATTTATAGTTTTCCTCAGTTCTCTTTAGTGGAGTGTCACAGGATGTGGTGTCCCAGGATTTTGACAACAGATTCCTCCCCCTCTGAAAAATGTCCCTGTAATTGTTTCATTCCCACAAATTTTGTTTTGTGACCAAGATTTTGAGTGAAGCCTGGTAATACTGACACTAACCACGAGAGCCTGTCAGGCTCGAGATGATCTTCACTAATTCAGACCGGTTTGTGGCCACTTGGTGGTCAGGATTTTGGACTTCTGGCCGGAGGGGTCGGTGCCATCTGTCCATATTTTCAACTTGGATCACAAAGACAGGCGAGTTATTCAGACCTCTCCCCCGTGTAAATTCTCTCTAAATATCTGTTGTCTAGAAATTAGTTTGCCAAATGATGATGATGTTAACCTTACGATTTTTTGAAAGTGTATACTGTGAAAAATTTATTTTATTGATGTAAAATTGAAGCTAATAATTTGATACATTTGCTCAAATAAATGTGTTGAACGTATTGAAACAAAGTGATCTCGTCTGATGTCACTCCAGCTGTGTAGGAAATCCTCTGACTGTACAGCAGCGTATTGATATACTGTGAAAAGTTTATTGCTATATAACAAGATGTTTTATACATTATTATGATGTACAAACTTATCATTGTTTATTACATGGCTTTGTTGAAAATTCAATTCTGATTGGTCAGTTACAGCATTCTAAGTCTGTTGTTTCTGTACAACAGACTGTTGCTATGGACACAGTTCTGATCATAGACTCTGGAGGAGCAATACATTCATTGTTAAATCACTAAAATCATTTTAAAATTAATATTAATATTTTGTGTCAAATTATTGATATTTTATGGTGCATAACCATGTAACAAGCAGGATAATGTACAGTAACCAAGTCCCTATCATGAAATAAACCCAGAAAATCAGTTTAAAATTTGTTTTGTGTCACACAAATGTGTGAGAAATATTGTTTTTGTTTTTATTTTGGTAAGTAACCATGAGGACACTAATTGTTGAAGTTTTGAAAGTGAAATTCTTTCTCATTCTTGCTTGATACACGACTCAAGGTGCTGTTGTCGTATTTTGTGCTTCATAATGCACCAACATTTTCAATGGAGACAGGTCTGGACTGCCCTCCGTGTTTTAGATGTTTCCCTGCTCCAACACACCTGATTCAAATGACCAGGTCATTACCAGGATTCTGCAGAGGCTTGATGAGCTTCACATTTGAATCAGGTGTGTTGGAGCAGAGAAACATCTAAAACATGCAGAGCAGTCGACTCCAAGGACCCCTGACAAACTCCTTGAATATTGCTATCAGATGAGTCTCAACCATGTCGGCTGACAAATCTCGTCCTCCTCACTCTGTTGGTGCTTCTGTCCAGCCGAGCAAACTCCCACACCGTTCTGCCTGGACACCTCTTCTTCAGCTGTTCCTGAGTCGACCTCTTCTCCTGAAGGTGATGTTTGTGGCAATTCAACTCCACACGTCTCCACATTTCTGAGTCACTGTGATCCCAGTTTGGTTCTTTTCCACGGGTTACTTACTCTGTCTCTCCACCAGATGTTTAGTATTCTCCTGAGGCAGCTGTTGATGAGTGTTTGCAGCCTGTTTGTTGTGTGTTTTGTTGTTCTCTCTGATCCATACATCATCGTCTGCCTCATGTTGGAGTTAATGATGCATGTTGTGGTGTTGATTGTGATGTTGTTTTGATCTCTAGACTCTCCTGAGCCTGTCAGACACCAGTCTAACCTCACTGATCCCTCCACTGATGTCCACAACACTGCTGAGGTACGTGCGTCATTCTTCCTCTCACTCTCTGCCATATGAATATGTTCAGGTTTTGGACTTTTGATTGGCTAAAAATTAGCTGTTTGAGATTTAACTATTTACAGAAAACATAATCAGGATTAGTTGAGAATGAAAAAAAAATTATGAGTTGCAGCCCAAAAAGTGTCATTTAAGTACTTTTAGGCTTTTTAAACCAGATTAAGTCATGGTTTAATTTTAAATTGTTGCACCAAACATTAAAACTAGCTTTATATTAACAAAGATTTAAACCTCAGTTTCATTTTTGTTCTAAAAGTCCAACTTTAATTTAACATATGATCCTGTACTAAATTTAAACTTAAGGAGTTTTAACTTCACTGCCTTTTAAGATGAATTGAGCAAAACAATTACTTTCCTTGAAGAAAGTTAAGAGACAAACTTAACTGAGTTTCATGTGCCTTTTTTTTTCTTTAACTCCAGTTTATAATTCAGGCATCTCAAAGTAGAAATTAGAGCTTCTCTGCTCAGCCGTCATGAGTAGGCTAACTGACTTTTGTTATCTAGCAAACAATGAAATCTTAAAGGTACAGTTTACCCAAAATAAAATACATATTTTTCCTCTGGCCTTTAGTTCTCTGTATCATCTTTGATAGTTTTAGTGTGAGTTGCAGAGTTTGGGAGATTTTGGATGTAGAGTTGTCGGCCTTCTCTTTAATATAATGGGACTAAATGGGACCAAAAATACATTTGAAAAATTAAAAACTCTCTCTCACCAAAAAATTGTGACCCAGTAAATCAAGATAATCCACAGACCTTATTGTGAGCCGTTTCATGTAGGAACTATTTTCTTTCTAGTACAAAGAAAGTAGTTCCAGCATGTAGTGGAAATTCTGAAGAATGTTTCACTCAGACACTGAAGAAGAGTTCAGGAGTCCCAGATGACTTACAGAGGAGTATTTAATGAAGCTCGATTATTGTGACTGCCAACCCAATTCTGAAGGTTACTTCTCATGTGAAGATATTTAACTATCTCTCGACATGCCCTGGAATCCTGCTCATTACCTTGTATGGACCTGATGTGTCTATATGTGCGCACAAATTCTATTGGACATAAGTGAAAAACAAGAAGCCGTGCACCTCTTTGCTGTAACTCAACATATCCGTCGGCCTTGCTCATGTATTTTGACCTGCTATAAAGCGTGAAGACAGTTTGTCTGCTAGATAAGCTGTGACCCTGGGAAAAAGAGACCCAGGGAACCTTCTAAGAGCGAGTGAGTCCACAACACAGGAGATTCGACTCTAGAATGAAAGTAGTGGTATTATTTGTCCGACTTGTCCCTTTTTAATTTGCAACATGGATTTTGAAAAGTGCTCTATAAATTATTATTTGATTCTTATTCATTTTGAACATTTAAAAAAGTAAAATATATGTTGGAAAAAAAACCAAATGAATAAATAATGGGCAGACTTACAATGAGAAACATAAATTAACTTAAAACTAATAATTTGATGTCTGAAAGGGAAGCAAGAAGCAACGAGCTTGTCTAGCTCTACCCCTAATCTATAAATAATCAATCCATGATATAAATCCAGTCTTCTTCCCATAATTACACCACTGTGCTTCTTAATAGCCCATATCGCTGTATGAAAACTTATAACTTATATTAATGATTTATAGTTTTTACAACCTAGTAATTACCTATTATAAAGCCTTTATAAGGGTTGTCTTATTGTGAAGTGGTAACAATTAGTTCCTTCATGAAACTGCTCACATCGAGATGTGTGGATTATTTTGAGTAACTGGGTCATGATTTCTGAAGAGAGAGAGACATTACTGTTTAGTTCTGTATTTTTTGCTCTTTCCTTTGAGCACCAGGGGCTGAGTGCCATTTAGTTCCATCATACTGGAGAGAAGGCAGACGTCTGTACAGCTGATATCTCCAAAACAATCTAGATGGATAAATGCCACTGCAGGTAAGAGGAAATGTATGTATTTTTGATTGTGGGGTGACCTGTCCCTTTAAATTCCATCATTCAGCGTTACAGAAGTGGAAGAAGAAGTCACAGCATTTATGTAACTCTATCGTCTGTAATTGATGCCACCGTCCAAAATGACGTGTTCACACAGAGAACTAAATCAAAACATTTTAATTAGAAAGTTGAAAAAACGGCAGTAGGTACATAGGACCTCTATTGGCTAGGGAACGAACAGCAACAGAGATGTTGAAATACATATGAACATAATCTACTAAGCGAGGAGACGGCAATTTTCACAGAAAGATTACAAAAAAAAAGATGATGTACATTTAAAATAAATAAATAATAGAAATACATATTCATTGAATAGTGTAGCCATTTCTCTTATCTATGTTATTATTGCTGGTATATATTACCTTTAAATGTATTATGATTTAAAACAGACATATTCTGACAACCTTCCTCGGTCGTAAAACAATATCAACATGATCAATAAAAATCGTTTATACATTTAAAATCGTGATGCATGATGAGTTTTAGCGATAAAGAATCACAGACATGAACATTCATTTTTTTTAGGAGCTCCATGTTTTGTTTTGTTTTCTTCCCTCCAAATACATTGTGTTGAAATGATGTCGAACAGAACGGACGTATTGATACAGTACAGAACTGATCAGCGCTTCAAAGATCCGTCTACCGGGATGAGAAAAACAAAAGACAAGTTGCTGAACAACTACCAGGAGTGACAACGTTTGTGCTAATCATTAGCTTAGCCATGCGTTTTGTAGTCCTGTACACATGAATCAAAGAGAAGTGTCCACAGTCAAGTCTGATTGTGAAAAAAGTGAACAACCTAGATTATTTGGGTGGCTTTTGGCTTCATGTTTATTGAAAATCCTGAGGAGAAGTCTATCGATCTATCGTTCCAGTTGCAACAAAGAATCAGCTGATGAGACGGCGTCATCAGGACATCAACGCGGCACAGTTTCTTTTCCTCAAAGGTGGCGGCGGCGGGTCAGCAGCAGCATCACAGTACAGCCAGGACACGCGATCAGAGCGGTGCTGGCTCTCATTGTCTGTCTCCGTCCTTCCTCCCTCCGTCCGTCCTTGGCCGGATCATCCTTGGCTGCCGCAGGACGACAGACTGTCGTACAGAGAATCGCTGAGCGACTCGGGGGTCTCCAGGACCTGAGGGCGGCTCGGGGAGAGGGCTTCCTCCGGACGCTCCCTGAGCAGCTCCAGCCCCGCCTCCCGGCTCATCTCGGGGACGCTGGGAGTGCGAGTCTTCCCCCTGCGGCTCATCCCCGTCTGCGCGGGGACTGGCAGGCTGCCCGGGTCGACCACCCGGCTGGAGGAGGGGCCGCCGGCCTTCATGCCCTGAATGATGCAGAGAGGTGGGAAACATTTTAGGTCACACGTTTCATCTTATGTAACGCTTCAGGTGCAAAAAAAACCAAAGTGGGTTAGAGAAATCACCACATTGTGAATCTTTAATATTCAGCTAATTAATAATTTCTAAAGGGAGAATGCGCTACAGTGTTTTTACATTATGTAAGATGTGAGTGCAGATTTAAAAATGTATCTCTACTTTACTGCCTGCAAAGTATTTTCAGTCTGTAAGTGACCCAGATAATTCTTTTCTGCACAATCCTGCCCACCAGGTTTTCAACAGGAAAACGCAGAACACATTAATTTGGAGAGAAAACAAAGAATGACTTGCAAAGTTACGACAATAATATTGTTATTCTGATTTCATCTACAGCAGGTCTGTCTGTCCTGGAGGAGGAATCCTTCCTGTGTTTCTCTTCCTGAGGTTTCTTCCATATTTTTAAAGAGACAGTTCACCTCAGAATCAAAATTCCATATTTTTCCTGGGGCCTGTATTGTGTGAGTTGCAGATTTTGGAGATATCTGCTGTGCAGAGGTCTGCTTTCTCTCCAATATAATGGGACTAGATGGCCTGTGGTGCTCAGAGCACCAAAAATAGACATTTGAAAAACTCTAAAGCAATGTCATTCTCCAAAAATCATGTCCTGGTTTCTTAAGATGATCCACAGACCTTGTTGTGAGCAGTTTGTTGTTGGAACTATGTTTTCTCTAGTAGAAAGAAAGTAGTTCCTACATGAAACTGCTCACAACAGGATTTGTAGATCATCTTGTGTAACCAGGTCATGAATCCTGGAAGGAGACACTTGTTTTGAATTTTTGAAATTAATTTTTCCATATAGTCTCATTATATCGTGGAAGGCAGAACTCTGCAGCTACAGGCCAGAAGAGAAATCTGGATTTTTGATTTTTGGATGAACTGTTCCTTTAAATCGTTCTTTTACAGGGAGTTTTTCCTTTATGAGGGTCTAAGAATGGAGTGTGACAATCATAGAGCGATTTATGATATTGGGCTGTATAAAAAAAAATGACTTGTAAGAAAACTAATTTTCCAAATTGTTAAATGAAGCCATTTTTAAATTTTGTGTTATGTTGAGCTTCATCTCCCCTGAAGATCTGAGCATGATCGCCGCAAAATAGACTTTACTAATTTAATGATTAATGAATTGAAGTGTGGTTGTATGAGGCACTCATCCATAGTTGTCGTGTTCCCTGCAGAGGATGGTGATCGACACACCTCCAGTTTAGAGAAGCAGTAAGGAGCACCGGTGTAGGAAGCTAAGCAATGTAGGGTCAACATCAGTTTAAGTGTACGCTTAACACTTTATTTAGAATATTTTCACCACTTTCGCTTGCTGTCAAACACCCTTTTCTGACAGGAAACGGCTGTTATACAAGCCAAATATCACTCTCTGCTAAACAACCAAACTCCTTTGGCAAAAACAGTGATTTTACTTCACAGAATCTGTTTGTTTGTGTCACTGTATGATGTCAGTGTTTAAAGGGTGAGTTGTGGTTCACCTAACAAAGAGATCGACACAGCAGTGGACCAACAACAAATGTTCTGAGAAAGAAAATTACTGATTCTGCCAAAGGAGTTTGGTTGGTTTTCAGAGGGTGATATTTGGATTATGCAACAGCAAGTAAAAATCTGTCCAATGGAGAGTTAAAGCTGTGAAAATATTCTAAATATAATGTAAACTCAATAATGATTTTAGGAGGCTAAAACATGACAACACTGGTCCTCCTGCTGCTTCTACAAACTGGGGTTGTGCAGTTCACCATCTACTGCAGATAAAACACTGACTATGGATAAATACCTCATACAACATCATCTCTTAATGTCTTTAACCATCTCTAAGTTTATCACAACATCTTCACCTCCACTCTCCCTGCAGGTTTGAGCGTAACAGCCACAAAAATAACTCATTAATTAATTTAGCTTGATTTGAAGCGGCTAAATCCTGGATTCAACGACTATCCTCACCCCTCTGAATGGTGATCCGAAGGAGACCGCCTCCTCCTCTTCCTCCTCCACTGCCAGGTAAACCTCTGCAGGTCCTGCCGGAGTCTTCAGGTTGGGGAAGGTCCAAGTCTTCGAGCGAGGGGAGAACATGTTCCCTCCATGAGCCTCTTTGTCTGCAGACACAGTGATAAGACATGTTTTCAGCACCACCGGTGGATTTTCTCATTTGGGGGATTTTTTTAATTTACTATAGGGAACTTTCATGTTTGGTTTGATTTCACAGTTGTTTCCATTCTAATAACCATGAAATACAACGGGAAAAAATAAAAATACAGAAATAAAAATCTGCTTCTGCTTCTTTTTTACTGAATAACGTACCGGTCACTGTGACGTCACTCTCATCTCATGTCAGTGTTAATCCACCATGATGTCCAGGCGGAAATATCTCAACAATTATTAGATGAATTGCCATAAATTTTTGTGCAGAAATTTAAGTTCCCCTGACGCTGAATCCTAACAACTTTGGTGATTCTGACTTTTCCTCTAGCGCCACCATGAGGTTGACATGTCAAGGTTTTGCGTTGAATATCTTGACAATTATTAGTTAGATTATCATGTGATTTGATGCAGAGATTCATGGTCTTCATCTACTTTTATGATTCACGCCTGGTACAACATGAAGGAACTCGGTGACCTCTAACTATGACGTGTCAGTGTGTCGTTACCTTCACGGATGACGCTGGCGGAGCTCCTCCCCTCCAGCATGGAGCCGTACTGAATGGTGGGAATCAGCTGTTTGTGCGGCGCGTAACACTCCTCCTGCGACGTCAGCTCCCGCTCCAGGGTGCGGGCCCGGCGCCCGGCCCTCCCCGGGGAGCCGGAGGAGTGGTGCTCGGCCCCGGCCCTCGTCTTGGACAGGCCCCGTCCTGCTGCGCCGCTGCTGCAGTCAGGCAGGGGGAACGTACCGATGCCGCTGTCCAGGGTGTACGTGGAAGCACCAGAACCTGCAGAGGAAGGAGAACAGATGGAGAACCAGTGAGCGACTGATGCATGAAGGAACAAATGACACGCTCGCATAATTCAGGAAACAAATAAATAAACAAAAAGGCAGAAAAGAATTAAGAAAATGTGCAAATTAATGAATTCCTTATTCCTTCATTATTTATTTGATCTTTTTCTGCAGCCTCTGATTTGATTTCCTCGGGGGCGTGGCCTTGTTTACTTCCCTTTGATATGCAAATAAAGGTGGCAGCTAATTTATTTTCCTTCGATATGCAAATGATATATTTCAGTCAAACCCTCGTGGATTGTTGCAGATTTGGTAGAAAGAAGTCCTCTCAGATGCATTAAACCACTTAGGCAAAGGTTACCCTTAAATTTCCATAAAAAGATGCTTTAGATGAAAATGAGTTGAATAAAATAAAATCACCCTGAAGATTCACTTTAATCTCTACGTAGATATTTACATCACAGCATATCAACTACAATATATATTCACTTACAGCAACTTCTCGGATTAGAAATGTTGTTTGATGAAGGTTTGTAAAAATGTTGCAGTCTGAGGAGGCGATATAAAGATCAGTGTCTTTATATATAATATTATATATAGAATACTTAAAATACTGAGTAGTTAATCATATTATTTTAGAATATGAGCTAAAAAAACTAAGTGGTAATTACAGTTGTGAAACAAAGCACGATGTTCAATATTTGCCTCTAAAATGTTCTGGAGTAGAAAAAGTACCTAAAATAGAAATACAAGCGATAACTGACACGCCTCAAGTGATGGAAATCAAATGAATTTTATGGCTGCAGGCATCAAACATGAAACGTTAACAGAACCAGCAGTATTTTGGTAAAAGGTATTATTATTGTTATTTAGTAAATTATTGTCCTAATGTGCCTTTTTTCAGGTCAGTGATCAGATGATGCACAATCTTCCTGGTTTCTGTATTTGGCAGCAACGATCTTCATCTTGTTGCTACGAACATGTTTTACACTGCAGCAGACAGCAAACATGAACACTGACACACACCGAGGTAAAGACGGCGTCTGGACACTGCATCATAGTTTATCAGCACGGTGACGGACGTTTCACTGACGAAACAAGCGAAAATAACACGGATCTGTCTGTTTCTAACTGTTAACAGAGACTTCAGACTTCGCTGATAAACCACAGATCTGCACCCTAACATCAATATTTATGATCACAAAGTTTGCTCTGCAGCTCTGTCAGCACCCACTTCTCCTGTCCGTGACTTTTTGTTTTTTAGTCCTCTTAGCTCTCTAGACAGTTCGTGTGGCTGCAGAAAAAAAAAAACAAACCTTGGTCCTCAGTTGACGCTGCAAATTTGAATCGAGGTCAGAGTAGAGGCGTCGGGGCAGTTTGACACGCTGCCTCAAGATGCTTTTAGAGCGCCATCGGACATTTAAGACAACAGGTGCATCAGAGGCTTTCAGTGCATTTAGAGTTTAACCCTCACCTTTCATGCTGCAGCTTCATATTAACCATGTTGACTCCTGCAGTGTTAACAACATGTTGCTGAGATCTATGTTTAAATTAGACACATGACTATTTCCACACAAGTCTGGTTTGATCTCATAAGCCTTTAAAATACGTGTGATGTTTCTTCTTACCTGCGAAGTGCTGAGAGTGGACTGAGTCGGCGAGGTTTTCATCTGATGTGATCTTTCCGATTCTGTCTGATCCCTGCATGAAAAGGACAACAGAGGCAGACGGAGGAGAGTCAGCGCTTCGCATCGGCACGCAGGAAACCAACAAATTAGGAGCCAAGTTTAGGCCCGAAAGTCGATCTGATGGAGAACAAATTTTACTGATGCGCAGCTGAAACCTGAGAGCCAAAGGAAAGCGAGTCGTGTTTTTCCTCCCGGCGACTTTATTTTGTCTGACTGCTGGGAAACAAACAAACCTTCTCCATGTCGTCTCGACTGGTCGTGTGACTGATGATGTCACTCTGCTGACTGAACACCGGCTTGGACGTCTTACAGTCGAAGGAGAGCCGGCGCTGCGGCACGCTGATCATGTCCTTCCCGTCCACTCTGCATTCATCAAACACAAAGTTAAGTTTCAGTTAAGACGTCCAGGAGAAGTTAGTGTTCGTGCATTTTCCTTCATCGAGGATTTCCCCATTTAAAGGAACAGTTCAACATTTTGGGAAACGCACTTAATTCAAAGATGGCTGCTCATAAATTTGCCATTTTACATTTTAAATATATTTAAATTTCTGTGTCACATTTTACTTGCAGGTTTTCCTATTTTAGCTGATTCATACGCCCAAATTGAAATTTTTTAACATTTTAACTGTTTTTATTTCTTATTAAAATTCTATTGTGGCTTTTATTGTTTTTTTACTTTTCTGTAAGTTTCTCTTTGGTGTTTTCTGTGATTAGGAGCTTTTATTTTATTGTTTTAATGAGGTCTCTACCTCGCTGTGTTTCTAAGTTAAGATAAAGGTTGAGTGAATTAATGAATATTTATTGAACACAACTTTATTAATCCCACTCGGGGCGATTTGTTGGAGCAGCTTGACTTGCATATTTATTTTAATGAGGACAAAACACCAGTTTATTTACAAAATATTCAGATCAGAGACTTAAACATGATTGTGAGCTCACAGTCTGTGTGAAGGTTAAAATACAGCAGAGTTTTAATTTTTTGGATCTTTGGCTCAGCAGATTTCAGAGGTTTTATTTCAGCTACTTTAAGAAATGTGTCTAATTTCAACATTTTCACTGAAATGCAGAGCTGAACAATTTAGAAAAAAATATCTAATTGCAGTTATTTTGACTGATCTTACGATATGATTGGCAATATTAGAGGTGATGATCATTTTTACATCATTATTTTTGTTTTGATTGAAAAACATTGAATTTTTTTGCGGGACTCTGAACCAAAGATGTTTTCTTAAGTCTGTAGTTTCTGATGTGACGTCTCTGCTTCAACACATTCATTCATTTAAAAGACACATCTTGTCTTGAACAAATGCTGCGCCTTCTGTGATTTTCAAAATTGCAGAGAGCCATACTGTGATTTAGATAAAATTTCGATTAATTGTGCAGCCCTACTGAAATGCTGTGAAAACATATTCAGACTATACGCAGCCAATTAAACACAAAACATAAATTTCAAACTATCTGCAGCAGCATCACGATCTCACTCAGAAATATTAACATATAATCTCCCATATTATAAGAATTATGTTCCATCAGTGCAAACAGTCACATCATCACTGATAGAAATCATCAATCATTGATTCTGCTGCAGCTTCATACCAACTTTATTTGATTTATAAATGTTTTAATAAACGTTTTAATGGACCTGCTCTAACGAACTTACAGCTGTCACTAAAAAAACAGAACCTCCACTCACAGGTTTTAATCTGAGCTGACAGAAATGACTGACAGCACCGAGTCCTGAGTAACAAACTCAGATCCAACCAGGAGTTTGACTCTGACACACGGTGGATCTCGTCTCATTAATGCACTTTGATACAGACTGGATGAACGAGGAAATGAAACCGACTGTCTGACTCTGTGAGAGGAAGGAGACGGAGACAAACTCAGGGTTTGTTACTGAAAATTCACCACGGAGCAGGTTACACTTACAGGCCTGAACTGTTTTCAAATAACGTCTGAGTGTGATTATTTTGACTGATATTGCAACTGAGATATGATTTGCGATATTAGAGAGAATGCTAATTTTTATATCATTATTCTCATTTTCATTTAAAACATATTAGGATGTGATTTTCTTCAAGGATTTGTACCAAACAAAGATGTTTTTGTCTGTAAGTCTAAAGATATGATGAGTCGGTTTTACACACATTTAACCCACATTGTGTCTCCTGCGATTTGAAAATTGCCGCAGGCCATACTGCGATTTCGATGAAATTTCACGTAATTGTTCAGCCCTAATCAGTTACCATGGTAACTAGGGCTGAAAAATTAAATAGTTACAGGGTCTACTGCAATTTTCAAATCTCAGGAGGTTCAATATTTGATAAAACTCTGTGGTCCACACTGCTTAATCAATTATCAAAATAGTTTCCAAGTAATTTAACGGTTGACAACTAATCAATGAATCTTTGCAGTTCTACATCGTTTGGTACAGATTTCTACAAAAATCAGACCTTTAATATAAGAATAATGATGAAAAATCAGAATTCCCTCTAATATTACAAATCATGTCACAAATGCAAGATCGGTAAAAAATCATCACAGTTTGATATCTTTTCAAAATCGCTCAGACGTAACGGTAACTGAAGCAGAGTTTAAGTTCTCTCTCTTTTCAGAACTGACAGCTCAGACGTTTCAACAAACCTGCTGTGTGGAATAAAACCCTGCACTCATAGTTTTTAAATGTGTTTGCTTTATTCTGTCTTGCTGTCCTCAGTTTACCTTCAATGTTTTAATCAATTTTTCATAAAAGTCCTTCTAGGAACGAGTCCTACAAATTAGCATCCACTGTAAACATCATGATCTCTGCATCAGACTGTTGTTTTCAGCTGGTTTATGTATTCTGTGTTCCTATCAAATAAACAAAACAATAAATAATAACAGAGCCACATTAGCTCAGCAGGTCTGTCTTCTTCTTCTTCTTTATGTCTTTACAGCAGTTTCCCTCCATGACTTTGCACTTCTGCCTCCTTCTTTATTTAATCTTCCTCAGAGTCCTTTTCTTCTAAAGTCATCTAACCGGTTCGGTCGCTCTTTAAAATTTAAACAAATTTTCTTTCCTCCACACTCGACTGTTCTATTTTTACGCCTGGCCTCTGCTCACCCTGTTTTTCATAATCATCCGATACTTTCTTGTCTCATGTATATTTTTATTTTCTGCATTCATTAAAAAATTGCTCCACTGTCTCTTTTTCATGATCACAACGACCTGTTGAAAGTTTCCCCATGATGAAAAGTTGCTGTCAATTAGAGCTGCACAATTAGTTCAAAATCCCCCAAATATTCAATTTACAGTCACAGAAGACAAATGAATCCAATTTTTCTTAACTGAGAAGCTGAAACCAGTGAAGTTTGGACATTTTTGCTTAAACAGCTACTTAAACTATTACAGTATCGATATGAGAGTGGCGCTGATCTTCTCATTTAACCTTTGGGAGTTGAGTTGTTGTGCTCGATATGTGGAGCTCAAAGTGCCCCAAATATTCATCTGAAAGATAAACCACAGACCTTGTGAGCCGTTTTATCTAAGAACTGTTTTCTTTCTGCAGAAGAGTCCTCTGGAACTTCTTTATTTCCTACTAGAAAGAAAGTAGTTCCTTCATGAAACTTTTCACAAAAAGGTCTGTGGATTACCTTCGGTAACCAGGTCATGATTTCCAGAAAAAGACATTTCTGTTGAGCTTCTCAAATGTATTTTTGGTGCTTTGAGCATCACAAGCTGCCATTTAGTCCCATTATATTGTAGAGAAGTCAGACGTCTCTACGGTCGATATCTCACTCACTCACACCAAAACTATCTAGATGGATAAACAGCACTACAGGACAGAGGAAAATGCATTTTATTTTGAGTGAACTGAACCCTTAACACAACACTGTATTGTTATTTAGCCCACCGAGAAAAACTTGTTGGCTGAATTATAAACTGTGAGTGAAAGAAAAAGAGACAAGTCATAAAACTTAGCTGGGTTGACTCTGTAACCCTTAACTTTCCTCAAGGAACATGATTGTTTTGCAGCTATTTTAAAAGTTAAAACTCCTCAAGTTTAAGTTTATTAAGTAATTTTGGGGTGAACTGTCCCTTTAAAGCTGTGATTTGTTATTATAGCAGCGTTAGACTTCACTGGTCCTTGTTGAATTCTCACCTGTTGAGCAGCTGCTGCATGAAGTTGTCTGAGCGCGCTCCTCTGTACATGACCGCCAGCTGTCCCTGAGCCTGGTCCATCACCACCTCGCAGGAGTGACCCCTCCCCGACCTCTCCACGTACGCCCGCTCCTCCTCCAGGGCCCTCCTCAGCCCCTCCGCCTTCTCCATCAGAGTCGAGATGTTCAGACCCTCCACGCCTTCTTTACACCTGCTGGCCATCTTCACGGAGTCCCTGCCCACCGACGGGATGTTGATCTTCCACTCCTTCTTCTCGTCCTTCGCCTTGGCGGCGTCCGTCTTGCGGCTCAGCGCGGGCAGCTTGCTCTTTTTCAGGCCGAACCAGCTGGCGATGCCGTTGGAGGCTTTCTGCTTCACCTCGCCGCTCTGGCCTCCGCGGTCCTGCTCCTGCAGCTTCAGCACGTTCTCCTCGATGCCCTTCATCACCTTCTGCTCGATGGCCGACTGCGGGCTGGGCGCCGGCTGCAGCGGCTTCTCCCCCTCGGACGTCGGAGGTCTGGGCGGAGGAGGCGGCAGGCTGTCTCCGTACATCGGATTCTTCTTCCCCTTCCCGCTGATCTTGGTCCTCTCCTCTGATTTGGACGAGTAGCGCGGGGCGTCTGAGGGCTTCCCCCCTCTGTGGACGGACGGGCCCTGGCAGGGTTTGGACGGCGACTTCGGGGGGATTTTGTTGGGGCTGTTGCTACTGTGAGGACCGACACCTGGTTTAAGGTTGTAGGCCAGATTCAGGGAGCCAGGACACTTGATGTTGTTGCGTAGAACCTGCGGAGCGTCGGCGTTGGGAGACGGCAGACCGATTTTGCTCTTGGAGCCTTCAGCCTTAGTGACGCACAGTTCTTGTTTTGAAGGCTGAGATTTTACCGCCTGGTCGTAGAGCTGAGACGACCCCGGATACTTCAAACCGCTACCGCTACTTTTCGGTTTCCCATCCAGAGAGTCTGTGTATTTTGAATGTCTCTGCTCCTCTTTGTGGAGCTCCACCGGCCTCTCCGCCGTCTTACTCCTCTCCTCGGCGTAGGTACCTTCACTCACAGCCTCGACCGGCCTGAGACCGACCTGTAAATCCTCGGAGCTCCTCAGTTTCCCCAGCGCAGCCAGCCTGTCTTTGAAAGCGTGGTGACTGGAATCAGCCTGGGATCTCGCCCCCGCTGCCGCCACCGCTGCCACAGGCCTCTTCGGGATGGAGGAGGAGTCGCTCCTCCTGGTTGGAGGCGGCGGCGGCTGCGTGACCTCGGAGCTCTGCACAGTGA
Organism: Lutjanus erythropterus; assembly: GCF_056507025.1. Taxonomy (NCBI): domain Eukaryota; kingdom Metazoa; phylum Chordata; class Actinopteri; order Lutjaniformes; family Lutjanidae; genus Lutjanus; species Lutjanus erythropterus. The sequence continues at coordinate 4,061,597 of NC_139322.1, read as the reverse complement.
CGTCGGCCTCCTGCTTCTCTCTGGTTTGCGAGTAGTTCACTCTGCTCTGAGCTTTGCCGAGGGCGGAGTTGGGCAGGCTGTGATGGTTCACCCACACCGGGCTGTCCGAGTCCTCCTCGTCGTCGGACGTGGACTCCGACGTGGACGAGGACGACTGCTTCCTCTGAGGAGGCGGGTTGAGGACACTTTCTGGTAGCGATTTAACGAGCTTCCTCTCGCCGCCGTTGGCCTTGGTTTGGGACGGGAGCGTGGTTCTTTTCTCGAGGCCCTGCGCTGGCTCCTCCTCTCTGGAGGTGGTCGACATGTTACAGACATTCTCGTAATGAGGGACCCTCTGAGATACTTTGGGTGAGGAGGAGGGGGCGGCCATCTTAGAGCCAGCTTTAGGTGCAGAAAGGCTGCTGTAGCTTATTTCCTTAGCGGGCGGCAAGCAGACGTCTTCTGGCTGCGGAGGCGAAGTCGGGGCAGAGTGTGTCGCCGGATAGGACTCGGACCTGGAGGAAGAGGAGCACAGAGACCTGATTATTTGTATCTGTATCTGTTAAACCAACAAAAATATCTGTATTATTTTAGTTTAAAATGTTTGAAAATAACTATTATTATTGCACTATTATTAATAACTTAGCTGTTTAAGACGGGGAGGAAAACGGTATCTGATTGGATCAGAGTCATGTCATCAATAGACTGTGTATTTAATAGGATTACAACATACAGTCTACAGCTCACACTCCCTATTTGGACTGCAGTCCTTACTCGATGCTTTAAATCAGTGATTGATTAAGGTAAAACCTTAATTTTAGCTCTGCTGAGTTAATCACAGAACTGTCTAAATAAATATCAGGGCCAGTAATTTACTATTGTCAAATAATTTAATTTGAATTTCGAGGCAAAATAAAAAATATAAAAAGCAAAGAATGTTTGTGAGGGTTTTTTTTTGAAGAGTCAGAACTGTCCTTTGTTTTTGTTGTCATGGTGATGTCAGTTAGATTTGGTTCAATCCAAGCTGTGGAATATTGAATCATCCATCTTTGCTCACTACATCTGAGCCTTTCTTACCCTCAAGTTTGCATAAACTACAGGTTATATGACCTTTTAAAAATACAAATACTGGAAATTATTGGTTATCAGCTGAAGAAAATCCATTTTGTACATCCCTACTTTTTCAGAATAAGCAGCAACTTCAGATCAAAGAAATATCTGCTTCCATCACATCATTTGTGCTTTCCTGAATAACGTATTCATGCATCGGGTGCATCCGTACCTGGAGGGCGGCGGCGGCGGCTGCCTGCACCTCTCCGTGGTGGTGGCTCTGCGCGTGGGGACAGGAGAGTGATAGACCTCGTAGTTGTTGGTGCGACAGGGGATCCTGGAGCTGCGGGTGAGCTGGGGGCTCAGACGGACGGCGGAGGTCGAGGCCTGAGACTTCTCGCCTATCGAGGGAATCTTCAAGAACTTGAGCAGTTTGGACGGGGAGTTGATGGCGGCGGCTTTGACGTCGCTGAGGCAGGAGGCGCTCGGGCTGACGGAGGCGCTGGCTCTCGCCTCCTGATCTGTGCTGTCTTTATCGGGGACGGCTGAGGGGTCATTGGACATGGCGTTGTTGATGGAGGGGAGCGCTAAGCCGTTGTGAACGCCGTCACTCCCCTCCATGTCACAGTGGGAGATCTGTGTGCCGTCCTCCGCAGAGCTGGGCAGGAAACCAGTGAGCTCTTCTGCAGCGCTCAGGCGACTCTCAGAGCCGTCCTGCTCCTGCTCCGCTCCCATCGCCTCCTGATCACCTGCGTCTGTGATGGAGGAGTGGGCGGCGGCGCCCGCTGGTTGCTGGTGGGCTTCATTCTTGGTGCATTGTTTAGACGAGGGAACAGACTCGGCCGTTCTGCTCTTACTGTGACATTCACTCATAGCAGCTGTAGGAACTACATGGCTCTGGGTGGCGGAGGCTTTCGACGGACTACAGACGTGGTTGCATGGCTTCGGAGGACTGTCCGGGCTCCTCTTGCAGTGTAAACAGCAGGTGTTCCCCCCCTCACACTTCACCGCCCCGTCGCCGTTGACGTGCTGGTGTGTGTCAGCGTCGGAGCAGGAGCAGTGGCAGTGTGTGTGGTGGGACTTGCACTGCAGGGGGGGGAGGGGGTCCGCGGTGGCCAGAACGGCCTCCGTCGACATGAGCACCTGGCTGTAGTCGCAGAAAGACAAGCTCGCGGTGGACGGGTGGAACTTCAGGGGGTCCGTCTCCTCCATCTTGCGAAGGACCTCCAGGATGTGTGCTTTCTTCTTGAAGAAGGGAGACAGGGCCTCCATGGAGGCGGCGGGGCCACGGGGCCCAGGGGAGGCATGTTGTGTGCGGTAGCCGTTTCCCTTCGGGTAGAAAGAAAAGAGATCTGTATCAGAAGACAATTCACAACCAAACAATTCATTTCATCAAGACCTTTAGAGCGCGTGCGTGCAGGAAACCAGTGCAGCGCAGATTAGCGACAGACGTCTTTTTAAAGCACAATAGTTGAAAAATGTCAGAGCAGGTTTAACGTCACACACAGGTGGCGGTTTCAGTCTAATTCAGAGGCTATGATATAATCCCACTGTTTCACTCTCAGGCTCAGATGCAACAACAAGTCTTTATTTTTAAACCTGATTGGTTTAGCTTTAAATTATGTTGCACCACACTAGTTTAGAATTTAAGATTAATTCTGTTGCATCAAAACTTTAAACTCCAATTTAAAATGTGATCAAACTTAAACTTTTAACTTCAAACTTTTGAAATAGCAGCTTTTTTGAGACAGATTAAGAAAAACAATCAAGTTCTGTGGAGAAAGTTAAGGCACAGACTCGACCCAGTTAAATTACTGATTAATGTCTCTTCTGTTTTTTCATTACAGTTGAAACCTTCATTTGTCATTACACAAGTGCAACGAAATGACCTTTGGTTACAACCCGTCCCAGAGGACACAGAAGCACAAAGACTGTACGAATAATTGACATGGGAGGACAGGGACAGGAGGACCACGATGCAGACGATCCCGGCGCTCCGCTTACTTGGATGAAAAACAAATGAAAACGGGAAAGGAGGAAGAGGGAAAAAAAAAGGCAAATCCCAAACTATGCACCTGTTGAGGGGGGACACAGTGTGAGATTTGGAATAAAAAAACACCTCAGCACAAGCAACAGTTAAGACATTATAACAGGACTCGGACACCTGCACATGTGGGTGTGGGGGAAGGAAATCGGGGGGGGGGGGTCACAGCGCAGTCGCCCCGGGAGGGCTGCAGCTCTTACACAGAGCGCTGCCCTCAACCTTCGCCTACTACGCCGCATGGGGGAGGGAGGGGGTGAGGGGCCAAGGAAGGCGTTGAGTTAAGGGTAAGGGTGAATGTCCCAGAAGGAGGTGGGGGTCGGAGCATCTTGTCTGCAGAAACATCCAGGAGAGTGGGACGGGCCGACGCTGGAATTTTCCTGTCTGCCCTTGAGTCTCTCTGAGTCTCCCGGTGGCTTCCTTCAATATGTCCGAATTGGTGGCCAGATTCAGCCGAGCCGAGCTGACAGCTTCTCCAAGTTGGTACCCATCTCGCGAAGGAGCTCAGGAAACGCATCCAGTTTGTGACTAAGCTCACAAATCGCTTGAGTCTGAGTGCTGGCAGCCCTGCACATTCCCTCGTTCAAGGCGAGCAGCTTGTCAATTTCCGCCCGCGTCTTCCTATTTTTGCAATAAGTCAGGAAGCTGCTAAGACCAATCAGCAGAAAGCCTGAAATCATAAATCCAATTATGTATGCGTCTTCAACATCCTCCACGGAAAGGACCGACAGACACACGATCCTCCACTTCTCCCGGGAGTCCATCATGTAACCGTCTGCGAACGTTCCGTCGGGGCAGGCGGGTTCTCCTTTACCCATCTTCATTGTGGAGAACATTTGGTCGATTGCATTGAGAGACCAGCTGACCAGATCCATCATTTTGGTTTTGGAGGAAAATACAGAGAGAGGCTCCGAGAAAGTTTAGACAGAGACAGCACAGGACAGAGAGCAACAGCAGGGCAGATAAGGGCAGGGAGGGAGCGAGAGAAAAAGCGTCCGCCTTCCTCGAGTGCCAGAAGAGATCATTTAGCCAACAGCTTTTTCTCAAAGGAGGAGCAATTAGAGTTTCTCTGATGAGCCATCATGAGTAGGCTAACTAAGCTGACTAATCTTTGAGCTAGCTAGCAAACAATGCAACATTATGTTTAGCTAGATGACAAACAATGTTATGTTTTGTTAGCTTTTAAGCTAGCAAATATTGTAACATTTTGTTAACTGTTTATCTAGGTAACAGACAATGCAACGCTCTGTTAGCTTTTAGCTAGCTAGTAAACAATGCAATGTTTTGTTACGTTTTTTGCTAGTTAGCAAACAATACAGCATTTTGATAACTGTTTATCTAGCTAGCAGACAATGCAACGCTCTGTTAGCTTTTAGCTAGCTAGGAACCAGCACAACATTGTCTTAACTTTTTAGCTAGCTAGCAAACACTCTATAATTCTATTTTTACTTTTAAGCAAGCTGGCAAAAAATGCAACATTTGTTAACTTTTTAGTTAGCTAGAAAACTGTGTGACATTTTGCTAACCTAGCAAACATTCATTAATTCTAGTTTAACTTTTTTTCTGCTGACAAACAGAGTAACATTTTGCTGAGGAACATGGAGCGGCTAAAAGTTAACAGTTTTCTCCTTACTATGTACTTAGTAAGTCCTGACAACACTTGAATTTACTATTTTTTATTATTTTATTTATTTTAACTTGGGTAAGAAAGCATTTTTATATTGCTGAAACTGTATTCAATCTTGGTTTAGATCACTAAACTGTGATTTACTAAGATTTGTCTCGTGTAACAGCGCTCTGCTTTGTGCTAAACTCTGACTAGCCCTAATCTTAGATTAATTAACTCTGAATCGGTGCAACATGTTTGGTGAAACTCACCTTGGCTTGTGCTTCAGTCTGTGCAGGCTCCACCTGTTTGGCAGAGTCATTGTGCAGCTGTGCATTGTATTCTGGGAGTGGTCCCGCCTGGACCTGTAACAGGAGATTCATGAGGCAATTATGATGACACTGTATACACTACAGGCTATTGTACACACAGACAAGCAGCAGCTATATTGTCCTGGCATCTGCTGGAACAATATAGAGCACAAGTGAAAAGGCTGAGATCCATTACTGGCTCGCCAGCGTCTGAAAGAATGAGGCTGAAGAGAAAAAGAAATCAGCAGTTCCGTCTGGTCCTGAGAATCAAAGACATTTACTTAAGTACTTGACTGAAGCGGATGTATTCTGAGGTACTTTTAATTTACTCGAGTATTTCTATTTTATGCTACTGTATGGTAGTTAAAGGAAGAGTTCTGATACAGTGTAGACAGTAGATGGTGGTCGACCAGTTTAGAGAAGCAGCAGGAGTACTGGTGTAGGAAGCTACGCAATGTCCTGCTATGGACAGGGTCAGCAGCAAAATATATCTTTTATCATGTTTAGGTTTGGGTTTGGCTTTTTTAGGCCCACCTAAAGAAAAAAATCACTCATTTGAGTATATGACATATTTAGAATATTATCACTACATTATCTTGCTGTCAGACAGATTTTTCCAACAGGAAACCACCAAAATCACACAATAACACAAACAAACTAACAGATGAAGGCAACAATAGACCAGAAACATTTTGTGATGTAAAATTACTGATTTTGTCAAAGGAATCTGGCTGGTTTGCAGAAAGCGAAATTTAGCTTATAAGTGTAGTCATCTCAACCCCACCTCAAATAATTGGAATTATCCCTTTAAAGTAGTTAAAATGAGCTCCACACATTAATAATGATCAAATATGTAATATAAGACTCTAAATGGGGCATTCTGTAAAGAGCCCTACTAATATGTCAGTCAACCAATATTATTGGCCATATTGCCTTATTTGTCGTCCAATATGCACCGATACGAAAACTTTTTATTTTTAAACAGAACATAATGCAAATTGTTTTTATTGGTTTGTTTTATTCGCAGCAGGTACAGGACCTGAAGACACTGACGGAGGAGTTTACCTGGTAGTGAGCAGTGGGGTGGTTGGGCAGTTTCTGCTGAAAAAGCTCACAGAGCGCTCTGTTCTGTCTCTCCAGGTCAAACACCAACATCTTCAGCTTGATGCACTCCTCTCTCAGATCCTGTTCGACCACACACAGCAGCAGTGAGACAACTGATAGAATCTATAAATTATCAATGACAGCTGATAGATAAATGTGGCTGCATGAAGCACCTTTTGATTCAGCAGAGCCTGGACCACGTGGTTGGCCACCTGAGAACAGAACGTGTTACACACCGAGTTGACATTTGTAGAAAGACTCGACTGAGCAGAATTTATAATTATTCCTGGTTTCTAAATTTATTTATATTCTGCAGCATGAACTCACCTCATCCAAGCATCTCTCATAAGCTTCTCTCTGACTCTCATTGGCCAGCATCAGAGCAGAGTTTTCTGCCTGTGAGGGGAAGAAAAATAACATTAAAACATGTCGCTGAAAAACACACAGTCGTTACTCAGTTACGTAATATCTTGTGTCGTCCCATGAGACGCCAAAAAAAACAGAGCTGCACGGGTGAAACACACAGCGCAACTTCTTAAATTTAACATCACGATTCAATTAAATCAGGCACAAAAAAAGAAAAGGTTCCATTCCAAATCACAACTCACATGTTTTTACGATCATCTGACAAGAAGAACCTTAAGCCTTAAAGGAGTAGTTCCGCTTTTTGGCCAGTTGCTAGGCAACCAGCAGAGACTTCAGGAAGTTACTGGTCCTGGTCAATAAATAGTCTGGCTCATAACCCCGCTGTAAAACGGCATATTGTTGTTTTTTACACTTTGGTTTTTGCACAGATGAAACCACAAAGACACAACATGTTTATCAGTGAGATCTAGAGGTGTAGGCAGGTGGATTCTGTCACCTTTGGACAAACTAGACGTCTCTCGTCCACAGAGCTCAGCGATGGAGAGAGGTCTGACTCCACACGTGAACACTCTGCTATCGGATGAAAAAACACCCTGCCTCGTTTGCATTTCTTTAAAGCAATCACCAACACTAAGCCCAGGATGCAGCGACGGTGATGCTGCAAAATTATGCCGAGGGGGGAACTTATTTTGGTGGAACATTAGAACATTAGGAGGAGAACTCTGGTATTAAAACCACAACATCACTGCAAAAGAAAAGGCTGTGAGCTCGTTTATATTTGAACCGTTAGCATCCCAGGTGCTAATTTGCCGTTTTCAGCGTGCAGGTTGCAGGTTGCTGTTGTTTACCGGGAATTTTGAAAAGGAGTGAAGATCCACTCCTGTTCCACCCCTGTAGTAAATATGCAGCGCTCACAGTGCTAAAAAATTCAAAAAACATATGCTGGCCTCAGGAAAAAATTTTTTGGTGGACACTTCCCAGTAATGCTAAGCTACACTAAGTCGCTCCTGGCTGTAGCTTCAAATTTTCAGTACAAACATTAGAGTGGTATTGAATTGTCTATCTTGTAAGGGATAACTGGCTTATTAAAAAAAATGAAGAACCTCTGACATATCAGGGTCTTACAGTAAAATTCAAGCACTTTCAAGGTACCTGAACAAAAACTTTCCAAACACTCAAAACCATCATCATCACATCTGAACTGCCACTATAAATAAATGTAATTACAAATTCCTTTACTCTGTCAGCGATCAGTGTATATTATCTTTATGTTTTACCAGCTGACTGTGTGTTTTGATCATCATTATTGTTTAAGAGTGAAGGATCAGCAGAAGAGTTAAATCAAACTCTGGATGACAAATATGACGACTGGATCATTTTAAATATCAAGTTAAACCTTAATATAAAGATTTTTGGTTTACATGAGTGACTGTGTCGATGAAACACGAAAATCGAGTGCATATTCAAATTCAAGCATATTTCTAACCTTGAAAATGGTTAAAATCATTTTCCAGAATTTCAAGACTTTATATGAGCCCTGAATATTTTATTTTTATATGAACAAATGATTGTTTCCCTTAACAGTTCTGTTATTCTGGTTTACTTTCTTACATTTTAGATTTCTAGATTTTTTATTATTTTGATTGTTCTGAGGATGTTTGGGGGGGAGAGATGGTTTGAGTCGGTATAAATAAGAACATGTAAAAGAGATTAAGGCTGCACAATTAATCAAAAGCTGCATGTTTAAAATAAAATAAAAGATAAAGATAAAATGTGTGATAAAACAGGATTATAATAAAGCAGTGTAGTTCTGCAGAGACGTCCTGGCCTACGAATCGATGTAAGAAAACATGTTTGTTTGGTACAGACCTCAACAAATGTCATATCATCAAAATTAATTGTTTTTTTTTTCAGTGAAAATTTAAATAGGATCCAAAAATTATCATTTCTACTTATTATGAATCATCTGTTGAAATAACCACAATACGATTTTTTTCATCATATATTGTGCAGATTTATAAATACATAAATTATACATCTGTATAAAAAAAGGATAATTTTGGAATTTTTTTTGTATAAACTTTATGTTTCCAGTAGTTTTGACTGACAAAGACGATGGGAGGGACAGAGTTACCAGATTTTGACCATCATTGTCTCACAAGAACCACACCTCATTAACCAGTTTTAAAATCAGGAACGTGCTTCAGATTTAACGTGTGACTGCAGAGTGTGTTTTGTGCGTCTGTTCACTCACCTCCAGCTCTCTCAGCCGGTCCATGAGCTCACTGCTGTTGTCCTCCAGGTAGGACTCCACGTCTCCCTCCTCGCCCTCCTCGTCTGAACCGAAGTCCTCGTCACACATTCTCTGTTCTGTCTCATCAGACATTGTTCTCATCTGAAACACAGAGGGAGACACTGAAACTGTCGGCGTCACATGTCGTCTCTGCAGCTCCTGACGCGACACGACAAACACCAGCCGCTCTCGGAGGAAAATACATGATGAGTGTGTCCTTTATTTCTTATTTCTTCCTGAAAGGTTTTTAGTTTTGCTGCTCTGTGTTGCAACTACAGTCACAAACTAGCATCCTGCTTGTATGAATGGATCTGCAGCGCTGTATTCAGATCTTTGAGTAAAAACACTTATTCCACATTTTAAATACTGCTTTAAAAAGTAAAAGTCCTGCAATGAACCAGGAAAGTGTGCATGAAGTATTAAGGTATTTAATGCATTTAAATGTCCCCTGTGACTGTTATATATTTATATTTTATATCATTACATTTAAATGACTCATGCATTCATGTAAAAGCAAGATGTTACTGATGTAGTTTGTTTGAGGTGAAGCTCATTTTATATTTGATTGAAACTAACGATCATTTTTATTTTAGATTCATCTGTTGAGTATTTTCTCCATTAATCAATTAAAAAACTCAACAAAATAAAAACGTGATGCGTGAAGCTCAAGTAAAGCTCATTGCTTTGATGAGTGTCATATGGGTTTGATGATCAAAATTGTTGATGATTACTTTTCTGTCTCTCAGGTCCAGCTGATCTGAATCTGAAGTGTCCTGCTGCAGTGAACGCCTCGCGTCTGGTTCTTTAAACAAACCACAACAAACAGTTTAACTGAGGTCTGCTTCACATCAGACGCTGCTCTCATCTCCTCCGCTGACGTTAACATTATTACCACATTACGCTCTGTTTATCCTCGTTTATCTGACAGACACAACATTTAGCTTCAACACCACTTCAGAGTCTCAACACGAACGTGGGCATCGTCAGGACTGAGACGAGTTTCACCTGCTGAAGACTGAGGACGACTGAACGAACACATGAATCCGTCCGACCTGCACCGTGTCGGATGCATCACGGCCTGAGGAAAATGAGAAGCTTTTGTGTCCATATTCCTCTGCAGATCAAACCTCAGCACCACGCTGAGCGCACAGGCTGCCCGAGTCTGTGAGCACGCTACGCTGCAGGACATATGGACGAGGACCAGTCTAGTAGGCATGACTCCAGGTGTGTGTGTGTGTGTGTGTGTGTGTGTGTGTGTGTGTTGAAGGGCTGCGAGGGGAAGTAGGTGTGTCGACGTGGACCCAGATCCAACTGTCACATCTTAAGGAGTCGTTAGAGCGGATGAGACGAGCCTGATTCTGTGGCTGCGGGCCAATCAGGAACTGGCACAGATTACTGTTTGACTGACTTGGACAGGTGACACACAAACAAACCGCTGTGTGTGTGTGTGTGTGTGTGTGTGTGTGTGTGTGTGTGTGTGCGTGTCTGTAAATGCATACACAAGCATTCAAGCAGTAGAGTAGAGATGCACTTCTTGCCCGATTCCAACTTTTTGTGGGTCTGACCTGTACAGCTGCAACGATTAATCGATTAATAAATGAATCAGCAACTATTTTGATAATTAATTTATCAGTTGGAGTAATTTTTAGAGTAATTTTAAGAAAAAAAAATTGTTGTTTTTTAAATCCTTTGTGGCAATAAATTGAACACCTTTCAGGACGTCTTCTTAGGCTTTGGGAAACAATGATAGACATTTTTCACAAATGTGACATTTTAAAACAAACAACTACTAACCAATTAAACAAGAAATGAATCCACTGATTAATAGACTATGAAAATAATCGTTTCGTTGCAGTCCTGCTGACCTGCAGATTCTGATTTTCTGTCCTTTTAAGAACTGTAACTGACAGAATACACAAACTTTTTTGTAACTTTTCTTTCATGTAAAATCAAACTGGACGCTCATAATAAAACACTGACTATTAAATAACTTTTTCTCCAACAGTGCTTCAGGTTACAGCCAGGCCTATGAAGATTATGTACTAGAAGGAACGCGATCTTGTGAGATCTCAGAGGGAACGTCATTTCACGTAATCTCGTGGACGCAGACGTTAACGACCCAGAGACAGACGAGATGCAACCGTTTGCAGTGAGAAGAAACAGAAGCAGAAGTTAAACACGTCTGAATGAGAAAACAGGAGGTGAGAGTTTAACTGTCAGTCTGAGAACAGCAGCCTGCAGCTGGCTAACGTTAGCCTGAAGAGCTGAAAGCTTATTGTCTCTTTATCCATCGCTAACACCAACTTCATGCATGTGGCTGTGATCAGCGCTGTTGTGGCTGTGACGTTACGGTCTGTGTCGCTGCACGCATGACGTGACCATCGTGCTGAGCATGTGTGTGGATCTGACCGGTACAGAATCAGACATATGACGCTGAACAGCCGGTGATCAGTCAGGGCTGTCAGCTGGGCTGGATATTCAATACTTCAATACTTTTTCATATAAATTTAATGGAAAAAATTGCAGAGCATGCAATATTTATTATCCAATTACTTGATTAATTGCCAGGATAATCGAAAGAACACTAAAAGTTTGATGTTTCATAGACCGAAAGATCAATCAATTAATCGATAAAATAATCATCTTTTTAAGTAAAAATAAAATTAATCGTTAGTTGCAGCCTGAGTGTCACAAAATGCCTCATGCTGTCGTTGTTACAGATGCTCAGGTTTCTGTATTGGCTCTTGTATCAATATGTGCTGAACACACACACACACACACACACACACACACACACACACACACACACACACACACACACACATATAAAAGTCACTACTGGGAAGTGATCGATAGCTTCCAATAGTTTCATCAGAAATCAGTCGAGAGCTGCCAGGCCTTGTGTAACTGGAGCTGTTTGCAAAGCGTTTACAGGAAGATTATTGAACATCACAGCCTGCGCGCGGCTGCGAAGCCCGACCGACAAACCTGAGCAGCCTCAGTCAGAGTGTAGGGAGCTTATTGAGCCGCGATTGACTGAACGCGGCCGAACCTGCACGTATAATGGAGGGCTGATCAATGCAGCCCATCTAAGAACGGAAGCAGATATTAGCCATTCGTTTGACCTTGGATACAGAGTGGTTATAAATACCAGCTTTTCTCTTCACTAATGCACATTAAAGCTCCAGGCGGCGGGCGCTGAGAAACAAGCGCACGTCTCTCCTCTGTGTTTGCATTCGCATGGAAATTACAGCGTGGACCGAAAGACAACAAAAGTGCGTCTAAATATAACATGAAAATGTGGTTCTGCCACCGCCGCTGTGGTTTCTTTTGATGTGTGGAGCTCACGTCACAGGCCTCCGCTGAAAATGCCACTAGAAAGGAAGCATCTCTTAAAACCAGTTGTGTCCCATTTACCCAGAATCCAATGGGCCTGAAGTCCTATTGACGACCGATCAAAGAGCCGATCAGCTGGTGAAAGAAGGTGAACGGGTTCAGTCATTATTAATCACAAATCACTCCACTTCTGAGATCTTTGCACTCACTTCCTGTGTGTCAAAGAACTGATCTTTAAAGGGACAGTTCACCCAAAATTCAAAATACATAGTTTTTTTTCCTCAGCCCTTTACTGCTACTTATCACTCTAGATTTTTTTGGTGTGAGTTGCAGAGTTTTGGAGATATCAGCTGTAGAGACATCTGCTTTCTAGTAGAAAACTGTTGGTAGATTCTACTGCAGAGAGAAATTCTTTTTTTTTAAATTGCTGATATATAGCACTTTAAATTACCTTGTTGAGAGGTGGGAGGAGAGGAGAGGAGAGGAGAGGAGAGGAGAGGAGAGGAGAGGAGAGGAGAGGAGAGGAGAGGAGAGGAGACAGCTTCCTTTGTAAACTGCATTATTGTCATGATGGTGGTGGTTTCGGAGCCTGTGAGTGGCTGGAGACGCTGCACAGAGACAGAGGCTCATTGACGGGGCAGAGGAGGGGGTCGACGTGTCCCGGCGGGGCCGCGGTGCCAGGGAGCTCCTTCCACAGAGCTCTGCTGGCAGACTTACAGCCGCTGGAGCCGTCAGAGAGAAGCCGCGAGGGGAATGCAAAGAGAGCTAATGTTGCTGCTCTGCACACTGCACCGCTGACTGCTGGAGGCAGCGACAGGCTTCACTTAAAGGGAACATTCGCCGCTTTTCACGTGGATGTCCAGTCAGTGTTGATGATAAATTCCGTCAATTGAAGAAATAAATAATGATGATGATGATAATGATTAAATTACAGACTTCTCTGAGTTTGAACATGTTTGGAAACATCTGATAATGCAGTTACACAACAAAATACATAACATAGTGCTGGTCGTTTTTGGACATCTTAACATGGAAATGTTATATAATTATGCATCACATTCAGCCACTGCCAGCAGTGTAATTGTTTCTTTATCTGTCCACTATGAAACGATGAGACATTCAGAGGACATCTGTTGTCTTTACTACGAGCAATCCATCATAAAAACACAAATGACCTCGTCTGTTTACTCTGACAGGACCGAGAGACTGTGATGAATGAATCTCAGTCTCACTCGATAAAGACGACGTGGGCTCTGCTTTTATTTACATCTCACTGGTCTGATTAGAGAGACCGTCCTCAGACACACAACACACACATTTTAGTTATTTTAGTACATCTGACAGACTGCAGTCATACAGTATTAATGCTAGAATCAGCAGGATTTCTCCAAGAAAGATGCCAGGGCGTCAAATACCGACGTTTCGGTTGGTGAAACATCCTGAGCTCAGCAAAATAACAGAGAAAATACGGTAATACAGACAGTGTGCAGAGACGCCACCGGTGATGACAGAAAGGGATTATGTTTATATAAATCTTCATATTATTTTTTAGGAAATGTTTCATATTATGCCTTTAAAGAGGACATGAAGATGTACTGTTGTATTATGTCTCTTTGGGGGTTTGACAAAATAACACTGATGATGTCATGGTGATGTCATCAGGCTTATTTCTGCTCTGACTTGAGTCTTAAGATTTTTAACCAAAAGTCTGTGTTAACTGTGGGTGCAGAGTTGGAAAGAATTGATGCATTATGGGAAATGTAGAATTGTTGACCCTTGGCTGCCAACACGCTATTTCTTACGCTAAATGTCCAAAACCAACAGTACATGAGATGCATACCGTTTCCAGTACTAGCATTAATATCTCACAATCCAGCGCAGTGGTGACGACAACAACAACAACATAAAGGACAAAAGCAAATGCATCCCTGAAGGACTGCAAGTTGCAATCTGCTGATTTTATGTCCAAACACAAACAAGTTATCAGGTGACATTTACGATCAGTTATGAGACAAACAAAACTTTATACTGCGTACTCTCTGGTGTTTGACAAAAGCAGAGACAGAACTGAAAATGCTCAGCTCGCCATTTTCATCAGGGGTATTCATGTTAGAAGTGATGGAGGAGTTGCTGAGTGTTTGTGCAATGCATGGCCAACTCCTGCAGCACTTTAGCATTGAAGAATAAAAATGAAGAGATACAGCAGAGGATAACAGAAGTGATGCAGTCACTGATACTGCACAGGGGGAAAAAAAGAAGACAAACAAAAGCAAACGGATAGGAGCGGAGGTCAAAGTCAGCGCAGAGCTTTTTGTTTTGTTTCTGGAAATCCGCCCTTCTCAGCCACTAAATGCCACATTGCCAAGTGTAAACAAAGTGCAGCGAGGCTGAGCGCTCGCAGCTTAAAGTTCAAATCACTGAACAAAACAGAGAGGATCATGTGTTCGCCTCTGAGCCAAGTGAGCATGTGGTGCTTTTTGTTCTTACTCAAATGACTCAAATGGATACCTGTACATGAAGAATGAGAGCTGTGGGGACGCTGCTGTGCATTCATCTGCAAACAAATAAGCTGCAACTGGACACCAGAGGACAACTAACATGTCATCTACTGTAAATACAGAGCCACGGTGTCCTTTAAAACCAAATCACCCACCAGCGACTGCAGCAGAGCTCGGTTTAACTTTTCATGGGCGTTTACAGGCAGAAAGTGATTTTTATCTTATATAAAATCTGCCAACAAGCCTGATGACAAACAAGCAGACAAACAGAGGAAATCAAAAGCAAGTCAACCCTTCATTCTTTGCATGTGCAAAAATGAGCCCTGCAAGCCAAATAGAAAAGTGGAGCCACAGACTGTATATTAAATAGGTTGAAATCCTATTGGTTCAAGCAAGTTGTCCCCTCAGTCAGTGTGAGTATACACTATATTCAGAATATTCTCAATGCTTTAACTTGCTGTCAGACAGCTTTTATTGAAGGGAAAGTGCTGTTATATAAGCCAAACATTGCTCTCTACAAAGCCACCAGAGTCCTTTGACAAAAACAGGAATTTTACCTCACAGAGGACAGAAGTTTCTGCTCTATTGCTGCCTCAATCTATTAGTTTATTTGTGTTATTGTGTGACTTCTATGTTATAAAAGGTTAGTTTGGATTCACCAGAGTCACACAATAACACAAACAAGCTAACTGATCAAGGCAGCGTTAGATCAGCAACTCCTGTATTCCGTGTGGTAAAATCACTGATTTTGTCTATGGAGTTTGGTTGCTTTGGAGAGAGCGATATTTGATTTATATGACAGTGGTTTTCTGATGGAAAAGGCTGCCTGACAGCTAGGTAAAGTGGTAAAAATATTCTAAATATAGCTTACATTTGAACTGACATTTTGCTGCCAAAGTACCTCATACAACCCCACTTCAAAAACTGTGATTATCCCTTTAATCTATGTATCTTTGGTCGAACAAAGCAACTTATTCAGAGCTTAAATTATTCAATTTATCAGTTACTTGTTCAACAAAAAACTTAGTTTGATAATTAATTACTTGTGTCAGTCATTTTTCAAGCTAAAATGCCACAAAAACACTCTGCTTCAAGCTTTTTAAATGTGAGGGTCTGCAGCTTAACTCTGATTTATGTCTTTGTATATTGAATATCTTTGGTTTTAGGACTGTTGTTAATGCTGGATAACTGATCAGTGAGGTGAAAAAAAACCTAAGATTAATCGAGAATTACAAATAATCTTAAATTGCAGCCTCAGAGAACTGATATGTTAAAAAATGCACCCATTTTGTTTCTAAATGACGTCATAATGAAGACACTGACCTGTGGTTTCAGCTCTCGTTATGATCCTTGAAGAGGAGTCCGTCTCCTGTCAGGCACCTCTGTCTCCCAACAACAAAACCAAGGAGCTGAGCGACAGAAAAACACAAGGACACATTTTAATAAACAAACTCACAGCATCCTTCTTTTCTCCACTGCAGGAAAAACCCTCCTGACGTCTCTGTCCTGAATCACGAGACATAGACCACAAGATTTTGCCGGTTCGTGTAATGAGATCTTGAAAAGTTTGGCGTCGGGAGCTTCGAGGCCAATGTCACCTCTGTTACAGCGTGGCTGTGGCGGGCGAAGGCCGCAGCTTTTCCTCCGATCTGTGAGTGAACAGGAAACCGGGAGGAGAGGAAGGCGCTGCATTGCCCTCGGGAGATACCAGCGCTCGGCAGACGCCAGCCATGCCAAGACCACAAGCCCCCACTGCTCTATCTCGCTCTGAGCCTCTCCTCCTCTCGTCTTTCCTTTCATCTCTGAGTCATTGTAAAGTGTAATGAAAGAAAGATGGATGAATAATTCAGCAGACACAGCGTTTAAGAACTCCCCTTTTATGTCTTTCTGATAACGCAGGACACGCAGACTTTACACGTTTGAGTGCCACACAGCGATTTCAGTTTTCAGTCTAATGTGGGGCTCCCTGTTAAAGGGACAGTTCGGATTATCTGAAGTGAGGTTGCTAAGCAATGTACTGCTGTGGACAGGGTCGGCAATAAAAAGGTGTTTTAGCCACTTAAAAACGGTCCACCTAAAGAAGTCAATATCAGTTTAAGCGTATTTTCACTGGTTGCTGGTCTACCGCATGCTTGGATCTGTTAGTTTATTATGTGTTAAAAGAAAAGTTCTGATTCATCAAAGCCATAAAATAACACAAAGTTATCGCAATAACACAAACAAACTACAGATTGAGGCAGCGGTAGACCAGCAGCTCCTGTGTTCTGTGAGGTAAAATTACTGATTTTGTGTATGGACTTCGGTTATTTTGGAGAAAGTGATATTTGGCTTAAATAACAACGATTTCCTGTCAGAAAAAGCTGCCTGACAGTGAAGTAAAGCCCTGAAAATTTCCAAAATATAACAGAGACTTAAACAGCCATTGATATTTTTTTTTTTTACATGGACCTTTTTGTTAAGTGGCTAAAATACCTTTTTGCTGCCGACCTTGTTCACAGCAGTTCAAACAGGTGACCTGAAACTGACACTTATCAACTGGAAAACACAACTGGACCACATCATTTTGTCTTACCTCATCGAGTTTTAAATTTGATCACAATAACACGGAACACAGTAGCCAAAGATCGCTCTCGCCATATCAACCAAACTCCAAAGGGAAAATCAGTAATTTTACCTTGCAGAACACAGAAGCTGCTGTCTACTGCTGCCTCAATCTGTTAGTTTGTTTGAGTTACTGCGCAGCTTTGGTGAATCCAAACTAACCTTTTAAAACACATAATACAAAATATTCACCACAATATCACAAACAAACCAGCAGATCAAGGCAGCGGTAGCCCAGCAACTCCCACGTTCTGCGAGGTAAAATTACTGAGTTTCCTCATGGAGTTTGGTTGATGTTTTGTTGCTGACCCTGTCCACAGCAATGGATAATTGATCAATTGATTACTTTGAGTTTTATTACAGTGTCATGTGCAAATAATGTGCACAGCCTAAACAAGCTTACAAGAAACTAGAGTAGTAACATAAATTACAAGTAATACAAAACAAATAAACCAACCTGCTGCGTTTTCCGAGCTTAAGAAGCATTAGAGCATTTCCAGGTTTTGAACATTGAATACAGGTTTTCTTAACTCACCATAAAAGGACAATAGAGAAGAGAATGTGATTCATTCTCAACTGTCCTTCTGGCAGTTTTTTTTTTTTTTTTAAATCAGCCAATTTCAAGGTTCAGAGGAAGGATTCTTGTTCTCAGCTGTGCAACTAAAGACCTCCGACTCCTTGTTAAGTTTGCTGTAAAATAATACGGTTTTAACAAAATATAATTTGACCATTTAGCCTTAAATCTAGCAAGTAACTTTCCTCTAATTGCATTCACGCTGCATGATAAATTATTACTGTACATACATGAATTTTTCAGTGAAACTGAAAACTGTGATACACAAACGATCATTCCCACTAACCACGAATCATCACAAATGCAGTATCTGTGGACAGATCGAGTATCTTCCCTTTTGTTTTTTTAGAAAAAAGTCCACGTTTCTGTTTCCTGGACAACAGCTTTCCATCCAAGTGTAGCACAAATGTTTGGAAAATTATGCAAAAGGAAAACAGCAACTGTTTTGATATTCAAAAAATTGGTTTGAGTCTTTTTTTTTTTTTTAGGAAAAAAGTAGAAAAATCCCTAATTTCAGCATCTTAAATGTGGACATTTTCTGGTTTCTTTACTCCTCTCTGACAGTAAACTGAATATCTTTGTGTTGTAGGCAAAAAAGACAATTATTTTCACCATTTTCTGACATTTTATACACAACACAACTAATCTATTAATTTAAAAAAATCAACAATGAAAATAATCATTAGCTGCAGCCTGACTGCAGACTAGGAGGTGAAACGATGCATCGATCTGTGTGGATAAAATCAATTCAGTGTTCAAAGATCCAATATTATCGATGCAAAGAAAAAATATTGATCTATATCATCATCTTGAAGATCCACCTTTATTTTGAAAATCACAGTCTGTGTCATAAATGTCTGGAAGAGTTCAGTCATTAAGTTGTTAAATCATAATTTTGTCGTTTTTTGTGAGTTGACTTCAATGTATCTAAATGTGTTAAATGCACAAATGATATTAATATCTGATATCAATCACAGACCCCTGAATTAAATAGAAATAGAAACTGTATCACAGCAGGCAAATCGTGATGAAACTTGTGATTTAAACTCCGTGTACACTCCAACAAATGTCACAGCATCATGATTCAAATAATCTTTTCAGTGAAAAATTAAGTTTGTGGCAAAAATTATTATTCCCATGACTTGTGAATCATATTGCAATCCTGAAATAATCTAAATATTTTAAAAACGAAAGAAACAATGACTGTCGAGTTTGCTATTTCAACTCATCTTCCTCAAAAATATCAGAAATCTCTTCAGCCAGTGAGGAAATGTGTGATTTACTCTAAAGAAAAACCTTCTTTTTGACCCTGTTTTCTGACATATTAAGCAAACGATTGCGCAGTCTGATCGTCTCACAGTTTCACCTTACTGAACCAGGAATCCATCCAATATCCCCCTGAACAGCTGAAGCAGGAGCAAACTTATGAACACCTAAAAATCGGCATGCAGCTCTTTTCTTTAAAGCTTCACATCCTTGCAGCATCGTTTAATACGGCGGAGAGTGAAAACGTGAAGCATGTCGACCAGCATCTACTGCAGGTTAAACACTGAGTATTGATAAGAACCTCAGACAACCCCACCTCAAATAATCTGAACTATCCCTTTAACAGAGTTCCCCCGTTAATTATGTTCACTTTCTAGAGAGGCTTCATCGAAAACCTAAGTGGGACGCTCCGTCTGCCGCAGCGTCTCTTCAGCCGCGTTTGGTCTGATCACTTCTGATATGTTTAGGCGCCGCAGCATTAACTCTTCATTTCCAAAGGCGGTCTATAGGGTAACGGGGCCTGATCCTGTTAGATCTTGTCAATCTGAAATGGGATTAAAGGTGTTGAGCATCTGCCCTCTCAATCTGGGTTTTAATGGAGCAGGAGCGGATGATCGGGTGCGAGCGGTGTCCTGCTCGCCGCACCTGTGTCCTGGGAAAGGAAGACAGGCCGTGATCTGTGATCCGTGTCGTGGAGCGAGATCACAAAGACGGCAGATCACACGGAGAGCTCAGAAATAAAACGCACGAGGGACCTCGACGAGCGCGCGACGCCGGTATTTATTTAGCGAGGACGGACTTTGATTTTTTTTTTTTTATACCTGAAAAATGATGAAACGCTGAATCAATCTCAGGTTTTCAGAGAGGTTCGGTGAGATGCTGCAGATGAGATTCATGGAATGAGGGCAAGGCTGAAAAAAAAGGAAGAAAATTTCAAAGGCGACTGAGCCGAAGCAGAGAGAAGAAATGCACAAAAGCTTCTTAAATCATGTCAGTCGCACTCTTGGGGATTTGGCGAAGGCAAGGCCGTCTCAGGATATGTCAAACACCACCCTTTCCATCTGCCAATCTGGAGAGGCGCAGACCGAAGTTCTTGCTGTGTAGGCAAAGTGTGTGGGCGGGAGATGTAAACAATGTGACAAAAACCTAAATCCTTACATGCTGGAATTAAACCAGATTGGGGAAGACTCGGGAAGAATCATCCCCCCCAAAAAAATGTAGGCCAAAGTCTGAGGTTTTTTTGTTTTTGCAGACGCACTATTACCACATGATTGTCTGCATCATTAATAAAGATGCAGATAAATATCAAAGAGGAGGAGAGATGCGGGTGAGACAGAATCAGGCTGGCTGGCGGAGTCCCTCTGCGCCGTTTCCTGTCTGATGTTCGGCTATATGTAGCGAGACGAATCGAGCAATATTTGGGATGAGGAGCAGAGGCAAAAGAGGAAAGGAGAGGAGGTGGGGGAGGGGGATGGAGGAGGAGGAAGAGGAGGAGGAGGAGGGGAGCTCCCTTCCCAAAAGGCCTGAAAGGTTGGATGTGCGCCATGTATGTCTGAGAGCAATCAAACTGAACGCAGGGATCCTTCTTCTCAAATCTGTGCCAGGCAACCTCCACACCCAGCGAGGAGACGCGCACTGCGAGCCCTCCGTCTCTGATACAACACACTCCGTGTTTGTGTTTTGTCACACGTTCGAACACGAGCAGCGCCGTCCTCCACCGCCGCATACATTCGGCAGATTTATGACACATTGTTTGCCGCGACCGAAACAATCCTATATGATTCTACGGGAGCGCAACTGATCGAAATATTCTCGCGGCAAAGCAAAATCCAAATCGATTTTTAAAATAAAGCGAAGGATGTGTGAGAAAACAGCATTTTAATGAAGTAGCGTAGAGCTGCAGAGATGCTCTGGACTACAAATCCTGCTCTCCAGATGTAAGAAAACAGACACACAGCACAACAAATTTCACATAATCATGAGTTTTTTCTAACTGTGATGCAAAAATGATCATTCCCACTCATCACAACTGCAATATCTGCAGACAGATCAACTATCCTCTAAATTTTTTTTTTTTAGATAAAAAGTCCACCTTTCTGTTTCCCTTGACAACAGCTTTCCATCCAAATGTAGCACAAACATTTGCAAAATGATGCAAAAGAAAAACGCCAACGATTTTGATCGACTGATTGCTTTCAGTCAAAAATCTCTGATTCCAGCTTCTTAAATCTTAATATTTTCTGGTTTCTTTACTCTTTTCTGACAGTAAACTGAATATCTTCTGGGTTGTGGGCAAAGTAAAACATTCGAGAACGTCTTCCTGAGCTTTGGGAAACCGTGAGCGACATTTTTCACCATTTTCTGACATTTTAAGGACCAAACAGCTCATCAATTAATCGAGAAAATAGTGAAAATAATCGTTAATTGCATCCCGACCCTGACAAATGTCACATCATCATGATTTCAATAGTTTTTTTCAGTGAAAATGAGAATTTTGATGCAAATAACATCATTTCCACTAATCACAAATCATATCGCAGTCTAGAGCTGCAGCAATTAATTGATTAATCGACAGCTGAATTAAACAACAACAATTTTGATAATCGATTAATCGTTTTGAGTCATTTTTTAGCAGTAAAAGTCCAAATTCTCTGATTCCAGCTTCTCAGATGTGAATGTTTTCTGGTTTCTTTATTCCTCTATGACAGTGAATGACTATCTTTGGGTTGTGGACAAGACAACACATTTTCAGGACGTCACATTGGCCAGTAATGTACATTTTTCACCACGTTTTGACATTTTATGGACCAAACAGAGACAATAATCGACAGATTAACTGATGATGAAAAGAATAGTTAGCTGCAGCTCTATTGCGATCAAAGTATCTGTCAAAATAATCTCAATTTGATGAAAATAAAACAAACAATGACTGAATGGCTTGCTGAAAATCTCAGTATGATTTTTTTTCCCCATGTCGTGCAGCCCGATGTGATTCTGTGTCGCTTCAGCCAAAATAAAAACGACAGTGTTGCTGCTGCTGCCCTAAAATGTAAGCTAGCCCCTTGCTAACCTAAACACACACACACACACACACACACACACACACACACACACACACACAGAGAGCAAATCAGAGCTGCCTACAGTCTCCTCAAGTCCATTCATGTCAAGTCAACACCACAAAACCTCACAAAACATGTGTCCCCTCACTGTCACACACATTTTGACACAGAGACGGCATCACAACAGGCAGCGAGGAGCCCAGAAAAAAGGAAAAAGAAAAAAAAAAACACCATGTCAGCTGTAAAAATTGAACCAGTATTTACAGATTCACTAACCCTCCCCCTCAGGAACACATTTTGGGTCAGCTCACCTCACTCCTGCTGCCTTTTCAGTCATCCAGCCAGCATCCAAGGTCTCCTCACAGCAGAATGAAATGTAAGAGAAGAAGGAGGAGAAACCAAAAAAAAAAAAAAAAAGAGGAGAGCGACAGAAAGGCCACAACCTTACATTTCTGTTTTCCGGCTGCAGAGGAGATTATTTTCCTCCCTGTGAAGAGTGCCGTCACCCTGCGAGTGTGACGAGGAGGAAGCCGGTTTCCTCTACAGCGCTACAGCGAGAAAAAGGCCCGTCCTTGGGCATGTGCATTGTGTGTGTGTGCCTGTGCTGTCTGCAGAGGCTGCCATGTCTCCCATTGTTCCAGGGCGAGTGAGGCAGGCTTCCTACCCCAATAGACCCTGCCTACTACAACAGCTGTGGACCAGCCCCCACCTCTCTGCCGCTCTCCTTCTCCCACTCCCCTCCTCCTCCTCCTCCTCCTCCTCCTCCTACAACTCCTGCCTCTCTGCTGCTGCTGCCGCTGCTGCTAAACATTAACCCTGCAGCTGCCGGCTCAGGCCGTAAAAGAGGTGGAGAGGGGGGTTGTGTTTCAGAAAGAGAGAGACCCCACCACGGGGCGGACAAAGGAACGTAACAGAGAGAGGATATCCGACAGCCGGGCTGAAGTGACAGCAGTCCTTCACACACACACACACACATACACACACACATGCAGCCATTCAGTGGCCTAGAAAGAAAACAGGCTCTGTGCTAAGAGGATTGTCTTTCTCAGTCATTGGTGATAAGTGTTGGACCGAGTCCTGTGAGACCGCGCTCAGGGAAGAAAAGTCAATCACAACAGGAGAAACTGAACGCAGCTGCAGCTAATTTCTGATTTATCTGCCAATTACTTTCAGGATCAATCAGTTAATTAGCTCAAGTTGAGGAACACGTACTTTAAAAGTATGTATTTGACAGGTTCAGGGATGAGGGGAGGAAGAATGTGACGCTCAGTGATGATGATGATGATGATGTTTGTTTATGTTTACCTATATGTTGATGATGTCTGTCATCATTTTTTTTTGTTTGTTTTGTTTTCTCTTTTGTTTTTGTTTTATGGTTTTATTTTGTTTTTATAGTTTCATTCTGTTCTTTTATCTTTGTTTTTATTTTATGTTATCATGTTTATTTTTGTTTTTAATTGTTTTATGTTAGTCGACCATTTCTTTTTTTATTATTTTATTAAATTCAATTCGCTTTATTATTTTTTTTATTTTTTTACGTTTTTTATTGACTCAATTTTTATTGATTTTTTTTTTGTTTTTACTTTTTTGTTTCACTTTGTTGTATTTATTTATTTATTTTTTTAATTTTGTTACACTGTTTTCTTCAGTTTTTATTTTTGTTTATAACCTTTTTTATTTTTATTTTACTACATGTTGTATCGTTGCTCTTGCTGTGTTTTGAATGGTTAGTTGAACACTGGGGTGGGACCTGGAATAAACATTTAAAAACAAAGTTTAATGATGAAATATAAAAAAGGTGGTAGACTTTGATAAGTATTTGCTTCTTCCAACCTCTTTTTGGACAAGACCTATTTATTCAAATTGTTTATTCTGAGTTTGCTGTTACTTTTATTGGTTATTCTTGTTTTCGTCTTTTTTTCTTACTTATATTTTCTTTTATTTTTGAGAGGATTTCCTTCTTTTCTTTGTCGTCTATGATAGCAGATTAAAAGTTTTGGGTTTTTGAATTTGTGATGGGCATTTTTCACAATTTTCTTGACATTTCAAAGACTAAACATTTAATTTATTAATCATGAAAATAGTCGGCAGACTCACTGACAATGCAAATTATCACTAGTTGCAGCTCTAATACTCCATATACAATCGCAACAGAAACGCATTAAGGGTGTTTTCACACTGCGTCTTTGTACCATTCCTGTTGACAGATAATTGGCATTTTTCCTTGACAATGACAAAATAATTCCAGATGAATCATCTCTGATACAGTCAGTCGTTCACGAACAGTCCAGTGACGTTTGCTGAGTGAGTTTTACAGACGCAGCGTGTTTCTACAGTCCGTGTCGTGTCTGAACTGGTCAGCAGCAGCAGCATTGAACCTTTTTTTTTTTATTTTATTTTAAACATGTCCGAGCATAGCGTCTCAGTGTGGTTTATCTCTGCAGGTTTTCACCCCGTGTGACTCATGCGCTCTTCTTGTTAATGAAGCCACCTCATCCTCATTCACCCCCCCCAGACATACCAGACACACTAAACCAAGTCTGATGACAAAATGACTGGGCGCCAAGGCAACGACAACAACAGCAGCACGGGTTTCATGATTTGAACGTGGGAGGATAATATAATAAAGTAATAATGGAAGGAAAAAACATCCTGGAGACTACATCTTTAAAAAAATAATAATTAAAAAAAATCTATATGTACCAATTTAAAAGTTGAGTGATTCTTTTTTCAATTTGACCCTAATTGAGTAGACGAGGGGCCTGACCTGAATCGACTTTGCCCCCACACCAGACTTCCTATAGTCAAAATCTACCGCCTCAGGGTGCTCGCATGAATGTCAGTTGATTCAAACCATTGTCATTCAGATTTGACCAAAACAGTCGGGCCAGTTTGACCAGTATACAAATGCCCCAGATTCACATCCGAATTTTAAGTTTGCCTGCAGCCGGAGAGCTTCAAAATAAAAGTACAACAAAAAGAAACTTGATAAATCCAACATGGAAACTCGGAGCTGCCTGACTGAAAGAAGAAAAATGCAGAGGTCAGCGAGAATTAACCACAACAAAGAAAGACAAAAAAAACACACACCAGACGCTGAGCTTCACATCAAAAATCACCCAGATCAAAAGAGCTCGAGTCCAGTGAGGGTTTATCCTCTTATTAGTGACACATATGGCCGTCCTGCCCAGTCTGTCCTCGTCTCCAGGCCTCTAATCTGTGTCCACCTAGTGGCTGAGACGGAGACGAGCTGCTTCATTTACCACTGGGTTTGAAACAAGTTAATAATTCTGCCTTAAAACTTTATTCAGGAGCCAAAATGTTCAGTGAAGCAGGTTTTACATGCTGTAATTATTCCTCCTGTTCACTGGATATCAAGATTTCAAAGTTTATCTAAAGTTCATTTGAGATTCGGCAGCCTGAGTTCATCAAATCAAATAGATACCCTCCAAAATCAAAGTCTTTTTAGTATGAAAGTCAGAATCAGGTTTATTGGAAAGTAGGTTTACACCTATAAAGGTGGTCATTGTGAGAATTAGTGTCTCGCTAAATCTGGTGGAACCATGTTTTCATTTCATGTAAATGATTGATGTCACCAAACGCTGTCTTTTTATAAATTAAATAAACTGAACCGAACTAATATGCAAGAGATTTACCTTGATGTTATGAACCATAGATGTGAGCTACGATACACATTTTAGTTGACAAAATAATTTAAAATTATATATTTTTACAGATGGAGAATGTAAGAATCACTTTACAAGCGTTTTAATCGATCCTTCGCTAAGCCCCGCCTTCAAACAGCAACTGTCCAATCATAGCTTAGCAATCGTAACTAGATGAATTTCCTGAGTCTGGATGGTGGCGTCTTTTTTGTCGTTGTCTCTCAAAAACATGAAACACAAGAGCACACGTGTGGCGAATGGATTAACCTCTGTCTTCATCTGCTCTAACATAAGCTGTGAACATTAGCATGTCCAGCTAACTAACACTAGCTTACTAGTCGCAGTAACTTTACCTCCAGACAAACTTGTTAGATCCCACTGCATCTGCTTTTGTTCTGCGGGGGTTTGAGGAGGAGGATGTGGGCTGATGAAGAATCGAAGTGGGCCGACGATGATGCATCTGACTCTGGCTCGCTGTCTCAGGTCTAAGCCGGGTTAGCTTAGCCTCTTCCGCGATTGCGATCTGACTGGTCTGGCTGGGTGACCCGTCTTAAGGTCCGCTGCACTAATCGAGTCCCTGCGCTTCCTTTTCCCACGTTAATGAGTCTATTTCTGTCATCTATCATGCAGATATACCTGCTGTATTTCACCATCCAACCAGTGACGTGTCAGCTAGCTTTAGCCTCAGTCTGTTAGCATTAACGTTGTATCATGTATGCAGCTGTTAGCTAACTTTACAAAAACAATTTCACAGTATTCTTGTTTTAAAATGTGTCAGATGGAAACATTAAACCATCAGCTGGAGACTTCTCAGTTGATTTAAGTCGAGTTAGCATTAGCATTAGCTTACATTAGCCAGCTACACTTATGAAATCTCCTTGTGAGTCATTATTTTAGCCGACAAAATCCACCATCGCCAGCTAGAAATGAGGAATCAAAGAACTTCTGTTTCAACAATTACTCCCAATGTTGATGTTAAAACTGCCACTGTTATCACTGTAAACTGCATAAATACAGTGTGAGAATGGAAAGTTTGTCAGATTCGGCAAGTTATTTAATTCCATAGAATTTTTTTGCCAAAGTCACAGGGAGCCACTGGAGAGCAGCTAATGAGCTGCAGGTTGCAGACCCCCGCTCTCACCACCGAAACAAGGACCAGCAGGTAACGACATGCACACGCGCTGCTCAAGCGTCCAGCGTGAACAAGCCACTCCGTCAGTCAGAGACAGGAAAGGAGGCTCAGCAGCAGCAACTTCAGCGCGAGCCCGACCAAGACCGACAAAACACCGGCTGCACGAGCAACACTGAGGCAGCTAGCAGGGAAAATATACCATTGCAACAAACAAAATCATTCACAAACTTTTTTAAAAAAATAATGTGATTTGGTTCTGGTTCTGTGATCTGAATATTGCACTTGGCCACTTTGGGGGAAACTGTCTCGTCACGCAGCAGCTCAGCTCAGAAACAGTTAACTCGTCCGATCGGTTGAGAAAATGTGAATGAAGGCCTGTCAGGGGACTGTCATACCTCTGCTGTGTCAGACATTAACGCACACAGACATCTGTATGGACTGAATGGGACATTGAGGGACTCGCTTCCTTCCTAAGAGGGTCAAAGGCTGAACGGGCCGACATGACCTGAATGAGAGCCGGTCACATGGTCCCCTGGAGCTAACACAAGGGAATGAGGATAACTCTCAACATAAAAGGCCTATTGTCACCCCCCCTCTGCCATCCACTTTCCCCCGAGTGAGGATCTTCACTAACTGCTCGACAAACTCAGTGACATAAAGAGAGCGAGGCGCGACGACGTCAAGAGGCAGTAAAGCCTGAGTATTAATGGAAGTTCTTCTTACACTCGACCAGGACATGTGACCGACTTCAAATTCAATGCAAACAACATGTAAAGCAGGAGCTGTCACACCGTCGTCACGCTGACCGACACCTCCTCATCAAACACACAGTTCACACTCTCCTGTCCTGATTACACAAAGTCCTTCAACCCCGGAAAACAAACAACAACATCACCCAAACAAATGAGATTAGAGCTCAAATGAGAAGTCAATTAACCAACTAGGAGACTGATAATCAATTATTCTTTGGCCAAATATTCTCTGGGTTTTTGATGCTTTCCTTTTTTCACGTATGAGAGTGAGCTGAATATCACTGGGTTTGTCAGAAAACAGGCAGTTTGAATAAATCACATTAGAATCTTAGAACTTTACTGTAGAGCTGCAAGAATTAATTTATCATTAAAATCAATCACCAACTAGTTTGGTAATTGAGTAATTGCTTTCAGTCATTTTTCAATAAAAGATACGTCAGTTTTTTCAGTGAAAATAAAAACTGTGATGCAACAATGATTATTCCCACGTATCACGAATCACCACAACTGCAATATCTGCAGACAGATCAAGTATCTTCTTTTCTTTTTTTTTTTTAGAAAAACAACCACCTTTCTGTTTCTCTGGAAAACAGTTTTCCACCCAAATGTCGCGCAAAAATAATGCAAAAGTAAAATGCCAGTTATTTTGAAATTGATTAATTGATTTGAGTCAAAAATCTCTGATTTCAACTTCTTAAATGTGAATATTTTCTGGTTTCTTTACTGGTTTTCTTTTCTCCAACAGTAAACTGAATATCTCTCGATTGTGGGCAAAACAGGACATTTAAGGACACCAAATCAAACACTGCTGGTGGGGCATGAAGCCATGTGAAGGACGGACCAAAACCGCGCCGCAGACGTGACGCCCGGTGGAACCAAGGCTTAAGTGATATACAGGAAGTAGCCGACAAAACACAAGTAATTCAAAGTGTAAAAAATTATAAGACGAGTATGAAGTTTTTCGTGTGCCGCCATCTTCCTATATGAGCTTAAGTTTTTGATAATTGAATAATATGTTTAAGTTATTTTTCAAAAGTGTTAAAGTTCCAGCTTCTCGACTATGAGGATTTGCTGTTTTTTTCCTTTATGTAGTAAATAGTAGAATCAATATCTCTTTTTAGACAAAACCAGCAATTTACTGACTTCTTCTTGGGTTTTAGGAAAAACATTTTTCTTCAAGTTCTGACTTTTTTTTTTCAAAATTTTAAGAAAAAAAAAAATACCATAATGTGCTGGTTCCAACTGCTCTTTAAGGCGCCTCTTATTTTGATGTATAGTTGAAAACTTAACTGCATGTAAGTCTATAAAATCTTACGAAAATGTGAAAAATCTCCAAAGTGGCGTCTTTAAATTGCTTCCAGCAAATGTTTGACATTTGTGCTTGAAAATGCTTTGCTTGAAAAGTTGGGAATTTTGATTGACTAAATGATTACTTGAATAATTGCTGCCGCTCTGATGAGGATATAAAGATTCTACTGGTCACATTTTGCAGTAAATTGAATATATTTGGGTTTTGGATTGTCGGTTGGACAAAACGGGCAATGTGAAGACTTTACCGTGAGAAATCTGCTGATATCTTATAGACTAATCAATTAATCGGGGAAACAACTGTCAGATACAGTGTTGGGTGTAACGCGTTACTGTAATAACATTACTTTTTTCAGTAACTAGTAGTGTAAGGCATTACTCGTCTGAAAATGGTAATATTATTACAGTTTTCCCGAGCTAGTTACTTGCGTTACATTTGCCAGTAGCACCTTCATCACACACAACACAGAGAACAGAAGGGGAGGGGAGGGGAGGGGGGCGTGAACGGAACAGTGATCGGTCTGGGTTTGGCACGAGGTATCATTTACCATCACCGATTGGTCGACACCCGGCAGCCGGCAGCAGAGCGGCACCCGCAAAGACAGATGAGAAAAAAATGGAAGCGTCAACAACGGCAATCTCTTTTTCAGAGGAAGGTTCCCAGCAGCAGAAAAGCGAGTTTCGACGGGTGGAGATTCAGTCATTATTTTGAATTTGTTCAACGGAAGGAAAATAACTTGATGGTGAAGTGCTCACTCTGCCCGGGGAGAAAGCTGCTCTCCACCGCTTGTAACTCTACCTCCAACTTGAAGAAGCACCTGGAGCGACAGCACAGACACATCAAGCTCGTTGCGAAGCGACGGAGTGACATGAACGAGCAGCAAAAACTTTCATTTGAACATAAAGTACTACCAACATCAAAATCCGAGATAAATAAGCTTGTTGCCTCGTATGTAGTAGAAGAAATGTTACCTCTTTCTACCGTCGAATCGCTGTCTTTTCGAAAGATAGCTCCTTTGTCTGTGCTCCCTTCATCTGATGCATCTCAGGCAATTATAGAGTAATTAAGTAAAAAAATGTAACTAGTAATATAACTAGTTACTTTCTCCAGGGAGTAATAAAGTAAAGTAAGGCATTACTATTTTTGAGAGGAATATGTAATATATTACTTTTTTGAGTAACTAGCCCCAACACTGGTCAGATAAATGGATAACAAAAACAGGCATTAGTTGCAGGCAGCCGTAGTAAAGATGGAGAAAGCAGCGATCCGTTAGCAGATGGTCCACCATTACCGTTTCTGGTCAGATGGCAGCTAAAGCGAGGGAACTGTCAGGGAACTTCTGAATTGAAGCTGTAAATCAGACTCGTGGGGTAAAAACCCCCATTAAGGGGCAGACAGTTTAATGGGCAGTAATGTGCACAGCTCCGTGCGAGGATGAGGAGCTAATCCACCGACAAGAAACGTGACACTCAGGCCTGAGGAGATGTGCAGGGTCTACAGCTGGGGTTGTAAAAACCACGGTGGTGACGGCAGAGCCCTCTCGTGTTAATTTGCATGAAGTCTCGGCTCAGTCGGACCTCGTTAGGGAGTCGGGAGCTGAAGCCAGCGAGCCGTCATCGGTGTCTGACTCGGTGAGCTGAGCTACTTGTGCAGCGTATGCAACGACAACAGAAACGACCACATACAGAGCCAAGACGATAAGTCACCTGAGAGAAAACAGTCAACTATTTTGACACTGGATTAAGATTTTTTTTTACAGTTGCAACAATGTATCAACCATTAATTAACTATTAAATTATTTGCCAACTATTTGGATAATCAATTAGTCATTTTAGGTCATTATGTTGAGATTCTAACTCATTATTTCACAAAAGTTTCTCATTACAATGACTTACAAGATGTTTTTTTTTTCTCCATCTCATTGGCAGTAATGGGCTTCCATAGAGAGAGACAAGGCAGGGAGATGCATGCATGGAAATACAAATGTTTCATAGAGACATCACAAATCTGCCTGTTTGCACTCTGAACAGACTCCAGTCTGCAGTGGGGCTGCATGATATGGTAAAAAAAAAAAAAAAAGTCTTATTGCAATTATTTTGACTGAAATTGCATTTGCGATATGTGACACGAGAAGCAGGATTGATCATTTTTGCATCACAATTTTAATTTTTACTGAAAAAAAAAAAAAATATATATATATATATATATAAATCACAATGATGTGACATTTGTTGGGGTCTGTACCAAACAAAAATGTTTTCTTACATCTGGAGAACAAGATTTTTAGGTCAGGGCATCTGTGCAACACTACAATCCTCTCACACATTTTTCCTTTTTCAAAAAATTGCAATTTGGTTCTGGTTCTGCTAACTGAATATTGAAATTGGCAACATTGCGGTTTTGAGAATATAGTGATTCATTCATTCTGCAGGCACAGACTTCTAGAGCAACGTCAGGGTTCATGATCAAACAAAGTTTATATCACGTCGACACCTCTGTCCATATTCACACGCTGCCTTTCCCGTCTTCTCTGCTGGGAGCCATCAAACAAAACCGTCCGCTGGTTTTCCAGCAGATGATTCAGAGAGGGCGGGGCATCGACCCCGCTGTGGCCGCAGGGTATATGAGTCGTGCGAGGGGCATGAGGGTGAACTGAACGGGCACGGCCACCGTGAAATTCTGTCCTGACAAGCCATGTCTGATGTGAAGAGCTTATAAAGAGCCACATTGTGTCTAAAACACAAAACTCTCTCTTTTAGGTGATGGTGACTGAGGTGTTTTTAGCTGCAGCTCCAGATGAAGTGTGCTGCTGACTGGGCGCAGCCAAGTGTGCTGGCGACGTGCCGTTGTCGATGTCGTACACTCGATTGACCAATGGTGTAGCTTCATCACTCAGCTACATACTTACTTACTGACTCAACCGCCCACCAACTCATAGGGCTGGTCCCTGCGGTCCAGCCAAAAATGTTTCTGAAATGCATGACCTCCCCCAACTTCAACAGATTCTTTTATCTTTCTCTGATATCAAACCAAACAGCTGTTGGTCACCTTGAGCTTTCAGAAACTGTGAAAGATATTTTTCTATGTATTTTGATATTTTATAGACCAAATGATTAAAAAATAACAGTAATAATCATTAGTTGCAGCTCTGTTCACAACTTTAGAGGTCCGTGTCTCATTCCAGAGCTGTGGTGACCTCAGTAAATCGCTCACATGTGAAAAGATTCAAAGTATGCTCCCCAGTTCATTTCTGCAATCATAAAAGCTCGGTCAGTAATGAAAACCATTTGTCGTGGTCCCTATAAAGGCAGGTTTCATACCAGTGTGAGTGCTCCAGAGAGAGAGGTGGCGTCCCCTGCCAACCAGACGGCCTGCCAGAGGAACAACTGCATCTTGTCCAGCTGCACACTACATTTCCATGTGTGTCAGCAAACGCCTTCAATACCTGATCCTCAGTGAGTCACATTCACACCAAACTACTGAACCCTGACATGCCTGGAAAATATGTGGAAGTTGAACAAGACACGCTGCTGCTGCTGCTGAGGCCAGACGAGTTAATCCAGGTCAGAGGCAGCCATCATGTCCACACGGTCTATATGTCTGTGCAGCTGCTGCACAAGACTGAGCTCACTGTGAAACAAAAGGTGGCTTATTATCCAGATATCTCTGGACTCAACTCAGGTTTTCTGGTATGACGCTGGCTCACTTAACTGCAGCAGATCACCACGGCAACCGGGTGTCAACAACACAACTACAGACCAATCACCTCACTGACAAAATGGAGTCGTTATCCAGACAAAAAGCTGAGTATGCAATAAAATCACGAAGAGGAGCAGAGATAGAAAGACACACAGTCATTACACAAGTCAAGTTTTACGGCTGCACAATTAATTGCAGTATCCAAATAGCAGAACCAGAACAAAACCGCAATTATTTAATAAAGGAAAAATGTGAGAAGAAGCAGCATTATAATGAAGTACTGTAGTATTAAAGAGATGCCCTGTCCTAAAAATCTTGTTCTCCAGACGTAAAACAATATGTTTGTTATGGGACGGACCCCAACAACTGTCACTTCATCATGATTTTCATAGTTTCGATGAAAATGAAAATTATGATGCAAAAATGACCACCCACCACTAATTCCATCGCATATCTCGATTGAAATTTCAAAATCATCGCATTATGACAACTAAGTAAAAATAAAATGCATTAACATGAGTTTTTTTTTCCTTATCTGGATACAGGTCATAATTTAATACCAGGTGTAAATGGGGTCCTGTAAAGAGCCCGACTAGGGTTGAACATTTTGTGCATTTTCTTTCAATTAATCATCAATAACTCATAAGATACAAGAGGCACATCAGAGTTCAACGCTGCCTGGTTGAACAAGTGAATCAGAAACCTACTTGCCCAAAGTCAATTTTAACTTGCCACTCTGAAAATTGTTTTATTTATTGGCAGTTATGAAAAAACAACAAAGACCTAAGTTAATTGTCATGTTTAATCTAAAGCTGCAACATCTATGAAATGTCAAAAAAGTCCAAGGTGACATCTTTACATGTCTTGTTTTGTCTAAAACCCAAAGATATTTAGTTTAACATGATAATTAACTGAGAAAACCAGAGAATCTCAATATTTGAGAGAAAAAAATAGTTTAACAATTAATTAACTATCAAAATAGTTAATAGTTTAATTCTTTTACTAGCCCAACATAACATTTTACTTGCCCTGGGCAAGCAGGAAATTCTTATTGTTGTGCCCTGCGCGTTTTTCCCCCTCGCTTTCATTTTAAGTTGAAGTTTCCTTATTTAACAAATGGCTCTAGTGACATTTCTATACAGTCATTGAACTATCAATTAATACATTTTTATTGTGATTAATTGATTTTTGATCAATAATTAACATCCCTAAGCCAGACTAAATTCAACTATGCGACATATTTCTGCTCCAGGCATTTAGAGAACGACACCAGACAGGAGAAGCTGTAAGATGAGCGTGAGCGGTTTGATGACGGGCAGTGTCTCCACATCTGGCCACATCTGGCCACCAGCCGCAGCGGCTCACAGTCAACCAGGACTCATCATCCACTTCCTTTTCCCAAGGTCTGGCCAAGAGGAAGACCTATTTATGGTACAGAATCACAGATAATATATGGAGGGTTATATCTGGAGATCCTCGTTTGAGCCTCGGAACAATCTGCTCTCCATCACGCCGACAAACACAACCTCCGTGGAAGCGAGAGCCGCTGATGTTTTTCGAGGCGTGTGGGTCGAGCCGACGGCGGAGAGGGTTTGTGAAACAGGAAGCTCATGAGGATTTGAAAACACTGAAGCTCCAGCAGCTCACTGAGCACCTTGTGGGAGAGGGTTTAGGGATTGGAGGGGTGGGGGTGGGGGTACGGTGCAGGGCGCTTAAAAA
The DNA here is from genome assembly GCF_056507025.1 of Lutjanus erythropterus. Classification (NCBI taxonomy): domain Eukaryota; kingdom Metazoa; phylum Chordata; class Actinopteri; order Lutjaniformes; family Lutjanidae; genus Lutjanus; species Lutjanus erythropterus. The sequence goes on along the minus strand of NC_139322.1, from coordinate 4,027,234 downwards.
GCTCCTCAATAACAACTTTATTTTAAGACAAATGAAAATAAACTGCAGGGGTGCACAGAGGAAGACTGTTCGACACAGAGGATACAGCACAAAACCTCCCACAGTCGCTGTTTTTCTTTATCTCCACAGTCTTAATCCAAGTTATCACAGCTCATAACTCACAGCATAAATCTGAGTGTAATATCTAATAGATTGTGTCGGCATGAAAACTGAAGAAACTCATCTTTTAAATTAATCCTTTTTTGGCCAAACAGGACGTGGTGGGGACCCGGTTTGCTTGAATTGATTAAAGCTGCATTCCAAGCCATATTTTCTTTGGCCAGACTGATGAATTGAATGTTTGTTACAGCTGCAGCAGCTAAGGCAGTGTTTGGCCAAATTCAATGTTTGTATGACCACAGATTCCTCTGTAGGGTGGATTTTGAATGAGTCCTCTGCATTCGCCGCAAGCGCTCCGCTCTCTTGCATACTATCAGGATTCCTCCGACACATTCAATCATGCATATTTCAGACGCAGCAGGCTGCAGCACCGTCTTCGTGACGACGTAAAAACACATGGCGGAGGCTCTGAGATATTTGCGGCTTCTTCTGCTGATATTCTCGCTACGGCTGCACAATTTAATGAAATATCATCAAAAACGCAGTTTGGCCAATGTCCAAATCTCACGGTGCTCTGGACTACAGAGCTTGTTCTCCAGATGTAAGACAACTTAGTTTTTTTTATGCAGACCCCAACAAATGTCACATCATTATGATTTTTAAGGGTTAGTTTGGATTATTTAATAGTAGGGCTGCAATGATTATTTTCATTATTAATTAATCTGTCAGGTGTTTTCTTGGTTAATCAAATAATTGTAAATGTTGATGGCATGTTGTGACGTCTTAAAATGACTTGTCTTGTCCACAACACACAAAGATATTCAGTTTACTGTCACAGAGGACTAAAGAAACCAGAAAATATTCACCTTGAAGAAGCTAAAATCAGAGAATTTGGAATGATTAATTGACTGTCAATAAAGCTGACCATTAATTAATGTCAATTTGGAGAAGAAGAGAGGGGCACACTCTGGAGTTGGAGTTCAGTGTCTGTCTCACTGCCTGCCAAACTCTATTAATATTTTGCTCAATTTAACCATTATAAACATCTACTCCCTCTAAAAGATTATTAATAATTTCTTACGGCTCTTAAAGAGACACTTACTCATTCAGCGAACATTCAGCATTAATTTGAACTTTAATTAAGGTGAAACAAGCAAACAAAAACAGTCATTCTGGCCCAGAATAGAAATGTCAAAGCAGCGCTTTAAAGCGCTAAAGTCAAACAATACCACAAAAACTAACAGCTCGAGCTGCAGCAGACCAGCAGCTCCTGTGTCCTGCGAGGTAAAATTACTGATTTCGTCTATGGAGTTTGGCTGGTTTGAAAAGAGAGTGATATTTGGCTCATATAATGGCGGTTTCCCATCAGAAAAGGCTTTCTGTCGGGAAGGTTAAGTGCTGAAATTGTTCCAAAAATAGCATAAACTGATGTTGATTTTTTTTTTTTGGTGGTGGGGGGGGGGGGGGGGGGGGGTGTCTAGAATGCATTTTGCAGCTGAACCTGTCCACAGCAGTCCTCCTGCTGCTTCTCCAAACTCAGGGTCAGTGATACTTTGGATAAGTGCCTCAAACAACCCAATTTCAAACAACCCAAAATATCCATTTAATAGTTTTTTTGGGGATGAAAAATTGTGCAGCAAAATTGATTATTCCCACTAGTCATGAATCATAAAATAATCACCAAAAAAACAAATTTTTTTTTAAACCAGATCTTGCAGCCCTAATTCTCAGCGACGAGCACTCAGAGACTCACAGCTGAGATGTCTGGGCTCAAGAGAGACAAAGCAGCGAAGAAGATAATTCCTTTGATCTAAATATCTGCATTGTGTGTGTGTAAACAGTCATGGTGATGATGATGATGAGGATGATGATGCCCTCAGTCAGTCCTACCTCCTGGTGTGTGAGCTCTGTTGTTGTATCACGCTGACTCTGTGGGGTAATTGATGAATATTTTGCCATGCTAATGCAGGCTCCAGAAGTGCCTTTGGTGTATAACCATGGTAACTGCAGTACCTGCATGCATCAGACAGAGAGGCGATAAAGGCCTGAGCTGATAGCTGATAAGGAGAGGTCCCCGGCCCCAGCCTATCTTCAAAGCATGGCCATTTATGTAGACGAGGAGGAGGGGGGGTTATACTGTAGAGATAGGCCGACTGCAGGAGGCTCTGACCTGTCTGCGCACCCCTACCAGACTTCAAACTGACTGAATTATTGTCCCGCTGCTCTTTCCTCCCTGTAAAACTGGTGAACTACAACCTGACAGAGTGATATTTCACAGTCGCTGTGACCTTGAGAGTCTGTAAGGTCTTTTCCTCCATAAAAAGACACATTTTCCTTTGAGATGCCAAAGTCAGTGTCACAGCAGATGCTGCTGCACGGAGCTGAAAACAATCAGTCGAAAGAACTGATTAACAGAGAAACCATCGGGAAATATTTTGACAATCAATTAGTGCTGCAACAAACTCTTTCATTTTCAATTACTCTCTCATTTTCTCAATTAATCTGTTCATTTTTTGGTCTATAAAATGTCAAAAAATGGTCAGAAATGTTGATCATATGCCCAAAGTAAATTAGAAGCTGTTCTTCAACCATCTGGAGGACATGCATGCTGTTGGTGTCCTTAAAAAGTTAACATTCTAATTTTGTTTTTGCATAACAGTCAGAATCACTGAGTGCTTCTGGCATGAAGTAATATTGTTCTAAACTGAATCTGAGGGGCTTCGTTTCCACCTGATTTTTTTTTTTTTTTAGAAACAGATAGCCTGTAGCTGGGATGTAGACATTGGAAAACACAATGGGACCACAGCAGGAAGTCTTACACAGTTCAGGCTCAAATTAGAACTAAATCACAAGAAAATGAACAATTTACATTTTTTTAAGGGTACGACTACGCATTTACAAACTGTACCATTTAATGACTCCACAAGGAGCTTGGTAACCATGGTAACATACCTCTGATAAAAAGGCCGTAGCTTCTGAACACTCCACCTCGCCATCTGACAGGAAACTGCCGTTACATTAATGGTGTAAGTATGATTTTTTTTCAGAGTCAATTGGTCATTGATTATCGAAATGATTCATCAAAAAAGTATGACTAATTAATTAGGGTCTAGAAAGGAACCCCAGAACAGTGAAAGATTGCGAGAGTGATCGGTATAAAATTAGGGTTGGGCGATTGGACGAATGTATCGCCCATCAACGACGGCCTGAATCCATCGGCAGTTATTTTTATTTTTTGCAGATATTTGGGGTGATATTTGTCATTTTACTTCACTAATGTAATGGTCAGTTACAGCTGCCGCGCTGCACTCTCATCCAGCGGCACAGGACACACCCTCACAGCCGGACCATGAGTGCACTGCGCTGCATGAAGAGCGAGAGGAAAACAGTCTGCAGTTAGACTCTTTACACTCTTTTCATGCAGTGAATTAAGGATTTAATATGACCAAACCAGAGTGAAGGGGGGGGGCGAAGACACCACGAATCGCCAGTGGATGAGTTGACGATGGTCAGTTGGAAAATTTCTAAAATATCGCCCAAAGCTAATACAAATCTTGTGAAAGAGTTGGAAATCAAGGGTTCCTTCCAAGACACAACACAGAGAGAAAATCAGAAAATCAATTTGTGGCAGCCCGTATTTTAATTGTGTTGGGTCGCCACAAACTATTTAATTAATGTCTGGGAAACACTGACATTCAAGCTATGTTTTTTGTTCTTGATCCTGGACTCCTGCATGCAGGTACAGACAGAGGTGTCTTGGTTTTTAACTGCAAACTAGCTAACAAGCTCTCTTACTGAGGCGAGTCCGAGTCCTCATCATTCACATGTCCAGTGTGCCCCCATGAAAAACAAGGTCCACCTTACAAATCCTGCAGGTAATCAGTATTGCGCATGTGCAGCTCTCAGCAGAGACGGGAAGGAACGGGAAGATGGCTCACTCACTACTACCATCAGCTCCAGAAAAACGACATTTAGTTCAGCACACAATGACGTAACCAACAAACTGTGGACAATTGAATTAGTTGGGAGTTAGTTAATTAGTTGTTTTCCCTTCCTGCCGGTAAGACAATAGACAAGAACCTCATACAACCAAACTGCAAACAGTCCAAACTATCCCTTTAAAGCAAAGCTTGTCGTCAGTTATCCCAATTACAACCAACTATCCAAGTAGCTGTCTGGTTATTTTCTGCTGATCAGCTCTGATTCAGCATTTCATTTGTTAGTTGTCATAATGTGGAACAGTCTGTAGAAAAATCCACTTCCTGAGTTGACAGAGCTGCAGAAGAATTTGCCTGCGAAGGCTCTTCCTCCTTTCACTTCCTCTGCGACTGTTTGTCATCAGGCTTGTAAGTAAATACTAATAATTGTTGCTGATTTTCTGCCTGAACATTCAACTTATCATTTCAACTCTATTATGTTTCTTCGAGGGCTGCAACGCCTAATAAATAATTTTAATAACCAAAAGCAGCGAGGAGAACCAACAGCCAAATTAAACACTTACTCCATGCCACGTTTCCTCTCTATAATAAAGTCTGAGCACCGTATGTGGCGTCTGTGTGAGCCGCCTGCTACAAGATGTGGGACACAAAGGCGTGCAGAACATCTGTGAACAATTAGAGGCGAACAGAGCGAGCAAGCACTTATACTGCCCATTACACTCGAATAAGTCACTGGCTCTCCTTTTCATGATGTAATGCGGCACAGCTTGGATATGCAATCTCAAAGTTGCACTGGGACCGAGCGCTCGCAAAAACTTCAATCGAGCTCAAACACGCGGGCGCGCAGACCGTAAATGTGATCTAGCGAGCGCGGAGTGGAACCACATTTATCTGCAGCTCTGAGGTCATTCCCGGGGATGAAACGTTCACAGCACCGGCGGGTCCTCGTGTTCTTGACCAAATATTGTTCCAAACGTGACACATTTATTCTGAGGCTCCCCGACTCGTGTTTAAATTCCTTCACTTACATGCATCAACCGAAAACATTCCAACAATTCCACCCAATCAACAGGGAAAACCATACATTTATCCTGCTGCATGTTTGCCCATGTGGTTGATTTTAAAGTTCCACTCCACTCAAAAATGTGTTTTCCGTGTGCAGAATGATGTACGTGCAGAGTCTGATACCAGAAGGTTATTTTAACATCCGTCTGCTGAAAGGGAGGAAGTTTCTCTGATCTCACCTTAAATCTGACTTTAAAATGTTTATGTCTGAGTCAGTCCTGGTCCGGTCTGTAATTTACACAGGTGTGATGTGGAAACTTGAAGTGCACACAGAGCAGGAGTCTGCAGCTTGTAGCTCTGGAGCTGCTGCAGCCCCTCTGAAGTGGCTCTCTGTGGCTTTGACAAAACATTATATAAAAAGGAATAACGGATATAGTTTTAACATTTTTATTTTGATTTATTCTCAAACTGTAAAAATGTATAGCCTGTGCACTGATTTTTTTTTTAAGTTTCAGCAACTGAAATATGCGTCGTAGCCTACGTCTATGGACGCTTTTTTGTCGAAATTTTGCTGGTTGCTAGTCGTGCGTCACCCTAAGCTAACCATGGACGCCACGTGCAAAAAAACAAAGGTCTCCAAGAAACAGAGAACTTAATAATTGTGACTACAGACAGAGTCTTTTGGGGTTTTTTGTCCCTAAACGATTCTTCTGAGAGTGAAAGCTGCAGACCGCTGAGATAGACTGTAAATGAAGTCGGTGAATTTGGAGCGGAGTTCAGAGCTCGGCTCCCCTGAAAGTTTATTCCAAGACATTTAGAGTAGAGTTCTAAAACGTTGTTCATTTACAGTGTTACAGACTTTCTTTACTTATATTTTCTTTTTTTTTAATTTTCCTTACTTGTAGTTTAAAAAACCCACAAGTTTACTAGACAAAGTTTAGCTTTATTGTTTTATCAGGTGATATGTGATTCTTGAAGGGATGTGAATGAGATGAGATTTTTTGCTCTGATTATTCTATTCTATTCTATTATTGACAGTATTAAGAGTCTCTAGTAGTAACAGTAGAATGTGTTTTACAGTAACCCTGCGATTGCACGATGCTGCACACTTCCATGTGTGTGTGTGCATGTGACATGTCTTAGTAGCGGCGTGCAACGCAAAACAAGGCTCCCCTGAAAGCCACTGTGTGAGTCAAACAGGAGACATCTTGTGTCCAGGAGTTAAAACTTTAACTGTTTTAGTGGAGAAACATATTAGTAGAGTATTTTATATGTTTATATGTTTTATATGTTGCAGCTGTTGAGAAGTCGTGCTGCAGACGTGCAAAAATTTAAAGCCTTTTGTGCCTCCAGAAGAAACTGTGTCAAGTCCAGTCTGACTCACTGGTAGGTCTGAGCAATTCATTGAAATTTTTATCAAACTCTCAATATGGCCAGCAATTTCCAAACCACAGAAGGCAGTAAAGCAGCAATGATTAATCAATTATTAAATTAACTGTCAACTATTTTGATTATAATAGTAATTCTTAAAGAAAAAAAGTCAAAAGCTTCTTAAATATGAATATTTTCTGGTTTCTTTTCTCCTCTCTGACAATAAACTGAACTTCTTTCGGTTGTGGGCAGAATAAGACATTTGAGGACGTTTGGGAAACACTGATCAACATTTTCAACCATTTTCTAACATTTAGACAACATATAGACAACTATTAATTGATTAATTGAGAAAATAATCAACCAATTACATGACTATGGAAATAACTGTTAGTTTCAGCCGTACCTGTCAGGCGAGTAAATCTGGCAACTGCTAAAAAAGAATTGATTATCAATTAATTGTTAAAGTAATTTTTCGTGCAGAATGACAGAAGACGCTATTTTCAGCCTCTAATATATGTAGCTTTTCTGTTCTTCTTTGTTTATTCTCATATTAAACTGAATGTCTTTGGGTTTTAGAGAATGAGAAATAACTTTAGTCTTTGTTCATATTTAATAACCACAAATAAAACCAAGGTTTCTTTCAAGAATTTGTAACTTAAACTAATCCACAGACTTTCATATAAGAACAAGTTTATTTCTGTTTGAAATAAAACCTGCCAACAGCGTCACCATGCAGAAGGAAAGTGTGCATCTACTCGAGGCTGAGAGGTTGTCAGGAACACAAGCCTCTCGTCCAAAAATGAAATTAAATAAGAAATGTTTGGATATTCAGATATCCTGGATACGTCCAAGAGGAACAACGACTAAAATACGATCTTAAGAATTGTGAAGTCGCTTGAGTCATTGTCAGTTTGAAGCTAGCTGCTCGAGGCTACATTAGCCACTGCGAGCATGAGGCTGCATTCAGACCAAATCAATTAGCGTGTGGCAGTGTGCAGTCATGTGGGTGAGTTTATTTTGCTTAGAACGTAACAACCGTGACACAGACAGGAAATGAGGCTTTTTCTCTCTCTTTACAGACTCTCTTACTTGTTAGACCACCACTGCGTTCTCTCTCTTTCCCTCTTTGTCAGTTTTCCATGCAGGTGGACCACTCTGCAAATAGCTACACTGGCTATTCGAACCCAGATGAAAATGTCATCTGCCTTTTTGTTTTAAACTGAGTCCACCGGTGTTATAGTGCAATGCTAAGTCAGTGCAGTCCTCTTTTAAAACAAGTCTGGAGGGGACGTCCAAAGTTCTGCTGAATGACTAAAATGCTAAAAACAAGATAAAATCCCCTCGTCTCAAACCTTTTCCCTTCTTTTCTCATGAAACTAGTCCATCACTTTGTTCCCATCATGAGGTCACTGTTTCAGTGGGATTACTGACATGATATACGGTGTTTGTCTGCAACTGCCAAAAACAACAAGCTGCAACATTACATCAACAGACAATCTGGAAAGGGCGCGAGAGATACGTCACATCTTTTCAAAGCAAAATTATGAAAAAAAGGCTGCCTGCAAACACTAAAAGATTCATCGAGCATTTCATAGGAGATCTTCAGTGAAACTTAAATATTTTACAGCCTGAACGCCGGCCGTCTCTGCGAGCCAATAATTCAAAAGGCTTCAAACAATCCTTCCATCCTCGTTTCTTCTGACCTAAAGTTTGGCCTTTGTTCAGAAAATGATGAGACAATGAAAGCAGCATGAGCGTATATCTGGCCCCAAACCAACAGGCACAGATCATTAAGCGTGGATGTTTTTCCCTACAAAAGGACTCTGTAATAGCTGCACAGCTTCATCTGAGATGTTTTAAATCTCGTGTAATCTCCAAATAGGCCTACGACTTATTAAGCTTACCGGCACATGTTTTATTGCCAATAAAAATCTTTCACAATGTGAAAACAAACAAGAAACAATCCACTCCTCGTGACTAGACTGCCATTCAGAAAATGTGGAGGGTATCACAGTGGAGCATTGTTAAAGTATGATCCAATAACACGTATTCACTGCCAACGCTGCTCCGAAGACGTTTCTGCACTGGTCAAAATGGGCGCCGATCCAATCGATTGCTTTGATTGAAAAATACATTTTAGAGCAACTTCATTAAAACTTAAAGTATTAGTCAATTAGTCAACTGACTGAACATTTTTCAATATTTTCTTTCATTTTATAGATCAGATGATTAAAGGAGCGATATGTAGCGCATCCAAATATGAGTACAAGAGTCCAAATAGTGAGCTGGAGCCAGAGACTTTTACATTAAATAGGTTGAAATCCTATTTAATGTACAATCTTTGGATGAACTGAGTTGTTTCCCCCCAGACTCGAGGAAGTGCAGGCAGGCTGCAGAAACACCACAGGAGTGCAGGACAAGCGCAACATCATAAAGCCCACTGCTCTGAAAATACACACTCTGGACGATGAGTTCAGTGACTGTCTGTCTCACTGCTGCCAAACTCCATTAACATTTTGCTCAATTTTAAACGGTATAAACATCTACTCCTTCTAAAAGATTATTAGACACTTATTCATTCTGCAAACCTTCAGCATTAATTTGAACTCTAATTAAAGTGAAACAATAGCAGACATTAAGGGCTGCAATACCAATTTAAAAGGGGAACACCATGGCTGTAGTATTGTTATTGGAGAAGCGAGTATTTCAGCTAAGCATGTTTCCTTAAACTCTGATGATGTCACAGTCATTTTATGATTTATTGCTGCACATATATTACAGATTTCTCAACTAAAATCATTAGTTGTGGTCCTAAACCCTGTATTAGTTTGATGTTACTCTGTCAACAAGATAGACCACTTTTTTAAATTTGCGGTTTAAAAAATAAATAAATCAGAAACTCTCTGCGAGCAATTCTGCAACAGAAGTATTTGTCTCCCCCAGTCATCCAGACAAGTTATCAAGCTGCACATGTTGAATTAAACATTTTACCAGCACCAAAATCACCAAAATGTCTGGCCGTTGCATGCACCGGTTGACTCAGGTTGTACAGAATTCGGACAGGATCGTGATCGGCGGCGTCTCTGGCTGCAAACTGTTAAACATGTTGACTGGGCCGAGGACGTGATCAAAACTGCTCGTGTTTACAGCGGCCCGCTGAAAAGCAGTCCGCCATACTTCTGTTGCTGCGCATGCATCGTGCTAATTGTTTAGAAACTGTAAAAGGGTCTAATGCAAAAAAAGATTTTAGCCACGGCTGAAGAGGAAGAGTCGGCATATCAATAAAAGAAAAATGCAACTGAAACAGACTTACTTGAAATGAACGGTGACGTGCATGAAGCATCTAACACGCACCGAAGAAATAAAAAAATAACAGAAAACTTAAACATCAAATCTGTAAACTTTCTTAAATTAATTCTACGCTGTTTTTAATCTTTAGAAGTTTGACTGGTGTCATCTCACGTAACATTAGAGGATGAAAAGTCAAAATAATTTTCTGGAAGTTTGGTTATGGTTATATGGTCATGCACCACATTATGATGAGAAATCTGTCTAGTGACTATTTGACTATTTTCACTTCCTTTTCCTCTCACTTTGTGGTGCCTGTTGCTTCCTGATACTATTTAATATTACAGGGACTGGATTTCATCAGATAATAGTGAATCAGCCACCAACGATCCAAAGTCGAGATTAAATGAAAAATGCCTGTTTAACACTTTTACATCACATTCCTGTCATATTGTACAATATAACAAAAAAACAGATAAAACAATCAATATATCAGATGGTAATTAGTAAAACTTAAAATAATCCTGATGATATGATAGTCATTTCAATATCTTAGGTTTAGAAAATAGTTTTTGGCCATACAGTTTTCACTATTTTCTTTTATAGATCAAACAATCAATTAATCGGCAGATTAATCGATAACAAAAATACCAATTAGTTGCATCTCCTGTTCTTAATTAGTATATTTCTGATTTCCAGCGACTTGTCTTTTCTGCAGCTCATGTTTTAAGGTAAAGGTCTCAGGGTTCGACATTAAACGTGGTCTGATGGCCACAAAAAGTTGCTCTGTGGCCACCAAATATTCCCTGTAGATGGCCACCAAGTTTAACTCCATACTAAAAGTCTTCACCAACACAACGTTACACAAACATCAAGACTCCTTTCGGTTCAAAATTCTACGAAAACAGCGAACAGTACCATACGCGTCGTCGGCTATCTACAGATATGTCGTGGCTACTGAAGTCCTGGTTTACTGAGCCACCTCAAACTCCTTACAGACGAACCAGAAACACAAAAGAAGGACAATGTAAAAACTAAATGGCAACAAAAGAAACAGGATAACACAAGTGTGTTTTTACATTTGGGCCACCAAATTCACCAAATCACCAAAAATTTTTTTGTTTCACCCTTTAACTTCACATCACATAAAACCACCTTCACTACCTCCCTGATACAGACATATTAACATATTAATTCATTTACCAACATTATTATCAACTAAACTGACGATTATTTTCATCATCGATTAATCTGCCAGTTATTCTGCTGATTAATCGATTACTTGTTTGGTCCAGACGATCTGAAAATCTCTGATTTTCTTGAAGCGAAAACAACGAAATAATTGATCGATTATAAAAACAGTTGACGATTAAAGGGATAATAACCCAAAAAAGTAAATTCTGTCATTATCTACTCTCCCTCACGCTGATTGAAGGTCAGGTTTAGTTTTTTTTTAGTTCACAAAACTGCTGGATTTTCACAGGAAAACAGAATCTCCTGAACAGTTAAAGTGAATGGTGACCAGTTTTCAAACATTAAAAAAAACAATAAAATGCCTCCATACTGCTCGTCTGGTGTAATCCAAGTTTCCAAAAATCCCAGCATGCCGTTTGTACATCGTCACACCACACACACCCAGTTCAGACAGTGTGCATGTGAACGTGGCTCCAAGCTGAGGATCTACAGTGAAGCTTCAGACTAAAAACGTGGTGAAAATAACGTCTTTCAAATCAGCTTGGCGTGTCCGGGCTTTAGAAGACTTGGATTACATCAGATGAGCAGTAAGGAGGCATTTTATGGTTTTTTTTTTGGTTTTGATTTTTATGTTTGAAAACATTCAGAGTGAGTAAATACTGACTTAATTATCATATTTAGGTGGACTATCTCTTTAATCATTGCAGCTCATGTCTATACTTTATCTGTTTTTTAATGTTGCATATATGCCTTTAGGTTTACTGGAAGTTAAGCTGCATATCAGCTCCTGATTGTCTTCCAAACTAGTTTAGATTCACAAAATCATCGTGTACAACTTCAACTCAGATTTAAGCTGAGCTCAGAGAAACTTTCTGCCTTAGAGCTAAAATGAGCAAAACATGTTTTTTAAGTGGAAGGGGGACTTTAACCCAGCTGGTAACCCTGCAGAGCAGTGATGCAGGGATAAAATCTGATTAATTTATTTACACTACCTCCCTGCTGCAGACACATTCACACCTTAATTCATTCAGCAGCATTATCACAGTGATCTGAGCCCCAGAGGATCGGTGTCTGCAGAGACCGATCACACATGTTCTCCTCTCTGCATCACCGCCAGCTCAAACATCAAACATGCACCGTTATTAACGCTGGCAGGAGTCAGATGTCAGTTCCTTTTCCATGTTCCCCTTTCAGGTTTCGACCCTGAAAACGAGGCTCGAACTGCGACAGGGCTGTTTTATCCACCACGCGCCGCAGTTAAACAACAAACCTGCTGGTGCTTACAGGAGACCGGGGCTCAGAAAAATGCCGCTGTCTGTCTTTTTTCTTTTTCTTTTTTTTTTCCTTGGGACAGGCCCTCAACCCCCCACCCCCTAAAAAAACCCTGCACCGAAATGAGTCCCCTCCGACACGGGCAGAGCTGTTACGCCCTTGCGTTTGTGCCACAAACGATGGAAAACGATGGAAAACACGGCGGCCTTTACAGCCAATAACACGCCAAACACATCCGGGCACGTTTTTACCTTCAAACCCAGCTCAGAGCTTCACTTCAGCGGTGATGTTAAATCAATGAACAGCATGCCAAAACCCCTCCGTGTGTCGGTATTCCAGCAAATCTCTCGACCCCAGCCAACATGCAGCGACGTTTTTCCAAACTCACCTCATTTGGCTGGAAGCCGCCGACGCCGCCCTGCCATGACGAATGAAGAAAAAGAAACAAATCTACTAATTTCGTGTTTAAAATGTGTCTATCTTGTGCTCATTTTGTAGCGGTGTCGTCCTCCCTCCGTCTCCCTGCAGCAGCCGCTTTCTTCCTCCGCCGCCTCGGTGTTCTCTGTTTTGGGTTGAGGAAAAGTGATGTCATTGCATGAAATTGCATTACCCGCCCCAATTTTTTTTTCTCTCTCTCTCTCCCTCTCTCTCTCTCTCTCTCTCTCCTTCACAGGCTGTCCCATGCTGCTGCTGCCAAACATAACTTCACCATATACTTAAAAAACTGCCTGAATACAGCGGTTTTCTGTGCCTTAAAATATTCCCTGCACGCTTTAAATACTTCTGCATCTGTTCAGATGTGGAGATCATTAAGATCAGGATCGAGAGTTCAGCCATAGTTTACTTCATGATGACAGATGAGTGTCCCTTTTTATTTAACAAACCCATGCGAATTATTTTTTGCCTGTTTTAAAGGGATAGTTCGCCTGAAAATGAACATTCAGGCATTATCTGCTCACCGTCATGCCGATCAAAGCTCAGGAGTTTCACAGGAAAACAGTGAAGCAGATTCTGACAAATAAAAAGTTACTTAGTGCACATGCTCACTGTCTGAACTGGTTGTGTGTGGTGTGACGGTGTGCAAACATCATGTCAGGACTTTAGGAGACTTTTAAGGGAGATTCTGCAACACTGTTTTCCTGTGAAACTCCAGCAGTGTTTTGTGGACCAACAAAATAAACCCGACCTTCAATCGGCATGAGGGTGAGTAGATAATGACTGAATTTTAATTTTTGGGCTAACTATCCCTTTAAGGCAATTTAACCCAAATAAATCCACCCGCATGACAGACAGAAGTATCAGTGAATGTGTAGGGCCTGTTTACACCTGGTATTAAGATCTGTCCTGAGTGATCCAATCACGAGTGGACAACTTTAAGTACAGGTGTGACATATTAAAGTTCAAAATAACTGTTTTTCACCTGGCCTGAAGTGTTGTTTATCCGTCTAGATTGTTTTGGTGTGAGTTATAGATTTTTGGAGATACCAGCCTGCCCTCTCTTCAGTATAATGGCACTAGATTGAACTCAGCTTGTGATGCTCAAAGCACCAATTAAAAAAAACAAACATACATACATGTATAACCGGACCTGACTGTTCACATTTCACCAGGGTTTACGTTTACTGTGTCTGGGGTTCCCTTCAAGACTCGACCATCAGTCTCTCCTCCTCTGCTTGTGTCACTTCCACATATCTGTAGCCTGCGTCGCCACATACAGCTGTTATCTCATTGGCTGTGCTTTGAAAGGTCAGCGGCAAACAAGCTGCAGCGGCCAGTGGCAGATCTGAGAGGTGCACCATGCCGAGGGTAACGGTGCCGCTTAGTCGGGCGCCACTGCCCTGTCTATAGGAAAACAATGAGACGGCCAGCACAAAGCATTTGTACCAACTGGAATGTAGGTGTGGAACTAACTAATTACAAATACTCAAATTACTGTAATTAAGGAGTTTTTTGAGGTACTACTTTTCTGAGCAGCTTTTCAAGTCTGTACTTTTACTTGTACTTAAGTATGAATTACACCAGTGATTCCCCAACCTTTTCTAACATAGTGCCTTTCAGAAGCCACAAAAACTTCACCAATAGTCCAGAAATAACAGTAATTGCAACTTATTTGACTTTTTTTTTTGGTCTGGTGGAGCCATTTGTTGAATAAGGAAACTGAAAATGAGAAAAAAAAAGATGAAAAAAAAATTGAAAATGAGAAAAAAAAACGTTTTGTATCCTAAAAATTCTAAATGATTAATGGATAGTGTTTTCAACTATCAGTTAAGGGAAATGCACAAAATTTGCAGCCCCAGTTTTGAGAGGTGACTGTGACCACAGAGCAGAACAGAGAACGAGTCTGCAGGAATTCAGACAGAAGATCTGGAGAAACAGAAACTCTGCTGATGATGCATTAAACATCAATAGATAAAAGTAACTAAGACTCTGAGTTTTCACTTTGAAAATCAACACAGGTCAGACTATATGTCTTTTAGAGAAGTTGTTGGTGTTATATTGCTGGCAGTGACAATAAATTATTACAAAATTTAATCATAGGTATGAGACACAGGATAACTTTATATAGACTCTGAGAAGTCCCAGGAGCCGAAGCCTTTTCACCACAAGGAGAAACATGGAGGGTTTGTTAAATTGCTTTTTCTGAGAGTTAATCCTGGAATAATTTAGCCCACTTTCACTGTCACATTGTTGACCTGGGGTTAAACTAAGCTCAGGGCTAAATGACTCACACTGCGCTTCACTGCCCTGGGTTTAAGCCTGATGTTTACAGTCTACAATAACACCTGACTGCTCTTTAAAGTCCACTTCAAGTCATGTTTTAAACAATATAAATTGCTCTGCAAGAAGAAGATAAGTTCAAAAAAATTATTAAAATGTCCTCCATATAGATCTACAGCTTGCCTTCATTTAGCATTCATGGATCATGAATATGCAAATTCCCCCCACCCTCTCCACACACCAAACCCCCACCCCCTAAGCCCCTCAGTAGCTGCACCAGGCTTCTCCTCTGTTTTGCTAGCTAATCACAGTAACTAGCTGCATCCTGCTTCTCCTGTGGGCCCACGGTTAGACAACTTTAAGGGGAAAACCCAGCAGTTTCTGGGCTAATCCTGCTCTGGAGCAGACAGTTTGGAGTGGTGGTCTCACCTCCTCGCAGGGCAGGGTGCTCAGCCCCCTCCTGTTCACGCCGTACACCGCCGACTGCAGCCATCGACACTGAGAAAACCCTTTTGTTTTAGGTTCCTGGTAATCAGCATCACAGAGAACCTGTCATGGACATCACACGTCCACTTAAGAAGCCTCTGAAATATATATTTCTAAAGGAAATTTAAAAAAAAATCCCACAGAGGAGCAATCAAAAGCATCCTGACCGGAAACATTACAAACCGGCATCGTAGGATGTGCACGGCTCAGGACAGGAGGTCATATATATAATTTAATAATAATTTTTACTTCTTTTTTTTTTTTTTTTTTATCTCTGCAGCCAATCTAATCAATCAATCGGTGAGGGGAATTATGTCAAAATCTCACTATCTTGCCTTGTTGTATTATGATAAATATAAAACTTCTGACTTTGCCATAACTTTCTTTCCAGTTAATCCCATCCAATTAATACACTTACAAATGATAAGAGAAAAAAAGTTTCATTTGGTTTTTGGAAACTATTACAAAACAAAAAAGCAAAAGTTACACTCATGTCCTTATTATTTGTTATTTGCCTGTTCTTGTCACTAATAAAGAATGGTTGTACCATGTCAGTGACATTTCCATATGACTCCTGGTGTTAATGTTACATAAAAGAAGTGGCTTAATTTGCTTTTTATGTGTCAATTCATTTAGGACTTATGAAAATCTGTATTTTTCACCACCTGTGTCGTCGTCAATTCAGTATGGCTGCAGAGCAAGCACCACAGGGCAAACTCAGCAATGACTACAGTTCTTAACTAGACAATATTAGGGTCCTAAAATCAGGTTATAAAAATGCCATCCAGGCACTTGAAAACCTATTTCTCCTATTATACAAGACTAGAGTTGTAAAATGCATGACAGCACACATAAAGCTACGACTAATGCAATCATGCTATCATATATATTCTGAATCCAGAGATTTTAATGTGCCAAAAATCACTTTCACCATTATTCCCCTCAGACTGGCTCTCAGACTGTGAGACCTGAAGGTAAAAACACAGAGGAGGCCTGACATGGTGACACGGTAATATTGAAAAATGCTGAGCTGAACATGTTGTGCATCATGGAGCGCTGCTTCACTTAATCGTCATGAATAATTAATAACATAATGGAAACTCGCACAACAACCTGCTGCCGTAAAGGAGAGAAGCCTTTCATTCAATTATCAATTAGTCCACATCAGTAACTGGTTTTTCTTTTCAACTCTAAATCTGTGAAAATAGTTTGATCAAATAAATTATGCAGGCTATAATTCAGGCTTTTATTTATTACAAATAAGTCAGAGTATTATTGGTGTGTTTTCACTTGTTTATTGCACTGATGAGGCCATTATGAATAACTGGCTGTTGTTCATTTGATCGGATTTGGGCTCCACAACTCAGCAACTCACACCAAATCAGTCTGCATGGATAAATAGAACTACAGGCCAGGAGGAAAATATGAATTTTTGATTCTGGAGTGAACTGTCCCCTTAAAATGACTAACACTTCTGTCACCTGTGTGTGACGGTAGGCGTCTTGTAAACAGACAGTGATTCATATCATCGTCAGAGTCTAATCTTAATAACAATAATAAATTATTAGAGTTAGTCTGATGAATCATATGAGGCCAATCCAAATCTTTAATCGCACCTCTGATCAACATGAGAATAATCGTACCAATGATGTGAATGAGTCTGTGTGAATGTGTCAGGTCACCAAATATGGTGCAACACCTGCTAAACTAGGTCAGATAAATACGAAGAATAACAAGTTATTTAAATCCCATGGCTTACAAAATAAATATGATAAAATAAACTTAACTTCCTTATAAAAGTTAAACTTAAAAATGTTCTGTTTATTAATTTTTCATGACCTCTCAAGGCCCACCTTCAGGACTTTGCTTTTTCTATACATTTTAATCATTGCTACTTGAGACTCGGCACCAACTCCTGTCCTGAATTTCACCCATCCTCATCTGGTCACCTCAGCCAGTATCAGATTCCAGTGTGAACTGGTCACAGTCCTGAAGTGACCCACAGGCGCCAAAGAACAATAAGAGGCTGCACGCTGTCGTACAGACGTAAACACAGAGATTTAACCAATGTAACCGCTGAGATCCGATGGCTCAGACCACGTTCTGAGGTGTTCTGGGTCCAGTGTGACCACCTGCTTTCAGCAGCGTGTCGTGGACCACAGTGAAGCAGCGCCTACTCGGCCAACATCCAGTAAGAGCATCATTTGGTTTACTGTAATGTAAATTATGTTTGTGCTCTTTTACCTTCAGAGATAAGGAACATGTTTGACAACACACCAGAAAACACAGAATCACCAGACTTACTGAAGTAAAAAAAAAAAAACTTGTGTCTTTGTGTCCCTGAATGGTGGCCACCACCGGCAGCTCAGCTGCTGGTTAAAAAAAAAAAACATATTTGCATACAGAACTGGGAAGTGAAACTGTTACTGCAAATTCCTAATAATTTGTGCCTTCTTGTGAAGTCTGCATTAAATGCAAAACATTAAGTTGTTTCTTTCATTGTAAAAAACGTGTTGCTGTGAAGAGCAGGCAGGAGACGCTCTGCTCTGTGCTGGGATTTTTATAACTGAACTATGAGCAGGTTGCACACTTTCTCTCCCTCTGATTCTGTATTTCTCCTGATTCCAGTGTCCCCCCCCTCTAAACCCTGAGGCTTTAGCTGATGTCACCAGAGGAATGGGACAAAACTTTGAGCCACATCAAAGTGACACAAATACAATACGAAGAATATTAAATAAGAATATTTCAAGAATTGCATAAAAATATATATTGAAGCAGATATCTCAGGGGAAAAAACACATTATGTTTCAAAAGTGTATACTCAACTTGTTGAATAATAAACAGATTTAAGGAACAACTTCAGTTGAAGAAGAAAAGGTGAGATTCTTGGGTGGTGATTTACTGCATCTAGCAGTGATTCCCAAACTGGGGGGTGCAGAGCCGCTGCAGGGGGGAGGAGGCTTGGATGACCAGGGGAGAAATACACAGTGAAACAAAGTTGAATGAAAATTATTTATGTAGGATTGGTGTAGGACAGGACGTCTCTGCCTCATCATATTCATTCATTTCACTTTTTTTTATACATTTTGCCTTCAACAAATACTGTACTTCCTGTGATCTGAAAACTACAGAAAGCCATATTGCGATTAAATGAAATTTTAGTTAACTGTGCTGCCCTAGTTGCCTCCTCAATCACTGTTAGTAACTGATAATAATTGTGGGGTGGGGTGACGTGAACTCTGTGGCTTCTGAAAAAGGGCATACCAGAAAACGTTTGGGAACCACTGGAATATAGAATAATCAAATTAATGTAGAGCACCATCAGTTACAAATTGTTTTTTTTAAGCTTCTGTGGTTCCCCTGTCACAATGCAATGAACTGTGGGTAGTTCCCTCAGGCAAAGTTTGTAGGACTTACAGAAAGTGTGCATAAAGTGCTCAAAAAGCCCGCAAGAGATCCCTTATGGACTTGGTGAACTGACAGTGGGACAGTCCACTGTGATCGGGCCAAAATGTGCATCCTGCTCATAGTTCAGTTATAAAATCCCTGCGCACCACAGAGCACCTCTCCTGAAAGTGAAGGTAAAACATGAGGATCATGTCGGCTGATAAAGGGGTTTATTGTGGCCCTGAACTAAAAAAAGGAACAAATAGCACTGAACAGCCAAACTGACAGTAGTGGACATCCAGTAACAGAACAGCCCTGGTGTTTATTTGCATACAGGGCAGGTAAATGAAAGATCTGGTCACAGGTGGTCTCTTATGACACATTGTAATGCCTGGTGTGAACTGATGAGCTCAGAGCTGTCCGCTTGTGATTGATCACCCAGGACGTATGTTAATAACAGGTCTGAACAGCCTCATAGTCTAATGGTCTATTGGAAACGGCCCATAAATGTGGGTCATCTGAAGGTGACCTCCACTGTAAAGTCAGATTTGCATCAGTCTTTGTGGAGATGAAACGTGTTCTTCAGGTGATTCCGCAGAGGCTGTTCATCTGGGAGCGTCGACTGCGGCGGCGTCGATGTCCTGGAGTGAATTATCAGTGGTGTCTTCTTCACCTCCCACAACCTCTGACACCACCTACGTGAAAGAGCAGAGCATGATGAGACAGAATTTACTGCCGCTCGAGAAGAAATGTTTTGGCTAAAAGGTGTAATTTTCAGCCAAAGCATGCTTTGATGATTTGTGTCCTGTCATGGCTGAAATGCCAGCATACAGTACAAGAATGAGGACACAACAAAAATTACTGCTTTCTCATTGACATCTGTCAGTAGCTTGTTTTTGCAACATCTTGTTTCACTGATTTTCATAAGGCAGTTTGAATTTTTTTCCCCAGCTGGTTAAGCAAGTTAGTCGACATTGCTTTGTGATGCTGACAAAATTCTCATCCACTCTTTGCATATGACTGGGATGCAAAGTTACTTCACAGCTGTGTATATGATGTAACGTTAATACGAAAAGACTGAGGCTAAACTTAGCTTACACCCTTGCAAACACTGGTCGGATGGTGAGATATGAAACGTGTATGTGTACAACAGATGACAGAAATAAGCTCATTAATGTAGGAAAAGGAAGCACAGTGATCAGATTAAGTGCATATTTTGAGACAGTCACTCAGTCAGACAGTTGGTGTTTGCAGGAGGAGCTTAGCAAAGGGTTGATTCATTTTTTTTTGCCTGTCTGGACTGCAGCTGCAACATCCAGGACATTTTATCATAATACTCACATTCACATTGTCTGGAAAAAGCTTAGGCCAACTGTGTTTTGGATTCTTCTGGCATTTTTAAAACAGCACATTTAGGTTCTTATTCATTACTAAACAACTGCTCTAAAAAATAGGAGAAAGAATACATTCAGAACAAGCTTAGAATTTAATATGATAAATTTCACTACATGTTGTTTCTAGGGGATCAACAGTTAAGTCACTATATCAGCTCAATAAAATCTCAATGGAAACAAATTTAACATGTCAATGTGATAATAAATTACACCAAAACAATATGAATTTGACAGACATTTATGATGTTATGGTATTTACATAATCCTACGAGAGGACGACAAACTATTAACACCTTTGTTAGCAAAACTCAAGACTTTGTAATCAAAATTCAATACCTTTTTAATACTTAAAGCCCCCATGATTATCCTGGATGATATCAACTTGATTTGCTGAACTAAGACTGTCTCACATTAACTTCAGATGAGGAACAAGGACTGTGTAGGATTCTGTTTCCCATCATTCACATGGGAAGCACGTTAGGAAAGGATCCCATAACAGTCAGTATAATGGAATTATTGTCCAAAAAACAAAAAAAAAAAGTTTTTTTCCTCCTAGTTAGATCATAGCATCATCATTCAGCAGTCAATCACTGCACAATCTGACTTGAGTATGTTTTTATTTGACTCCATCTCACAATGTGTCCTACACTGAAACTGTAGGGTTGGTGTTTGAGGACCATCATTCAACTGAACGATTCAAGATATAAGAGATGACGAAAGCCTCAAAGTGAGAGCTGACCTGATCGTCCATGATGGCATCCACATCTCTTTCTGAGAGCTCCTGTCCTGAGGCGTCCAGGTCGACCTGGTCCGGGTCTTCTCCGGTCAGGATGTCCATCGGGGCCTCAGCGATGGCTCTGATGGTCTGGTCCTCCAGGGCCAGGGCCGTGTCAAACTGTAGGGGCGACGGAGGACCCTGCATACCGTCCCCTTCCACATCCAGGTCCTGTATAACAGAGGATGTTTCTAAAATCTAAATCTCATCCTCAAACTTACAGGAAACGTAGTAAGTACTTTATGTGAATATTCATGTTATATATATTAATACCACTGGGGGGGAACATTCTTGTTTTGGGATAACTGGTGTTCTCCCAGAGGTCAATGCAGCTTCTGGTTTTTCTGCTTCATCTACTTCAGCATCCAGTTTTTGTCACGTTTGTTTTTACCCATTCTTTACTCTTCACAGAACATTTAACAGTACTGGAACAGAAAATAGTGAGCTGTGTAAATCTAATGTTTTAGTGCAACTCATACTTTAATGCCTTTCTTCATTATCTCTGACGTGAACACATGACATTTTCACACGGTCAGGGAAAGTAAAGAGCGCATCAGAGCAGCCACTGCCCTGCCCCACTTTCTGTTTTTACGTTGTCCTTCCATTTCACAGTTGTTTTTGTACTTTGTGGTCACTTTGAGACTCGTGTGTAAAGGTTGTAGCCTGCCATGTTGCCGATCCTCTTTAGGTCTCACAAAGCCACATCTCCACAATTCATTTTAGCGCAGTGCCAGTGTTGCAGCGCTCCTACATTACTCTATGTAGAATGAATCAGCTAAGAAACAGAAGTGTAAAGATTCAACTGGCAAAATTTGGGGACTTCTGAACTGATGACTCAAATCGTCAAGGTTTCAGGGACATCCCTAGTTTGACTCTTACCAAAGAAGCAACAGATGTTGTGAAAACACCCTAAAAAACCAGCAACCGAGCATCTAACAGTGTGTTGCACATGACATTTTGTTACAATGCATATAAATTAGGTGTGAGTGGCAGGGGAACATCATTTCTACGTACATCACTGAACTCTAGGGGAAGGCTCTCCGTGGGCTGAAGCTCTGCTGCACTCAGATACATGTCTCTGCTCGCGGTGGTGAGCTGCTCCTGCGGTGGAGGTTCCTGCTCAGGCTGGTACATGGGGGGAGGCAGGGTGAGGTGGAGCGGGCAGCGGGGATCGTCTGACTGACCCATGTGCACGGTGCGGTCACAAGGGACATCTTTCAGGCCCGGACACATTTTGAAAAGCACCTGATTGCTGTCCTGGTAGATGTCTGAATGTCTGGTTGTCAAGGACGCTGACACATGATGTCCACGCACAAAAGAAATTACAACAGCAATCACACAGATGAAGCTAAATGCTCCCATCTTAACAATATAAAATCAAAAGGCTGACCTCTGGCCATTGTGATTAACGGGAAACTCAAATTAGTATTATTGCAAGTACTACAGTTATTCTAATGGAAATAATCTTGTTATAATGACTTCTCAAGCATTTTGCAACTACAGAATAAGCAGTCTTATGTTGACTGTATTAATGACATGCCTGAGTGGTTTTGTACAAGTTAGTGATTTTGTTTGAGAATGAATTCTTTGCAGGGTTAGTCAGCTTTTTCACAATGCAATGCTGGTGTTACAACAGTTGTATTATGTGTCGTTATAACCACGTTTGATTACTGCGTTTTGAAAAACTCACGGTAAACACCGTCCAGCATCAACAAACGTTAGCAGACGCAACAGCAACATGTGTTTGTTTTGCATAAATTAATAAAAACACTGGCATCAAAAGATATGATGCCATTTCAAATCAAGAAGAGGTTTTCAAAATAAAACTTAGTAAAATGATTTCAGTGTGTGTATTAGTGTTTTCTGAACATTTGCAGCACATTTTAACAATACTGATAACGGTGATCTTTTTGGTTATTATAGTTGTGATATGAAATTTCATACTGTTTCATCTCTAATCAGAAACAAAGTTCAATCACAAAGTTGGGTACTTGCAATAAAACTATTTTATCGCTGATAGAGAAAACTATGAGGTAAATCCTTTTGAAAAGTATCACAGTACCTTAAATAAAAGATGAAATTATGGTTAAATGAAGGCAGGTGTGGGAAGGGATTTTGTACCTTCCAACTGAACAGATTAGCCCCTTTATAACTCTGGGAAAAATCTACAGACCACAGGAAGGAGTTTATGTAGGCTCCCTTTGAAACCAGCAGCTACCTCAAGCTGCTGGTCTTGATCGGGGCCAAAATGAAGATGGTTCAAAAGAGGCAGATGAAGGACAGCTGAAATGACCAGAGAAGGTCAGTTTGTGGTATATGATGAATTTAAACCATGTTTTAACGATCATTTTCAGTTCATACAGGAAAACACATCTGTGGTTTCTTGTATGGAAACAGATCATACTACTGTGGTCAAACCCACGCTGGAAACATCAGTGAGGATACGTGAGACACAGTGTCGGGTCATAGGCAGGCAGGGGTTCGTACATCGGACTCCCTCCACAAAGGAAATGCACTTCTCATACACTGTTCTTGTGTGCGGCTGCAAAAGATGAAAGAAGAGTTAGATATTGTCAAAACGGTAAACTGCAGCAAAAAAGGATTTCTTTAATATGCAATCTTATTCTTTTAACTGTGCTCATCCTGTTATCATTCCTGAATGCCACAAAACTGTCAGAGGAAAAGGCCTGTAACAATGAAAGGAAATTTTCTGGGTTTCCTGATGTGCTTCATGTGATTTTTAAATCTTAACTTCATTCTGCTGAACTCAAATATGTTGAGAATAACCTCCAAACCGAAAATATGTTATTATCCCTCACTCTCTGTAGTAATCAGTATACTGCAGCTCACCACTTCCCTGCAACATTTCATGCAGGCCTATTCAACTGAAGACCCGTGATTTGAGTCTAGTCCATTAAAAACCGCAATCCAGCCCTTTGGTCATTTATAAATATGAAAAAAAAAGAGTATATATATAAACCAGGCTTGGGTGGTATAAAGGTATTATGCTTTACCAGGGTATTAAGAAATCCAGACAGTATGATTTTTAATAATATCATAAATACAAACGCCCCCCCTTTCTGTGAAACTGATACAGAGACGCTGTATTGAGGGTGTTGTAGTTTGGTAGGTATGGTAGGTGTTGTACTGCACGGCACACACCACCAGAGGTCAGTGTCTCTCCTGGTGGACAAGGCTGCACAGCTGAGCTGAGAAACATGGCATCTGGGCGTTAAAATTACAGGACAAACTAGTAAAAAGAAAAATGCCCCTGCCCTAGAAGTGTTTTGGTTTTAGTCCCAATAGTAAAACTGCAAACACTGCAGACCACTGATAGTTCACAGGGGTATGGCGTATAAAGTGTGTAATTTTGGTAAGAGGCAGAGTGACAGTGAATGCACAGAGAAAAAGGTGAGCAATGAAGCTGCCAGTCTGTAGAGTCGAGTTCAGCCTTTTTTCACATTTTTTACATTAATACCACTTTAATTCCATATACCCCAATAAAATTTCAGGAAGGTATGAAAAAATAAACACCACTCAAGCCCAAAATGAGAAGCTAATTAGCCCAGTGATTGGATATATCGGTTATTATGCACAGAGAGATTCATTTATTAAACCGTTTAGCCTCAGGCTGTTAAGAAGCATTAATTAAGAAGAGTCAAACTGAATGAAAAAGATGTCGGATGCAACACAGATTTTTACTGTGACTGGGGGTCATACCTGAGGAGCTCCTTCTGTCACAGCCTGCCTCCTCTCCCTCAGCTGACGGTGCAGCAGGGCCTCCACACCGTACCGACGACGGTATCGGCGCAGAGCTTTGAGTTTTTTCAGGTTCTCCCTCTCCTTCATGGACAGACCCTCAGCTCCTGTCAGCAGACTGCTCCCTGACATCAACATAAACAAATACAGATACTGCTGAGGGCTTGAAGCCACATAAACATGAAAGGGTGTGGGGTGATTTCTGGAAAAGAAGTATGAAGTAGACACAGCAAAACATGTTCAGTTAGTAATCAGATGGTCAAATATTTACCTAGAGTTTCATGCTCCACTTTGCGGTTGTGCAGGTATCGGCGCTTTTTCTCCTTGAGCAGGTGCTGCAGGCGTTTGAACTGGTCGATATAGAGGGACTGGAGCCTAATGAGTTTTTCTCGAGTGATGAGTGCCACCTCCTCTGCTGTGTACACTCCCGCATGTCTGCAATTTACAAAGAAAACAACATACATTACATACCAAAGAGAAAGAAAAAAATTCACCTGAAGATTTAATGTTTTTTTAATTTTTTTTTTCAGTTTTGCAGCATTTCCTCTGCACACTGCATTGTGGGACAATGCTGTACATCGTTTCTCTCTGCTATGGATTATGGTGATGTGATTTATAGGCATGCCTCTGCCTCCACTCTTAAGCCCTAGGATTTATTGCTGATGATGTTTACAGCACTCAGCATTGCATCCTGTATATATATAAAAAAAGTTGGATGGCCTTCTCTATCTGTCAGACATGGTATGCATATGTGTTTGTTTATTTACAAGAGTGTTATTGGAAGGTTGCCATCTTATATCATCTCTGTATCAGACCATATCAAAAACAGTCCAGTGAATGGCTTTCACTGCAAGTCTGTCCAGTTTTCACTGAGCTGAGAAGATCTGTTTTTAGTGTCTATGCCTTGACTACCTGCACCTCTTTACAAAGCAGCCTAAAAATCAATACTCTGGTAACCCTCAGTAAATATAAAACCATGATCAAAAATCATTCAGCTTGTGTTTGTACTTGTTACACTTGAAATGCTTTTTTATCTTTTATCTTGTTTTTTTTATTATTATTATTGGTGTTTATGCAATTATGCCAATTGTTTTCCTTCACCTTGTAATGTTTATTATTGTATCTCTTAAATAATTCAGACTATGTAACTGTAACATCATAGTAAATAAGGACCTGCCCTCAGTGATTGTTTTTTTTTAGTTTAAAAGGACCAGCGTGTAGGATTTAGTGGCATCTAGTGGTGAGGTTGCCAACACCAATAAAAATATAATAATCAGATCCCCTAAATCTTACACACTGGACCTTTATTTTAAGGTACCATACATGTACAGCACACTTTTCGTAGTTTGCTTTCTGACTTTTGACTTTACTCAATTTTGTTACTTTCTCTACA
Organism: Lutjanus erythropterus; assembly: GCF_056507025.1. Taxonomy (NCBI): domain Eukaryota; kingdom Metazoa; phylum Chordata; class Actinopteri; order Lutjaniformes; family Lutjanidae; genus Lutjanus; species Lutjanus erythropterus. Next base: position 4,001,152 of record NC_139322.1, on the reverse strand, counting down.
CGGACCACACCACATACTCAGAACTAGTTTGTAGTTTCAGTTATGGCATGGCTATAGCTGATGCTGTGACAAAACATTCTGAGCAGACATCTAAAAAGTAAGATTGAATCCAGTAACATAACAATGCGAGTTTACATTAAAATGAAATGGTCAGGTAATTCAGCTTACTTCAGAGGATCCTCGTGATCACTGTCAACACTGTCTGCATCACTGTCAGGGTCTCCTCTCCATGTCTGGTCCAGTACCAAGGGACCCTGCTCCTCCTCACTCAGACTGTCCTCATCTGTCCAGAGAAGGTGGAGTTAAACATTACAACAATATTCATACTTATAAAAAATAAACCTCAAGAAAATTACCACATCAGGGCATTTCCTATCTAACTCAAAGGGCTGTCTCTGTAATTATGACAAAGACAAAGTTAACTGCTTTTTTAGTGCCAAATCTACTGTGCCTTTTTTCAGCAAATACTTTGGTGTGCTTATACCAAGCGTACGCACATTACGTGCAGCACTCGAGAGTGAAGGCAATGAGTGAATAACACAGGTTAACAAATTAGTTTGTAATGAAAGTATTGTCACAAAAGTAAATGTGACTGGACAGTGAATCTCAGTACACACTTTTGAGTGTCAGTACTTAACAGATCATTTAAAAAAACATATGAACAAACACTTACACCTTCTACAAGATAATTAATTAATTATTAAGGTTCATGTCAAGTTAAGTGAGTATTTCTACTTAGCATGTTTCCTCAATCTCAGATGACACATCATGGCAATTTCCTGATTTATAACAGTACATATATTACAGATTCTCCTTTAATATCTTTGTGCTGACTTGTCCTTATTAGCGTAAATTATTGCTTCAAAAAAATACTAAGTTACTAAGTTAGTAACATATTTACGGAAAATTCATGATTTTATTTCAAAAACAGGCTGTGGGCTCTTATGTCCTTTTTTCTCCAGTTTCTGCATCTGCGCTCAAGTATCTTAACATTAAATGAAATAGTGAATTTTTCAGTTCTAAAAGTGCATGCCAGAACTGTGTACACTGCACAGGCCCATACATTCTGCAGTGTTTGCCACCTTTGTCTTAAAGAAATCCAGAGTATCGTCCAGTGTAAAAAAAAAATTTACCTAAAATACGGCTAGCTTCAGAGCGGCCTCCTTCGCCACCGTGTGTCTCTGCACGGTTGTATCCACTAAGCTGAGACAACAGTGCCTCTGGGGATGGACCGGAAAGCGACTTTCTCATCTGAGCTCGGAGAGCCATGGCATTCCTGCGAGCATGCTCTGCACAGAATGTCACTCTAAAAAAGAGAAAGAGCCATGGGAGAAGAGACGTCAGAAAACTGTTTGTATTTGTTAAAAGGGCATTAGTGTTTTAGTCTCCCGTCTGCCCGGGAATAAACTTCGAGGTCTCAACTTTTGACTTTCCACTCACCCATCTTTCCTTTCAACCTTCGGTGAAGCGTTGGGGCAGCGTTTACCGTTTTTGGCCGACACATAGCTGCACTGCTTGTACGGGGCATTCTTGTCCTCCAAAATGTGTTTGATGCAGAACTCGAGGCCGTCCAGACGGGGCTGAGAACATGGTCGCTGGGTGAAGGAGCAGGCCTGAGGCTCCTGAGGGCGAGGTGTCTGGGCCACCCGGTTTCGACTTGAAGGCAAAACGTGGATTCGTATCCTGTTCATTGTCTGCAAAACAGTTAGAGATGAAAAATCTGTCTTGTTAGTTGATTGGTTAACTGATATAACAATAGCCCACTAAACTATTTTGATTGGTTTATCATTTTATTCATTAAAAAAAACAAAAAAAAAAACAAAAAAACACTTTCTTACTCTAGCTTCCCCAATATGAAGATTTGCTGCTTTTCTCTGTCTTGTATGACAGTAACCTGAATATCTTTTTTGTAATGTCAGTCTGTCTTGTGCTGTTGGTGCAATATGCTAAAACCTAACCTGCATTTTGCTGAAATGTGGTTATGGCTTTTGTTACAAAGAAGATGGAGATTGCTGGGCTTGACACACCAAGGCAGCTTGTACATGTAACCAAAAACCTGTCTGGTCTCATGTGGTGTGAGACGGTAACCCATTACCTAGGGGACAATAGGTCAGGCAAGAGGACTAACAAATCAACTCCAAAAACCTCCTGAAGCCAGAAATGGTGGATGTTTGGGTGAGAGGCTAGTTAGTATGAATGTTTGACAAGATTGTAGGAATGACTGTGGGTGCTATCCCAAAATATTAACACAATTACATTTTCAATAAATAATCATCAGTAATGTGGCCATAATGATTACGTGGGTAAAGGAAACAGCTAGAACAGTCTGGTAAGTTCGGAAAATTACATCACTTTACTGTGAAGCAACCTTTAAAACCAGGAACAGACAACACTTATATGTTATATTACGGTATCAAAGCTCTGAGAGTATCTAGTCGCACTCATAATATCCATATAACATAGATGTAATATATAGCCCTTGTATTAAAAATATTACATCTTTGGGTTTTGTCCTATTGGTTAGCTCTGGAAAATACAAGGGATATTTTTTAGATTATTTTTTTCAAGTATCTTATAGACAAAAGGAACAATTGGCTGACAGAATGTGGAGGCTAGGAGGTACAATAATAGTCATAATAACAGCCATTTAATCGCTCATTGGGTCCAAAGTTCAGCAGTGTTAATTATACATTCAGGATGGAAACAGAACTACATGAATCTACAATGATAGACACCATGTTTACATCAGTTGAGCCAATATAGATGAAAGCTGTTATTCATTATATTAAAAAGCATTAAAGCAGGTGGTGCCAGGTCAGGTGGTTTGACAGATTCAACACTGACTGAGTTTATCAGAATACACATTACATACAGAGCCAAACGCTATAAAATATAAAAAGTTAAAACTGTCCTGCCCATATTTTAGGGAACCACGTGGCTTCTTTTGCCCTTTAATTGTGCATTGGGTCCAAACGGCACAAATGTTTCTGTATTTTGATTTTGTGTATGCAGGATGGAAAAAGAATTATATGAATCTGCAATGATGAGCATCCCGTTTACCTCAGTTGATCCAATATGGACAACAGTTGTTATTCCTATGAAACAACTTTAAGGCAGGTGGTGCCAGGTCAGATGGCTTGTTAGATTCAATAATGGACGAGTTTATTACAAGTTAATATACATTATGCACAGATGCAGCCGTTATAAATACAAAAACAGTTGAAACTGACCCCTTAGAGATACACGTGGCTTATTCTGTATTATCTAATTACACATTAGATCCAAAGGTCATAAATGTTTATGTACACTGATTTTATGCATGCAGGATGGAAACAGAATTATATGAATCTACACCCTGTTTAGATAAACTGATCCAGTATGGACGAAAATTGTTATTCTTCATATTACATAACGTTAAAGCAGGTGGCGCCACGTCAGGTGGCTTGTCAGACTAGGCGAGTTTACTACGAGTTAATACACATTATGCAAAGATACATCCATTATAAATACAAAAACAGTTTAAATTTATCTGGCCATATTTTAGAGATCCGCGTGGCTTCTTTTGCCCTTTAACTGGTCATCGGGTCCAAAGGTGATAAATGTTGATGTAGCTATATTGACTTTGTGCATGCAGGATGGATACAGAACTGAGTGAATCTACACTAATGAGCAACCCATTTAGGTCAATTGATCCGATATGGATGAAAGTTGTTATTCTTCATATTAAATAACGTTAAATGAGGCGGTGCCAGGTCAGGTGGCTTGTCAGATTCGACACTTATCAAGTTTCTTATAAGTTAATGCACATTATGCACAAATATAACCGTTATGAATTTAAAACAGTTAAAACCTCACTAATGTAGAGAAGAAAACGTCCTTACTATATCGACTATAGCGACAAATGTAGCAGGAGTACATTTCTCTGTCTTAACTGAATCTAACCAGGCGCCACGCCGATCTTTAGCCCGCCTCTCTTTACTGCGTCACTCTTTCAGTTACAGAGTCGCCATCTTTGTTCAGCAGCTGCTAATACTAGCTAACCGCTACTCTTCACAATTTGAGGCTAGGAAGCGAGTTTTGCTGACCGACGGCAACACAAGGTCGTCTTCCTCGATATCATCGAAACGTCTCGGTGCCAAAGGATGAACATATCCTGGTTTTTTGTTGCGTGCTGCTTACCTCCTCCTCTGTCGTCCAGTCCAGTCTACCTCCCGAGTTGCACTACGTCGACTTTCCTGCATTCTCCAATAACTGCCACAGCCACTGCAGACAGGCGCTGAACCCGCCCACTCCAAGCTCTGATTGGCCAAGAGTCAATGAATTTCATTGGCCAATCTAATTGCCAATCAAATAGGCACCAAACTGAATTTTCCTTTACACCCACAATACTGCAGCAGTGGAGCTTCATAAATAAAAAAAAACGTGATGCAATGAACGTTTTCTTAAAATATTTATTGACTTAATTGAGAATAAAGCAACCACATAATATCAAAAAGAACAGTGTTCACATATAACCTTTTAACTGAAAAAAAAAAGTCCCAAAACGTTTCATTTCCAGACCTGAGTGTCACTAAAACCACCAAGACGTGAAAAAACATGAAACTTATTGTAGCTATGTTGATTTTGCATTGTTAGGTTGCATGAGTGTCTTCCATTTTTCTCACATACGGTTTTGTTTTGAAATGTGTGTCCTTTTCTGTATGTTCTCACAGCATAAAGTTAATACTGAAATTGGAAGATGTGTCCAGATCAAATAAAACATTTTTTTTAAATGGCAATGATATATTGGACATCTATTCTAATAGTTTAACCATTATACATTAACACTTTGTCAATTGCATTGTAGGCAAACCTACTGAGATAAATATTCAGTGCATTTACTGTTTCCCTGTTACAACCATGAGTTGAATAACTAATAAAATCTCTGCTGCCTGAGCAAAGAGCTGTAATCTTTCAGCTTATCTTCCATATAATCAAGGGAACAAAAATATTTTACAATTGTATGGCTGATTTATTGTACTGCATTACTGTGAACTGCCTAACTGGGCTTTTGATTACATACTGATAAAAGAAAGCAGGTAAAGAGCAGTAATACTATACAATCGAAACCATATAAAGCTTAGTATGAATTAAATGTACAGATGATACCCGATTCTCTTGCCAACAAACGGCACCTTTTCCTCTATTTTGCTCAAACACAAATTCATCATTGAATCAAATCAATTAACCAGTATTATACTTCATGCTAATGACCTTGTAGTGGAGGTATGCTGATAACCTGCTTGCAGCGTATGATTTACACAACTCAAGAACACATGCAAACAATTTGAATGAATCATGGCTTGTGGATGGATTCTAAACAACCTGAAGCTGAATATCAACCAGTGTAGTTTGAAATTATTGAGTCAAAAGATAACCTCAACATGATTAGATCAGACCAGCATGATTAACAGGTGTACACTGTGATTTACACATTTAAAGCATCCCCAAAAGGAAATGCATAAATGAATAAAAGACAACCATAACAAACAGATGGATGCCAGACAGATGGCGTTTACTTAGACTCTGATATTGTGTATTTTGAATACTTTATTATATACTGTGCTCGATATGGTCACCACAAAGTGAGCACCATCGGGTTTTATCTGACAGTGGGCGCTGCGCTTTTCAACAATTAAAATTCAGTACATCAACTTAACATTTCTCTGTGATTGCCTTAAAAAGCCTCCAGAGGAAACTGATTTACAGGTGACCCTTAGATCACAGGATAAAAAAAAAATTGTAGGCAATTCCTTCATTGTGACCATATCAGTTAGATATGTTTGACTGCTTTGAACCCTTTGATTACCCACAGATGAATATCCTTGGTATGAACTGTCCATTAGTGTAATCATTAGAACTGAGTATGAATATTTTACAACCATTTAAAACAATGACTGCAACACTCAAATTTTAAAAACAAAAAGTACAAGCTTCCTTAATTTACATCTTTTTTTGCAATTTTCATAACAAAATGTAAAAAATATTTCATGTTTTGTTTTGAACATTTTACAGTCTTTGTACAAGTTTACCAAATAATGCAGGAAATAAAACAGTACACCAGGCAGCATTCACCTAGTTTTTTTTTAGGTTATGGCTGTTAAAAGAAAAAAACGAAGAAGAAAGTATTTTTAAAAAAGACAAAAATATTGAAAAGATGGCTTTGGAGACATGCACTCTCAAACTAGCCTGTACAGTCTTGATGAAGAAACATCCCTCTGCCCAAAAATGAACATAGAGGGAAAACCTTAAAAAAGGTAGAAAAGGGGACTATGTTTTTTTTTTTTAAAAGCATTCAATTAATAAATAACATACTATAAAAACATTATAAAAAGACAGTCGGTAAGAGGACCTAACAGGTATGTGATGGAAATCTTTTAGTTTCCTCATGATTTCAAGACGATTACTTCCTCCAAAACAGTGATGGTAAAAACACCAGGACCCATCGTCACATTTCATCTGAGTTAAACAGAAGAGCCAAAAATATTATCTACACTTTTCTGCAGTTTTTTTCCTCACATTTTGCAAGCTTTTAAAGCCTTTCATTATTGCCCCACAAGTGAACAGTAAAAAGAAAAAGGGTTAAAAACTCATTGATCTCACCACCACATTTCTCTGCTGTTACACTGACACCTATATGGAAAAAAAAAATGCTGGGTGAGTTGAAGGGATAGTTCAGACCACTGGATGTGAGGTTGTACGAGGCACTTGATTTTTTTTTTTTTAAGTGAACCTTTAAGTGTGTGCTATATTTAGAATATTTTTACTGCTTTATATTACTGTCAGACAACCTTTTCTGATGGGAAAAAATGCTGTTATATAAACCACTTATCACTTTCTCCAAACTAACCAAACTCCATAGATGAAATCGGTAATTTTACCTTTCAGAACACAGGACTTGCTGGTCTACTGCTGCTTCAATCTGTTAGTTTGTATTATTATGTCACTTCGGTGTTTTGAAAGGACTGTGCAGATTCACACATAATGCAAACAAACTAACAGATGGAGCCAGTGGTGGACCAGCAACTCCCAAGTTCTCAGGTGTAAAATCACTGTTTTCACCTATGGAGTTTGGTTGGCAAGAGCGATATTTTGCTTAAACAACAATGGTTTCCCATCCATAAAGCCTGTCTCGCAGCAAGTACAGTTGATTGAAGATGATGATTTTTTTTTTTTAAGGTGGAGCTTTTTTTAAGTGGCTGAAATACCTTTTGGACTTTGTCCAAAGCAGTACATTGCTTAGCTTCCGTGCTGGTACTCCAAACTTGGGGATACGCAGATCTCCTTCGACTGCAGCTAACACAATGACTGTGGATAAGTACCTCATACAATCCTACATCTAATAATTGAAACTATCTCATTAAAAAAACAAAACTTAATGTAACAATATGGATGTTTGTGATGTCAAGTAAAATGTACATAATGCGTCCCTGATCTGGAACTCATTTGGGTAATGGCGGCAGAGGGGGAGGCGGGTCTGAAGGCAGAGGTGGGGGCCTGGGGTTGCTCCCTCTGGAGCCACCACTGTACCTGTAGTCCCCATACTGGGATCTGTAGTCAAACATGGACGGTTGGGATGGCTGGACCCCCTGTGCGCTCAGAAGTGAGTTCAGCATTTCAAAAGTGTCCTGGTACTCGTTCGACTGGGCTCCGCCCGCTGCACCGTGCCCATTAGTGTCCGTCTTGTCGGTTTTGGAGTGCGAGTAGCTCCCCTGGTGGTGGGGAAGGCCCAGGGCGGGCAGAATGTCCGGACCGTGCCCCAGAGTTTGCCCAGAGGAGGAAGACAGGGACGGCAGCTGGTAGGGATTCCTCGAGGATTTGCTGACTTTAGAGGCAGGGTGAGAGCCTGCTGTGGGATCTTGGGAGTGCGTCCTCTTACGCGAGGCAGAAGAAGATGAAGAGCTCGTTCTAGAAGAGTCGCTGGGGACTTTTTTGCTGCTTCCCACCGCCCCACTGGAACTAGATGAATGTTTGTGTGAAGAGGAGAGCGAGGCACCGCTAGAGGAGGAATGGTGGTGGTGATGGTGATGATGGTGGTGGTGGTTTGACCGTTCCCTGTGCTTGTCCCTGCTCTTGCCCTCCTCTCCTGAACTCCCCCTTTGCTTCTCAGGCACTCGTATTCTGACTTTGATGTCCTGGTCCTGTCCTCGGGTGCTGCCACTGTGCCCGCTGCTTCCTCCCCCAGCCAGAGGGAAACGCATTTTCAGAGAGCTCCTGTCATGCCTCTCCTTCTCAAGTGGGATTTTCAGAATAATGGGTGATGGGTTGGACATGTCAGAGGAGGAGGAGCTGGACTGCTGGTGATGATGCTGCTGCTTCTCCTTCCTCTGTTGCTGACCAATGAGAGCCTGGGCAGCGTTGGCGTACTCCCTCTTCACACTGGCCTCCATGTTCTCCAGTTTCCTCTTCTGGGCAGCCAAGACGTCTGCGTTCTTGGCACGGTACTCACTCAAGGACACCTTAGCTGGTGCGTGAACCTCATTAGGTGGCTGCTGCTGCTGCTCAGATCCAGCCGGACCTTTCCCACTCCAAGTCTGAGCGCTGCCAGGCACACCCCTGTCCTTGTCACCCATGGATGAGGAAGAAGAGGCGGAAGGTGGAGCTGAGAGGCTCATCAGGCCAGCAACAGTGCTCTCTGAGGAGGCCATAGAGATCATGCTCATCATGGTGTCCCTCTGGTCACCTTCCTCCTGGACTTTTGGTTTGGCTTTTGGTGTCTGACCTCCAGCCTAGGAAGCAAGAAAACAGACGATCACAGAGAAACCAGTCAGCAAAAAATGCGCAATGCAGGATGTCGCCTTTTTGTTCTGTAGCTCACAAAGACGCAGTGGCAAACTTTTGTACCTTCCAGTTGCGAATCCGTTTCAACCTGCTGGGAGTTTTCTCCAGAATCTGAAGGAACTCATGCGTAAGCTCTGAAAGAAGTTGTGAGGAAATGATATGTTGCTTTTACTGTTGAGTTTTTGTTTTCATTTACTTGCTTTATTAGCTGGAGCACTTTGTAACTACTGTTTTGAAAGTGCAACATGAATAAAGATTAGTAGTAGTAGTAGTAAATGTGAATTCAAGATATTTTGAGACTTCTTAAGGACATGTAGCCACCCTGTTGTAGGTCCTTTTCAAACACATTTTTTGTTTGTATTTGGAATGGACTGAATTGCAAGGTCATTTACAGCACGTACCATCCAGCAGCTCAAGGGTAACTGTGGGATCAACATACTCCCACCAGTGTTTGCCGTCTGTAGACACCGGGATCTCCCAGTTGGACCATTTGCAGGCAAGGTGGATGCACACACAGGCCACAACGGGCGGACTATACTGCAGGCAGAATGTGGTCAAGTGCAGACTACGTGGCAGGATATGTCCCGGAAAGAAACAAAAAGAAAAGAAAAAGAAAAGAAAAAGAAGGAGAAAGAGCAGACATTCAGTATATTGAGTTTGAGGATTATAAACAAAAGATTTTGCATCACTTTGTTACTGCTCATATTTAAAAAAACAAAACAAAAAACAATAGTTTATGTTGTACAGTAAACTGTGAATATACCTGTTGGTGGCCATAAAGTATGATGTTTGAGCCAAATCCTTACTCGCTGGAACAACAATAGAACAAAAAAACACACTTAAAACCTGCTAACTGACAAATTAATGTGTAAACTTATGATCAATAAGAAATATCCAAGCAGAATTTAACAAAAGAGAAGAGTTGGTGTTCACCTCTGACAAGCTGAGTGCACTTGACAACATGAGTATGCGGATGGTCAATGGTGATCTCGAAAGCTGTAATAAAAAGGGACAAAAAGAGACAAGGCTTGATAAATGAAATACAGAAGTCAAACTATAATATGCAGTACATAAATCCAACTTCCATGTGAAAGATTTTATCCCATTCAGCAGTTAAGATTTAGAAAAGTCCCTGAAAACCAGAAAATGAATACTGTTATAACAAACTATGTGTTGCATAATAACACTTTGCATGAGGTCTTCCAATAACATCCTGGATGGTGTGAAAACATAAAAAGATGGACATGAAAAACATTAAATTATAAGCCATTTCCCAACTCTTGCTTTGTGGCATGACACAGGATTGTGTTTAAAAATAAAAACACAATTTGGTGTTTTCAATTCAGGCCAATGTCATCTTCTTCAGCTGCCTACTTTCAAGCACGGGAAAGGATTAAGCAGGTTGTAGCGAACATACTAAAAGCAACTGTTCACGATAATGCAGCAATTCATCACATAGTCTTCAATCAAATGGCCAAAAAGTACAAAGCCAAGAAAAAGGAGGGAAATGTAAAAAGTTAAGGACATAATTGGAAAAGAGGAAACAATGGGTAAGAGCTGCTAATATGAAGCGTAAATGTCTTTTTCCAGAGCTGCTAACCGCGTATGGGCTTTCTGTGGACAGAAGTAGAACAAGTTAGTGCTACTTTGATGATCACATGTGTTTTTGGAGGGAAATCAAGGGACCCAGCTCTTCCTTCCCAACTTACCCAAGGTCTGGAGTATTATGCTCTCAAGAATGACCAGGTCTTGGGCTTGTTGCAGGTAGGCCTGAGGTTGAGAGGACAGGCACGTTACTCACTGGGAGGCCTCTATCCTTTTGTCAGACATATTACACCCACCTTTACACAGAGCTGTTGAGGCCTCAATAAGAAGTAATGAGATGATTCAAGCCACATAGCGTATTTTTACAACTGCTCAACTTCACATCACGTGAATGACTGAAAACCTACACAGATACCAGGATGCATTTTGTCTTTTGCTCTCTCGACCAGTGTATCTAGCATAGGACTGGGCGATATATCAATTATATTTGATATGTACAAGTATGAATTAATGTGCGATATCTTCTGTATTATCATGAGTTTTCAGTGTTTAAAAATACTCCACTACATGTAGAAGTTATGATTACTAAGGTAAAACTATGTAAATATTAGAGCAAAATTTATTGAAAGTACTAATTGTGCTGTAAAATGGTTCCTGTCAGCGCTTTATGATTACATATGATGTTTTTAGATAAATATTACATCTGCATGAGTGAGAATGTTGAATTTTACTGCTGTAGATGTTTAAGGCTGAGCTAACGCAAGTACTTCATATACTGCTACATAGTTTAATATACAGCAATGCAACATATGTAAGATCATCTGTAATATGTTGCAGTTGTTGTATGTACTATTTCCGGTACGCTACTTTAGAGAGAATGTGTATCTGAAGATATATATCTCAGAACAGCCTAAAAAAACTGATATTATTTTCAAGCCATATTGCCCAGCCCTAATCTAGCAGCTCCAACATCTGAAGTAGCAGGTAACAAAAACAAACAAACAAAAACCATCAAGCAATTATACCCAGTTTAAATTCAAAGTTGGAAAGCAAGAATAAAGAAGAGGGTGTGTAACTTTATACCAAGACACATTACATGTAAAACCATCAGCTTTGAAGCGGTTATTAGGAGAAGGAAATTGTGATAGTGTCAAAAACAAAAAAAACATGCTTCTGAACAAGCACAAAATATCATCACGAATTCTACTGATGAAATTATAAATTCCCTTTGGGCTTTATTATTACGGAGATGAAATCACTACCCTGTCGGATAAATGCAGGGGGAGACGAAGCACAACTGCAGGTCAACACTTACATCACTGCGTACATCTGGAGAAGGCTCCTGAGGATTGAGGCATGCATGGGCCACCTTGATAACATGTTCCAGCTTACGGGGCTGCTCCTCAACTTTTGCAGCGAGGAATAGTGCGGCAGGAGCAATAACCTGGTGAGGGTAAACGAAAATAAGTTCATGAGTTGACTGACACAAGAACCAAAAGTTGCATTAGGGACTCAGTGTCCCTTCATAGTATGAGAAAGTATGGAATTTGATTTCAGTAATTTCCAGGTATTTGTATTTTCCAAATTATTGCCCCAATTGTTTTCAAAAACAAGATTTAGAATTCCCAAAAGAAAATTGTTATACAAGCCGAGTGTTTTTCATGGTGTATGGAGCAACCACAATATTTACCTCTGTGTGTGAGGCCTTAACCTTGGCGAAAGCAAGGCAAGAAGTAAGACGTGCAACTAAGCAGACACACAGAGCTGCCTCTACGCCTGTACATTACAGCCTGCGAAAAAGCTCTGCAACAAGTGTCTTATGGCTGAATCAAATCCAGACACCTGCAATTAAATTAGCTGCAATATCTTTGAATTGTATACACACATAGGACCACACATAATCAAACACTGAGCTTGACTTAACAGTTTTGAGTTAAGCAGTAACGTAGTCATCAGAGAAGTAAATAGATCTTTTTTGCATATGGAAACCATAAGCATAGCTTTATGGCTGCATTAGTTGTTGTTTCCACTGACAGTGAATAAACAAGGATGTACAGATGCTGTGAAAATTCTTTTGTGAACTCATTTTTGATTCTTATTTATAAAAAGACACCAGAAAATATGGGGGGAACACATTAAGAGAAAATAATACCTGTACAGTAGCACTGATTAGTTTATTTCCTCTTTGAGCAGAGATGTTTTACAGGGGAATGTTGTGCAACTTTCTACATAAAAGTGTGGAATGAACAACCATGATGGGTAAATGCAAAGTTATCCTAGGTTTTGCTGGCTTGGTGTTAGTTGATTTGTCAGACCTACAGAGGAGATTCCACAATACCAGAATTTTAAACTTAGAAATAATATTAACATATTAAAAACAAAACAAAAACAACAACACTAGATACATCTTTCGATATAACAAAAAGTCCTGACCAAACAAAATAGAATATTTTATCTTTTTTAATCAACAATCTGCACACAGTGCTTGCACAGAAAAAGCCACTAAACAACACTGTGGTTTTGTTACACTGCAAACCAAATATCAGGCAGGACAATCAAAACGGAAATGAACTGAGGTCTTGAATGAGCACTTAGATCGTTTATTTATATAGGTTCATTAACTCTGATATTACAGTTACCAAAGATTATGACATTACATGTGATATTTAAAAAATATCAAAGTGTTGACAAGTTTGGTGTGTAGCTGCAATCTTTGGCAATTATTTGGCATCAAAGTTGCAAAAATAGTCAGAATGCATCATGTTAACAGTTAGACTTTAAAACCATGTATATACATAATCCGCATCTAGATAATTATATTCAGGTTTCACATGTGATCTGTAAGAAACTCTGCAGTGAAATCCGGAAAACCACGTAATTTTTAAGCATGACAAACAATACTTACATTTCTGTGAAATCTGGTGAATGACTGGACCATGTAGAATCGGTGCATGTACACAATGGCTGTATTAATGGTGAGCTGGGACCTGATAAATGATGGTTAAGGTCAAAACACGTGTAGTAACTGTACATCGTGAATATGACTGGGGTCATTGGTCTATATGTTAAAAAACCGAACTAAAGAGCTCTAATTTACCTGATGACACACAACTCAATATCACATCAGCTTATCATCACATCAGTTGCAGAACAACAAAGTTGAAACCACAGCTAGCTTCACACATCAGTCAGAGGTTAGCCAGAAGTTATTATACAATAACACACACAAGGGATAACTTTAAAGATTTAATACGTAAAACACGTACTCAGACACAAACTAGAACACAAAGTCTACATAAGGTCGTTCTGCTTTTCACCTTTTCCTCACTATCATTTCCAGAAAGAGGGGAAAGCTAATGCTAACGTCCTAAAGGCCCGCCGACCACACAGGCCTTCATCGCCTCAGGTTAGCCTAGCTACTGCGCCGCTTTAGGATACCGTTAGCCTGCTAACATTAACGTGGTAAAATCGCAAACCACTGCGTGAAACAGATTCGAAACATTAAATCAAACAAAAGACCCTCCAATGAAACAGAAAAACAAACGCCAGCCATGCCCTCGGCCGAACCGGCTTCATGAGAAGCTAAACATGGCTAGCTAGCTAACAGGCTACTGTTGGCTCGCCGAGACGCAGCCGTCCCTCGACAAAAGATACACATTGAGCCGCTGTCCCATGTCCTGCAGCAGGTTGGCCGCCTGTTGTCTGTAGGACAGCTCCTTGTCCGGATCAAGTCCAGCTCGCCGAGATGGGCTGTTGTCGATCTGCTGTCGGGTGTAGTACCATTTGTTATTACAGCTTGCGGAGAGAGAACGAAACGAAGCCGCCATCACTGAGAAGGACGATAGTTTAAAATTTCTGCGCGTCACAGGAACATACGTCAGAGCGGGTGGTCACGTCAATGTAGTTCCGCGGGTGACCAGCAGGTGTCACTAAAACACATTTAATCCATTTTCATTTCATTCGTTTAATAAGGTGCGTGCAACTTTCAGACAAGATATACACTGTTTTGTAATAATGAATTTATATTGATTTGTTTAATAGCTTTGTTCTTGTTTTTAACATGGTATCCTTTTGTGTATGTTGTTTTTTGTGTTTCTTTTATTGCTTTGTTGTGGTTGAAATTGATATTTAATGTGGTATGATGTTTGATTTGATATTTCATCAATTGTACATCCTGAAATGGTACAATTAAGAATTTTTGGTGTTTGTTTTATAAGATGTCACTACAATAAACCTTGGGGGCTTCATACTACTATTACTATACTATTACTTTGACAATTGTAAGTGGATTTTCTTCAACATTATTGCTTCAAACTTTCACAAACAAATGCTCCTTTTTCTGCCCCCCCCCCCCCCCCCAAAAAAAATAGAGCATCATTTTTCAAATGATGCTCTATTTTGCTATCCATTTCACCACTATAACATTGCAAATTGCCTCGTTAATGGGACTAATAAAAGATTATCTTCACCATAGAACATTCTATGCTCCAGAGTTTGGTGCACACTTAAATTTAAGTTTGGAATTCAATGGCAACAAGCATTTGATATGACTCTTTGTAATTCTTAAAATACAGTCATTTCTGTAGCATACTATAGTTGTTAGTCACAAAGGGTTACTCTTTTTTTACAAAAAATAGGTGAAACATTGGTTCCTATGACCACATGTTCAAAAACATGCACTTAATGGCCAGCACAGGGAGACTCAAGTAAGAATTCAAGGACAAGGAGTTTCAAGTGTGCTTTTAATGAGAGTTTAAGCTCCATGACCATGAGTTTTCATGCATTTCTGTGCAATGGATAAACTGCAGAAAACTATTTACATTGCTCTATTAAAAATGCTGTTCAGTAATATTATAAGAGTGAATTAAAGAGTAACAGTAGTTCCATGAAAGAACAAAACAGATCAATGCACGGGAAAACATCTGTTCAGTACTCTTCTCCTTCCTCCTCTCCCTCACCCTCAATGGAGTCGACTCCGACCTCCTCATAATCCTTCTCCAGAGCTGCCATGTCCTCTCTGGCCTCAGAGAACTCTCCCTCCTCCATACCCTCACCCACATACCAGTGAACAAAGGCACGCTTAGCGTACATCAGATCAAACTTGTGGTCAAGTCGAGCCCAGGCCTCTGCGATAGCAGTGGTGTTGCTCAGCATGCACACAGCCACAGTTGCCATCTGAACTCCCAGGTGTGTTGGCGGCCATCTTGAATCAAACCTGTAGTGTGTTATACTCTTCTGCCACCACTAAGTGGCAGTATAATGTCCTTGTATGTGGACACCAGGCCCTTGTAGAGAAAAAATTATTTTGTGGTCTTGATGATCCAAAATGTGTGGTCCACATATGTGGACGCCAGGTCGTAGGAGGTTAAAACACAAAAATCAAAAAACAGCAACTTGTAACTAAAATTAATTTCTAAATGAACATTTTACAGGATTTCATTTTAATACTCCTCTCCTTCCTCCCCTCCCTCACCCTCAAAGGAGTGCGCTTGTTTTTTTTTTTGTTTTTTTTATACATTTATAAGGATTTTCCATTTAACAATTAACATTTAAGGCATTAACATATGTTGTTATCTCACGTTGCAATTATATGTCAAAAAAAATAAAGGATACTGGAAATTGCCAGCAACCAAGACAAAAAATTTGCATTAGAGAAAAAAGAAAACAAACAAACAAACAAAAACAAAACGACAACAAGCAACAAGAAGGTAGACAGCAAATGAAACAACAAAAAAACAAAAACAAAACTAGTGCATCATAGTACATTTAAGCATAGATCGGACAGTCCAGAGTTCATTGTTCCAAGCCAGATAAGCTATTCACATAGTCTAATAATGGGTCCCAGGTTTCATAGAATCTTTTGGTCGAGCCGTAAAGGGTGCATCTCATTTTCTCCAACTTGACGTACTGCATCACGTCTTCGATCCACTGATGGTGTGATGGTGGCGTAACATCCTTCCATTTAAACAAGATTAAACGTCTCGCCAATAGAGAAGAAAAAGCAATAACCTTCTGCAGGTACACAGGGAAACTGAAATCACGTGGAGCTACGAGTACACCAAAAATACCAATAATAGGAGAGGGCATAATATTACAGCTGTATGCTTTTGAAATAGTATCGAAAAAGGATGACCAGAAAGGGGCAAGTTTTGGGCAAAACCAAAGCATGTGACAAACTGTTGCTGGGGTCTGTTTGCACCTGTCACACATATCGCTTACATTCGAAAATATTTTAGCAAGTTTAGCTTTTGAAAAGTGTAGCCGGTGTAGAACTTTAAACTGTATTAAAGCATGTCTTGAACATAAAGAGGAAGAATGAACCCTAGAAAGTGCCATGTCCCATTCCTTGTCTGACAGTGGGACCCCTAAATCATTTTCTCATTGTTCACGAATATAGGATATAGAAGGATTATATCTGTCCCTAATCTGAGCATATATAAATGAAACCCTGCCTTTGTTTGTCACATTGACCCCTAACAAAGAATCCAAGCAGGATAACGGAGGGATATTCGGGAAGTTAGAAATTTTTTTCCGCACAAAGTCCCTGATTTGTAAATACCGAAAAAAGTGACCACCAGTCAGCCCAAATTTCCTGGTTAGTTGTTCAAAGCTGGCAAAGGTTTTATCAATATACATGTCCCCAATACTATGTATACCCTTATCATAGCAGGTCTGAAATCCTTTGTCCAATAAAGTTGGATGAAAAAGGTGATTGTTTTCTGAAGGTGATCAAATGGAGGTATTCTGGATACCAAAGCATTTTTTAAATTGCTTAACAATACGCAATGGTTGGGTTACAATTATGTTTCCGTGGATTTTATTAACTAGCGATGGTAAGGACGCGCAGAGCAAAGCAGGAAGTGAGTTTGAACTACATGTAAACATTTCAATCTGCAACCACGCGGGGGCTGTACCATTCCAATCCTTCAGCCACAAGGAGATAGCATTAAAATTTGCAGCTCAGTAATATGAGCGCAGGTTTGGAAGAGAGAGCCCACCTTACAAAAAAAAAAAAAAAAAACTGTATGTGGACTTTTTTTTTTCATTTTAATAAAATATAACTTGTGTAATCAGAATGATTTGAAAGACTGAGCACATGAAACACTCACTTTCAAGAAAAAAAACTCTCATGGAGTAGATAATCAGACTGAAGTTTATTATAATCCTGATTAGTTTACAAAACAACCAAAGTGGTGATGATAAAGTACTGCAATGCTCTGCATGAGGTACAGCTTCGTTTTTACATTTTCCTTCTCACACACACACACTTGATAAAATTGTTTGTGATTCATAACAGTGTACATTTATTGTATGCAGCTTTCTACGACATAAATACAGCAGGCAGCCACACACACGCACGCACACACACACACACACACACGTGAACACTCATGACATGAACATAAAAAGAATGTTCTCTTAGTTAGATGATCAGCGCCTTTTATTAACGTGCCTCACACACACACACGCTCACACAAACACACACACACACACATCTGTCTCAGGGCTGCATGCGAATGGCTCCATCCAGCCTGATGACCTCTCCGTTAATCATGGGGTTCTCAGCCAGTGATGTCACCAGGTGGGCAAACTCAGCGGGGTCTCCCAGGCGTGAGGGGAAGGGCACTTGGCGGGCGAGAAAGGAGCGCACCTTCTCTGGAAGACCAGCCAGTAGGGGAGTGGAGAACAGACCTGCAGGAAGACACAGAAAAAATATTCAGATTTAAGGTCTTTTCACACTAGACGTGTTTTTTTTTTTTCATGCAATTAATTAATTAACAATTTGCCTCTGACGTGACGTGTTTGTATGTAAATGATCTTGAGCCATTCATGCAAAAAGTGTTGAATTTTCCCTTTAATATCACATTGTTTTAACTAACCGGGTGCTATGGTGATGACCCTGATGCCCATGGGTGCCAGATCTCGTGCGATGGGGAGGGTCATTCCAACGATGCCGCCTTTAGAAGCCGAATACGCTGCCTGGCCGACCTGGAGGAAAAAAAAGACGTGGGTGGAGAATAAATGTGAGAAACGGTGCGACCGCTGAGTTATTTCTTTTATGTTCGTGCATGTTTCAAATGTACCTGTCCGTCAAAGGCTGCCACGCTGGCCGTGTTAATGATGCAGCCTCTGTGTCCGTCTGCATCAGGCTCGTTCTTCCCCATCTCACCCACAGCGAGGCGGATCACATTAAAGGTTCCTGCGATGTTCACCTGCAGAAATCACACAAACAAGAGTCACCAACCCGTGACAGGGATTTCTTTCTCTGTTACTGCGTGCGTCTGCATCCGTCTGTCCGTCTTACATTGATGACACGCTGGAAGTCCTCCAGGCTGTGAGGGACGTCCTTCTTAAAGTTGTAGGTTTTGACAGCGACGGCGATTCCGGCACAGTTAACCGCCAGGTCCAGCTTCCCAAACTTCTCTCTGGCCAGAGACACCGCCGACTGCACGTCCGCTTCCGATGTCACCTGGGAAATGACCAGACCAACAAAACCACGCATACATGTGTAAATGCACCAAAGATACAACGAAGAAACCATTTCTTTTGGTTCATTTTGCACACAAGCAGTGGATGTAGTATTTAAATCCTTCACTTTAATATGCAAGGTGTTTGATGCGGTGATGAAGTAGTGTGGGATCATGGGAATTATCTTCACTGTTAAATACCTCATATAACCACATATTAGGGCTGCACAATTAATCACAATTGCAGTAAAACTGCAATATAGCCAAGCGCAATATCTCAATCGCAGAACCAGAACGCAACTTTTTAAAAATGTGTGAGAAAACAGCTTTATACTGAGGTAATGAGGTGCTGTAGTTCTGCAGAGATGACCTGAAAGAAAACATGTTTGTTTGGTACAGACCTCAATAAATACAATGTTTAAAATGCTTTAGAACAGTGGTTCCTAACCTTTTTTCCTTAGAGCCCCCCTACTTGTACCCAGGGAAAGCTGAGCCCCCACAGGACAAAGACACATATATAGATGGGAAGTTAATAATTAATCATTTATCAGTTAATTGCCAAATAAGAATTTAAGGATGAGAAAACTTAAAATTAAACTTAAATTAGAATAAGAACTTAACTAAGAAATTTAACCAAGAAAAAAGAGAAAAAACAAGAAATGAAAATGACTAAAAAGGAGAAGAAAACTGTGTTTTACATCTTATTAATTATTGATGATTAATCAATTACTCAGTTGTTAGCATTATCAACTATCAGTTAAGGACAATGCACAAAATGTTGCAACCCTAATTATAGGAAGCCAAATTTACTTACAGACACATTTTGAAACATGAAACTTAATTTTCTTTTAAATTTGTCACCAGTCTGTACAATTCTATAGCAAAACATAATTAAAACATAAACAATAACATCTGATTTAATGCAATGAAGAGGAGAAATTATCATTTTGTATTTAAATATGTCATTTATCACAGCTGTAAGGTGCTGGAAAAACTTGAAAATGCTTGAAAAGTGTTTGAATTTGACTTTGGAAAAGGTGCACAAACCCTGAAATTGTTGTTTTTGTTAACATGTGCAAATCTGATTTTGAGGAGGTCTTGGGGGACCCTCTGTGATTTCTGGCGTCTCCCGCAGGGGGTCCAGACCCCAGGTTGGGAACCAAAGCTTTAGAAGATACAATATAAAACATAAAAAGACAGGTAAGAAAGGTAAAGGGGAAGACTTAAAACACGCATATAAAACTGTTGACGAAATACGAGATACTAAAAACATTCAACAGGTAGAAACAGAAGCAGAACGGTTATTGATCATGGATTTGACCTCACAGTGCAAGTAAGTTTTTAGTTTGAGCAACTTGCCCAACACTGGTTATATTTAGAATATGTCCACCGCTTTATGTTGCTGTCAGACAGCCTCTCCTGATGAGAAACTGCAGTTACACAGGACAAAAACAGTAATTATACCTCACAGAACACAGGAGCTCTCCAGCAGCTTCTGAGTTTTTAAGTCACACAAGAGTGAAGAAACTGTCGGTGCCGATAATGCATGAAATCTCTGCATTAACTGAAGCGAATCATCTGTTCACTTGGAAAAATACACACATATTGATTTTGTGTGAGTGAACGTGTCCAAGTCTACAGTGTCGGGTGGGTTTTGGACTCACGTCTGCGGGAGCGAAGGCGCAACGGTCCCCCAGACTGGCTGCCAGAGCCGGTCCGTCGGAGGAGGGCAGGTCCAGGATCACAGCGGACGCTCCGTTCTGCACCAGACGCTCCACGGTGGCCCGGCCCAAACCAGACGCACCGCCCGTCACCAGGCCAACCATACCCTACATACCATGGACACACGGACAGGGACGGGGGGAGGTACAGGAGGTAGAAAAGACATGAATGTAAAAACACAGGAAAAAACACGGGTCACTGAGAAAAGATGGATAAAACATTAAACATCGATTTTCATTATTTTATGGACCAAACAACTAATTGATTAGATGAAAAATTATTGCCATATTTGATATGTTTCATAGGCAAACAACTATTAATCAATTAATCAAGAAAAGTGTGTATTTGCACACGTTTGTTGTCATCTTTCAAGCCCAGTGGGAATCACTTTGTGACTCATCTGTAGAATTCTGTCACAAAACCTAATTTTGGTTGATAAAAGCACAATAACATCTGATTTAATGCGATGAGGAGGAGAAATTATCATTTTGTATTTATATATGTCATTTACCACAGCTGTAAGGTGCTAGAAAAGCTTGAAAATGCTTAAAAAGTGCTTGAATTTGTGATTTTAGAATAGACAGTTTTGTCTGTCTGTGATTTCTGGCGCCCTACTATGGGGGGCGCAGACCCCAGATTGGGAACCAACAGTATAGCCGATATTAATCAGCTAACATATGCCGATATCGACATTTATAAGCCCTAATATTTATGGTGCATCTCTAGTTTGCAGGGCCTTTTTAAAGCTAAGAGCTCTGCAACAGAGCTTCCATTGATCTCCAGTGAAGATTTTAGAGAAGCGCGTGAATAAAACCAAAACTATCTGCCAGATGCCACCAAATATAAGAGACAAAACACAAGAGTGGGTTTGGTGAACTAATCCTTTTGTCCTAAATCTCTTTTCTTGAAGTGTTCAATGTCACCAGTGTAACCGAGAGACCAGAGGTTAGCAAACACTGTGCTGAGGACGCTGTGTGTGTGTGTGTGTGTGTGTGTGCGCGTGGAGACTCACTGGTTCTCAGCGTGTTAACTGTTAGCTGCACAATGAAACTTCTGAACTACGGAGAAAAAACAAACCGACGGGACGAAAAACTCTCCAAACGGCATGACGCGCACGTCATAACGCGTCATAATCTCTAACAGTAAATCATGTAAGTGATGCAGAGTGCGGCCCCAAAAGGTTTTTATTTCTCGATCCTCACCTTGACACACCGAATGTTCGCCATGTTGGATCCGACGACCGGCCGTGACGTCGCAACAGAGATCGTCTGTTTGACAGATGAGTCACTGTGACGTCTTCTTCTACGTCTTTATTTTTATTATTATTAATTTTATTTGCTAATGTTTTTGAGAAGCATTATTTTTTATTTATGTATTACGTATTATGCTGGAATGGCAAACCTGTTGTAAATTCTATTGTGTGAATTTAAAAAAATGAATAAATCCTCTTGACGTTTCAAGAAAAAAAAAAATCAAAATGATGCACAGAGGTTATTTGCGAGTTTGAGTTTATTGAGTTTATTAACTGTGTCAAAGCCGCTAACAAACAAACAGAAATAAAGAAATTTATAATTAATAATAAATGAATTTAAAGGTAAATCAATCAGGTTCCTTGTTTTTCAAATAATTAAACAAATTTTATAGATTATTTTTTTCATACAAAATTTTAATAGTGGGTTTAAACCCTTAAATTATAGAAATAAATCATCCAACAACACAAAATGATCAACATAGTCTTATTAACAAGTACATACACGAAAAGGCTTTCCCATCATCCCAAACCACACCTACATCTGTAAATATGTCATCTCTCCATCTCTGAATAGAAAGAGCGAGAAATGAAACGGACTGAATAACATTATGTCAGAATACTGAGCCTACTTACAATCTAGACATAAAACGTGTTGATATTTTTAAAAAATCTGTAAACAGGGAAACTAGGATCTTTGCAATCATTTTTTACTAACTAAACACCTTTTTTTTTATTTTACCTTCAAATCTAACACTAAAAAATATTCTGAAGCAATTACTTAAGTATTATGGAGGTCTTTGACATGAAAGAAATTGGTTGAACCACTGCCTTAGTGCATTCATTCTGCTCTGCGCTGTTTAATCTAATCTAAACCCTGACTTGCTTCATTTGGGTAGAAAACCTTGATCAAACCACACCTTTCACGGCGGTTTAACGCTGTAAAATCTTTCTTTGTTACATGGTCGATGCACAGGTTCTGAAATACAGACCGTGTGAGAGCTCTTTCATGTTTTAATCTCTTTGGTCGCAGCATCCGAGTCCAGGCCACTTCGTTCTGATTTGACCAATCGGTGTGCGTCTCAGGGAACGCCCCCCTCCGGCCAGTTACTGATTTGCAGAATAATACATGAGGGGCGTCATCCAATCAGAGCAGCTCTGCAGCTCACCGAGGTCAGTTCAGGTGACCAACTGATGCTTCAGGAGGTTTTAAAAGGACAGTTTATTCAATGAAACTCAGAGTTTAAAGGTGTGAATCAGTCTTTGTACTGTTTAGAAAATAAATGGTCTGTAGTTTGGCACACAGATAAAAAAAAAAAAAAAAATTAACTAACATACAGAACAATTACAAAATAAATCTCCAAATTTGTCATATAGTAAAAAACAGACACTTTTTTTTACAATTGTTAGAGATATATATTTTATTTTAAATTGGATGCAACAACAGCATTAAAATATATCCAATCTGATATTTTTACTGTCAAATTAAGAGTCTATGACAACACCAGATTACAATAAAAATTAATCAGGATTTCAGGCAAAACTTCACCGAGTGTCAAGGTGACTGGAGGGTGGAAATACAGAGCTGCACTTCATTATTATCAATATTATTATTGCTATTAATTTTCCTCATAATTATTTACTGTCTTGATGAAGCAGTTTATCTTTTGGTCAAACCAGCCGTCCAAAACCTGAAGCAAATATTAGTTGTCACAACAGAAAACTGATAATTGATCGTAACACTGCAACAGTTAATCGATTTTTAAATTCATTGGCAACTATTTTGATAATCAATAATCTTTAATAATCTTTTACATTCCTCTCTGCCAGTACACCGAATATTTTTGGGTTTTGGACAAAACATTTGAGGACGTCTTCTTGAGTTTTGGGAAACAGTGATCGACATTTTTCCAGCATTTTCTGGATTAAACGTCTAACCAATTAGTGGAGAAAATGATCAATAGATTAATTTGTCATGAAAAGAATCGTTACTGCAAAGACTAGGGGGGAAAAAAGGTACAAAGATTTGGAGCACACAGATTGTGACAGGATTAACTAATCAGTTAATCGATTTGAGCCGAAGAGGACGTCCTCAAAAGTCTTGTTTTGTCCACAACCCAAAGATATTTAGTTTACTATCATAAATGACTTAAGAAACCAGAAAATATTCACATTTAAGAGGCTAAAATTGGATAATTTAGACTCTTTTTTTAACTTAAATCTCTCAGATTAAATTATCAAAATAGCTGGCAATGAATTTCATAATCGCTGCAACTCTGATTTAGTTAAATAGAACAGAACATATAAACCGTTTCAAATATTACAAAAAGCTAATCATGCAATACACTAATTCCACAAAAAATCTTAACGTTGACGATCTTATTCGACACTTATGAGGACCGTCTCAAAGGGAAGGGGTGTACATGTCTGCACACACTCTGCAGAAGCTGGAACACAGAGCATTTTGCTGCCACACTGTGGAAGGCAGTAAGTTGTATAGTTGTATCTCCAAAATAGGGGCTGCAATATCCCACACCCCACAACAACACAACTTACTACCTCACCACAGCACAGCTACACACACATCTGCACTGACACACTGTAAAAACACAAGTCATCTAAATCTGTTGCATCCTACACTGAGTTTGGATCTTAATTTTAAACATGCACAATTTATCAGTTTATTTTATGCAAAAAAAAAGTAAAGCTCAAGTAATAATAATAATTTAAAAAAAAAAAGATATTAGATCATTGATGAGTCAGGCGTCCAGTTTGTCAGGGACACACCAGGGCGGCAACACTGAGGATTAAAACCAGCAAAATGAATCCAACGTTCATGATGTAATTTTGGAGCACTGTTGGTCACCAATGGCAACAGAGGCTTCAGTCACCGTGGCAACTGAACACAAGATGTAGGATAGGCTGGCAGTCTCCGTCATGCAGGTGATGGTTCGGTTGCCGTGAGAAAGACAGTAGGCTGTATAGTTATCTCCCAGATCTGGTGTGATCCTAAAACTATACAAACTACTACCTCATCCCACAGCCCCCCCCCACTTCTTCTTCTACATTTAAAACCTCGCTCCTCAACAGCGTTTCACCTGTTTGTATTAAGTTTCTGGTGACACACGTCTCACGAGGACAGCAGTGAAAAAATAAGATGTGAGAGAAGAGAAAAGGTGATCCTCAGACAGCTGTGTAGCCGAGTCAATGTTGCCAGGAAGTGTTGGGAAATACACACATGAATACACACATGAACAGTGAACGTTTTTCCCCACTTCAGTCAGTCAATCTACTTGCCCTTATGAATTGTTACTTGCCCCTGCACACACTGGCCTGGAAACGACCCAGTTAGTCAAGATAATCCACAGACCTCGTTGTGAGCAGTTTCATGTCAGAACTACTCTCTTTCTGGTGGGAAAACAAAAGTAGTTCTGGTAGATTCTACTGCAGAAAGAAAATACATGAAACTGCACACACCAAGATCTGTGAATTATCCTGAATAACCCGGTGATGATTTCTGACCAAGTGTCATTTAGTCACTATATTAAAGAGAAGGCAGACATCAAAACTATCTAGATGGATCAACAGGCCAGAGGAAAAAAAATATGCATTTTTTGTTTTGGGGTGAACTGTACCTTTAAGGTCACAATTTGATTCACTTCAGAAATAAAAGACTGGGAGAATTGCAGATTTTGCCTTTCGATTAAATTATAGACACTGAAAGCTCATTTCAGTCGATTTTTGATTAAATATTGAAATTGTGACACACCCAGTATCAACACTTTGCAAGTAAACATTCTGCATCCTAAACCTCACTAAGGTAAAATAAAAAAAAAAGAAATATGTTAGTGTGATTGATTCTTGGATTAATATTTCAGCTGCATTAATGTGTTTGTTACATCTTATTGCTGCAAATGTTTAAGGTTGAGCTCTTTTAACTACTTTATATACTGAAGGCTAGTCTGAGAATTTATACTGTTATTTGAAAGCTAATGAAAATGTAAATTGCAGCATAGCTCACAAATAAACACTTCACATAAGCCACGACACCCAGCCGAAGCCAAGATTTTTTTTTTTCCCGCTGGTTGGGTGCAACTATTTTGCATGCAAATTACATGAATATCTAGAAAGTAATCATCTAAAACCCATATTTTAATTTAAATAATTTATTTATAACCAAATCCTATCAAACTGACTCCAGATTAGCACAGACTCACATGAAGGTGGGACACACCACACACACAAACACAGTGTTCAGGCAAGGAGGAAGAGAAGAGCAGAGAGGGCGCAGAAAGTGAAAAGAAACAAGAGGTTAGTTTGTGTGTCACTGAACTGTTCTTCACGATCACAGAGGTATAATTTACTTATGAGAGTCACTCAGTAGGCGATTCGTTAATGTTTAGCGTGGGGATGGCCACTAGCAAACCTGCTACTGGTGAACTGACTCAAGCGATTGTTTGCTTTGTCATTTGGTGAATTTTTTTGCCCGTTTCAAACACTTCAAATTACTATACAAACTAAACTACTTTACTGCATATAATTCAAACACACTAAAAACAATACTGCAGTTCTGCATACAAAATACAGCTGACTGTAGCTCACCGCTCAGGGTTCAAAGTTATTTTTTTTTTATTTATTTTTTTCCCCATGTTTCTAGTTGGGCAAGTGGGTCAGAAATCTACTTGCCCTAAGTTATTTTTTTCCATTTCTCAATTCTAGCAGTTGTCAGAAGCTCTGAGGAGACTGCAATTCTTGTGGAGAGAAAATTGCTGTTTTTGCTGTCATGATTTCGATGTGCACACAGCAGAGGTGGGTGGAGCCATCCCAAATTATTGATCGATGCTACAACTCATTTTTGAAGATCGATTCTTGCGCCAATAGGGTCAACACCAAAAAGGGGGATCATTCTCAGTTTCTCTCGTCTACATGCTACTGATCAAACAGCCTAACTGACTGTGCACCAGTGTTCGTCGTGAACGAATCTTAGCGCACGGGCTCTTTGCTCCTCCACTACTGTTGTCTGTTCTCTGCATTCAAACAACACACACGTCATGCACATGCAATCTGATGCATTACGGCAGCTGAAAGAAAGAGAAGCTTCATTTTGAGTCATTTCACAGCTGTGAATGAAAATGTGTGCAGTAGGAAGGCTGTTAGCTACAAATTTGTTTGAACATTTAACAAAACACCACGAGAAAGAGAATCTGAAGCTACAACAGAAAAGAAGGGAAGAGTAGAGAAATTCATTCAGACACAGAGGCAGAGCAGACTGGAAGAGACAAGGAGTATCTATGTATATAGCTGTGACCTTAATGTTTAGTCAAATTTGATCTCCAGTTTTGGTTAATGTTACATTTTTAGATTGTAATTGCTCATCAATAGCAGTTACTTTAGCAGATGAGTTAAATATACAGTATAACAATATATTCAGCCCACTCACAATTATTACTTAAACTAATTATTTTAATGTTATTTTAAAATAAATATCACTGTAACTGAGATCAATATAAATAGTTTCCACTGTACTGCAATATATTTGCCAATAATAACAACTCAGTTGGGACTTTAAAAGCAGCGTTGTTGCTATTGTTTGGCAGGGGGTGTATTTGGAGTTCTGGGATTTGGCTGGTTAGGACACACAGACCTGGCAACCCTGAACCTACTTCTCAAGGGGGTTCCTGTCCTTGAGGAGCATCTCCAGAGAAAAACGAGCACCTGAGAAACAACACACACACACACACAAAAAAAAAAACTATAAAAAGCAACAGTTCACATAAACACATATCAAACAGCAAACACTGAGTGCCCACTAACATCCACTGGGGTCAGTATTTCAAAACTTTTAATCTAGATCAGAGTTATCCAGACTTTAGAATACCTTTTTCTCTATCCCAGATAAAACTGACCTCTTAGGTTTTGTTGTGGGTTTTTCCAAGGAATTTTCAGAACAGAATCATTCTGATCCAGATACCACAAGATCAGGGTTGCAAATTCTAGATTTGCAGTCTACGAATCGGCCTCCATCTGTCGGTCAAATTAGGATGTCATATTAGTTGCAGTGCTGCCAGTTGTTGGTCAAAGTCATCTACTTGGGGCAGTCAACATGGTGGGAAACCTTGCTTCCTTTAGTAATATTATAAAGCACGATGCAGGTGAGAATTGTGTTGCACACTGCACTTTCAGTAGAAGACGTGTGAAATTCTTGTTTTAACACCTACCAATTTTTGAGTTTCTTTAGTGTTTTAATTAAAAATATTTAGAATGGGTATTGTTTTGCTCTGTGTTACTTTAACATGCAAGAAATTAATAAATGAATGATAAAATACATCCCATGTGCCCTACATGTCTCTACGTCCACCTCGAGTCCCTGCTGAATCCAGTTTCCCAGTGGGACAGGGATAATCCTGATTTTAGCATTAAAAACAATCTAATTCCCATCTTCAAGTTTTGAAATACCCATTTGATCTGGATTCTGGGTAGGGTTGATTATCAAATCCGTATCTCAGTTTCGTATGATCGGGATCTCGTGTTCTGGTTTTGAAACACCAAAATTTGAGATTTAGTCCTATCCGGATCATTCTGATCCAAATTCAAGGTTTTGAAATACTGATCCCTGATGATAGCTTGTATCCTAAATCAGGTAAGGCTAACAGGCTAACCTGAGTACCATCTCAGCCTTTCAAGCTAGTTATCATTAGCTGCTAAGTTTAGCTGAATAAGCGCTTGCTGACATTACTACGATATTTATTATACGAGAAAGCACGGAAACTAGCTGCTGTTGGTTAATTTAGCTTTTCACTGCAGCAGCACCAGCAGCCTGCCTGGGAAGTCTGCTAGCCAGCTAGCCAATAGTGTTAACAAGCTAGCTGACAGCTAGCTGGAATTGGCGGTTCTCGACCTCTCAGTCCGGCTGCTGTCACATCCTCCGGCCCCGCAAGTCCTCACGAGCCCGCTGCTGTCCCGGCCGCCTCCGTCGCTGACGGTGCCGATGTTACGGTCGAAGCCGACTGCTCGTACTACTCGTATCGACCTTTCAAAGCAAAAGTATCGCAGCAGCAAGATGTTTCGATGCCTCGCTTCACCACGCCAAAAATCACGTGACCACCCCCCCGACCGAGGCCCCGCTATACGTCACGCTCGTATCACAGAGGTGTCGCGCTAGTTTTGAATGCTGGTCATGTGTAGAAGGGAACCCTTGATTTGCATAATTCTCGCGAGATTTGTAATCGTTGTGCACGTTACACAAGGTAGCTGTGTTTTATAACGTGAGAAACTTGCTGTTATGAACGGTCTAGCACTGGGGACAGAAAATGTTTTTTTTTAGGTTGGAGAAAGATCATGGTTTGGGTAAAAAAAAAACGTTTAATCTCGCGAGATTTGTCGTGCGTCTGGGTTCCCTTCTAGACACGACCTTGACTCTGCATCGATAATCTTGTTAGTCTGTCTTAAAGCAGCGTTGTAGACTTTTAAAACGTGGTGCGATTTGAAATACAAGCTCAGCTGAACAAAACTACAGTGATAAAAGCATTAAACCCACTTATATTCTGACTTTTTCTTCCATCGAGTTACAGGACCAACGGTTTGGCCAGCAGATGTCGCCATTTTAAATGTATCACACGTTTCGAAACGTTGTGTGCAGAAGGAAACCCTTGATTTGCGAAGCTCTCGCGAGATTTTTACCCATTGTTTTATCTATTGCTTTATTGTGCACGTTGCACAAATTAATGATATTTTATAACGTGACAACCTCATGGTTAAGATCTGAATAAGTTGAGGGACAGAAAACACTTGGTTAGCATTAGAGAAAGATCTTGGTTAGGGTTAAAATGTTCACTCTCGCGAGATCTTTCACGGGTCTGAGGTTCCCTTGACACGACCTTGAATGTGGGATATGTTTTTGTTAGTCTGTATCAGTGTTTAAAAACAGAGCTGAAGACTGTTTAAAAGTAATCTACCTTATAATATAAGCTTTATTGAACCATGTACTAATAATAAAATCAGTAAAAAACACTCATATTCATTGATTCTGATTGTTTCATTGTGGTCTCAGATTTAATGCACACAATATACAACGAACGGTTTAGCCAGCAGATGTCGCCATTTTGACTGTATCAAATACTTAAAAACAATTTTCAACAACTCATAAGGACTTTTCACACTGCTTGCTCTTAGCCCTGGGCTAAGAGTTTACCCCAGGATAGTTAAGCCCCTTTTCACACACACATTGTTAACCCATAGGTAAGCGTAACCCTGAGATATACTATTCACACTTCTTACTTGCCCTGGGTTAGCCATCTGTACACCCACAAAGGTGTTTTCTGTTAACTTGGCTGATAATCTTTTTCTGGGTTAAATGTCTGTTGAAACGGTAAACTGTTGTGGACACTCTTGAATGCTGTAGGACTACTCTTTAATAGTGACACCTCTTAGTCCTGTGTTTAGTTGATTTTCTAGAGCAGTGCAGTGTGAAAAGGCCTACACATGGCTGTTCACACAGCCCTTGGCCCCGGGCTAAAAGAGCTCTAGGCTCGGGGCTAAGAAAGCTAAATCCTGGACTATTCAAAAGTGGGCTAACCCCAACTTTTAGTCTATGGCTTGCTGGCCCTGCTCTGGAGCAGACGTAGTCCAGAGTTTGCAGTGTGAAATTTACCATCCAAGGGCTTTTCACACTGCATATTCCTAGCCTTGGGCTACCTGGACTAAGAGTTAACCCTGGGATAACTTAGCCATTTTCCACACACACACACATTGTTAACCCAAGGTTACGTAAAGCCCAGGGCTATATAATTCACACTGTCCTTCCGCTAGCTCTGGGTTAAAGCCTCCCTAGACCCACATAGGTGTTTTCCGTTAACCTGTCCGATTATTTTCTTCTGTCAATCTTTTAGCCCTGGGTTTAGTTGATTATCAGGGGATAAGCACACAAACACAGGGCTAACCCTGCTCTGGAGCAGGGTCAGAGTCTAGCTTAGGCTAGAGTCAGGGTTAGCCCACTTTGGAACGCTGGCAAGCCCTACACTGAAGTCAGGGTTAGCCCACTCTTGCATGTGCCAGTGTGAAAAGCCCTTTCAACAAAGCAAAGTTAGCAGTTTCCAGTCTTTATGCCAAGCTAAGCAGCTGCAGCTTTATATTTATTGGACAGATGAGTGGCATCTTGTCTTTTAAGTTTCCACATTAAGTATTTAAAAGTGATTAAAATTTGTAACTATTTTTTTTTAGTTACTTGTGAAATTCAAATTATTGTGGCGTTGCTCTGCTTTCATAATTATTCACTTACTTTTCAAAATAAAAGCAAAGGTATACCTAGAAATCAAGACACCGGACACAAAAAATACTTTTTTTACTAAAAGAATAAATTTTATTTCAGCACTGTAAGTCATTTCCCAACCAGTACAAACATGACTGCCATCTTTGTCTCTTTCTGAACCATTCCTCCCCTCCCTCTGTGAGATCAGACCACCAACAGCCAGACAATTAAAAAAAAAAAAGCTTTCTTTTTCTTGTCTTTCCACAAACAGTCTGGTGCTTCCATAATGCTAACAATGATGACAAATTATACCAACCATAATTATAACAGCAATAATGATGATGATAATATTTCTATAACAATAATATTATGGATAAATTTTAACCCTTTTCGCTGCACAGGTAGTTTTGGGTGGCCCTGGGTACAGAAGTACATGCATTGGTACACTTGTGGCTGAGGGCGCGATTGACCAACTTGACGAGAAATGGCCCACAAAGATCAACTTGAGCCCCTCACTGGGACTCAACCATGGGGGGCTGGGGGATTATACTGGAGCTTGGGGGGGGGCTTTTGAGGGGGGGAGTGGCAGTGTAGAGAGAGACAGACAGAATAGGGACCTTTATTCAAACTGGACAAAATGCTGTGAGAATCCTGCAAGTAGATCAGAACAGGTACAACACAACTGATGATTCCTTTCCACATTCTGTATGACAGACAATAACACTGTTTAACGTCTACAAGACTACATAGTACATTTTTAAATCCGGGACTTTTGGTTCTCTTTACATTGTCGAGCTCTTCAGAAACGCTCCCATTCGCGTATGCAGTGAGCCAGGAGGTTCTTATCATTTCATCAGTCACAGAGAGGGTGAATTTTCCTCATGACAGGCTCAGCTGAGATTTTTTTTTTTTTGCTTTTATGCCTTCCTCCAAAAACTGGAAATTAATCTTAAAGTACTTTTTAAGGATTATGAAAGAATGCTTTACCATATGAATTGTAATTTGCTGACAAAGCCACAGTAATAACTCTTTTAGAGCTGCAATGATTTCCATCACATTTCTGCATCCCAAGGTGACATTTAAATAACTTGTTTTGTATACAAGACAGACCAATGCCTATAGATTCACAGTCACATAAGACACTGGGGAATCAACTAATCATAATTTTCATTAGCGATAATTCAATAACAGTGTCAGAAAATAGAGAAAAATGCCCTCAATTTCCTGAAGGGCAGTGCGACAAATCCAAATTATGGCTGCAGCTAACTTTTATTTTCATTGTCGATTAATTTGTTAATTATTTTGGTGATTAATGGTGAAAAGATGACATCCTCATTGTCATAAATTGTAATGAAAGCAGATAATATTCACATTTAAGTATCAGGAATCAGAGACCTTTGACACTTTTTCTTAAAAAAAATATTAAAACAAATTGATTATCTATAAAGTTGGCAATTAATTCAATACTTAACTAATTGATTATTTGTTGCAGCTCTATTTGAAATTGTTTTATTCAACCAACTGTTCAAAACCCAAAGAAAAACACGTTTACATTTCGAAAGCAGGAACCAGCAAATGAGTAAAATGATTATTCTTCTCGACTTATTTTTTGTCAATCAACTAATCATTTAGTCGACTAATCGTTGCAGCTCTATAAGACATGCAGCCGACTAAAGAGCTTCCTCTCCTTGAGTCAATTATTTCTTAGTGCTTTCATGTCATGTAAAGTCTTTAAGTCAATTATTTCTTGCTTGCAATCAACATATTTCAACCCTGATACCAACAAAGTTTAGACGCTGTAAAGGAAAGTGATGCAGGTGTCAAACTCAGAATGAGTGTATATTCACAAGAGACAATAAAGTTCATCAGTTTGAACTTCAAATATCTCGTCTTTGTACTATATTCAATAAAAGATAGGTTGAAAAGGATTTGAAAATCATTGCATCTTGATCTTAAGATTTTCACAGCGTCCCAACTTTCTTGGAATCGGTGCTGTATGACGTACGTGGAGGCCAGCGAATCTCAGATTTGTGTTTTTGAGGAAAATTCAGCCTATCTGAACAGCCTCCATGCCCACATTAAGAAGAGACTCAGTATAGTAATAAGTTGCTCTATCAATCTGAATCTGGGAAGTTAAAGGCAAGTTTGAGAGAGCACGTTAATTACATGTGAGAAAAATGCAAAAGAGGGCGCCAAAAACCCCAGCACGCCTGAAAGCATATTTGTCGGGTGTCGTTCCTTTCTGTGCATCAGTGCAGAACTGAATCTGAATTCGGTCAGCGAAGAACCTACAACGGAGTGCGAGCGAGCAACGGGGAGTGGTGAATTTTTACCCACGATGCCTTAACACTTGGTCTAAACCTGCCAACTCGCTCGCTTGCTCACTCCATGTCCACACAAACACACTTCCTTCCATCTTCCCTGTCTGTCTGCGTCTCCACGACAACCACAGTGTTCTTAAAAAATAAAAATAAAAATAAAAATAAAAAACACCGTTACCTCACAGACTTGTCAGATAAATCACACGTGCTGTAATGTCATAATATATATAATCATACTCATCAGAAAACTTGTTACTCGGGGGGGAGAGGGGGGCAAACCATCGACGTCGGGGGGGTTCGGGCTGGGGGCTATAGGGGTTTTATAGGGGATCGAGGGGGATGCTAGGTGTACTTTGGTTCTCAGGTGTTTACAAGAGATGTTTCGCTGCTTTGTGCAAGGGCGCAGAGTTCAGCTTAGATTGATAATAAATGAGTCGACCACAAACTTGTTATCGGGATATTATGAGAATCATAATACATAGTGCAGACGACGATTTTCAATTCGAAAAACGGGCAATATTTACTTACGTACATAATAAACGGTGGTCTAAAGATGCCATATAAAATACAGGTAAGGAAAATCGCAATCATTACAGTTCAAATCTCTAGGTTGGCTAAGCGTATTTCAGTACTAACTGAAGCAATGGTAGAAGGATTAGATTAGAAGATGTAATAACATTAAAAATAGTAAGAAAAACACATTTGCACAATTGAATAAAACCGTTTTGATTTTTTTTTTTCTGATTTTTTTTTCCAGACTCTGGCTAGATACATACAGAAACTGATTATCAACGTTAATATAACCTTTACTGTTAGTCGGGTTGATTAAGGGGCGGGGCAGCCCAAAGAGAAAACGGCCAATAGAAACGGTCCTAAGGGCTAAAGGAGGAGAGGCAGAGAGGGAGGTGGTTAAGAGTGAAAGAGAAGAACTGAAATACGGGGGTTCTGGGGGTGGGAGTGGGGTTAACCTGTGTGTAAAATATTGAGTGTGTTTGTGTGTGGCTGCTTTAAATGAGAAGGTGTGTGTGTGTGTGCATGTGTGTGGCGTGCTCTATGAGGAAAGATTGGAGGGCAGAGAAAAGAAGTGTAAGAGAGGAGGGGGAGGTGAGAGAAAGTGTCATAGCGGAGGGGGGAAGGGGGCGGGGTTAGGATAACAAGCATAAAAATCACTGATCAAATATCTATCGAACTAAAACAGACAAGGACAAGAGAGGGACACTACATCATGTATTGTGTTGACTTTTTTTTTTCCATACTAGCTACTGTGTAACTCAGGGTTTAACATCTATGTATCTGTGTGTGTGTGTGTGTGTGTGTGTGTGTGTGTGTGTGTGTGTGTATAGATGGTCATTTGCGTGCCTACCTGACACCTCTGACATGTGACTTTTAATCCATCCATGCAAAACTCGACAGTGTGGGGTTTCTTTTTCTTTTTTTTTTCCCTGCGAGTCAGTAGAATGTGTTACCAAATGATCTCCGATGAACTGACGACCACTCCACTGGGAACTGAAACTGCACAAAATCACTTCAGCACAAAAGCAGAGAGAATGCTGCTGGTAACAAATGCAACTGAATACCTGTCTGTCGTGTGTGTGTGTGTGTGTGTGTGTGTGTGTGTGTGCATGTGTGTTTCGTGCATGTGTTTTGGTTTGTTTGTGTGTGTGCGTGTGCGTGTGCGTGTATGTGTTTGTAACTGTTATCTGGCGAGCGAATCAAGAGAGGGCATCGTATACCAGATCACGCTCTGGCTCGCCCCAAAAAAGCCATCTTCTAACAATGTACTGTTGCGATACACATATTTGTACTAATGTCAAAAGTTGAAAGCAGTTAAGTATATGACTCCTAGTAAATCTAGACTTAGTATTTCGGCCAGTGGAGCTATATTCTCTAGCCTAGTCTTGGTGTCTGTGTATTACAGTCCTGTGTTAAGCCAGACGCTGTTACCTACTCTTAACCTATGAACACCTACAGCACTCTTTGTATGCTTAATCCCTACCAATAAACGGCTAACAAGTCCGAACCTCTGATTTCATTTGGTGTTGGTGTAAGAGACGGCGGCGTGGCCCAGCCCTGTGACGATGAGCGTAGGCCTACACTCACGGCTGGGGTGGAACTGTCAGCGTTTTCACTGTAATGGTTGAGTTCATAACTGAGGGGATGTCTGACGCGACTACATTAACACTTACATATACTGTATAGTCAGGGTTTTTTCCTTCAAAAATGGCATTTCAGAAGAGCTTTTTCCATGTCAATTTTGTGGCACACGATCGAGCACAAGTCATCAACATAGTAAGAAAATAAGGTGCTTCTTGTTGACTTGCCTTTTTCTTTAACATAGTGAGCTCATTTCAACCTCTCCTAGTAAGTTTATAGAGATTACAATGTTCATGGCCAGCATCTCTCAGGCAGTTATCGGTCAGTCGACTGCTTTTACATTTGCAGTTGTGCTACCAGTTATTGGTAAGTTGTATTTCCGTAGTCAGATGAATTCTACTATGGGGGACACATCTCATTCTCTACAAACATAAGTGCTCTAATAAAACAATTCATTATCTTAGAAGTCTCAGATTGTGAGCGGCACACTCGGGTCCGCCATGAGGCCTCTCTATCTCTCTCCTGTCATGTGATCCGACCCATAAAGCCTCCGCCGTGTTCGGAAGAGGTGCTTCAGGGCAGGGAAGTGCTTCCTGCTGGTCTAAAGTGACACACCGGAGCTCTGCGGGGCAACAGCTCCTGGTGCTGGGCTATCGTCATGACAACAGTTGCTCAATCACCACCAGGCAGTGGAGGGATCGTTGAGGCTTTGTTGCCACGCCCCTTTTATATCGCAGGCTGCCTCGGTCGGCGAGCCATATTAAAATACACTTTGGAAATAACTTTTTCTTTTTTTTTTTTTTCAGAAATCTGAAATGAATCCCAGGAATCCTTGACGTTGAGAATCAGGAGTCCTTGCAGCTTCATTGCAAAGTTCTTGACTGAACGTGAGGCCAGTCTGAAGGGAACTCTGCCTGGCAGCAGTTACCCAAATCCTCACCATTCATTTTTCCATCTTTTGCCGGGCAGCATTATTCTTTTCTTTTTGGCCTTAACTCCAGAAGGTGCCTCAGAGTTTTTCATTTCTTTATCACCTGGTAGAGGACTGTCCAGTGTGGTTTAACATTTTTTAAAACAAAGTGCTTCTTTGTCTGAAACCACTCTGTTCACATTCTGACGTCTCTCGAATAGATCTCTACCTTTAAATGTAGTTCTACATGTCATAATGATTTACTTATGCGCGGGGGACACCCCTCACAGACTGTCAATTCACCTGTATATAGGGGCTTGTTCAGATTCAAGTTCAAGTTCAAATTTATATTTAAATACAACATTTAAGTGCTTCTGTTGGGAAAATACAATCAAAGCTTTGGGAAAAAGGGACGAGGGGGATGGGAAGATAATATAATAATGCACTTTTTTTGGAGGAGCGGGGTAACATCTTGCATACTTTGGGGCTTAAGGTGCATAAATTCATGGGGTCTCTTTGCACAGCTAAGCACTAGGCTATGCTACATAGGTCAAAGTAAGATAGCACGCTAATATCATGGTGGTGCAGAAGTGCTCCTGTGATAGAAAACCAATCAATAAAGGGGTTCGTTGCTAGTAAGTATGCTAACACTGTGTGTTGAGCAGCGCTGCTAGCTTGCAGAGTTTTGGGGGACGAGGGTCACTGCACAGAAGAATGACACACCACTTTCATTCCCACGCGTCCAGAGTCAAACTCTGGACATCTCTCTGAATTCACATAAGACAAACCTCACACAAGATGGCTATGGCAACAAACTGCATTAACGCACAACTATCGACCATGGCGACCTGGCCTAGATGCTGTAACCATGGAAACCACATCCAATCTGTCACCGTAACCGCAAGCTTAACATCTGTGTGCAGAGATTCAAACAATGGGACCATTAAAAACACAAAATAAGAAATTCAAACTGTACAGATACCCATACGTACTCAGGGGCTCGTTTAAGTTGTTGTTGGGTCATAATGGGGCGGGAGTGGGTGGGGCTTCAAGCTTATTTTACTCTGAGTGCGGGAGGGAGGCATTTAGGATTTTTGAGGGGTGGGGCGCTTACAGACTCATGGAGAAAACCTCTCTTCATAAAACAATGTAAAACCACATGAGAAAACTAAAAAGGAAGTAACAGCTAACTGCTTGAGCCAATCACATGGAGCAGCAGAGAGGAGGAGGAGGAGCCTCTCGTCACTTCCTGCTCCATGTGATGATGTGCACAGCTAGCAGGCAGGGCTACAAAAACAGGGAAAGGCAGTCGAACACAGAGAACTCTCTCAGAGCAGTGCATCCTGGGAAGGATGCCATCACTCCTCCTTCTGTAGTGCTCCGTCTGACGGGCAGTCGTCAAGGCAACAGGGGGCCTCCACTTCCACCCCCTCCGATTGGTTGTCTCTGCTGGCTAAGGCACACGGGATTGGCTGGGCCAGGGGGGCCAGCTCCAAGGGCTGGCCGATGGCGGAGGCTGCTGAGCTGCCGTTCAGCTGCTGAGTCGCAACCTCTGGCGTGGAGCCCGCCTCCTCTGAGGGCTTTGGGGGAGTGCTGGATGGGGGGGGTGACGACGTCTGGGGGAGGACAGACAGACAGAAATTAAACAGAACAGCCAGAGACATGATGGCGAGTAGGACTGTGACACACAAAGGGAGTTTATAGTAAAGACGCAAAGATATAGAATAGATAGAATCAGGTATCTGTTGGATACTGGACTCATAAAACAACTGTTACCACCACAACTGATACGGAAAACTATCCACTTCAACACAAGCAATTTGAGAGAATCAACATAACGCAGAGCTCAAGGAGTTTGCTACTGTTTACCTTCTTTTCTTGAATGCACGATCATTATCAGACGGTGCCACACACCTGAGATATTGATTGACATAATTTCCCTCTGGTGCAGACGTTACAGACCAATCACAAAACATGCCTAGTTAACATTATGGCAACACTAACTCTATATGGCTCTGAGAGCAGGTAGCCTTCCGCTAGCTTGTAGCTCCTGTAAACACAGTTAAAATGCCAAGGTAAACAAAGAAAAGGATTTCATCAGGGGCCAGGAAGTGAACAGTTAAGAAATTGTTAAATATCAAGTTCAAATTTGTCGTAGCAATGAAAAAAGCCGTTCTTTAATGTTGCTGACCATCATTTAATGCTGCATTGTTTTTTTTAAACTATTGCTTCAGGCGCCGGTGACGTTTAAGCATCGTATTGGAAAAAAACCCCAAATGATACCTAACTGCAGAGGTGGACAAAGTACTCGACCCCAGTACTTGAGTCAAAGTATGGCTGGTCAAATATTACTCAACTAACTACAAGTGAAAGTTGCTCAGTCAAAATTTTACTTGAGTTAAAGTACTAGAGTACTTGGTTTTAAAAATACTTAAGTATTCAAAAGTACAAATTACAAAGTACATTTTCTAATATCAATACATGCTGTATTGTTTTCATGATGCATTTACAGAAGCTTGTAACTCTCTGAAACCATCTAATGTAGTACTGTACTGTAGATCCACTCTGCTACACAAAGTCTATAGAAACACCTATAAAAACTTCAGCATAGAAATGCAATCAAAAACAAAAAGGACAGCTGTTGTCATTTTCTCATGTAACTGTATTAAAATCAGTGCATAAAATTAGATTGAAGCCGACTGTAAGGAGTTCTACAAGTCTGTTAAATAACTGATATTTCTTTCTGTCTTCAGATGCAGTATATACATGAATTATGCTGTATTTTTCACCCCAATAAAAACAATCCAACTTTAAAAGCTACCTGGAATAATTAATAATTATAATAACATCTTGAGATTTAATTTTGTCTTTCTCCTGCTGTCACCATTACCGCTGTTTGAATGAAAGAGGGAGAGTTTGCTTGTGCTTGTTAGTGCGCCTGGACGTATTTCTGTTTTTACATCAGTTCCATCTGAGAGGAGCTACTGTGATTGGTTTCTTTCTGTGAGGAACACAAGCATGTGACCAACTGCATTTTAGAAAAGAAAAAACAGCAACAGCTGACTTCAATGACGTGCTTAGTCAAAAAGTAACAACAACCTTCCTAGAAATGTAGTGGAGTCAAAAGTAAAATATTTGTTTTTGAAATGTAGTGGAGTGAAAGTCAGAAGTTTCCAGAAAAAAAAAACTCAAGTAAAGTACAGATACTCTTACTTACTTACTTAAGTACAGTACTCAAGTAAATGTACTTCGTTACTGTCCACCACTGCCTAACTGTAGCGGGAGACGTTGTCCTCAACACCATCCACTACTGACTGCAGCGACATGCTGTGAAGTTCTGTCCAACTTAAAAAGCTTCGGCCAGCATCTCTCTTTGA
Organism: Lutjanus erythropterus; assembly: GCF_056507025.1. NCBI lineage: Eukaryota > Metazoa > Chordata > Actinopteri > Lutjaniformes > Lutjanidae > Lutjanus > Lutjanus erythropterus. Next base: position 3,961,399 of record NC_139322.1, on the reverse strand, counting down.
CAGCTTTCCGTTAAATTGTTTAACAGTCCATGTAAAACTGAAACAAACTCACAGTGTATCTGTAGACCACAGCCGCTGACCAATAAGTCCTGCCAGGCAAATTAATCTGATCAGCACTGCCACCAGTCTGTGACCTCCTTTTTTCTTGGTTGTTAGCATTTTCAAGTCCTTCTGGTTGTGGGTAATAAGCAGACTACAACTTCTCTTTGTAAATTCTTCATCATTCTCCTATAAATCTTCCCTAAAGCAGGGTGACAGTAAAGCACACCCAGCAGCAGAGTAAACACTCTACTGTTAGACTCATACCTGTTCCTCCTAAACAATATCAGGTAGGAAGTAATTAGCTCTTTGGCAAGGGGGGCACAAAGAAGCAACTTAAATACTACACCTGTAAATGTATAATTAAAATAACAGTTAAGTGCTCTAAATGATAATGAAGTAACAATCATATGTAACAGTAAACTTAATTCTTTAAATCCATAATAGTGTTGTGGAAAAATGTTATGTGTGCAGTTACATATGCAGCAAGAGACAACAATTTGTCATATTTAAAAAGTGAGGAACATCTAATGAAAATAAAGCATGTTTATAGAGTCATTGTATGGACTATAATGGAATTATTAAGTACTCACATTGGCAAGTACCTAAATGTAAGTACTTTTACTTGTACTCAATCTGAAGAAAAAAAGTGGTATCGTGCTCTCTAGTTTATAGCTCTGTTCTCTGGTGATCATGTCTTCATATTGGAAAATGTATGACAAGTTAAGAGCTTTGTGTAAAAGTTTGGTCTGTTTCTCGTGTCATACCTGTGTTCTGTTGGCGGGTGGCTTCTTCACTCCCCTTACTTTTGCTGGGATCTCTTTACCCCTCCTGTGATGAAGAAACAGAAAGGTGTTTGAATGAAGAACACAACCAGTGTCAGACATCTGATTTAGGGCTCGATCCCACCGGCATTCAAGACAGATTGTAGTGAAGTAAAATCAATGTAGGATATTCACTTTAAGTTCAAAGGTGGTGAACTCTGACATGCAAATTCACGCTCTCAACCAACAGCAACCTCACTTTACACTCTGATCAGCTATTCATAAGTCATCTCCAAAATGTAGGAATCCTTTATTTCATCCAATTTCATTAGCTGTCTTATGCCGCTAACGCTTTTGTCATGCAGAAGTGGTCATGGTTTAGCGATGTGCCATATTGCATCATTCACAATATAATGTTATAATTTTGATCATAATTAAGAAAATTCATATTGTGATTATGGAAAAATGTTGTTGCCAAAGTGATGTCACACTTTTACACAAAGCTACAATAAGCATTACTGAAAGTAACTTTTCTAATGGCTCCACTGTGGAGGAGCTTCAGTCATGTGGAAGTGGTTTGGTTACAAAAAAACATCAGATGTACAATAAACCAGACTAACATGTAAGAGTTGCAACAAGTCTGTAACAACAAAATGGAGCAATACAAACAATTTCCACCATTTCAAGCAGAAACACCTGGTAGAGTGCGAAGAGAGACAATAATACTGCAAAGAGAGCTCAACAACTGTTACATATTCCACACTAAAATATTTCGTCAATAACATTTCATAGAATACCCTGAAATATTGTGATATTATTTTAGGGCCTTCTGCCCAGCCCTAGTGTGCTTCAATCTGTGCACACATTGCAGCAGGTTACAAGACATCCATCAACTCTGAACAGGCAGAGAAACTAACTTGATCCACAGTATTGTCCTGTAAGAGGAGCAGCCTTTAGACATCAAAGCCACAAAGTGTCCGTGTATTCTCCACTGCTTCACTACTCTCATACAGGCATTAAACGGCTAAGGTACACATCATCCTTTCCTCGCTCTGCTATCTTTATCTAAGTCTATTCCTGTAAGAGCAGATTGCACCTCTGAAGCCTGAAATTCACTTGTGAATGTATATAAATGCCTGCATTTATTGGCAGTTGATTTAAAATTCATTTCAATGATGCGTTTAATTTGTTTCTGACATCGGGAAGAGGCATACACAGATCTAGCTGTCATGTTTGTGAGTCAGTTAGAGGAAGAGAGAAGAGGGAGAGTGAGGGAGTCAGCCAGTTAAACTTCTGTTCAGTCTCCTCTTCCTCTGTGATCACCATCACTGTGTTTAAATCTCCTCTCCTTCTCTTCTGGCACTCGAGGAAGGCGGACGCTTTTTCTCTCGCTCCCTCCCTGCCCTTATCTGCCCTGCTATTGCTCTCTGTCCTGTGCTGTCTCTGTCTAAACTTTCTCGGAGCCTCTCTCTGCATTTTCCTCCAAAACCAAAATGATGGATCTGGTCAGCTGGTCTCTCAATGCAATCGACCAAATTTTCTCCACAATGAAGATGGGTAAAGGAGAACCCGCCTGCCCCGATCGGAACGTTCGCAGCCAGTTACAAGATGGACTCCTGGGAGAAGTGCTGTATTCGTACTGTCTTTGTGCTTCAGTGTCCTCTGGGACGGGTTGTAACCAAAGGCCATTTCGTTGCACTTGTGTAATGACAAATAAAGGCATCTATCTATCTATCTATCTATCTATCTAATACACAAATGCAGCCGAATTCATAACACAGTTGTTCTCATTTACATATTTTTCCATCTCTGTAGTCAGTTAATGGGATGAGTATCAAATCTGATTGCAGCGTATAAATACTGTGCTGATCAGCAGTCATTACCAAGCTGCTGAGCTGCAGATAAAACAATCAGTGAGGATCATGACATCGTCAGACAAGATAAACATAAATCGGCTAGAGTGGTGTTTAAAATCACAGAAACGAAACAACCAAAGGTATAACCAGACAGCATCTGTTACCACATTGAAATGTAGCAGCAAATTAACTAAAAACTCTATTATAAAAGTGGCTGCTGAAGAACCGATCCTTCCAAATTCAAGCAGTTAAAACTATCTGAATGAAAGAGCTGTGTACTTTCACACACTTTCCTCTGCAGTTTTTTGTTAGTCGGACAACAACTTTAATCTCGACATGTTAGACTAAAGCTACTAGAACGTACAGTGCAGTGCTTGTTTCATAATAACCACAAAATATACAGATGATCTCAATAAAAATCCTCCTGTTTTTTTTTTTTTTAACTGGCTAACATACAACTTACTGTAACTCTGCCTGTGAAAATGTAAACACAGGCTTATTTAATCTGATTTCACTGAGAAGTCTGACCCAGTAGCAGGCTTTAAGAATAACTACAGAAATCACTGATGGTCTTGTTTGCTTATGTAGGTCATATAGAGGCATCATTAATAAACTGAGAATGCGTCATAACCAGTTAAAAACTCCTTGTAGTAGCTGTAACCGCCAGGGATTTCCAAAGATCCTCACTCCTACGAAAATGCAGTGCACAAGCCCTGTGGTGTGCTAGCTTATGTTGCTGGTTCAATATGGTATTTATTATCTTCAGGTATTACCAGTAATTGCCATGACCAAACATATTTTGTTCTGCCACTCTGCCACTGAGGAAACGTCGTTTGAGCTCACCGACTCAAAGAAACATTTATTAACATTAATACATGCTAACACTAATCGCTATGACTAAATAGTACTTCAGTGTTTTCAATGTGGACTCAATCATTGTAATAATGACATCATATACAGTGTTTTTACAACCTTGGAAAGCTGCTGGTTTAGCTGGTAAAATGTCATTGGGTGTATCGATTAGAAGATAAGGAGATCTAACTCACCCTCTCCCTGCTCCCACTGACACCACCTGCATGTTGAACCCCCCTCTTCCACGGACTGGTTTGTTCCCAGCCCACTGGCCAACAACCATGCCAGCAATCTCCAGTTTCCCTCCCTGAGGGGGGATGGACTGGATGCCTGGAGAAGGAAGCAAAACAATTGACAACTAAGACAGTATACTCTCAAATGACAATCTAGAACTTTGTCCCAGTTCCAAACTACACACCAGCTGTATAAAGTGGTACTATATACTCTTCTTTCCAGTACTGTTTTTTGCTGTTCACATACAAGAAATCATGATACTTTACTGTTTTATACAACACATGCTGAGTAGTTTTATTGCACCTCACCAAAACATGAGGTCTGCTGTAACACCTAAATTAAAATTTAATTTATTCGTGTCTTGCACTGCACTGTAATTTCTTTATGCTTAATCTGCTGACTTATATTTTAGATTATATTTCTTTTGTTTTTGAATATTTCTTCTGTATTTTGACCAGTGCCTTCCCATGCAAACAGAATGTGGAAGGTAGTCCTGAGAATTTTTTAAACAATCAGACGTGGACATCAGTTACAGAAGCTTGAGAACCTTGATCTACAGTATATTAATTTGTCAAAGGAAAATCCATCAGATTTCATGTTGATATCCAATCAGAGTTGATGGCAAATGTAGTACTTGAAAATGTAGTATCTGAAGCAATACATTTCTTAAGACTTAAAAAGCTCTGTTTTCCTGCTCACAAGTGCCTACATGTACCAGGGTGCACTGCACGCGAGTGTCTGATGCCCACGTTGCCATGCATCACCAGCACAGCTCTTAATTTGTTGGCCAAAATGCTGTTAGGTGACAAGAACAGTCATCTAGCATGACAGCACTGGCTATCCACATGAGGCGACTAGAAATCCAAGATGGAATAGCCTATAGTTCTTCCTGCATCCAGTGACATCACTGTAACATCAGCGGAGGCAGGAAGAGCAAAAGATTTTGCAGCAGGAGAACTCAAATTTTTTTAGTCAATATAGTAACACTGAGGAATCTGTTCCTTCAATCGACTATTTACCATCAACACCAACTGGACATCCACATGAAAAGTGCAGAATTTTCCTTTTAATAATGAAACAAAAATGTTTTCCACAAATTTCAGTTATTTTTGTTTTCTGAAGCTAGTATTAAGTTTTTGCAGCTGTCAAAAGCTCCTTTATGCACTGCGTGACAACAGTGCACGTCAACAACACACTCACAAAACCGTTTTTAAAATGAAGAAGAAGAAATCTGCATACTGATTGTTTTGAATATTTTAACTTTTCTGACTATTCTCACTTTTCCCAATGGGAGCATAATACACACTCAAAAGCTGTTAAGAACTCGTGTGTAGTGTGGAATTAGGTCGAACAGAGGAAAAGGTCTGCATGCATTAAAAAGTTTGAATCTGTTCAAAAGTGTGTAAAGAAACCGACAGGTGAAAAGACAGCATCCGTGTACCTGGGAAGGCTCTGGGTCTGTGCTGCGCAGGGTGGTGTGGATGATGTGGGTGATGATGAGGAGGCATGCCGCCCATAGGGCGAGGTGGGTAAAGTGGAGGCATGGGGTAGAAAGGGGGCACCATGGCAGGGGGCAGGAAGGCAGGAGGTGGAAGAGGAGGGGGAGGAGGAGGAGGGCGGGACAGGTTGATGCCCTCGAGGATTGCCTGACGCATCTTCTCGACCTTGGACACCAGCTCCTCCTGCAGAGCAGACAGAGCAACTGTGACTGAGCCTTTCAGCTACACACAGGGGTTCCTTCATCTTCTTCAAATTTAAATTCAAGCTCTTTTCAAGCATTTTCATTGTGTATTTTCAAGCCTTTCTAGCACCTTACAGTTGTGATAAATGACATATCAGGGTTCAACATTAATGTCTTGCATTAATGTCAGGCAAGTGGGCCAGAAATCTACTTGCCCAAAGTCAATTTTTACTTGCACCAATAAAAGTGGTCTGATATATTAGCAGTTATCAAATACCATCAAAGACTAAAGTAGTTGTCGTGTTTAATCTAGGGCTGCAACTTTTATAAAATGCAAGAAAATACTGAAAACTGTCCACCCCAGTCCAAGTCCAAGTCCAATTTTACTGTCTTGCTTTGCCAGTCCAAACCCAAAGATATTCAGTTTAATGTGATAATAAAGGGAGAAAAGCACAACAACCTGTGCAAATATATCGGCATTTGTCACTTGTTGAGCTGAAGGTGACCGGCTGGAAAAATTGATCATACCGTCCAACTCTACTGTGAACTGCTCTCTGTCTTTATGTGTCAGTCCTGTGATTGACTGGAGACATGGGTCTCATGGGACAGGGTGAACCCTATCTGGGATCAGCTCCAGCTCCCTGCAATCCTCTAAAAGTGGTGCTGATAAGTGGGTATAGCTCAAGAGCGGATAGATAACTGTTACTTAAAATGACACACATCGTAACCATCTATCATCCTCAGTTCATTTCTCGCCATCACTACTAATGCTTCCATAGGATTACACATATAAACACACTCAGGTCCGTACCTGCCCCTCACACATGTCCAGCAGGGCGGCCCGGTCGCGGGCGGCCCGGGCCAGTTTGCTCTGGAACAGTTTGCCATCAAAAAAGCCCCAGGGACAGCAATGTTCCCATGGCAACGGCTGGCCGCACACATCATTGATGAACAGCGCTGTGTCAACGCCGGCCATAAAGAGAGAAGCCAGCTGAACGCCACGGGCATCAACCTTCTCCACCTAACAGATACATGACACAGAAACGTACAATTACAGCATACTCCAAGTGTAGGCAGCACGCAGAGACGAGTAGTGGGAAAGATAGAAGAAGTGACAGCACGGAAGAGTAATGAATGAATCATGAGGTCCTGAACACATGGTATGTGGGTACACACATCACATCTTGTCTCAGAGGAGACAAGATGTGATGTGCAACCTTTTGTTGTTTCTAAATGAGAGAATTTTGCTTGTAAAGCCAAAAAGGAGTGTAGTAAAATTAGTATATCCAGCAGCTTCATCACTGACTGTAAGGATGCATATGTCTTGTGCAAATAAAATTTTTGCAACTCCGAAGTGCAAAGCACAAAGGGACTTAATCAGGACCATAAATAACAAAGAAACCAGAAATGAAATGAGAATCACATGCAGAAACACCTGTACTCTCTGGGGTAAAAACTCTGATCAATAATTACCCAAAAATGAGGGCTTGAGGTGTGAGTCCTTACCTTGAGCTCCTGTAGCTGGTCGGGTTCGTAGAGCTGGCTGGAAACAGCCTGAGCCAGAAAGGCATCTAGCTCATGTCTCTGGAGGATCCTCCCCCCAGGCCACTGCATCATATACCTGAGAGAGAGGGAAAACTGCTCACTTTACAACAGCAACAACTAAAAAGAACAACACAGGTACTCACACAGTGATTTTCGCAAAGTGCCACAAATGTGCCTCTAGTGATTGTTAAAGTTTCATTGGATTCTCGGACCTAGCAGCCTCTGATAGTGTCTTCTTAAGGGTGGTTAGCTCGGACTACCAGCTCTACGACGCTGTGCAGTGCATGCTACGCTGAGTGGCGGTCAGTTGTCTTCCTCCCTGTCCCCCAACGCTCTGCATCACACACTACGCAGCCACAAGGCTGCTCCTCCTACAGTTGCTGCTCCCTCACTCTTCTGTTGCATTTTTTAAATATGCTGAGAGGGAAGGTTCAAGAAGAATTTGAGGGTGAAGTTGCCCTTTACGGTCACCAGTTGATTCCACTGGGCACGTCACATCTGTGCCACAGTTCTGATCAGTCCTCCACATGGCAGCACGTCCCTCCAGCAGCGTTTTTTGATTTTGCTGACATGTTCAGACATTGCTGATTTGGTCATTTCCTTGATTTTTGTGCTTCTACCAGGGGTGGAAGGCTAAGTGTGAGTCTGCAGAGTGTGTTATTCTGAAAACTGACTCGATTCTCTCTGCCATTTCTGTGTCTAAGTTCCTGTCCGCTCGATCTGCTCTATGCAGCCTGATACAGCATCTGTCACAAACAGATTTGACTCATATTCTTAGCAGAGCGGAGAGCCGCTCCTGGGATGCCCAGCGGTGCTGCTGGTAGACTCAGAAGCACTGGGTAGAACGGCTGAGATCAGCTCTGGCACCCGTGGTGCAGCTGTGTCCAGTGGAATCAAGCTGTTAGTTGTTCTACCTGTGCTTTTCCTGCTGTGACGGGTCAAAATGTCTGCTGTGAAAAGGTCAATTAGATGGTATTTAAGGTAGGGCAGGCAATGTACTATAGAAGCACATTTGTTATATAAATAATCAAGCAATAAATTCAAATGCAAAAAAGAAAAGAAAAGATTGGAAAACTCCAAAATCTAGCATACGCTTTCTGGTTAGTCTAATGTTACTAACACACACAGACAGGCAGATTTCCATAAGAGAATACTGTATGCATCCACGAGCTTTAAACTTCAACTTATTAGCACCAAAATACTGTAATAGCAAAGTGGTGACGGGATGCTACTGAGAAAAATATTTAATTTATTAAGCAACTTATTCACAATAGTTTCTATCACAGACCAACTTCCTGCAAAATCTTGTACTTCAAACCAACACTGAGCTACACATAGCTGATGTAATGGTGCACACTGTGTATTTCATTGTGCAGCTTCAAGAGTAACAATTTAGTAGCAGTGATCATTTTTATTATCTTGGCTAACTGATTACTTGTTTAATCTATAAAATGTCAGAAAAATGTCAGTGTTTCCAAAAGCCCAAGATGACAAGTTCAAATGTCTTGTTCTGTCTAAAACCCAAAGATGTTCGATTTACAATCATAAACAAAGAAAAGCAACAGATTCTTACATTTGAGAAGCTGGAGTATGTTAATTGAAGTTACTCAAATGATTACCATATTTAAAATAGCTCCCCATCAAATTCCTGTTGATTGATGTCATTATCATTTCAGCTGTAGGGCACAGTGAAAAGAACTGAACACAACTTCAGATACACACAGTCAGTGCCTGGCTCTCACTGACGTGCTCCTCACTCTGTATTAAGGACAACACATACAGATTTTTAGTAAAACTAAACTAAAACCAGCAGTGGTGTTGTGCACCGTCATACCTGAGCACGCAGCACATGAGCAGCAGATGCTGTGGGACCTGTGCTGGGTTGAGGAGGGCTGGGCAGTCAGAGCGTAGGCAGGCCAGGAAGGCCCTGGTTCTCCTGGAGCGGTCCTCACTGGCACGACCCAACCACAGCCGCCGCAGGTTGGGGCAGGTCCACTCCCGGAAACATAGGGCCGGAACCAGCTCTGGGGTCAGGGCTGACTTGGCTTTACCGCTGCTCCACTCTTTGACAATCACTGGAGGAACTGCAACACAGAGGCAAGAGAGGTGTGTTGGAACAAATGTGGACACAGTTTATTACAGTTGTTCTATCAGTCTAATCATGAAGCTAACGCGCTGCTCCAGAGTTGCTAACTGTGACAGTGCAGGTTCAGTGCATCTCACAAATACAGGCTGTTGTGAACTCACTTACTTCCAGTTATGAGCAGGACCACACTCCAGTCATTGCAAGATGAATGATTAATGGTTTTGCAAATTAATTTTTGCTCTCTCTGCTCCACATCGAACCTTGCATTTTAGTAGCCACATGTCCAACATTTTATGCTGGTTGAAAGTATTTTTTATTCCAGCCCTGTCTGATGTAATTTTAGGCTGTTTTAATGTATTTTTGTATTTTGCTAAAAAATAAAAAAATAAAAGGTACCTTAAATGAATACTTTCATTGCAAGTAGAGCTACAATGATTAATCAATTATTAATCAATTATGAAATTAATCACCAACTATTTTGATAAATGATTAATTAGTTTGAGTAATTTCAGAATATAAGTCAAAATTCTTTGATTCCAGCTTCTTTTAGTTTCTTTACACTTTTATGACTCTTTTGGGCTGTGGGCAAGACAAGACATTTGAGGACGTCATTCAGAGCTTTGGGAAACACTGATCAACATTTTTCACCATTTTCAGACATTTTATTGACCAAATGACTATTAACCAATTAATCAAGAAAATAATCAACTGATTAATGGACTATGAAAATAACTGTAAGTTGCAATTAAAGTTCAAGTAAAAAAAATATCAACACAATTCCACAGATATTAATTCTGGATCACTACTGAGAAAACCTGATTATGAGTCAGTCTGAAATATAAAGAGTGGCAGAGAACAGATCTGACTGACAGCAGATATTCTGACTTTTCATTTTAGGAAAAAGACATATCTAACTACAATAAGGATGGCGGCAATACATTTAGATGTATCTGTAAGGACGATTTTGTCACAGAAAGTGTTTCATAAAGTTTGTCCACATCTTCCATACTCAATAAAGCACAATTTATCAATGGAGTCTGGGTTGTTCGGAAGCATCTGCTGCAGGTAAGAGAAGCTGTGCGTAATTTACATTACAATTAAACAAATGATCGACTCACAGGGCATCAGTCCTTCAATGCAGCACACTGCTGTAAGAATGTGGTCACATGCAGTCCAGACCATGTCTGAATGAGGTTTGAGCGATCGGATCTCAAATTCACCCTGTACTTAAGACTGTCTACTTGTGATACGATCAGTCAGGACACATTTTAATACCACTGAAAAGTAGCTTCATTGGTCATGATTATATTACAGGAAATGGCACTTTCCAGGCGTTTCCCTGCCATACGGGCCCATGCCTGCCTCTTAACTATAACTAGGCACACATTCCTTGCACATCTATTCCAGTGTTTCCAAGGCATGTGTGAGACAGCACAAGACTGAAATGTTTCTTCATATAACTGCATTTGTGAATAGTGAAAATCACTAGCAGTGCCTGAAAAGTTATCCCCACACTTCACTGAGAACTATGCATGAAAAAGTCTTCAAACGCAGGCAACTGTTGACAAATTTTAGTCATGCAGTAGCCCGATAAGCATCCAGCTGGAAAAATGATGTGTTCCACAAAAATCTTAGGTGGAGATGTTGAGCCTACAGAACACTGCATAATGGCCTGAACAATTACCCAGCATCCACATGGTTAATTTATTAAGGCTGTTCACAAATTGGGCAGCATCGTGGTGTAGTGGTTAGCACTGCTGCCTCACAGCAAGAAGGTCCTGAGTTCGAATCCCCCAGCGGGCCGGGAGGCTGGGGCGGAGTTTGGATGGGCAAGTTCTCCCCAGGTACTCTGGGTTCCTCTCACAGTCCAAAGACAAGCAGCATAATAGGTTAACTGAATGATTGTCTGTCTCTATATGTCAGCCCTACAATGAACTGGCAACTTGTCCAGGGTGTACCCTGCTTCTCGCATGATGCCAGCTGGGCTCCAGTGACCCGTCAGGATAAGCAGTTATGGACAATAGGTGGATGTTCACAAATCAGGATTTTCAAAGTCGGCACTTCAAACCAATGCATTAACTCCGAAAAGTCAGTGTCAGTTCAGTGCACCCGCAGAGCAGCAGCCCAACACTAAACTCCTCTAACAGCCAAAATGAGTTTCATATTTTACCTGTATGACCCATGTTTTAATGCCTTAGTTCATAATCTGTGATGTAAAAAAAAATCTAATTTCCACAAAGAGAAAGTAGAGGTTTCCTTCCTGCTCATAGTTCAGTTCAGTCTCTCCTGCCAGGCTGCTGACAGCTTGATTTCATGAGTCATCAACCAAAGATTTCCTTACAAATGGGCCACAATAGCTAATTAGCTGTCTGACACACATTAAAATCTAAACATGAAAAACAAACACTGATTTTGAGGTTAACTGGTTACTCAGTGGACAATGTTCCAGAGCTCAGGTAGGAAGAAGTTAAACACCAACCATATTTCAAGCCATTCTCATCAAAACTCCACTGACAGAAGAAGTATTTTTATAGTGACAGTTATCTCTCTATTGTAGATCTGTAGAAGTGGCTGTGCACTGTTGCTGAAATGTGACAGTACTGCTGGATTTTTTTTGTTAACAACAGAAGAGAGGAGAGGAGAAGACTATGACTCAACTTTGCATTATGGACGCATCATATCCAGATCATTTAACACACTTGAGAGTAAACCATGAACACGGTTAGAATAGGGGCTCCGTTTTATCTTTTCACAAACTAACGTCATATTATTTTGCACTATGTGTGGATGCTTCATACCCAAGACAATAAACACCTGTGATTTAATCACAGGATAAAAATGAAACGAATACAGGCTTCGTCTTATCTCTTTAGAAACTAATGTTCTGATACTAATATTTTGTGCTTCATATCCAGCTCAAACACCTGTGACTTGGCTAAATAAATGAGGAATTTTGCACTTATCTGATAATGTCAGCACAACAATTATAACAAGCAAGACATGCTGATCACACATTCAGGAGGAGGAGTGCACAGTAACATTACAACAAATGTAATCATTTGATCAGCAAGGAAATACGTATATGAAATAAACAACATTTGAAAGACCCAGGTATTCTACTATTCATTTTTCTTTGGTGCTTTGAGCATTACAAGCCGAGTGCCATTTAGTTCCATTATAGTAGAGAGAAGGCAAAACGCTCCTGATGGATAGACAGCACTACAGGCCAGGAAAAAAATATATAGTTTTGATTTTGGGGTGAACTGTCCCTTCAAAGACATGGCATTGATATACATCAAATCTAAATAAATCAACACTGATAATACAACCGTTAGGTGACGCAACTTATGTGGAAATATTTTTCACTCAAAAATCTCAATAGCTGTTTTAGATTTTGCTTTATTATGTTTAATAAAAGCATATTTTCCTAAATATTGACACACTTCATATTAACCCTAGTCACACATTTCCCGTGATCATTACTGTGCACAAATGTAGCCCTGCTGTATAGTTTCAAGAGCCCTTTTGGTGTCAGTAGACACATGGAAAGCTTCCAGCAGGGCACGTTTTGGAGGTGCACAAAATTTTTGGATGCAAAATATTTTTTCACACGTGCACTTTCCATGCATGCTTCACCTCCTTCACCTCAAACATGAGCATATTTACAGTCCATACTCTGAACAATGATCGGTGTGTCTCCCATACCACCCTCATCTATTCTACTGAGTCCCAGCACCCACCTTCCAGGGGAGCCCTCTTGCGGAGAGCGAGCCTCTCCAGACGGCGGTGTGTTTCAGCCAGGCTGAAGAGGACGCCGTACGCATACTGTCTGGCAGCACGGAACAGCAGAGAGGCAGGAGGCAGCTCGGAGTTACACTCATCCTCTATACACACTGGCATCTTCATCTCTCCCTGGAGGGGAGCGGTGGGTAGAGGTAAAAGTAAGGATGAGAGATTACAGGGAGGACCAGGAGCTTTGACTTGTTTAGTTTAATATCTCCATCACCTTGTTTAACTATAAACACTGACTTAAGGGTCTTTTTATGACAGAATACAAAGACAAAACATGAATGTCATGTCATGTTTACCTTGGTCAATATGTGGAAAATCTGGGGGTACATCAGTCCTCTTCTGTGTCTGTGCTCGGCTACACGAAGAACCTCAGCACTGACCTAAAATGAAAAAACACGGTGACAAAAAACATCTTTTCCACCTGACCTACAACTGTGCTGTAATATTTGGTCTGAAAAAAGTTTGTTTTTTAAAGGAATGGTTCACCCCAAAATCAAAAATACATATTTTTCCTCTAGCATGTAATGCTATTTAACCATCTCGTCATAGAGTTTTGGAGATACCGACTGTAAAGATCTCTTCCTTCTCTCCAGTATGACGGGACTAAATAGCACTGGGCTTGTGGTGCTCAAACCACCAAAAAAAAACCAAAAAAACATTTATTTATACATTCATCTCTTTCCAGAAATCATGACCCAGTTCCTCAAGATAATCCACAGACCTTTTTGTGAGCAGTTTCATGTAGGAACTACTGTCCTTCTAGTGGGAAAAAAGTAGTTTTAGTGAATTCTACGCTAGAAAAACGGTAGTTCCCACATGAAACTGCTAACAACAAGTCCTGTGGATTATCTTGAGTAACCGTGTCATGATTCTGGAAAAAGAAATTGGTGTTTTGGAGTTTTTCAAATGTATTTTTGACATTCTGAGCACCTACTAGTTCCATTATATTAGAGAGAAGACAGACCTATCCAAAACTCAGCAACTAACACCAAAATGGTCTAGATGGATGAACAGCTCTACAGGTGAGAGGAAAAATGTGTATGTTTGATTTCGAGGTGAACTGTCCCTTTAAATCTCTCATGGACACACACCTGAGGCAGAGGGGGTGTGGTTATGTCCATGTGACTCCGCGTCGCCATAGACAACAGTGACGGAATGTTTGACCCGCTCCCGTTGCCTTGGGAACCGTCTCCAGAGGCAGAGCCCCCCCTTCCAGCAGGATCCTCCCATCGAGAGGGCTTGTCCGTCAAATGGCTGAGAGAGAAAGGGTTTATGGGAGTGTTTAGTTATCCTGGCCTGGCATTTATCATGTGTACGTGTGTCTTTACATGAAGGAGTTTCTGCAGAGAAATCGTTTCCTAAAGTACGTTTTCCGTAGTTGTTCACTTTGTTTTAATGGTTATAATGCAGCAAAGGGAAATTCAGGCACTTTCCAAGTACTTAAGGTACCTACACCAAAGATTCCCAAACTACAGAAGTAAAACGCAGAAACTCTTTTTGATTCCACGTCCTCTGAAGTTGTTTATACATGACTTTAATATTTAGACATTTTACGTCTGATTTTATGCTTGCTTATGATTGGATGAAACCTGAAATGTGAATTCCTAATGTTCTTAAAATGTTTTATAAATGACTTATTTATTCTAAGGTTTATGTGATGATTTTATGATGTTATTTGTTATGTTTTTTGCCATATCTCAGGATTAACTGCTTAAAAACTATGCTTTTGTGCTGCCATGTCAAAACTATCAAATGAAACTGAAACTATAAATTGTAACTATAAATGCAACTGCAAATTCCTTTGATCCGACAGCAATCAATGTATCTTGTGATTATTTTACAAGTTGTTCATATGAATTATGATTGTATGTTTCAATCATGATTATTTACTGCTTGCTGATTTCCAGAGTAATGGATCAGCAGAGGACAAATCTAGCTATTAATAAAAACATGATGGCAGGATAATTTCATTTCAAGTCTTAAAAGATTTTTTGGTTTACATAAGTGATTGTGTAGATAAAATACCAGACTGTATATGAATTACAAGCACTATTTAATACGTATATATTAAATTCAAGCATATTCTTAACCTTGAAAACACACTGGTTAAAATTCTGCAAACTTTCTAGACTTTGCACGAACCCCGTTAACAACCCCCTACAACAAGCAGAAGGTGTCATCAGTCAGACTTTTCAATCGTATTTTTGGAAGACTGTCAACAAAACATGTGAGGAGACAAACAGCCCAAAATCACATGTGTATCCTCAGTAGATGGCTTTCCCGGCTGCTTTATCCTCCTCCTCAGTAGCTGTAATCCCTGAATCTCTAAGCTGTTGCTGGGCTACTTTACACCGTAAGCCTGTTGACAAAAAGTCAGTCAGCCAACAAGCGTGTGTGAGACAGAGCTGATATGGATGTACAGCATTTTAGACAAGTGCTCATCCGATATTCAACCGGCTTTAGGGAGATCCTGATCAAGTTTTTTTCCCCAGTCTGAGTAATTTAATATCCAAACTGAATCCAATAGTTATATTTACCTAAATGTTGATTAAATGTATGCCATTCAATAGCAGGGTAGTCTATTGAATTTGGAACCCCATTTTTATGAGTTACTTGACCGAAAGGCTGGAGGTATGTTTATAAGGTTAAGTTTGCATGAAGTCAATATTGATGCTTTTAGTGTTTTTATCAAATACATGCTGCACTTTATATTAACTACACAGCAGAATCTGGCCCAACTATGACAAGAAAGTCATTTTGTACATATTTAATGGTATTTCAGAGTTTTCCTGGAAAATGATCTTAAACTGTTGATGATTCATCCTGCACATGGGGGCGTTACTAACTTTGTGTCTCATTTACGACTGTGGCAGCAGAGCATGGAAGAATATATCCGTTCACCACACTGCAGTGTATATCTTTAATCAATATTTGGGTGAAACTGGATTATATTTTCTAGAGAAAATATTTTGATGTCCTGCAGCTGCTCAACTCTCACTGATTAAATTGCAGATTTTCCTGATGGACAGATAGCTGTAGCTTGTTTGTTGCTGAAGTAGCTGACCACATCTGTTAGCTGCCATTAGCGGCCAGCAGAACCAGGCTCCGCAGCCTCCCGCTGAACACAGCTGGTCACCGAAAACAAACACGAACCATAGCTCATACTAGTAGGCTACTGTCCTGACTCCTTACCGTTCAGTCTGCGTCATCTGTCATCAAACTATAACGTTAGCATTTAAAATAAATATTCAAAGTCATCCTGTCAGTCTGTTTAAACCACTGCTTGTACTCTGAGTTCTTCTTATATTCAGAATTCAGCAGCAGAAATCACTTTTGCACTCCATTACGTTTCAGACATTGCAATACGCTCCACTGACAGTGATTTGCCTCTGGATAAGTAAATATCCCCCTCAGTTTTTTGTCCTAGAAGCTCAGAAGAGTTTTTCTTTCAGGTGGCAAAAAAATAACAATGGCTGAATTTTATTATGACTTTTTTTTTTTTACTGTGGTATCAAATTGGGTATTGATATACAATGGTACTGGTATCAAATACAACAATTCATCCCTACACATTTACATAAACGGGTTGCCTGTCTATAAGGTACTTCTTGCTCATATTCCAGCAAGATTTCTGTTCTGTTGGTAACAGAGTGACTACAGCATTGAAGCCACAAGGACATACTGAGGCATTCTTAAGAAAAAAGAAAAAAAAAAACAGCACAAGAGTCACTGTTTCCCAGAATCACACCAGACTTCAAAACTGAAACGCCACAAAATAGCCACAAATCCTTGAGTGCTTTTTAAAAGTCAATTACCATTTTCTTTATGGCCATTACTGTTGTAAAGTGTATGTAGCCAGCATACTGTGAAAGCTGAGCTCTCATTGTGATCAGTCAAAACATGTGTTATGTAAAGTGCTTTGCTCCACCTTAAATGTCAAAGTCCCCTTTTCATGTACATCTAATTAGGGAGCTAACAACTGCTGAAGCCTGAACAGTGTTAACATGACTTTTCATTCTATTTTCTTACTTTGCGTTGCTGTCGTTGGGTTCATCTCCATCTGATGATGAGGAAGGAGACGGAGAGGGACCAGACTGAGTGCTGGTGTGATGATTGGGTAATCGACTTCCCCCCTGAGTGGAATCATATGGAGCTGACCAATCGGAGAAGCCCATCTTGCTTGTCAGTGAGTCGTTGCAGTCTTGGGACGGTGGCGGTGGGTTCTGGAACAGAGGGGTGGAGCCAGGTCCATATGGAGCATTTTGATAGGGTGGCTTTAACCCTGGAACCTGGGGAGGAGGGAACTGGGATTGGACGGAGAGGAGGAGGAGGAGGAGGAGGAGGAGAGAGGAGAGGAGAGAAGAATGGAGAAGGGGGGAAAAGAAGCATGGGAACAGACAAGAAAAGGAGGATCACAGGAGTGAGAGAGGGGAGGGGAGGGGGAAAAGACGTCTCAGGGACGGGAACTAATACTGTCCTATTTTATTTCAGATCAAACTAGAAGCATCTAATCACGGCTGGTGGGAGGATTTGGGATGGAAAGGACAGCACCCCCCTCCCCTAGCCAGTTTTTCCCTAAATGAGCACATGCCACAAAGGGATTTCAAAGAGCAAAAAACTTAATCCACTCTACTACATGTAGATTCATGTGGAGCAGAGAACAAATTAACCACACATCAAAGAGGACGGAGGATTACCAAGATAAGGCATCTACCTGATTCTTTCCAGGCTGCATCGGTCCCATGTGGCCAGGTGGTCCCCCAAATGGATTGGGTCCAAACCCAGGTACTACGCAGAAAGAGAGAGAAAAATCAAGGATGTAACTTTTTCATAATTGCATATTTAATAAGACAAAAACAGCTATGCAATGATGTCAACCCTAGATTCTCAAACTGTGCTACAAGCACAGGATTCAGCATTATTGGTTTTGATAGCGGCACAAAAATTGACTTTGAGCAAGCAGATTTCTGACCCACCTGCCCAAAGCCTAGCACTTGGTCCCTAAACTCAACACTAGCACATAATGGGAATTCCCATTGATGTACTAATGCAATTAGCATCAAGATTATGGTAAAATTATTTTAACAAATGGATCCATTTTACTTCACACGCTCAACATAAAACGACGTGTGCTCAGACTTTGGTCTGTTGAAACAAAAATAATAGCTGCTGAGATACTTTACAGTATCTCAATCAGTTACTTGAACATTCAACACTAACCAGCTGCCGCAACCCCAAAATACAGCTACTAGGGAGACTAAGGAGACATTGCATGCCGTGAGAGGAGTAGGAAATAAATTCATATTTTTTTTTATTTTATTTATTGTTTACCACTTGAGGAGCCTGAACAGCTAAATGTAACACTTTACTTGAAAAAGTATTTTATTTACCACTTTTAGTCAAGTCCAGGATTTTCAAAGGACAATTTTCAACTTCAGTCTCATATGTGAAGAAAGTTAATTTAAATGTTCACATTGTGCTGTGCGCAGTTTTCAGGGGCTCTGTTCATTTTGGCACACTATGCATTTGTGCAGCAAGCACATGCATCATCCATGATTAGTTATGAGTTAAACTGTGAAGGCAAGATAGTAAACTTTAAGTGAAATAAAGAGAATGAAAGTGCATGTGTGTTTGTGTATGTGCTACCCTTCGCCGTAAGAGACAGCTGTGTGGAAGAGTTCATGCCAGTTTTGAGCTACCACTTTGTAAAGCGTGGCGGACAGTCAACAATAACTAATCATATCAGTAATAAACCCGCCTCCTGTGTGAACTGTCCATACCTGAACAGGTTAGATCTACACTACTGTATTTTAATGTCACTCATAATGGTTGTACTTCGAGAGCCAGTGTGAAAATTTGAGAAACTCTGTAGACAACTAGTTCCATTTTCTAAACTTGTTTCCTGAGTTTACTACTCACAGATGAAAGAGGAGGGCCCCATGTTGGGCGAGCGTGGTTTGGAGGCAGCTGAGAAATACTCCACCGCTTTCTTGAATCGCTCCACTTTGTCCTCCATACGAGACTGGAAAGGAAGGAAGGAAAGGCATCATGTTGACTGCATATCATGCTGAGATTATGACAGTGAAAAGTGAGGAGTCATTGCTGAGTAATTCCCTGAGTAATTTCACAGTAGGGCTGTACTGAATGTCTTTTTTTTTTACATTCAAAGATTCTGTTGGGGTTTTTGAATTAAGCTTCAAATGTTTCTTATCATATTTTATGCTATATCTTGGATGAATGTAACTCGTCAGTCTGGTCAACATAAATCTAATTTATGTTGCTGTTAGATTGCTGCTAGACCAGACCTGTGTGTAGCAGGCAGGGGAGAAAAGTTTTGACTGCAGTGGAAAATGTTATTTTTTAAAGGCTAAATGCAAGCAAATATGGATTGAAGCAGAATATTCAGTTGGATAAAAACATATTATGAATTTTGGAAATAATTAAATGTACCTTTTTTTCAACAAGAGTCAAAAGCACTGCTATGCAGCTGCCGCTAGAATTTAATACTAACAGTGTAATACTAATAATATTAGTGTAATTTAATCTTCATCTTCAAGAGTGCAGAAAAAGCTTAAAAAAGTTAAGAATTAGAGTATACTTAATTGTCCCCAAAGAGAAATTTGCCTTGGACACAGTGCTACAGTTTGCTGCTTCACATAAAATAAGACTAAAATCATCACAGAAACATTTGACACAACGCTAGTCTGTTGCTTCACATGAAACATCCTAAATTACATGGTGGAGACATCCAACTATGCAACACAAATGACATAAAACAAAATAAAATGCAAGAAGGTGTTAAAATGCTTGTGCATTTATTGCTCGTTGCTCTATTGCACTAAGGTTTAGCATTAGATTTCAGCAGCTCGATGCAGGCTGGAACAAACGATGGCTTCAAGTGGTTTGATTTGCACTTTGGCACACAGCAAATCAAAAGCACTAAAGCTATGCAGCATTCAAATGCTGATTTGGAATTTGAATGTCAACATTATGAACGAAGTCATGAGTCAGCGTTTTGAACTATAAGGTACAGCCCTTATTCAAAGTGAAAGCAGTCAAGATTTTTTTGATGTTGGCTAAATGACTGACTTATCCTCAGGCTGGTTTTATCAAACCAGTCCAAAACCCAAAAAGATATTTGGTTTACCGTCATATATGACAAAGAAAAGCACAAAATCCTCACATTTGAGAGGCTGGAACCTGTGAATCTTTAGCATTTTTGCTTGGAAAATGACTATCAATAAACAACGTATAATATAAAAATTGTTGCTGATTAATTGTCTGTCGATCAACTAATTTTAGCCACTACAGCTACCGTAGTTTAATCTCAGCCACCAAATGAAGCAAATGCAGCTTTCCCTCACAGCAAGAGGACAAAAGAGATCGGAAAGAACACCAAGACATATGGTAATAGGACTGTCCTCAGTGCCACTGCGGGGCTTAAAAGATTCAAACTTATTCATTTATATACTATTGTTGTCACTATGACATAGAGGTGACATCAGCCACAGCATGTATGGAGGGTCGAGCTTGCACATTGGTGCACATGTGGTACAAATGCTCCCTTGTGAGGATGCTTTTCTGTGCGCTTGGATCATGTGTATATGTCTCATTTACGTGCAGTTGTTTTGAGTTAAACACCACAGAGGAGCGTAATTTCTTGCTATTTATTGGTCTTTTTCTTCTTTTTGGTGCAGCTGATGCAACGTCTCTTCCTTTTCTCAAAAACAAACAAAAAAAAAAAAAAACTACTACATGCTACTAAGCATGACTGGAGAAGTTTTCACTTCTATAAATTTGCAAATTTGTCTTATGTGAAATCAACACTAAATTTTGCAACAGATTCTTCTGATGAACTGAAACTAGATAATCCAGTTCAGCACATGAATTTATAGAAGGTGTGGTGTAATTCTCTGGTTTAGCACTGATGTGTGAGGAAGTGTACATGCTGACTCAGGTCTTGTGTCAACAGTAAAGACCTATTCAGCCACCAGCAACAGTCTGGTAATGTAACATCGGAAATAAATTAAAGTCATGTCCATTATCCTGTGTCATAGGGCTGAGCCGTACGGCTTATAAATAACACCTTGATATTTTTAGGCTATGCCACAACAGACGATTCAAATCTTGATATACACATTTTCTCTAAAATAACATACTGTAAATTCTCAAATAGTGCAAACATATGATGAATTTATAGAATATGATGCATTGCTGTAGATTAACAGTATATAAAGTATTTTACAATTAGCCTAACCATAAACAGCAGCAAAATGCAACATATTAATACAGAGAGAATATTTATCCAAAAAAATAATCGCATATAATAGTAAAACACTGACAGTAGGGTTGGGCAGTGTGGTCAAATTCAAGTATCAATATTTTTGACCAAATTTCTCTATTGGTGCTTTCACAAAATTTTAACACAATGAGATTTATGATAAATAATCAGTAATGTTGACACAATGACTTAAGTGGATAAAGGCAAATAATCTGGTATGTTCTAAAAATTACATCACTTCACTTTAATGCAACACTTCAAACCAGGAAAAGACAACACTTACACAATATCATAACGATATCCAAAATCTAAGACATGATCTAGTCTCATATCACAATATTGATATATCAATATATTGCTCAGCCCTACTGTTTCCCCATTTATTTTTATTTTTTTAATTTGAGATAAAAAGGGTGACAAAACTAAGCAGTAATAACCACTGAACAAGTTTGATGTGCACATGACCTACCTGTGACTGTTTGAAGACATCTCTGGCGATGCCGTCCAGGTTTCCCAGGTCTTTGATGGAGGAGACGTACTCTGAGACGGCCTTGATCACCACCTCACAGGGCGGCAGCACCAACTGATGGGCTCGCACCTGAGACAACAACAACAGCACAAAGTTTTTAATCCACATATAACTGGCTGGGTGGGGAGTAACACTAGCAAAGAGCTGCATGAAGATTTTTATCTGTATTATTTTGCATTTTATTTAATGGAAGTAAACAAAAACATATTACTACTTATTGTGCAGCTGTGTTACTACATGGCTGATCAATAAGACCACAGATAAAAAGGCAGGACTGGATGTTATCCAGTCTTGAAAAAGCATTAGAGCCCAACCAATGGACTCAGTCCATCAAATTACCAGTTAATGGCCTTTTACAGTTTTTGGCATTATTCCATTAACAAAGATTATAACATTACAGAAGACATTTGTGCTAAATTTAAACATAAGTAAATACGTTTAATCAGATCTTTAGAAAAGACGAGGAAATTTTTCAGGATATTGTTTAGAAAGCCTGAGCAATAAAACAATAGTGATATGTACGCATGCAAAATTGTCAACTGTTCAACTATGCTGAGAGTCTCCACCGCGCTTTTTGGTTTCATTTTCAGGTGTGCTGCCTCTGTCCTCTGCCGTCTGTGTCAAAGTTCGACACTCACACAGGGAGCTGATGAATGCTGAAATCTATACTTGAACGACCACGAGTATGGAAAGTTTTTTTTTTCTTATTTTGCTTTGTTGAAATGTGCTAGATATATAATAATATACTAGATAATAATAACAATAATAATATACTGATATTGATTGATATCTTCACTGCATTGCATTTGCACTTTTCAATATTATCGGA
Source organism: Lutjanus erythropterus (assembly GCF_056507025.1). Lineage (NCBI taxonomy): Eukaryota > Metazoa > Chordata > Actinopteri > Lutjaniformes > Lutjanidae > Lutjanus > Lutjanus erythropterus. Next base: position 3,938,911 of record NC_139322.1, on the reverse strand, counting down.
TCATTACAAATTCAATAGATATATTGATCCAGAGCACTGTATCATGACACCCCTATTTGTTTCTGCTCAGTTTGAATGAAGCTGAGAATGATGATTATAAGATTAAAATTTCAGTTTGTTTTGCAAGACCAATAAAACAACAACAATGTATTTTACTCTTAAAACAAATGTTGCACATTGTAGTAATCCTTCCATGATGTTGTCAGAAACTTACATTAAACAATCTGGGCCCCGTTTCTCAGAGCCTTCGTAGCACTACGTGCGTCGTAAGTTGTATCTTAAGGTCTCCCGTAAGCTTACAGGCTGTTTCCCAACTCTGGGAGACCTTAAAATACAACTTACGACATATGTAGCGCTAGAAGACTCTGGGAAACGGGGCCCTGAGCTGTTCAGTAGCGAAAACAAGCAAATGTCACCTGCCTTGCACTCTTTTAGGGGGCAGCCCTAATTTTTGCACATAGTTAACACACAGTTCCCTGAAACAGCCCCTGCAATTGGTATCAGCAAACATCTCTCAGTTTCTAAAGATCTGTGATCAACCTCAAAAATGAGCACCCTGACTAAAAATGAAAATAAACTTATGAAACACGGACAACTGGAAATAAAAGCATGTCTCAGGTAAAGGTCTAGTTCTGTCACTAAATCAAGCTCAAGTGGTTATTTGACAGGTATTACAGGCTTATTAGAGCAAGTATTTCTTTTTTAAAAAAAGGTATAGTTTGCAGAGGATTTTGGACTTAGAAACATACGGTACCTTGAGAGAAGCTAGTGGGTGTTCTGGTCCCAGCAGACTCCAGTGGAAGGCAGCCAGGTCCTCATCAGGCAGAATATGATTTCCTGCAAGAGCAAAACTCTTTCAAATGTTTGCTGTGTCAATGAACAAGGACGACAGACGAAAAAAGGGTGCCAAAAATACATCTCACAGGTAAGGGTGGGTGTTTCGGTGATAGAGTGACAAAGAGAAATGTGGGATACATGTTTGATTTTGTGTATTTGTGTGTGTGCGTGGGTTGACGTGTGTGAGTGTGTGCTGCTCCTTACCCAGCAGAGCAGCGAAGCATGGCAGGTGCTGTGTCTTGAGCCCGAGCTGCCTGGCGGCCTCAGACAGCAGATACTGGTGTGTGGTCAGGTTCTTGCCGTTCCAGCTCAGTTTGAGCGCGTGTGAGGAGAAGTAGGCGGGTACGTTGCAGAGGGCAAACTCAGAATCCTGAGCAATCAGGCCGGCAAATCCAAAGTCCCTGTAGAGAGACAGCACTTCCTGGTGGTGGTCCTCCAATGTCTGTACAACCTGTAGATGCAGAGCGGATGAACTCAGCTCAAATAATGATTACTGTCAGTGTCAATTAATCTGTTTATTATTTTCTTGATTAATCAATTAAAAGTTAGCTCTATAAAATGTCAGACAATGGTGAAATTTGTTGATCAGTGTTTTGTACAGCCCGAGGTGAGGCCCTCAAATGTCTTGTTTTGCCCACAACCAAAAGATAGTCAGTGTACTGTCATAAAGAAATAAAGAAACCAGAAAATGAAGAAAAATGTCTTTTAAGCCATGTACAATAACTCTCATGAACCCTGCTGTAAATGTTTGCCTAAATGTTCTCAGTCATTATCATCTTTTCTATATGTTAACCCGTTTTATATCCTTAATGACAGCAACCCTAATCTAAATACCATTACTGCCTAGCGTTAAATATATATTATGTTATAATGTACAGAACAACACAGTTGAATGTTGTTGCTTCTGGCATACTGTACCCACTCTCCCCTACATGCCAATCTCTGAAACCTACAGCATAACCTAATGTATTTTCTATTTCATTAATTAATTTAAAAAATCCTTCTTTAAAAACAGGTTGCTAGCTAAGTTTACCATGTACATTAGATTATAATGTACATTAGACTGTAATGTACATGGAATAATGGAATTCTACATTACTTTTTGATATCAGCATTATATATTGTCCATCAGCCTCCCTGCTCTCGAAATATCAGCCATCAGACATGGAAAAACTCATATCGGTCGCCAACTACATATTAACACATGAATACACAAATCTGGTACATGAAAATGATAGAACTTTGTATTTCTTGAAGAGATAAAAACAGAAACTAGAAGGGAACTGGAAACACAGCACCTTGTATTAAAAGAGTTTACATCCTGCTAGGTGTAATCTGGTTTGCCACGTTTCAGATCTTGATTTTGTTTTAGTTTCTGTATTTCAACTGGCTGATTAATTGAGTAATTTGACAGAATATTAATCTGAAACTATTTTGATAATCATTTAAGCAATTTTTAAGCAAAATTGTGTAACTTTTAAGGATGTATAATAAATATCGGGGGCTGGTGACTTATTATTATTATTTATTAGTAATATGATAATATCTGATTTTATGGATTATAAAGCCTATAATTTAAATTCTTTGTGAAAATTCTCTATAAAAGCCAAAGTAAAGTCAGTTAGATTTGGTTCAATCAGAGCCATGAAATATTCATATTTTGTTCCATTTGTACTGAGAAGTCGGACTTTCCGAGGTCCCAACCGAAAATTTAAACTAGTGCACCCCTGAATTCAGATTTCCAACTCAGAAAGTTGGACGAACCACACCAGCCCTGACCTCAAAATCCAAGGTGGCTGCCGCGTGCATCAACAGTGAGTGAAAGTTCTAGTATACACTGTTTATTAGCACTTGTCTTCATTCACTTCATTCAGCAGTCGGACACACAGGACAGTCCAAGCTACATCTGTGGAAAAGTTGCAGTGGTGTTTGTATGTGCAAAACACTGCAGAAAAATTGTTATCAACAGGTATTAACCTGGACAGTAAAAATCCTGACTTTCTGACTTGACTACTGGAACATCACCAACCCTGGTGTGACATCAGCTCCGACTTCAGAGGTTAAAGGAACACAACATAAATCATCCCTCTTTGTTCATTACAACTTAGCCTTCCTCACTCACAGACATGCATAGACTACAGGTTACATTTACTTTTTAAAATACAACAAATATAAAATTATTAGGTTATCTTAGTGGAATTGGCCATGAGAAATGGGTAATTATTGTACAGGCTTCCATATTTATGGAAAAAATAACAGGTAGATTAATCAGCTATAAAAATAATTGTTAGTTGCAGTAATTGTTTCTCTATACTCTCACGAAGACCATGAAACAACATCCCTAAGAGTAGGGATGTCTAGGTCCACTCACCACCAATGTAAAATTTGTAGCAAAGAACCTTGGAGTAACCTTTGACAGTTTAAATGACACAGAAAAAGTCATACATGCTCTTATATCGTCACGCCTGGACTACTGAAACTCTCTTTTTACTTGTTTGAACTCACACTTGGTCTCACAACTACAACTCATCCAGAACTCAGCAGCCAGATTACTGACTAAATCTAGAAAGTCCTGTCGTATCACCCCAATTTCAGCATCCCTGCACTGGTTACCAATTCATTTTAGTATACAATTTAAAATTGTATTAATTACATATAAGGCAATCCATGGTCTTGCTCCAGAATATATTATGGAGCTTTTAACCCTGTACAGTCCAGCCAGGCACTTGAGATCAGCCGATCAAAATCTCTTAGCTGTTCCTCAGACTAGACTTAAAACTAAGGGTGACCGTGCATTTTCACCTATGGCCCCTAGGCTCTGGAACAGCCTTCCCCTTAATGTGAGATCAGCAGACTCCACTGAAGATTTCAAGGAACTTCTTAAATCTTACTTCTATAGAATCGCCTACTATTATTAATGTTTTATTGTTTTATTGTCTTTAAGAACATGTTTGTATCTATCTGCTCTAAATGCTTTTTTAAATGTTTCAATATGATCTTTTATGCTTCTGACTCAGTATTTAAATGGTCTGACTTTTTTCCCTTTTATTCTGTAAATCTTTTAATATGGAAAGCACTTTGCGCATAAGCTTGAAAAGTGCTATATAAATAAAATTATTATTATTAAAAGACTGAGTGGCATCTGTGAAACTGATCAGCTCAAGTGCTAGCAGTCACTGGAGTATACTGAATTTATGATGACGATAGAGATCACAGACAGCCAGCGGTGCTGACATTTGACACACTTTATATACACAAACATAATTGAGCTGCACAGCCCATGAAAACAATTAATAAACCAGTCTACAATCAAAACTACATTTGTGGAAAATTTGTGCTGCACCAATCAGTTCTGAATCACTGGTGGCAGTGAGGGAAATACCTGGACATCAGGCAACATAACTGCTTCAGAGAGAGCACACGCAAGCAGAACCCAATCGGTGGGTGAGGTTCACGGTTATGCCCAGAGAAAGAAAGCAGGAGATTCACATTTCTGCCAGAATTGTTATGTGAATCTTGTTAATCAGTGTCAGTGTTAATCAGTGTGAAAACTAAATAATTACATTCAGTTACTTCATTAAAAATCTATTTAATGGGCTGGTAATCAAATCTCTGTCTTCAAATGAATGCAATATGGGGTAGGGAAGTAAAGGCTGATTATGAGGAAACCGTTTCATGATGGACTTGTTTTAACTATTTAATAATTCTTGTGTCACTCACCAATAATGAAACTGAAACTAATAACCAATAAAGCTGCAACGATTAGTTGTCTGCTATGGAAATTAAGTGTTTTGAAGTACAACTGCCTGTCATAACCAACATCAACATGGCCAAAACCTGGCGAGTGCCTGGGTATATCTTTATAAGTTGCATCATAAATGTATTTTAGTGTGTTACCATGAAATTTGCAGTTACAGTTGTAGTCAAGGAGAAGAAAAAAAACAGTTGCAGAATTGGCTTTGGAATTTGGTTATAAAAGGGATACTGCTTTGAAATTTCAATTTTTTTGTTTTTTGTTTTTTACTAAACAAGGATAGAAATCTTATTTTAACCCTTATAGCATCTTCATTTAACTCTGAAATGGTATTATACATAGGTTTAAATACAATGGATTATTCCTTATCTGCCTACCCATCAAACATGACTGGAAGTATGCATATAGACGTTTTAATTGAGAAGCTATTCCTGATTAATTTTGGGAATGTTAAATTAATTGTTTTGAGTCAAAATTCTATGATTCCAGGTCCTCAAATGTGAACATTTTTTGGTTTCTTCAGTCCTCCGTGAGAGTAAACTGAATACATTAGTGTTGCACACAAAACAAGACTTCTGAGGGTGTCGTCTTGGGCTTCAGGAGACAGTGAGAAACATTTTTCAACATTGTATGTACCAAGAAATTTGTCCGTTAATTGAGAAAATGATCAGAAGATTTATCAGTAATAAAAATAAGTAGTTGCAACCCTAACATCCAATTTCTACAATCAGAATAATATTATACATGCAGTAATTCCAATACACAGGCTAAACATACATGCAGCACATGTACAGCTGAGGACACCGAAACATTAGCTGCACAGAGTCTAACAGCAATGATGACTAAAGTAAAGGTGTAATTAAAGCGGCGGTGAGATACTTGAAGCTACAGAAATAGGACTGTTTTTCAGAATAAAGGTAGGAAAAAACAAGCAAGCACACATGGGAACTGTGAGTAATGATGCTGTACATGCACAAGAAGCATCAGAACGAGTTGTACTGTAATGTGGGTGGGATTTTTCTATTCTAACAAGTATCCTCTCATACACTATGGCATTGTGTTTTTAATACTAGCACACAAGCAGATGGGAAGGTAGATCAAAAGCAAAAAGAGACAGTGAGGTGAAGCTGACAGGAGGGAACCTGGAGAGGCAATCAGCGGTTTAGCTCCTTTGACAACAAGGCCTCAACAAAACGATAGGAGTCACATTTCCTTGTCAAACAAATCATGTTAAGTTATTCTTTATCCCATAACATGTCCGTTTTGGAGAGCTAGACACAAAGTCTTTATTTCTCCTCAGCGGACAAATAATGGCAGAGAGGTGTATATGGGCTAGTGCATCCACTGTACTCTACTACACTACATATAATATTGTGTCAATAGGTCAGAGATAAACATTCTTAATCACCAACCAACTGAAATGCACAAACTAAGTCACTACAAATGCACTGCTGTCAGGTACTGGGGACCTATAAATAGTCTAGCCACTCAGCAGTTGTTCAACAATGTATGACAGGTTCATTGAGTTCATGTTATGTAATATATAGGCTAGACTAGGTCATGTTGTACAATAAATGGTTCTAGCCTCTCTTGAATGAGGATGCGGGGCTGGTTTAACCTGTAGTAACTGCTTCGTAAATCTAAAAACAAATCTGTTGCACTGGATGCATTCTTCCTCCCAGTAGACCATCCCAAATACATCCATGGAGCGGAGCAGAGCAGAGCAGAGCAGGCCCGCTAAAGGCATCAGTTAGAGACAGAAATCCATGCTGCTACAAAGCACAACAGCCCGCTCCTCAGATCTGGTTTGTATTTGTGTATCAAACTGCACAACAAAATTCAGGATCGACTCATTTCAGTTGCTCGGGCCGGTAGTTGCACTTGCTCACTAACTGGAATGAGTTAAAACAGCGCTGGATGATGTAAGCTACTAAATGGGCGTGCAACTAGAAAGGGCAAGTGTTAAGTGAACGGCACGCCATATGACCACAATAAAACAACTTCACACATTGCTTACCCGCACTCGGAAGCGAAACATGGCGAGGCGCACACAGTGGCTGAGGCAGGCCGGGGGCAGGAACCATGCCCGTGGAGGCGGGGTGGCCTTGCTGCCGACGTGGTTGACTATCAGCTGCGCCGTCTGTCGCTGGCCCTGAGCTCGCCGCGCCCACTCGGGCCAGCGCTCCTTCCCCAGAGTGCCGTTGAAAACCACGACCAGCTCCAGGCCACCCTGGTACAGGCACGCCTGTGACAGGGCAGCCAGGTAGCCCAGCATGGCGTTCCACTCGCCCCCGCACACCCAGTCCGTCTGGTAGCCGCCGTAGAGGCGCTGCAGGCCGGAGTCAGCGTCGATTAGGATCCTGGCAGGCGGGGGCGGGGGAGGCATGGGCCCGGGGTGATGTGGGTGGTGGTGTGGGTGATGGTGGTGAGGGGGCTGGCGGGCCGCAGTACGGGCAAGCTTCAGGAGGTCCACCGGGACTGCGGCCCCGGGACACCGCTTCTCTAAATACTCTTGAAAACCCTGCACTCCCATGACGGTGTTGTTGAGCCTATGTGTCTGGCCGGGAGCGGGCTCTGAATACGTTCTGTACGCCGTGTTTGTAATGTGATGTGGGGCGAGACTGTAGCTAGCTGTGCACTTCAGGCAAGCTAACTGGTCTCCGATGTAGTGACTAACTGTAGTTTAGTTAACCCTGCAAAACAACTTGTTATCTGTCACCCAGACTAGTGAAATGAGTCACCATGCACCGCTGGACAAGTGTGTCAGCTACCGAGATACCGAATTGCCAATTTCTCAGTTTTGGTCGTGGGTGCTCAGTTTAGTGTCCATCCCTGTGGATTTTTGGTTAGATGCCAGCAAGGCCAGTGTAGCTACCTACAGCCAGAAAAAGTTCAACATTTTTCCTGCTCCCATAATTTGGCTTGAACACAACCAGCTTCGAAAATGTAGTTGGCAGCAAATAACGGAAATGCAGCGAGGTGGTAGATATTAGTGAGAAATGCCTACAAAACAAAGATCCTGCTGGTTTATGCACATGAAACAGATGCAATACTGCGCATTAGTTAGCAACCCACAGGCTGGATGGCCAGTTCGCGGACATGATGTTAACCCGAGCAGCTTGCAAAATCGTTATTTGTATCTGACAGCTAAAATATTAGACATTTATTCTGCACTACCGCAGGCAGATTTCAGCACGTGTGTAGCGGCAGGTTGTTGGCTCGCAGGTGTCAGAATACCAATTAAAACAAACTAACAAGCTGTGTGCCTGGCTAGCTCTACTAACATTTGCTAACTGTGTGGCTAGCTGTTAGCTGCTGGCAGGGTCCCCGGCGTGATTTGACGCGTCAACTCCCGAAGACAAGTCCGGGGCGGACACGACGCGGAATGAGATGGATGTTTGACGAAATAAAAGAAAAGTAACTAAAAGAAAAGAAAAATAAAAGCCCGATGGTGCCTCCCTCGCTTTCTTCCACACTCACGGCTTCATGTTGCAGAGGGGAACATTACTTCCAAGCGACATCAGCCATCTTGCGACTTCCTCGCGGCCCAGTGGAGTGGGAGGGAAGGCGGAGGGAGTGGAGGGAGGAGGCGCGGCCCCGGGGAAGCTGGGAAATGTAGTCTAATGACCGCATCACGTCCAACTAGGAAAGCTCTGGTGAGAAACAGAAACAACTACAACTACCAGCGTGGGGACACCGACGGTTGAACGAGGATAAAAAGCTGGAGAGTAGAATTTGTCCAAGTGGCCCACAAGTGATTCAAGTATGAACGCCGTTATTTGTCCGTTGCCCGTCCCAAAAGCTGTCATATCAACATTTTAATATTCATATCAACGCCAGCTAACTGCTGTTGTGATAATCTAAGGCTGATGCTACACTCTCTGCCTTTTAGAAATACTTCACAAACACTACAGCAGTGATTTAGGACGTATAAGTAGTGAAAAACAGTGAGTATAAAAACACAACGTGAAGTGGTCGTTAGTTGGTGAATAATGATTACTGAAGTGGTGTAACAGGTAGAATGGCGCTGTCCCGTTCATGTTAAATCTTTGTGTATATGTCGCCTCCCCGTGGTTCACTTCAGTGCTCTCGAAGGAAAAAGTGCTTTGGGAAAAAAAGAGGAACAAACTGGCTAACTAGGCCACCGGGCACTCAGGACTGTCTGTTAGAGTTGCCATGGCGACATGAAGCCAGCTTGAAGGACTGCAGCTTCATTCTGGGCTCGTATCTTTGTCTCCACATCCTCTCTGATTTAAAAAAAAAAAAAAAGTGTCTTTGTGAATAAATGTGTATGTGTGGATGGAGTTGTGTATGGAAGCCCATTTCAAAAATATTCCCACGTTATAATTATGAGATTAAAAAAAGAGTAATGATTATGAGATAAAAAGACGTAAAAAGTTGAAATTATTAAAACAATCATCAGAAATAAATCCTAATTATTAGATAAAAAAATAAAATAATAATTACGACACAAAAAGTGGATATTATTAGATTAAAAAGTCGCAATTATGAGATCAAAAGTCAATTATGTACTAAAAAGTCATAATTATGAGATTTCAGAAATAATAATCATTACATAAAATATGGAAATTATAAGATAAAAGCCATAATTATGAGATAAATGTAAAAAAAAATGATTTAAAAAATCATGCTATAAAAAGTGTAGATTATTAGATAAAAAAAGTCAGACTTATGCGATACAAAGTCATAATTATGGGATAAAAGTCATTATTAGGAGATTTTAAAAGCACAGTTATGACAAAAAGTGGAAATAATTAGTATTTAAAAAGCTGTAGTTATGAGATCAAAAGTTATAATTATGGAGTACAAAATAAAAAGTCAGAATTACTAAATGTAATGTATGGTCGACATCCTCACATTAAAGGTTTAACATCTGGGGAAACAGTGTCCGTCAGTGTTGGCTGTTTGAACACAGAGAGCATCATCGCTGTAAAAGCAGAGTCCTCTTCCCTCATCCTTGTTTGTTGTGTCCTGTCAGCTCTGAGTGCTGTCTGCCCTTCAGGTGCAGAAACTCGATCCATGATGCTGGGGAGCAGACTGTGGTCACACCTGTCTCTGGTTTCCCATTTTCTGTCCTGCTGGAGTCCCATAAAGAATTTTATTACATGGCTTCGATGAAGACTCGATTCTGATTGGTCAATTACAGTCTGTTATTTCTGTATAACAGACCATTGCTATGGACACAGTTTTGACAATAGACTCTGGGCAGACAATAAAATCGTTGTGAAATCACTAAAATCATCTTAAAATTAATATTTTTTGTGGGAAATGACTGATTATTTATTTTTATAACAAGCAAGATAATGTGCAATGAGAAGGTCACTATTGCAAAGTAATGTCATAAAATCATTTTAAAATTCATATTTTGAAATGTGTGCCAGTTTCTTTTTTAATTTTTGATAAGTAACCATGTAATAAGCAGGATAATGTACGATGAGCAAGTCATTATTGTGAAATAAATCCCTTCAGGGTGATTCAAGAAATAGGGCTAACAAATGGGGGTCATAGCACACAGTTTTACAAAATGTACACAACCTGTAGTTCTCTATTATTTCTAGTAGGCCATGTAGTCTGGAAATGATTTTGAAAATGGGGAGCAAGCATTGCAAAATTTATCTAAAATTCCAAGAGACATATTACATTACTGACTTTCTAAGTGTGTGACTGCATTCAGCTTACATCATTACAGACATTTATCTCTCCTCAAATAATGAAAAAAGAAAGAAAAAAGAAAAATGGGGATACTTCAGACTTCTGTTCCTTAAAATATTCCTTATCTTTATTTCCCGGGTCTCGGGGACCACTCTAACTTTTATTACTGACCTTTTTATTGCATAATTATGACTTTATCTCATAGTTCTGACTTATTATCTCATAATTTACCATTGTGGATTTTTTTTTTCTTTTACTGGCGGAAATGAGCTTCCATATTTTGCGGGTGAGTAAGTGTGCGTGTGAGAGAGAGTGAGAGACAAAAAGCGAGAGATTAACGGCGAGCGCGCAGCACGTCCCCGCTGTCCCGTATCCATCCGCCGGAGAGAGTGACCATGACGGCCCGGTCTGTGCGGTCCATGTCCGGAGCCCTGAAGCTCGTGTTCAACAGCCGGTTGTCCAGGGTAGGAGCGGTCTCTGAGTTCACCAGCAGACAGATAACTGTTGAACGACTTTGTTTTGACATTTTGAAGTGGTTTAACGTTATTTTGCCAGAACATCGGCGAGTGTAGCTAAGCTGATTAACGGCTGGTTGGTTAGTTGGCTAGCTAACTGAGTTAGCTTGGTTTTCTGTCGCTGTCCTTTCAGCACCACTTGTTTTCGCTGTCAACTCGGTGCCAGCTGGAAATCCGTGCAGGGAAAATTTACTACCACTTGAGCAGTATTCCTCTATTTCTCCCAAGCGAGATAAGGCTGTAAATGGACTTTTCAAACTGCTCCCTGCAGACTCATACATTATTCAAACACAAGCTAATACAACAGGACCTCCTCAGACACTGGTTGCCATGTTAACAACTTCTCCTCCACACCGAGAAGGACTGAACAGGAAACTGTAACTCATATTTCACAACAAAACTTTAAAATACATAATTTACTATTCTTTCTGCGACTATTATTAGATTTTTTAAAATTATTTGTGCTATCTATTGCTTTACATTATATTTTACTTCATATACCTATTTTATTTATTTATCTATTAATTTACATTTACATACACCCTGCATCCTTTTCCTGTGGGCATGGAATATTGTAATCTGAAAAATAAGTAATAACTAAAGCTGTCAGACTAATCACCTGATGCAGTGAAGTAGGGGAAAAAGTTGCATAAAATCGAAATACTTAAGTAGAGAGCAAGTACCTCAAATTTGTACTTAAGTACAGTACTTGATTAAAGTATGTTGAGTGCCCACGTGATAAAATCCCCTTTAGGGTACCTTTTCAGTGAAGAAAATGTGATGATTGTTAGTTGGTGACAATGACAAAAGAAAAAATACTCTAAGCTTCTGACAGCAATGACAGTATAATCTAATCAACTCAAAAAGAATGAGTAAACTCATGAATGAATGTCAGGGCATTGTGTAGATTTAATATGTTGACTTGTGATATATTATTTGCTGATTTTTATTTATGTATTCTCTGCAAATAACCAGTTTTTCTTTGTGTTGGCAGGTTTATGGTGCAGCTACATGTAATCAGAGACACAAGTCCACTTACACTGTAAGTTTGTTCAAGATACAAAAATGCACAGATATAAAAAAAAAAAGTAGCTGTTATTCATGAGGATTTAACAGCAAGTTTGTCGCTTCATGAGATCCCCACACACACACACACCATGTTTACCTTATGACCTTCCTACCCCGAGTACCCTACTGTTATACCCCGCAGGGAAGGAGGATCAAACATGTCAACATGTCTTTACCACACGTCCACAGGAGCACTCATGTTGTTTTGTCTCATTAACGTGCTTGTGATGCCACCAGGAAGCTGCTGGTCACCACGTGTCTTCCCTCTCCTCTTCATCGCACTAACCTCCCTGTTTTCTCTCCTCCGTTCTGAATCCCTCCTTCCTCCGTCCACCCACACCAGACCATAGTGAGTATGGCTGCTCACGACATACACGCAGACAGAGCTGTAGCATAACTTGTGCATTAGAACTTATTAGAACAGTCAAAAGATGACAAGTTTGTGCAGTTTTGTTAATCTGTCTGTTATTTCTGAATAGCGTGTCATTTTTTTCTTTCCCAAGTCTGTTCTGCCCAGATCTCCCCTACTGCTACTACTACTGTTATTTCTAATTGCCTTAATGTTGCATAGCCTTTCTAACATTGTACAAAGGCTATAACCTTGACTTTAACAATAAATCATAATCTTTTCCTAAACCTAACCAAACTGCAACTGAAAATAATTAAAAAATATATGAAAATAAGTAAACTTAAGTCTTCAAAAAAATTAAAACTGTGACATTTAGCCAGGGAGCCCCAAGGCAGTGTAATGCAAGTCTGGAAATCACTGGAGAAGCTCTGTCACACATCACCGCACTATGACACTTATGTGAATGTTCCTTGTGAGAATGCTAGCAGTTAGCTGTTGCCGATATTTTTGGCTGTCTAAAATTAGTCAGCTGAGTTGGTTAAGTAAGTTGGGAAGAATCTATTTGTTTTTGAACGTCCTCAGACAAAAGAGGTGCAGGGGTGTGTTGTATTAAAACGTTTCAAGAGCCAGTTGTGCACCTTTAAAACATCAGTGTTGAATTTGAATAGATTTTTAATAATGGAGTCAAATTGCAAGCTCTGCTGATGCATTTTGTGAGGCCTTGGTCGGATATGTCTCGGTAGGGTTTTCAATTCAATTTTGTGTTCTTTAACAGTGAAATTCACTGTAAATTTTGTTTATTCTGTGTAATGGCCTCATTTATCTTATGTATTATTTGTTTGAGGGTGTTTATGTATGTTTAGTATATGTTTTTTATTCCTCAACAAATTTGTTGCAAATATTTAAATAAACATTTTAAGGAAAATGCAGTGATTGTCTTCATGCACATTTGGCAAATGTAATGATGCAGATCATGTATGGAGGCCCTACTGTCTCCTGTTTATTATCTGTTTCTGTAGGTTTAAATTACTGGGGTCAACTGAAATGTTCAATTTGAATATGAGATTTAAAAAAATGATATTTCAAATATCTAGCCTCTTTTCCAGATTGATGCATTTTAATGTTCAGTGTATGTCCTTGGACCTTTAAGGGTTCAGAATCCCCCCACCATAGTTTCACAAAATAGGGGCTCCTAAACAACATTTTGCACGAAGCCCCCAAAAGGCTAGACACAGCCTTGCATTTGGCTTCAAACGAGACACAAAAGTCTTCTGGTTGACAGTGCAACCTTCTTGCTAAATTTTTCAAAGCACAGCAGGACAAGGCAGAAAAGTCTTGGGGAAAAAAATAATGCCCTAATAGCAGATTGTTGCTATGGACACAGTTCTGATTGAAGACTCTGGAGGAGCAATAAAACATTCTTAAATCAATAAAATTATTTTTAAATTCATATGTTGTGTCAAATTATTATACAGTAAGTCATATAATAAACTATAACTAAAATTATTGTGAAATAAACTGGTGCAGGACGCCTGGATCACCTTGAATGACTGTAAATTATCCCTTACATGTATGTGTGTGCATTACAGCCTCCACCAGCGCGGTATGGAGGCAGGCACACTGTGACTCTGATTCCTGGAGACGGCATCGGACCAGAGCTGGCCAACCATGTCCGTGAACTATTCCGGTGAGAATTCACTCATCGTACGCACACACACACACACACACACACACACACACACACACACACACACACACACACACACACACACACACACACGGTGTTGGAGTGAAACCGACTCATGCACACCCTAAATGACTCAGCTCTGTCATACTGAAGTGACCTCCATCTGTTTTTATCATCAGGTTCTGCTGCGTGCCAGTGGACTTTGAGGTTGTCAATGTGGACTCAACCATGGCGTCAGAAGATGACATCAATAATGCCATAATGGCGATCAGACGCAATGGAGTTGCACTGAAAGGTAAGTGTTTCACACATAGGTGTGTGTCTGTGAGTTTATGTATGAAACAAGGGCCTGAAAAATATAATATGCAAGCCGATTGGCTGGTGTTAAAAATGCTCAATGAAATGGGTAAATCAAAGACAAAATTACACAGGGCAGCTACAGTCCCTCAAAGGTGTAGGCCATCAGCCCCCACCTGCTTTAACCTGTGTTTTCTGTCTGTTCAACTGTGATTGGTTGCAGACACACACATTCTCATCATATAGAAAGCATGTCCTCCTGTGACTCCACAGACAGACTTACTTAAGTCAATACACGGAATGAGCCTAGCCGATCAGTGGAGAAAAAGAAAAGTACAGCTGTGAGGGAGCACACTAAAAGAAGAAAAGCACAGGAGGAAAGTGCTACTGAACGCTGTAAAATTATAAATGTCTTCAGAAGCGAGGGATGTGGTTGGTTTACAAAAAGAAAAAGCACACGAGCAGAACTGCCTCAGCATGTACTATCACCTTCACTTTCCCAAGTTGATTATGTTTTAAAAACATAATCAAGCTGATAAGGAAAGCAGGAGATACATGTGCATAGAAATAAAGACCTGTATAGGCTTTTCTGTTAGGTAGAAAAATCCAGTTCAGAGCTACCAGAGCTTCATGATGAGCTTCTGAGGAAATACAAGGGCCAAAAACACTAAAAAGTCCTAAGAAATTATATATTCAAAATTTATTCCTGTAGTCTTAATTATGGAAATGCAACTGACAAACTCCTGAAACTGAAGACACTTGATTGATGCTTCTTTAACTAATAACCAACAACAAAAGCTCCTGTTTAACTGTTTTGTGTTGTACTGACCAATGTTTCTATTATTTAGTTCACCCCATTAATATAAATGGGGACACACTAAATAAAACAAATACCTGTCTGTGTAACACAGCGCAAAATGTATCACTGTCACAGTGACACTGAAGTTTAATCATGATAATCGCATTCCAGATGACATGAAAAAATAATGTGTATTTTTATTTAATCACAACAGTTAAGAATAACATATGCTAAAAAGCTCTGTGAGGATTTCAGAATTTGTAAAGCAAAAAATGTAAATCAAAATTTGTCATGTCTGAAAAAGAAAGTCTGGTATATCTACCTCTGTCTTGTCTCTTGTTTCAGTTGTCGTTCTTTTGGTCTAACTTTGTTTCTTTGTTCAGGAAACATTGAGACCAACCACAATTTGCCACCGTCTTACAAGTCCAGAAACAACCTGCTCCGGTAAGTCCACCATCTTTTATCACCACTTTTCATCTTATCTAACATTAAAGTCACCAGTGTTAAAGCAACAACTGTCTCAGCTGTAGTTTCGATGTACAGCAGAGAGATTAAAGTCTTGAGCTTCGGCTCTTCATGGTCTCATCTGTCTCCACCTTTCTCCAATCTTCTTGTCCCTGTGTCTCTGCAGCACCACTCTGGATCTGTATGCCAATGTGATGCATTGCCAGTCTCTACCAGGAGTGAGGACACGCCACAAAAACGTCGACATCATGATCATCAGGGAGAACACGGAGGGAGAGTACAGCAGCCTGGAGCACGAGGTGTGTGAGCGTTTGTGTGTTTTGTGTGTTTCATAATCCCTTTGATGGTGAAGTACATGTAGCCTCCTGGTATCTGCACTCTTTCTGTCCCTGCAGAATGTACCAGGCGTTGTTGAATGTCTGAAGATCATCACTAAGACCAAATCTTTACGCATCGCTGACTACGCATTCAGGACTGCTCGGGCTAAAGGACGCAGACGAGTCACTGCTGTACACAAAGCTAACATCATGTATGTTACAGGCCCTGACTCTGCCTGTTTGATCTCTTTTTACTCATCTTTCTTGGTTTCTATTAAACACGTGACACATCTTCATGTGTGTATATTTGCTGGAGCAGGAAGTTGGGTGACGGCCTCTTCCTGGAGTGCTGTAAGGAGGTTGCCAGTGGTTACCCTGAAATCACCTTCGACAGCATGATTGTGGACAACACTACCATGCAGGTAGCTACAGCATGTCTGTACACTGTCACGCTACTCATTTAAATGTGCAATATGTAAGTTCTGCCACCAGGAGTCTCCATCACAGTAAATCAGTAACAAAAGATGTAGTATGAAAATGTCATAAAGCAGTGTGGTATCATGGAAGTTGCTTTCTTCACTGTTAAACAACCACCATTTCAGGAGAAAATCTATCTTACACGACTCAGAAATCATGCCCATGGACGAGGTAATGTCAAAGTTTTTTTCAAGTTATGTTTGGTCACATTTGATGACTTTCTTCTTCACTCTCTGACGTATCCATCATATCCTGTGTTTTCCTGTCATAGCAACTAGGATTACTTGAATAATGTAAGCACCTAACTCAACAAAATATATAACATAGGTCTTGTGATTTTACACATTTTAATGCATACATGTTACATATTATAGCTTTAAGGCTGAAGGCTTACATTGATTGTATTTAAAAAAGATTTTCTACAGTCACATGATACAGTAATTGCACTTACATATATATTAGGGCTGACTGACTTTGAAAATATACCTTATTGTGGTTATTTTGACTTATATTGCAATTGACCCAACCTAAGTCCCGCCCCTTTATCCTCCGTGTTCCAGTAATAGTTTACCAAGTTTGGTACCTCAGTCAACTTTTTTATTCTTGCAAAAGGTCACAACTTAAGTTACAATTTATGTAGATTAGCTAGCTAGTTTGTTTGAGTTTTGCTAACATTAGGTAACCTGAGATGTGAGATGTGTATGTTGCTTTTAGAGGTTCCCCAGCAACATCTTTTAACCATCTTCAAAATCTGGTTTGCCAGTACAGGAAACCGGAATAGGAGAAAACTGACCGAGGCACCAAGCATGCTGTTATTGGAGCATAGAGCAAAAAGGGGTGGGACTTAAGGAGGTCAACCTGGATATGATTTTATTTGCAAGATTGGAAGGAATTAATTTTCTAAATTTCAAATATGTTTTCTTGTGTAGAAAATGATGTGTAGACCAGAACAAATATTGCATCTCCTACGATTTGAAAATTGCAGTAGGCCATATTATGATTTTAATAAAAGTTTGATTAATTGTTCAGCTGTAATATACTTATGAAACTGTCACTGTTCTGCTGACACTCCTGTAACCCCCCAAAAATTAGAGCCCAGTCTCATATTAGCTGCCTTTTGGCCTGTGTTCACTTAAGAGTTTTTTTTTTAACATTATGCCTTTTTTGTGCAGCTGCTCCAAGAGCTTTTAGGTAAAAATCTCTTTTTTTAGGCAATCATATATTAGCTGGGAATTTGTCACCCTAGTAACCAAGAAAAAACAAGAGTAGAAGCTTGTTCTGCCGTGTCTGTCTGTATGTCAGACAGAAACTATCAAAACAGAGACAGAAAAGCCTATTTGTGAGAGCAGATCAGTCTGACACTGAATGTTGGTAGTGAATGTTATGCTTTTATCACCATGCAACCTACTACAATTTTTTTAGCCAGAAAAAAACACATGTGGACACCTGTTACTCAAGCAAAAATGTTCTGAAATTATGTTTTTTTTTTTTTGTGTGTGTGTGTGTGTGTGTGTGTGTGTGCTAGTTGGTTTCCAGGCCCCAGCAGTTCGATGTGATGGTCATGCCTAACCTGTATGGCAACGTCGTGAGCAACGTGTGTGCCGGGCTCGTTGGTGGACCGGGCCTGGTGCCTGGAGCCAACTATGGAGAAGACTACGCCGTGTTTGAGACGGTGAGAGGATCCACATCAGATAATGAAAGGAGAGATGAGAGGAGGGAAATGCTGAACAAGTGAGAGCGACAGAATCACAGAGACCAAATGAAGGAGAGCAGGAAAAAAACTTAGATCTTAAAACTGCAATTGTTCATTTTTTTGGGTCACTGGGGGCATCGCAACAAGCTGTAAACAACTGACATATTATCATTTTATAAAGTTTATATAACAGCAAGAATGGAAAGGAACGGTAATGATTTAAGAGCATACGATATGTTTAAGATGCTTAATTATTTACACAATATTGATATATGTGAATTATTAACATGGAAGCATGATTCTTCTCTACTGCATGTTCTTCCATTTACGAACCCATCATGTTCTTCAATGTGCAGGGCACCAGGAACACTGGGAAGAGCATCGCTAACCGCAACACAGCAAACCCCACGGCCATGCTGCTGGCCTCCTGCCTGCTGCTGGATCACCTGAAGCTCCACGCGTACGCCAGCATGATCCGCAGGGGCATCCTCTCCACCGTCACGGAGACCCGGGTACGTCCCGTCATTGTTTCTCACTGTGAAGATGTATTACAAATGAAAAAAACTTAGAAGTCAGTAGAACTTCCACCCAGTGATGGTGTCTTACCTGCAGTGCTCCGTGTTGTCGGGCAGTTTTTGAAAAGTTTTCACATTCATTTATTTAAAGTATCATAATAATTAAAAAATATTTATGTATTGATTTATTTACATAAGGCTTCGTAGTTCAACAAATAATATTTTGATTCAACAATCTATAACTCTTCAATATATAAATACATAAATCTTCTTCCAGCCATCCAAGAACACATCAGATATACATATGAAGAGTGTGAAACACACTGTGTGAAAAACACATGCATAACATGCATTCACACTATGTGTGAATGCATGTTATGCATGTTACTATTCTGTGTTGACAAGGTGCAAATATGTTTACACACGTCTAATATCTTTCTAATACATTTCTCTTGTATTGTTCTTTCACATAAGTTAGAAGTGTAAAAAAATAGCTTATGTGAAATTATTTCAAGGGACATACATGAGGGCGTACCTGTAGAATGTTCTACTTTGTAAGGGTTCCTTGGCTGAGAATAAATGGAGAACCTCTGACACAGAGAACCGAGAATATCCTGCTCATGTTGTTTTTTTGTTTTTTTTTTCTCTCCCTGTGCGTCATCTCTTTTGTTCTCCAGCTGCACACAGCCGACCTGGGAGGCCAAGGCTCCACCTCTGAAGTGGTCCAGTCCATCATGAATGCAGTTCAGAGCACCGGGCCGCAGACGCTGAGCGTCTAGAACAAACACACATAAATGTACAAAAACTCCCGCAGCAGAGATGCGCTTATTAGTGCGCCTTTCTTCAGAAGATCTTCTATGCAATTTCGTACAAACAAAAGCCAGTTGTTTGATAGTGAAATGAAACTGTATATACAAACTTTCTGACTATGCAACAGTTTCTTCTTAATGTAGATTGTTTCATCGCCTCCTAACTTATTTGAAGTTGTTTGTCTGTATCTGTACTTTACCATCATGCTGTTTACTCCATAAAACACTATGCAATATTAAATCTGTTTGAATTTCACCCACTCTTCCCCATGTTTATTAGTTTGGTTAATTTATGAGTTATTGAGTGTAACCACTTTGAAATTTGCCTCAGTTTAAACCAATCACAGCTGCTGTTCGTCCACTGAAACACAGCTGTCTTACTACTGAATGTACTGGGCAATATTTACCTCTAATAAAGGTAATAAAGCTCATGTCTCTGCAGTTCATTCTTTTGTCTTCACAGCTGTCTGTACTGTCTGTTGTAGCTGCACTAGCTTGTGTAGACCACAGGGAGGCCACATTGTCTCGTGTAATCACCACCTTCAGTTTGTTGTGACTGAGTGAAACTTCACTCTCTAATAAATTCCTCCTAGTATGAGCACCTGTAGTAGGCAGAGCTGTATTTTATTCATATCAGTAATAATAATGAGATAAGATAAACCTTTATTGTCTCCCTCATAAGAAATTTATCTTGGACATTTGAGAGAAGACAGGTAACATGACCACACACTCAAACTACAATTATTGTACAAGTATCACCTCCAGATCCAGACATCCAGGAAAGAATACACCCAGGATCATGGCACGATGCCCTGATTCCATGTAGCTGCACAGAAGACCCGTAAAAATACTGCACAAATGCCCTACACTTGGTTATTTCCCAGCAAATCTCCTACACCCAATTATTGTGCAAATACCCTACACCACAATATTGTACATTTCAAAATACTGCATGAAAATTTGTACGAGTTTGGTAACGTGTACCTTCTGCCTGAAGGCATCAGCTCGTACTCCTTATGAAGGATGTGGTTTAGATCAGTAGTGACTTTAAGGCCCTGCTTCCTCACTGTCTCCTTAAATATCTCCTGGAGGGAAGACGGGGGCAGCGTGCCAATTATTTTTCCTGCCCTTCTGATCAGGTTTTGGAGTTGTGATCTGAGTTTGACGATTAATGAATTCAATAGCTGCTCTGTAAAACAACAACATAATGTTCTCATCAACTCCATGGACCCTGAGCCTTTGCAGAAAATGAAAGCATCGACTAATTGTTGAACAGACACACTCAACATGATGAGCTCATTAAAACTGACATTCAAAATGAATACTTAAGTGCTTGTATACTGTTACCTGCTCAACTCCTTCCTCATTAATAAAAACTGGACGGTGATCGCCAGCAGACCTAACTTTACATAACCTTCCACGGACACTTTTCGCCATCGTCACACTGTAAAACCACACTGGAGCTGCCAGTAGTCCCTCCTAGGATGCTGATTGGCTGCACCGCTGTTGGTGCGGACACAAAGGAATAACGTGAAGCCTGGCGAGATGGATTCTCGCATGATCTCATGAAGTTTTTGTCTAAACATGTAGTGACTAGGTCCTGTACTTCGGCAGCTACTGGTTGCTAACTGGGGTGATGTCCTCGCTCACCAGTTCCTTATCATCATCATCATCACACTGCATTTATTCGTTGTCCCACAATCAATAATCCAAGACTTTAAACAACTTAAAAATGAACAAAATACAGTCACAATGTTGTTGACCGAGCTCAGTGAAAAACTGTTTGCTTTCACCTGACTGTCAACACCTGTGTTTGACGATATTACCTTAAATCTACTCTGGCATTCAGCCTGTCCAATAAACCCCCCTCGTGTTTGGAGGAATTATTATGCACTAAACAGAAATCAAATGCTTTAAACAAAAATTAAATACATGGCTCCTACATCGAGTTTAACTTAAAGTTGTAAATAGAAGGAAAAAAATAAAAAACACCTGAAGTATTTCATCCAATCGGCATATTCATGTAGCACAGCTGTTTAATGAGGTTATTTAAAGCTTGGAAACAGAAGTGAGAGGACTTTAAATACCACAGTCTCTATCATGGAAGCCTTCAGAATCAATCTTCATCTACACATTTGCATCCAAGGCTTATGTTGCACCCCTTACAGCCCAGAACTGACTCTTTAATGCCACTTTACACTCAACTACACAAGACAATATTGCATATTTTACTCCACTAACTGTATATGTGAGCTTTTTTACCACTTACTTCACAGTTTCAGATTAGCTGCCAGTAAAATTTCATCAGCAAATTAATGATGATGTGTTATTATAGTTTCAGATAAAATTTAATTGAGCTCTGGGGGGGAATTCACAAACTACCCAGTAATGTATAAAACAGTCAAAATAATCTTCACCAGGTGCAACATTAAAGTGATGAACACATGAATACATAAATAGTTGTAATCCAATAATATACATTATTCTAAAATGGGTCTTTCTGCATAATGAGTACTTTTACTTTTGGTACTTTAAGTGTATTCTGCCACTTTTGTACCTTTGCATCAGTAGCATTTTGAATGCAGGACTTTTATTAGATAGTATTTAGTATTTCTACATTTGGTACTGCTAATTTTACTTAAAGGACCAGTGTGTAGGATTTAGTGGCTTCTAATGAAGTCAAAAATGACTCAAAACAATTAATTTATTATCAAAATAGTTAACGATTCATTAACTGTCGCAGCTCTAGAATATTATATTCAATTTCTGCCAATAAATCCTCCTAAAAAAGAAGAAAGAATACTTCTTTCACCTCTGCTAATCAATGAGCTACACTGTTGCACTGGTTGACATGCTCCATCAACACTAACACTGCAGTTTCTTTTGCCTCAGTCCTACACACACCGTCCTGCAGCCCTAAATATGTACTAGAACACCAAATGTGCGTCAGTCTATGGCTGCAAATAGTCCCCAACAAATGCACTATTTACTCCTGTCTGGGTAAAGTTTACAAAGACCTCCAGTGACCAGATGTATTAGGAAATTATTAAGCCTTTTTAATAAATGAAATTTTATATAAATGATCCTTTCATTCAGTACTTGAGGCTGAGAGCCACAGACAAACTGGGAATGTCAGACAGTATTGAGAGACAAACTGAAGCTTTGTTGGTTTTAACCTTTTCCTGGATTTGATGACAATAACAATGTTTAATTCAGGACTTCGTTTAATCTCTTCAATTAAACTGTTCTTACCACCACGCATCACATGCTGTGCATAAGGCATCAAGTGCAACAAACTGGAGATTGTACATTATTGTACAGTGACAATAAGGGTTTTTTGATACCAAATCACAGCATGAACGTCTTGGCGTCTCAATGTCAGTGATCGGCAGAGGCAAAAAAGAAAAAAAAGAAAAAGGGCGTAACCTGTGACACTTGATCATGTTTTGTCTACAACAAGGACACCCTAGAAATCACATCATCCTGTTTTGTCCACTAGGAAGTCATTCTAGAGGGTCTTTCATCATGTTTTGTCCACAGGAAGGGCACCAAGAGGACACTTTATCATGGTTTGTCCACTGGAAGGACACCCTAAAGGACACATCATGGGTTTTGTCAACTGGAAGGACAGTCTAGGGGTCACTTCTTCATGTTTAGTCCACTGGATGGACACCCTGAGGACAGACTATCATGTTTTGTCCACTAGAAGGCCATTCTAGAGGATGTTTCATCACATTTTGTCCACAGGAAGGGTACCTAGAGGACACTTGATCATGGTTTATCCACTGCAAGGCCACCCACAAGGACACTTCATTACATTTTGTCCACTGGAAGGACATCTAAGAAGACTCTTCATCATGTTTTGTCCGAAGGAAGGACACCCTAGAGGACATTTTATCATCTTCTGGCCACTTGAAGGACACCCTAAAGGACACAGCATAGGTTTTGTCCACTGGGAGGACACCCTCAAGGACACTTCATTATGTTTTGTCCACTGGAAGGACACCCTCAAGGACACTTCATTATGTTTTGTCCACTGGAAGGACATCTAAGGGAACCCTTCATTACATTTTGTCCACAGGTAGGACACCTCAGAGGGCACTTAGCCACATTTTATCTACCACAGGGGCCAAGAGGGCATTTTGTGTTGCTTTTTTAAACATCTAGGCACCAGGTAATGTGGTATTTTGGGGCGTTTTTGACAATTTGTTTTGTCAATTCTGCACTAAATCTGTGTAATCAGCCCAAAAAATCCTACAGCAAATTATGTGACATATGAGCATAATGAGCTATGACTCTTAGGGCACCCAAATGGCTCTGGTTATTACCAAAATAATTTGGTCCCACAGATGGGAAAACATATCTGTGCCGGAGTATCGTCCACAAATAATTAAAGCCCTCTGATCAAACTTACTGACACTCGGAAACTACTTCACAGACGAAATAAATCAGTTTCAGAATAATGACAGAGTCTGAAAAGAAACAGCTTGAGCAGTGACCGGCCTCGTGTGCGCATGTGTGCCCATGTTTTTGTGTGTATGTTTAAGGTCGCTCAGCGGGCCCCTCGATAATGAGAGGCTTCTCCAAATGAGGAAGCAATTGAGGGGAAGCAAACAGATTACTGCGCCGTCAGAGAGGCAAAGAAAGAAGGCCAGAGGGGTGGAATGCAGGAGACACAGAGTGCAAAAAACAGGGAGCAGGGGTGAAAAGGAACAGACAACCCTCCTCCTGTTGCTGCCTTCTCTACATCCCATCTGTCACAACATCTGACACTGACTCTCCTCCCTCACAGGTCGCTCACCCGCTGATGCAAAATCACACGTCCACATATCAGTTTAATGTGTGTGAATGAAATGAGGTCTTTGATCATTCTGGAAGGGTAATAACAGAAATCTCATTTGATCTGCTGGCGTACGGCCCTCATGAGCGGCCCGGTTCTGCGCTGAATGGATCAAAGTAGGACCAAGAGCAACACGGTTAATATCTAAACAATCAGCAGGAAATCGCATTAATTCACCTGCCTTTGATCAAGACCCGCTTTCCATTCTGGCACCCCGTCTTTTCTTTTTCTCACTTTTCACAAAATCCAAGAGTGGCGAGACGAGGAGAGGGAGGGATGTGATAAAGAGAGAGAGGGGGAGGAGAGCAAAAGAAGGGAGGAGATGGGGAGACAGGAGTCAGCAGTGTTTGCTGGCAGAGGTCACCCTCAGAGTAATAAGCGAGAGGAAAACTCTCTCTCTCTCTCTCTCTCTCTCTCTCTCTCTCTCTCTCTCTCTCTCTCTCTCACACACACACACACACACTCTGACACAGCATGGATGCAGCTAGTGTGTGCAACAGCAGATCAGGTTGTCCTGACTCCTACAGATGCTTCACAGGACGCTGAAGACGAGGACGAGGTGAGTAAGTCGTCTACGTTTACTTGTACTTTGCTTCTGATTTTCCTCTCTCTGTTTCTACTGACAAGTGAGATTAAAATCTGTAGAAGCAGCTGTGAAGGTTACAGGTGGATCCTCAGCAAAAAGCAAGAATACTATAGTACACTTACATATGCTTACCTATGCATATGATTAATGTATTAAATGTGAGTTATTTTTGATACGGAAACAATAATTCAACAACTAATCAAGGCTGCATAATATGGTAAAAAAGTCATATTATGATTATTTTGATTGAAATTGCAATTGTGATGCAACTAGTGGGAACGATCATTTTTGCTTTGCAATATTTATTTTTACTATAAAAACTATTAAAATCATGATGATGTGACATTTATTGGGGGTCTGTACCAATCAAAATGTTTTTCTTACAATGCAGCACTGGAGTATTTCATTACAATTCTGTTTTCTCACACATATTTCCTTTTTAAAAAAAAATTGTGTTCTGGTTCTGCAATTTGGATACTGCAGATTTCAATAATATAGTGATTTACTGTGTAGCCTTAATACTAATGATATATTATGTGTGCTACTAAAGATATACTAAAATACAACTAAGCGTGCTTAACCGTACTATTTTGAGACACAATTAAGATGCACTTAAATATACATAAGTGCAAACTTTTCTTATTGATGCTGTATTTTTCAAAAACACACTTTTTTCTACTGCAAGTTCATTTGAATCCACTTGTCAGATAACTGTTTATACACTAATAATATATAAAAAATACCTTTTTAATTCAATCAAAATGTATCTGAATTTGAAATGACTTTCAAGTGCACTTAAAATATGAATAAACTATACTTCAGGCTGAAACAAAGTCTGAATAAAGGGTTTAAAAATGACTGCATTAGTTAAAAAAAGTAGATCTTAAGTATATCAATGGTGTCTCAAAACAGTACAGTTAATTATTACATGGCTTTGTTAAATTCTTGATTCTGATTGGTCAATTACAGCGTTCTAAGGTCTGTTATTTCTGCATATCAGACCGTTGCTATGAAGAACAAACCGTTGCTATGGATGCAGTTCTGATCATAGACTGTGGAGGAACAATAAAATATTTTTTAAATCCAGAAAATCATTTTAAAATTAACATTTTGTGTCAAATTTTTTGCATTTTTTGGTA
Organism: Lutjanus erythropterus; assembly: GCF_056507025.1. Classification (NCBI taxonomy): domain Eukaryota; kingdom Metazoa; phylum Chordata; class Actinopteri; order Lutjaniformes; family Lutjanidae; genus Lutjanus; species Lutjanus erythropterus. The sequence continues at coordinate 3,913,091 of NC_139322.1, read as the reverse complement.
ACAAACAATAAAATGTACAGGGATAATGTACGGTGATCAGGTCATTATTGTGAATCCAATCATTATCCCTTATTTACTACGTGGCTTTGCTAAATACTCGATTTTGATTGGTCAATTACAGCATTCGAAGGTCTGTTATTTCTGTTTAACGGACATATATATATGTATAACAGTTTCTATGAAGAACAGACCATTACTATGGAGAATAGACCGTTGCTATGGAAGCAGTTCTGATCACAGACTCTGAACGACCAATAAATTTTTTTTAAAATTAATATTTTGTAATATTAAGTAGGGTAAAGTAAGTAGCCATGTAATAATTTAAGACCCCTCTGGTCCTGCACCACTGTATCAAGGTTTATTTCTCAATAATGACCTACTCACTGCACATTATCTCTTACTTAACTGTATTTCAGTCTATCTTTAGTAGCACGACCGATATGTCATTAGCATATTAAGTACATTATTAGAATAATAAAAAGCACACATTAATCATGAGTGTAATAAATTAAGTGTACTTTCATTTTACCTGGGATATTTGAGAGAATTCATCTGTTAAAGTTGAAAGAGAAGCATTTCTCAGAGCAATAATCTAAACAAACGTGGTCAAAAACACTCTGAGAAGGATAATAAGGATTGTTTTAAGCTTTTTGTTTGTGAGAAGAAACACGAGTATTGAACAGCAGGTGTCCAGTCTAGTAATTGGATTAACATAGCCGAAAGTTGTCAACAAACCTGGTCGTGAGACTCAGGTGAACCGGCCGTCGGCTTCACGGGCTGAAGTAGATTCTGGATTTAGCTCCTGCGTGGTGTTTTTAAAGTGTGTCCCCCAGCTGTATGGACAGTTATGAAAGCAATAAGTCTCCCACCTTCAAACTGAAATATTTACATCCTCAAGGAGTCGGAAAAAAAGCTTTTATATACCGATTTTAAAGGAAATATAAAAAATGAAAAGCAGATGATTTCTCCTTCACAGGTCTGTCGTTTTTCAAACAATAGGCTTGTGATTTTTATTATTCTATTCTTCAAGACAAGATGAATGAATTGAAAGACTGCTGAGCGTCCTGGAAAGCCTGTTTTGTGTCGATATGGATGATACAGTCAACAGCTTTGTTTTATTTCTGCCTTTCCCATTGACAGCGCTGGAAGAGGCACCCAGGTCCACACAGTTTTAGCAACAAAGGCTGGGAGATGGTCCTCGGTCTCTACTGAGCGAAAGGCTCAGAGACCCACTTGTGAGTCAAGATAAATGTTAGAAGAGAGAAGAAAAAACACATTACTGCTCCACAAATTCATAATCATAGTTTGGACTGTCGTGTAATCTTTGCTTTTAGTTTGACAAAATGCTGGATATTCTGATCTGTAGTGGGGTTTTATGAGGTACTTCTCCATAGTCAGCGACTGACCTACAGTCAGTGGGGGTCGACACGCCCCCGGTTTGGAGAAGCAGCAGGAGTACTGGTGCAGGAAGCTGATCTTGGCACTGCTGTGGACAGCCACCTAGAAAAAAAAAATCAATATCAGTTTAAGTGTATGCTATATTTGGAATATTCTCAACACTTTACCTTGCTGTCAGACAGGTTTTTCTGATGGGAAACTGCTGTTATATGAGCCAAATGTTTCTCCCAATAAAGCCACCTGACTCCTTTGGAAAAAACATTAATTTTATTTTGCAGAACACTGGAGTTACTGATCCGCCGCTGCCTCGATAAATTAGTTTGTTTGCGTGACTTTGGTGAATCCAAACTAACCCTTTAAAACGCGGAAGTCACACAATAACACGAGTCGACTTCTCAATCAAGGCAGCGGCAGACCAGCAACATCCGTATCCTGTGAGGTAACATCACTGTTTTTGGAGTCTGGCTTCTATAATTCCCGGTTTCCCATCAGAGAAGGTTGTCTGATGGCAAGGTGAAGTGTGAAGTTATTCTAAATATACTTTAACATCTGGTGAATCCTTAGATTTTAAACTGATTGATTTTTTTTAGGTGTCTGAAATATATTTTGTTGCTGGCCCTGTGCACAGGTAAGATAAGAACCTCATACAACCCCACTGGAAACAAACTAAACTATCTACTTGAAGTGGTCAAATTATCCAGTGTTTTCTAAAATAAAATTTTGTGGAACAGAAATGTGTTTTTTTTCTTCTTTACTCTCCCAACCAACGTGCGCCGTCCATTCAAATCCTTATCATGGGTCAATAATTGTCAAGGAAACTTTCCAAAAGTTCTCAAAAAGTTTGTGTTTCCTCTCCTCCAAGACACCTCTGACTCATCAAAGTCTTGTCTTCTGCTTGTCCACTCTCAAGCTAGTCAGAGACAAGTGAAGCGAGACAGCTGTTGCCATGGATACCGGCAGTCTCATGGACGACGAGTACTGACTGAAAAATCACAGCTCAGTATTTCCTAAGTTGAGATAAGGTTGGTCACAGCTACGAGTTTGGGAATTGCTTCCGTAATAGGAAGATAAGATTTGTCCTATCATAGAAACTTAAGTTAAGATGGAACAAGCACTTAGGAAATTTTTCTGTAATGAGGGCCCTGGAGACTCAATAAGATAAAAATAGATGTCCGGGTTGGACACCTCCAGTGGGTTACTGCATTAGCTTGATGCTGGGAGACTGAGGGTACACGCCTGAGGACGGATCAAATTAATCTTTATGATGTATCTAGTGCGCTCTGTGGCAAACAGAGTGGACAATTCTTAACTTGGTGTCATTCATAAACTAATTTAATTACAGCGGTTTTCTATTTGTTTCACAGCTATTTTACATTAAAGTCTAAAATGAGTGCAATTTGTTTTCCACAAAAAGGCAGCGGGGACATGCTGAAAGCCAGAGTACCTGCATGTGCTGGTCTGATGGATACACTGAGTATTCAGTCCCTCCACGGGGGTCGCGATGACAACAGCTGACGCAAATCCAACCAATCCCTGTGAATTCTGCGTGACTTTGCAATTTTGTCCAATCACCGCGACTTTTTTCAGAAATTTGACCAATCGTCTCAGCTTCATTTTTTGTCACTGGGGCTGAAAGAACACAAGGTTTATCGTTGTTACTGGCATTTGTCAATGAGCTCCAAAAACATTTATCTTCTTTGTGGAACAATCCACATCCTCATTTACAAATAAAGCTTATTTTGTTAGATACTTAAAACACTCCTCACTCAACAGTGTGTGTTTTTTTCCTCCCTCAAACAGAATGCCCTTTGATTTTTCATTTCTGCAATGACATTTCACTGCACAAAAAAATCTAAAAAGATCTTTTTCACATCTTTAATCACATCTTTTTAGAAAAGCAACTGTGAAATCAGGCGTTTTAAGTCACAACAGTTCCTGTGAAGTCCTGGAGGGAATGACTATCGACAAGTATCTCATATGACCCCACTCCAAAAATCCCAACTATCGCTTTAAGCCTCAAATGGTTATTTAAACGAAACCATATGAGAAGTTTAGAGGAGAAACGTCTCTTTGCTGAACTACTAACAGTTCATTGGCACGTGAATCATTTATGGCACTTTAGACTTCAGCTCTACTACATCTCAGATCGATATATTGTACTTTTTAATCCCACTTGCATTCATAGTTCACCCCAAAATCAAAAACACATATTCTTCCTCTTACTTGTGGTGTTATTTATCCATCTAGATAGTTTTGGTGTGAGTTGCAGAGTTTTGGAGATGCAGAGATGTCTGTATTTTCTGACATGCAGTGGAACTAGACATTATTTGGCTTACGGTTCTCAAAACCAGTGTCTCTTTGCAGAAGACCTTATTGTGAGCAGTTCCATGTAGGAACTACATTCTTTTTAGTAGAAAGAAAGTAGTTGTTTTGGTATTTGAGACAAGGCAGATGGGTAAATAACGCCACAGACCAGAAAATATGCGTTTCTGATTGTGGGATGAACTGTTCCTTTAATGTGAAATGTAACTACAGCTGCCAGGTGAACGCAGTGGAATAAAAAAGTACAACATCCCTCTGAGATGTAGTGGAGTTAAAGCGCAAAGTACCGTAAAATCCTACATACAAACAGCGCTAAAATACACGAATTTAGTTGCTTCCAACTACTGTTGGTGCGTTTGTTTTGGTTTCGAAGCGAGCGCAGTTGTTTCACTCCGCCCAAACTGTCAGTTAGTGTGTAATGTTGATGACTGGAGATTGGTCAAACAAATGTGACCTTATTAAGGCCCGTCCCGTATGAGGGGCCCCCTCTGCATGCCTCTGTGACTGTACGTCTCTCTGTCTGTGTGTTCAAGTGTAAAAGTGTGTGAGGCACTGCTGTAAACATGTTTCATTGTTTTACAATTAATGTGCTCACGGAAGCTTGACCCTACACATACACCCCTATTAAATTCAGCTCTGTGTGTGTGTGTGGGGATGTTTACACACAGGTCAGATAAAGTAGACATGGTGCCAACTCTCACCACAAACATACAGCCGCGTCCAGAGCAGCTGATAGTTTGGGGAACAAGTGACCTATAGATGATCGTTATCTACAAACTGTGAAGTGACCAACACTCAGGCTTGTTTCATAATCACTGATGTCACATCCTGCGATCATTTCTGGCAATACGATCGAGGACTATAGAGAAAAGAGCTCCTTGAGTTGCTAATTGGCATTCACTAATTGGGTGAACTATCATACAATAAATTAACAGGCAGTACTTAAAGGGACAGTTCACCTATATATTAGATGGTTTTGGTGTGAGTTGCCATGTTTTGGAGGCGTAGAGATGTCTGCCTTCTCATCAATATGTAGCCAAAAGCAGGAAACTGGTTTAGTTTTACTTTGCCAACAACGCCACCTGGAGAACTGCACCCCACGAAAGACACCAAAAAGGTCACACGGGTTCAAATACACAAGACAGAAGCTGCATTAGCTAGAGTCCAGGGCTGAACAATTAATCGAAATTGCAATATGTTTATACAGGTAATTTTCAAACTGCAGGATGTGCAGTATTTGTTAAAGGCAAAATGTGTCAAAATATTACTTTAAATTAAATATTATGGTGATGCAGGGGTGTTGTGGCAAACAACTCATTTTCTAGACTTCAGAAAACGTCTGTTTGGTACAGATCCCTAAGAAAATATCACAGTAATTATTTTAATGTGTTTTTAAATGAAAATGAGAATAACAATGGAAAAAATATAATTCATCTAATAATGCAAATCAATTTGCAATTGTAATATCAGTCAAAATAACTGCAATTAGATATTTCTTCAAAAACAATTCAGCTCTACTAGAAGCAAAGTAGAAGGAGGCTGAAGTTACAATAAAAACGAGACAGTGTACCTCAAGAAAACGAAGCTGCCATAAGGAGATGAGCCAAACAACGATGCAAAATGAGGAGCAGAGGCAGATGTAACACCAACATCACACTATAAACATGCAAGATGGATAACTGTTAAAATTACAATGTTATACTTGGTGGAAAACCATCCAACAGAGACAAAGCAGCACACAAACTGTGGGGTGCTGAGTAAGAGATGTCAAGAGCAGCAGCACACCTGGATATAACCTGCACTGTGTCGCCCACTGATGAGGACGCTGTTGAATACTGAAGCCAGCTGCAGATAATTAAGTGTCTGAGGTGGAGACAGAGGGAACCTGTCACAAATAGAATGGAACTAGACAGCACTCAGTTTGTGATGCTCAGAGAAAAAAAAAAAAAAAAAAAAAGTAAAGATTCATCAGCCATGTCTCTTTCCAAAAAATCACGACTGGCTTACTGTAGATAATCCACAGACTCTGTTGTGAGCAGTTTTACGTAGGAAGTATTTTCTTTCTACCAGATTAAAACCACCTACCGGATCACTGCACCAGCTCATCATATGCCTGGTGATAACTTCTTAAAAATATGTTAAATATCCAGCTGAGGACAAGATAAGTGAAGTGGGGGGGGGAGAATCTGAGACTGAATGTCCTCAGTCTTGTCCATGAAAAAGGTTAAAAACCTTTCACAGTCTGTATCTGAGTCAACAGGGACACCGCGAGACACAGCGCTGACTAAAAGATCCAACTTACATTAGACTGTAAAGTTGTGCTGATTGAAGCACTAAAAAATAATTTGCTCTTCCGTGTTTAATTTGTTTAAAGATTATGATAAAAACAATAAAATGCTCATAGTGCACTGCGAGTTTTGATTTCTTCCACTGTCTCCCAGCCTTCCTACACTCCCTTTTCATGCCACAGATTCTTTCAGTAATCCAAGATGATACAAAAGATGATGTGGATTTAGATGTACTGTACGTTTTAGGGGAGCAATATTATCTAAAGCAGTTGTGCACATGTCATTGAAGCAGTTCAGTAATGTTTTAAAGAGCGAATCTGCAGGATTCATGCAGACTTCACAAATCTATATCTAAAAACAGCCCTGTTTTCAGCATTGTGACAATGCATTTTCCAACTGATCCAAGACGGTTGTAAATAGTTTATTTAGTGTAAGAAGGGGGAGAATTCAAAATGACCAAATTTGGAGATATATAGTTTTTTCACCACACAGGAATGACTATGGAAAATATAATCTGATCAGATAAATACAGTGGAATATTTACCTCTGAGTTTGGACTCTGTAACAGAGTAGAAGGATAAAGTTACATATTGAAGCCAAAGAAGTAAAATTATCTGTTAAAAAAAAAAGAAAAAAGGTGGGATTACATAAAATCTCAAACTATGAAAATAAATTTGTTTGAGACTCTTACTTGTAATGGAGCATTTTTACATTGCTGTATTGGTACTTTTACTTAAAAGGCAGTTCGCTTCAAAAACAAAGAATACATATTTGTCCTCTTACCTGCAGTGTTATTTTTACATTTTTGATTTCTTTGGTGTGAGATGCAGAGTTTTGGAGAAAGTCCCATCTTTCTCATTAATCTCCTGTCCTCATGTCCTCCCAGCCAACATGTCAGTCTCCATGGTGACAGACTCATACCCATCCATTGGCTGGTCAGTCGTCTCTGTGACCCCGGCGGGTACAAATGTCACGGACTGGGAGCGTGATGCCCTCCTGGCGGTGGCAGAGGTGGTGGTGCTGACTGTCATCTTTGTGATGGCGTTGCTCGGTAACGGGCTGGTGCTGGTGGTGTTGCTACGGCGAAGACGACACCACAACCCGCTGCACCAGTTCATGCTCAACCTGTGTGTGGCTGACCTGGTGGTGGCACTGTTCCAGGTAACACGCACATACACAGGTGCAAAACACGCACTAAGTGTACCCGCTCCCTGCGTCTGACTCCACCCTTCCTCCCCATCCTCCTCTTCCTCTCCGAGGTGTTGCCCCAGCTGGTGTGGGATGCTAAAGGCCGCTTTCCTGGCCCGGACTTTCTCTGTCGCCTGGTGAAATACCTGCAGGTGCTCGGGATGTTCGCCTCCTCCTACATGATTGTGGCCATGACGGTGGACCGGCACTATGCCATCTGCTGCCCCCTGCAGGCGCATCGCAGCGGGGCCACGCAACGCTGGAACAGCTTCATACTGCTGGCCTGGGGGCTGTCGCTTCTGCTCAGCGTGCCACAGGTGGGGTGACACGGGTGGGGTGACACATGTAGGGTGACACATGACATGTAGGGTGACACAGGTAGAGTGATACAGGTAGGAGGCCAAAGGTGTGGGACACAGGTAGGGTGTCCCAGGTAGGGTGAGACAGATAAAGTGGCACCAGTGACAGATCCTGAAGGATGAGTCAGGTGTTTACACAGTAATGAAAACATATTTGTGAGTATTATATTCAGTTTCTTTCATGTTCTGCACATCCCTGTTAATCTTTCACGCTGGACCGTGAATTTCCTCACTGGTTTTCTGATTTCTGTGTAAACCTTTGTCAAAACACATGTTAAAACTCATGAGAAAGAATGTTAGTTAGTTTCCTCAGTCTGTTTGGAAACAGATGGAAGTAAGATGGACAGTTGTAAATGTCAGCCCACACACCTCTGTGCCCCTCCAGGTTTTCATCTTCTCCCGTTCAGAAGTGGCTCCAGGTGTCTATGAGTGTTGGGGCAACTTTGCTGAGTCCTGGGGCCTCAAAGCCTACGTGACATGGATGACCCTGGCTGTCTTCATCCTCCCTGTCCTCATCATCACTGTCTGCCAGGTAGAGAGGGACAGAATTTACAGTGAGGACACAAAATAATGATCCTGAACACAACTGATGGTTCATGTGTTGGGATTTTCACATCACTGGACGTCTCCTGTCCCTTTTCCCCCAGGTAAGAATCTTCATGGAGATCCACAACAATCTGTACCTGAAATCAGAGCGCCGCCTGTCTCCCGCCTCCCTGCCGCCATCCAGACGGGACAGCCAGAGAGTAGGAGGAGGAGGAGGAGGGGCAGGAGGAGGAGGCAGAGGGAGGTCCAGTCTCCCACTTTATGTTTCACCCCTGATGTTCGACAATCCTGTGAGTCACACCAGCTTTGACCCTGGATCCGCCTATCAGCACCTGCCCATGGGTCCACTCAGGTCCAACAGCATCACTCACTGTGATATTCACAGCTACACTGCTGTTCACCCTGGTAAGACCCACACAGACGGCTGTCACCTTAGATAAAGGTTACTCTCTTTCATTGTGGCAGACGCTGTTTCCCACAATTATGTAGTTACACATTTTCTTCAGGGTCAAATCGAATGTCAATCAAGTTTCAAGTCTCTGCAAGTTATTTTTCACAGGTAGCCAAAACATAACCTTTGTTTTGCTTCAGAAAATGGTGAGATGTAATTATGTAAAGAACAATTTGTGGGATTTGAAGTAAAAGGACTTAAGCCCCCTTTAACATTCTGCCTGTCAGCTGAGCTGCAGCCTGATGTGCTGCCCGACGCTGTGGCTCCATCTGCTGTCTGCAGCCCCCCACCCAAAGCCCCCCCGGCCCGCGGTGGAGAGGTAACAGCGGCCATGTCGAAGACAGTGAGGATGACGCTGGTCATAGTGCTCGTCTACTCGCTATGCTGGGCCCCATTTTTTAGCGTCCAGCTGTGGGCCGCCTGGGACCCCGACCCACCACAGAACGGTACATACACACAAATCCACATTCTCACACACACACACAAACAAATCCATTTTTCACCTGAAAAAACAACTTGTGTAATTTCTATCAAAATCTTTCCATATTTGTTCTCAAACTTCAAATTGAGACAGTATTTTTATATCCCTCAGTCATGACAGTTACTTTCTGCAGGCCTCTGTAAGATTTATTCATTTGCTGTAAGTCACCACTTTACGTACAAAACATGTTACACTATTGTGTGATTGCTTTGGCTACTGCTGCCTTGATCGGTTAGTTTGTTTGATACTGTGTGACATAACAGTTTAAACACGTGTTAAAACACGTGATAAAGCAAGGGTTGTTTTTCTGGTTAAACAAAGCAGATGTCACTCGTAAACAAAAATGTCTATCTCTGTACGGATCCTTTCCATAATGCTGTCAACAGTCTGAGCCAGTCAGTGGAAAAAACGCAACCGAGGATTACGCTGCAGCCTTTGCACCCCGGTTTATGGCTGCTGGCTGAGGTGATCTGATCTTAGTCATTTTTTAGCAATTCACATTCACAGAGTTACAGACATTTACACTGGGAGCTAAGGTTGTCAAAAGCATCGATCCTTTTTCAATACTGCATGTTTAAAATTACACAATATCCTTACAGTATAAAAAGTACTGAGTCTATAAAATGAATGAGTAAGTGCTCGTTCAGGACCTCGGTTCAGTTCAGTATTTATTGTCCTGTCTGAAATTTGGTTTGCAGCAAAAACCAATAGAGTTTAGCGATTTTTTTTCTGCACCAGCACTGTGTACAGATTAATTAAAAACTCTTTTTCTCTTTTTGCTGTCATATCAAAAGAGATCAATTATCATTCTGTTATACTAGTATTGTATCGAAGTCTAAAATTCTGGTATTGTGACATCCCTACTAATAAATAATAATACTAATACTATACTGTCTTAATTTATTATAATATATCATGATTGGTTAGAATAGTTGATTTATATTTTGTATCAATATTCTGACTCAAGTTGTCAAATTAATTTGTTTTCCACTCCACAGTAGCAGCAAACAGTTATTCTAAATTTTGACAGACTTTCAAAGGTATATCAGTTCCAAATATTGGTTATTGGTCTCTTTGATTAGTAATAATTGGTATCAGCCCTGAAAAAAACATATCGGTCGACCCCTAATTTATTCCTAGTTACTTTACAAATGAAGAGTTGGCATACAAAGCATTATGTAGGAATGTAAACCATGATGCATTGTAAAATAAATAAATAAATAATAATACAACAATTAAATTAAGTGTAACCGATTAGTCAGTTCAAAAAGTATCAAAGTATCAAAAAGTTAATCAGCACTGGTTTGATTAATGATGATTAATTAATAATCAGTATTTTTTTTTTATTCAAATTGGATGAACCATTTCATAGTTTCAGCATCTTATGTGAGTATTTGCTGCTATTTTTCTTAAACTGCAGTAAACAGAATCTTTAATTTACGCTTTACATCTACAAACCTCTTTGTTTGTGTGTGTGTGTGTGTGTGTGTGTGTGTGTGTGCAGGTGCAGTGTTCACCCTGCTGATGCTGCTGGCCAGTCTCAACTCCTGCACCAACCCCTGGATCTACTCTGCTTTTTCCAGCAGCGTCTCCCCGGAGCTCCGTCTGCTGCTGCTCTGTCGCAGGCACACACAGCGCCGAGGCTCCTTACCGACCGACTCCACCACCACCACACACACCTCCAACTATAACGACACACAACACACACAGGCGACTGCTGCTGCTAAATCCTCTCATGTGCCACACTAATACACAACTGAGTGTGTGTCTTATCTCTCCGGAGAATGCGACAAAACTAGCTTACTTTTCCAAATGTCGATGGTTGTTAAAAGTAAAAATAGTTTGATATTTTGGGGAATACACTCATACACTTTCTCACAAAGGGTTAAATAAAAAGAATTATGCCACTCATATCTGACCGTGAATTAGATTACGTAGTTAATATGACAACGACATATGAGTCGTCGTATTGATCCGACCACAAGGAAGCAAATGTACAGCGGAGTATTAGGGCAACATTAAGGGAAAAAAAAAGAGTAGAGGAAGATTAGTTTTTAAATTTCACATTTTGAGAGCAAAGTCGAAATGATGAGAATAAAGTTGAAATTTCATGTTGAGAATAAAAGTTTCAACTTTCTTCTCAAATTAAAAAATAAAAACAATCTTCCTCCTCTGATTTAGTTTTTCTTTCTATGAGGCCTGAATCCTCTTTTGTAAAAACAGCAAAGAAAGCTAAGAGTGTTTCCCACAATGTCCAATGACAACTGTTCCTGTAAGTATAACAGGTAGTTTAGATACAAACTGCTGTAATAATTTTTATAAAGTGTAATTATTAGAAATGCAATTGTTTGGGTGATTTTCCTGAATTTGACTGTTGATTTAAAAATAAATTACTTTCGAATTTTTGTAACAGAACAACAAATGCGATGAGATTTGTTTTAAAAACCGTTTATTCATTCTCTCACCAGTCATAAAAACACTTTGCACATACAAAACATAAAAACATCTATGAGACTAAAATAAAAAAAAAGTCACGTTATTTCCCAGAAACTTAATACAATGATTTGTTCCTTGTTTTGTTTTGTTTTTTAAACAAAAAGGTTCTGTGGCTGTACAGTACCATTTTCAAAAACCCCTGCAGTTGAAAACACTCACATTCAGTGTTTCAATGAAATGGTTTAGTTGCAGTCTTTCCTTTTCAAATACTCGTCTCAAAGGCAAAATAACCGAAGGTTTTAGTCAATTCTGAATCACAGGAAATCAGTTTTTCCTGTTGAATTACAGTTTATTATATACTCATAATGTGATGAGTGTCAGTCTGTTGTAAGTGAAGGAAAATCAGGGTTTACAAAGCAGGGGAACGTGGACACACTGAGGCAGCAGGAGGCCCGTCTGCAGATAATTTCTCTACTCGTTTCCCTTAAACATTGACCTGCCCATTAACATGATCAGAAACGTGCTTCAAATTCACGTCCATAGACGGGTGGATACTTCAAGGACCAGTGTGTAGGATTTAGTGGCATCAGGTTGGAGACTGCAACTACCTGAACCCCACTTGCCTCACCCTCCCCTTCCAAAGCATGTAGGAGAAAACACCCTTTGTAGATGTAAACTTCTAAGGTAATAAAAATATGTTTTCAGGTTATTATATGCTAATTAAAACCATATTCTGTCAGTAAATCCTTCTATATCTGACACACTGGACCTTTAAAGTAGAATGGGAGGGAAAATATTCTCCCGTTGATACCAACAATACCTTCAAAAAAGACAGAGACTTCTGTCAGAATAATATTACACATACTTTAACTAATACTTACATTTGGTCAGTATACCAAAAAGTCTTTCAAACACAAACAAAAAATGGAAGCATGCAGTGTGAAAGTACAACAAACTCTTTTACACTCCCACTAATACAGAAAACATCTCTGAAACAGGAGATCAGGTGAATTTGATGGGGACTATTTTCTGCTGCGGATTAACACACATCAGTGAGCGCTTATGGCAGCAGGATGGTGCGTGTCTGACTGAGTCAAAATAAACTACAGTGTTTGTGTGTGTTCATGGTAATGTAGGGACACGTCACCCGCAGCAAAGGTCGGCTTATTGATGAGTTTTTAATTGGCTGTGACCACAATCACTCCTATTGATTAAACGGTGCACTGCATTTACTGTACGCCATTTTATTCGAGTGCTCGAATTACGAGTGTGAAATTATTGCACTATACGGTATAGTGACCAAAAACAAAATCCCACAATGGGACAAGAAAAAGAAGCTGTGTTTAAGCTGTCGTACAATCCAAAAGTGAGATCTGTCACATTTTATACGAGAGAAAAATCACAGCTGTTGATTTACTTCTCACTAAAGAAAAACTATAAAGCGTCTATTATATAGAAAGTAGAGAATAAATGAACGAGGGGGTGGGAGAAAACGCAAAATTTCAAGGCAGTTTTACCAACTAATAATGTTTTGTTGAGATTATTGACTTTTCCTCTTTAGATAAACTTGAATCTTTGAGTGTAAGAAACCCCAAAAAGTTGGTTAATGACTGAATATTTTCATTGCCATTTAATTTTCAGGCGCCCTAAGAATGACAAATCAGATTCACGCAAATATTTGAAAATCAAATTTTGGGGCGGGTTCCAAAAGTAAAATATCTCAACGAAACATCTTGGAAAAACTTATGAGTTTGATTCAAAACTCAAAAATCTCTCTCAACTCTATATGGAGGTCCCTAACTGCCAAAATCAAAAATTACTGAATAAATGACTCAATAAATAAATAAATATGCCATTAAATTCACCGAAAATATTAAAAATAAATGTAGGCATTAATTTGATATTTTCTGTCAATAATTAATCCTTTTTCTTCACTTTCTCCACTTAATTTTCCATTTATTCATTTTGATTTATATATTTCTGTATTATTTTCCCAGTTTTTTCTTTTTACATTTCTTCTTCATTATGCAAATGAGGGGGCTGTTATTTTGGTGCTTTTAATGGCATATTCATTTATTTATTGACTGATTTATTGATTTTTATTCTGGAAGTTACATCCCTCTAAACCGTGTCAGGCTTTGTCTACTCAAACAATACATCAGTTCACTGATGTTTTGGTCTTTTCATGAGATTTGTTGACAAAAAAAAAAAAAAAATAGAATATCACAGTTCCTTAGAGGCTGTTTTACAAAGATCAGGGTAGAAAAATGATCACAGTCTAAATCTTTACATGAAAAGTCTGTTATAAAAAAGGTAATAATGGCGAACCGTCCTTCAAAATTATTACTTATTGTCTCATTAAAGTTAAAACATATAAACTAAATAGTGAATTGTTTAAAACCTCCTTTTATTTTCCCATGAGAGAAAATAAGGAAAGCTTATTCAGAACGAAGACGGCTGACTCACGTCCTCTGTTCCCTCAAGTCTGGACACAAAAACTGTCCTCAAAACAAAAGCATCTTTGACAAACGTCAGCAGTAAACGCTGGCAGTAGACGCAGTATTGATCGATGCATAATTAAGATTGAGTATCCGATTGTGACCGATTTTAGACTAAAATCATTGTGGATCCGATATGAAACGTTCTGCACAGTTTAGAGACGAACTGTGAGACGTGTTGATACTGCAGTGGCTGAATCTCAAAGAAAAGACACGAAGACACTTTTCCATTCATCCAAATACATCAATCAATCCATTAAAAAGTTATTGTCAGATTGTCATTATACAGTGAGCTAAAATAGATCTCTTTTTACATTACAAAGGTTTGTTGATAGAACTGTAAACTACGATGTGTTATTCACAATTTAAAAATAAAAAACACGGGGATACTGCGAGTCCTTTAATCCAAAATGTTGAAAATTTAGGATCTGTGCAATTCAGAGTGAGTTTTATTCCTATTTTGGCACCGGGGCAGTTCACATACACACCCAGTTAAAACCCATCGATCTGGTCCAATCACAGCCTCTTAGTCCCCAGAAACCAGCGTGTGGCGTTATTTAATACAGTGAGTGGCCTCGTCCTGCTGGTTACACAGCAGACAGATCTGTGGGGCGCAGCTGTGTGTCTCTGTCTTTATCTATACAACCACGCATGATGAGCTGCTCTGGTTGGAGGGTGTATGATACAGAATTACACACACACACACACAAAGTGCACACATTTATGTACAAGCACACCATTAACAGTGCCTTCCACACTGCTGCCATTGTGACCTTCTTTGACCACAGACTGACCCCTGCTCCTCTTAAAACATTCATACATTAGTTTTTTTTTTTACTGCTCTATATCTTTGTATTTCTAAGCATTCCTCATTTTTGTGCCTCATATCCTTAACTAAGGGTTAAAAACGTAACCTCTGACATTTAAAAAAAAAAAAAAAAAAAAGTTCTCCTGTGTGGTGGTGAACTTTTCCCCTAATTTTTACTTCTTTTTTTTTTTGTCCTTCTCCTCTGCATAAAAACCTGGAAATGTCATTGACGTCAATCTAAACTAACGTGTGAACAGTATTATGGATGTGTCCTTTTAATTCGTGTCCAGCCCTTGAGGAGTGAAGCATCACAAGTGTGTGTATCGCTGCCTTCAAATGGAACTCGTGAGCTCGCGCTTTCGACGTGGGAGGTCGTGAACATCATCCACTGGGCCTCATAGCGCCATCTAGTGGGCTTGGACCAGAGGTCTGCAACCTGCGGCTCTTCAGCCCCTCTCTAATGAGGAATGAATAACACTTATTTTTATTTCTCCTTTTTGTCAGCCTAAAGTGATTATTACATTCTCCAACTGTAAAAATGTGCAGCTTTTTTTGTGAAATGTGTGTCGTAGCCTGAGTCTGTGGACAGATTTTTTTGCTTTTTTGGACAAAAAAAGGTCTTTTGAGAATAAAGGGCGCTTACTGAATCTTGCACGATTATGGCGTGATCGTGGGAATCCAGCTGCCTCTCAAGGTAACGTGATTTAGGCATCAGGATCATCAGGCCTGCTTACCAGGCTCTTTTTTGGCAGGTGAATTATGCTCAAAATACAAAATAAAATAAAAGCAAGAATGGAAAGAAATGGAAACGATTTGTACAGTATGTTTAAGAGGTATTGGATAATTTACACAATATTATTAGTGTATTGTTAACATATCAGTATTTCAACATTATTGTTAATGCTTTTTTCACTTGCCTCCATACAAATGTTTTATTTATTAGAAGTTATCAAATAACAACAAAGACTGACGACAATTTACATGTTTCATGTAGGTCTGCAATGTTTATAAAAAAAAAAAAGAAAATAGTGAAAACTGTCCATCTCAGTTTTTCAAAGTTCAAGGTAAATGTCTAAATGTCTTGTTTTGTCAGTCTAAAAGAGAAATGTATTCAGTTTAAGTTGATAATAAACAAAGAAAAGCAGAAAACCTCCATTTAAGAGGCTGAAAACGGCCTCTTTGCATAAAAAATAACTTAAACCATTAATCAATTAACATTTTTTTTACCACTTGCCCAGTAGGATAAGTGATTTCCCAGATTTACTAGCCCAATATGATATTTTACTTGCCCCAGGCAAGCGGCCAATCCTTATTGTGGAGCCTTGCTTCCATTTTTAAATATCACGATTCTTGTCAATAGTGGGTACGTCGCGACACAAGAGCGAGGTGCTCCTAACTGAAGATTCGGCTCCTCGACTTTCAGCCGGCCGCCCCTGTTGGGAATATAAACATTTTCAAAACGACCCCATTTGAAGGCAGCATTTGTTGTATGTGAGGGAAAATCTCTGTAATGTTTGACTGAGCTTCAGTTTGACAGAAGCAGAGTCAAGGCCGAGTGTGCGTGTGTGTGTGTGTGTGTTTCTGTGTGTCTGAGGTTTGAACCTTTTCTGCAGCTCAAGACCCTGAGAGTAAAGTCCTCATTAGTTTACTGGATTTTAAACTTACAGTCATTCTGTCTGTTGTGCGTTTCTATCTGGCGTTAATGTAAGCGGTGTGTGTGTGCTCCTGGAGGACTTCAGTTTACCGAAGGCACGTCAAATACCAAAACCAGAGGTCTCAACGCGGTGAAAAGCTGCTGGACGAACTTTGCAGTCGGGTAACGTCACAGCAGCAGGTCTCAGTTCGTATTGATATAGTAAAGTGTTTCTATGGCTTCAGGGTTGTGTATGAGGGTATAATCTCTCTATAAAGACGGTGTGTGTGTTGAGTAACTGCCACTCTCGTGTGTGTCTCCATTAAGTGTGTGATGCAGTGAGTGTGTCCTTCTCAAGTCCCTTTGTTATTTAAAAAAAATCCTAAACCGTGTCCTCGTCCATCCTGGCGACTTCATCCAGTGTGACAGCGGCCGGTACGTTGTTCTCCCCGACCTCCTCGTCCGACTTTGACGGAGAGGGCGGCGCCAACATGGCGGCGCGCTCCTCCTTGGGCTCCTCCCGCTCTCTTCTCTCCTCCTCTTTCCTCTCTTTGTCCAGCAGGCGGTAGTTGATGCCCATTCCCACAAACAGGATCACACCAGCGATTATGAGGATGATGCCGGATGAGATGTAGGTGTAGTCGTAGTGGTGGTAGTAGTTAACTAAACTGCCTGGAGGTGGACAAAAGAGACAGAATTTAGATTTAACAATTAACATTAAAAATGCATGCTTTCCCTCTTACCTTTAGTGCTATTTATCTATCTAGATTTTTGGCATGAGTTGCAGATATTGGCCACAGAGATGTCTGCCTTTGTGCTCAAAGCAGGAAATATTTTCTTTCTGGTAGAAAGAAAGTAGTTCCGAAAGATTCTACCATAGAAAGAAAGTAATTCCTATATGAAACTGCTCACAACAAGGACTGTGGATTATCTTGATTGACTGTGTCACAATTTCTGGAAAAAGATGCTGGTTTTGAATTTTTTCAAATGTACTTTTTGGTGCTTTGAGCACCACAAGCCGAGTGCCATCTAGTTCCATTATATTGAAGAGAAGGCAGACATCTCTGTGGGTAATATCTCCACAACTCTGCAACACACACCAAAACTATCTAGGTGGATAAATTGTACTACAGGTAACAGGAAAAATATGTACTTCTGATCTTGGAGTGAATTGTCCCTTTGAAATGATTGACTTGGCCATTATGTCAGAGCTGCATGTGCTGTTGCCATTTTAAAAACGTGACTGATAACATGTTTCATCATTTTCGATCATTTTTTGTATTTAAAAGCCCCTCAGGCTCTGGTGTTTTCAGTGATTCTGGTTGATTTTGGGTCTGCTCAGACCTAAGATGTGCAGAACTATCATAAGAATATGTGAGGTCACTAAACTGTCTTTAGTCTTTAGGGTTATTGAAGTGAGAAAAGAAGGGTTTAAACTGTCTGAATGAATATAATCTTGCATAGCCAGACCGCTCTCCACTGGAGAAAGGTTGTGCATAAACACTCTGCTATGGGGGGAAAAACACCCTGCCTTGTTTGCATTTCTTTACACCAATCACAAACGTCTTGGGCAGTGCTGAGCCCAGGATGCAGCGATGGTGCTGCTGCAAAAGGGGGGACTTGTTTTGGTGGAGCATTTGCACATCAGGAGGTTGTTGTTTGCCGGGGACTTTGAAAACATAGATTGCGGATTCCACTTGACACAAGCAACCAATGGCAGACTTCTACCTGCAGCATGGATCCGGTGAGTCAGACTAAAAGAAACACAACCTTCCACCCCTCCCCCAGACCCGGCCCAACCTTTTGTGTCCATGTGATGCTTGCTGGAAGTCTCACCTGTTAGCGGCGGGCCCAGCAGCACCGGCCCGCACTCCACTATCGTGACCAAACCCACGGCGGAGGAGAACCTCTGAGCTCCCACCAGGTCCATCAGCGTCTCAAACAGCACCGCACTCAACCAGCCGAACGCAAAACCAAAAAAGATGGCGTACACCACAAATCCAGTGTAGTCTACTGACAGCGGCGCCAGAACGTGACACACTCCGTTGTAAACAACTGCAGCAGCGAAGAAGTACTGCACCCTGGGCCGGACCCATTTGGTGTTGGCCAGCATACCCATGGAGGGCCGGGCGAACATGTCGATGAACGCCAGAATGGACAGCAGGAAGGCAGCCTTCTCTTTGCTGATGTCTTTACTCTTGGCATAATTGGAGAGGAAGACAAGCGGAGCAAAAAGGCCGAAGAACATGACGACGTTGCCGCTCAAGTAGAGCAGAAAGCCGCGGTGTCTGAACAGCGTCAGGTCGATGAAGGAGTTGATGGTCTGCAGGACCGTCTTCTTTGGCTGTGCTGCATCCGCCGCCTTTCCATCGCCGACCTCAGAGTCGGGCTTCGGCGGCTGAGGTTTGGGTCCAATGGGACGCATGAGGGAGCCGGCCACGCAGCAGTTGAACAGAAGTCCTCCCAGGATGAGGAAGCTGCCTCGCCACCCGAACACATCATACAGCCAGGAGTTGAGAGGAGCCAGTGTGGACAGAAACACCGGGCTGCCTGCCATGGCGATGCCGTTGGCGATGGGCCGCCGCTTGTAGAAATATTTACCAATCATAGTGAGGGCTGGATTCAAGTTGAACGCCAGGCCCAAACCTGGAGAAAGAACAGGTGGGAGAAGAAAGAGAAAAAGAGGGTTACATGAGGAGAGAAGACAAAATGATGGCATACGATGGATATTTCTTTTTTTATAAGACAGCCAAAAGACAGGAAAGGGAAGGGAGAAGATACAAAGAAAGGGGATACATTCAGTAAATGGCTGTAGGCTGGAATAAACCTGGGGCTGCTGCAGAGGACTGACAGCCCTGGACGGCTGACCTCTAGATGGCTTCTAGAAATTGCTCCAAATCCCCCTTAATGTCAACAAACTTAGGAAAGCCGTCCATCCTCTGAATGCCCCCGATCTCATGATTGTGGTTGTGCAGTTTCATAAGGCTGTGATTACAGGTCACTATAGGTCATATTATACAGAGAGGTCAAGTTCTCACTACAGTGAAAAGGCTGCTATGGAGACAAACACCATGTGATGCAACCCCAGCGTCGTTCAGGGACTTTATCTTGAATGTTCAACATAATTTAATTAAATCAAATTACATCAAATCAAAATAGCTGAAAACAGCTGGTGGATGAATCACGACATCCCAGAGACCTGATATGTGACCTGCTTTCACTTTAATGGACAAACAAAACTGTTTTAAAACTGCATGTGGCACAAACATGAAACATCATTTGGCTAGTTAAACTCAAAGCATTCATTTTACTGTATGTGTAAAATACTGACCTCCCACTACTCCTATGAAGAAGTAGAGCTGCTCCACAGTGTTGCAGAAGGACGCTGCAATCAGCCCAGACCCCGCCAGACAACCGCCAAGGATGATGATTGGTCGACTCCCATATTTATTCACAAGGATGCTGCTGATAGGACCTGGAGAAAAAGAAGAGACAGACAAGAAAGAGAAGAACTGGTAAGTTATGTGCAGCATTTATTAGCAAAAAAACAACCATTACCTCGTTCCAACTTCTAAATCAGGAGGATTTGCTGCTTTTCTGTGTGCTATTTGATAACTTAAAGGAGAAGTGTGTGATTTCCAGTGGCATCTAGCGTTCAAACCATAGATTGCAACTAAGAGGATTTACCCCGACACCGCCTCTCTCTCACCATGAGTACGGTGGCCGCCAGCGGACAAAATGGCGAGCGAAAGCTATCTCACAACAAACTACAATCATGTGTGTAGGATGAATTACCTGTCCAGCAGAAAACAGGCAACCTCGGCGTCACTGTGAAAACGTTTGTCCTTCATCAGTGATTTCCATCGTGTAAACACTATGCCGATGTTGATTCGTGTTTTTGCCGTTTCCTGTCATGCTTGCGTTTACTTTCTTCGTGTCTCCGCTTCTTGGATGACGGGGACGCTGCTTTTTGTTCTGGTACAGTGTTTGTATGACCCTCCATTTGTCAAAACTGTGCCAGTCAAGGTTCACAACGCTAAATGATCTGCCAGCAATCACCCGCGTCTATCCTCCCCGTCTACTTGCGTGTTTACGCTGCGGCATCTACGTAAGGTCGCCATGGCCTTCCCAAGACTCACTGTTAGTGCAGTTTGTCCGCTCTGCACTGCTGTAGACGGCGCAGGATGATGATCTCCGTAAGGCGACCCGACAGTATGTAACTATAAATGGCTATTTCTAAAGTAACGGGAACATATAGATTATGAGTTTACACTGATTGATAATAATAAATAACATACTTATATATAATATATCTCATTTATGTACATAAATTCCTGTAATTATTACACACTGGTCCTTTAAGTGAAACTTTTTTTGAATTGGACAAAAGAAAACATCTGAAGACATCACCTTGGAATTAAGGGGAGTGTAAGGTGCATTTTTCCATTATTTAGTAAAATTTAATTTACCAAACAATCAATCAGTAAGTCAAAGAAAATGTGCAGACTAATCAATAATGGAAAAAATTTATCAGCTGCATCCTGATGAACATTATATACACGGAGTAAACTGTCAGCAAAGACAGACAAGTCTTAACAGTACTAAAGCAATTTACAGTCTAATTACATCAGCTGAATATTTTAACTGTGCACCAACAGGGGGCGCTGTGGTGGCAAAAATCAAAGGGGGACAATGAGCGATTGTGTAACAGCACCGGTCGCATGGATGTTATATGGAGGAATGAGGGATGGGAGGGGAAGGGGAGGTGAGAATGAAAGGGTGAGGGGGGGAGGGAGTCAGGCAGTGCAAAGTATGGCCTGACACATGTCATCATGAGAGGAGAGAAAGAGGAAGAGGAAGAGGAAGAGGAGAGGGAGAAGGAGAGGAGAGAAGAAGTGAGGATAAGAGGGAGGAAAAGAAGAGAAGAGACAAGAAGCGAGGAGAAGAAAAAGAAGAGGAAGAGAAGAGTTCAGAGGAAGAGGACAGGAGAAGCGAACAGAGAGAGGGAGGAAGAGGAGAGCAGAGTTGAGTCAAGGCATTCCACGTGTCTTGGCTTGCGTGCCAGCCTCAGTATGAATGGGCCTTCACATGGACGGAGGCTGACACCGACTCTGCTGGATATGAATACAAAGTAAAGGGCCTGCTGCATCCATACAGTAACTGTGTGTGCAAATACTCTGCATGGACAGACACAAACGCACAAAGAGTGAGACGATCATTCCTCAGGCTGAACCACTGAGCATCACGCGCAGAGCCGACACGATCGGTCGGTTAATCGATTAGATGATCAACTGAAAAATAATCAGCAACTATTTTGATAATAATGTGATTAATCCGCTCAGTGGAGAAATGCCAAACATTCTCCTCTTCCTACGCAGCCCTGCAGCGGCCAGAGAAGAAAGTAATGCATCAAGGTCACATTTTAGTACATCAAGCATTTGAAATGCTATTGCACACACACAAGATACATTTGTTCCAAAGTTTTGGTTAATTCATGCACAAGAGATAAGTGTACACATAGAGAGCCAGCAGCAGCCTGTTTCACCTCAGCAAGAAGTTCCGATTCAAATATAATGCGAGGCACGTTTTTGGTTGGAGAAAGGAGAAATGATGGCTCCTTCAGTGACAGACTGCGTCACCCCAAGTGTGAGGAGGAATGATATCACAGGTCCTTCCTTCATGCAGGTGTCAGACTTTACAACCAGTCCTGCTCCCAGTAGACAAACTGTTTGCACTCTTCACGCATACTGTGCAATACCAGTATTTCAGATGTATTATCATCTCGTTTAAACTGTAATATCAATATTTCCTCTGTGCAACAGTGTCAATTCAACAGTTTCTTGTTTACGTTGTATTATTGTTGACTTGACTTTTGACTTGGTGACATCTCGATTTGATTGCTCCTCTAGTATATATCTAGATTGTAAGATCCAAATAAAATGTTGTTTCGTTCATCTGTTGTGTCAGAAAAATCTAAGATAAACAGTTCTCACTCCCCAGACCACTTCAGGCCCAACAACAACCTATAACCAGGGTTTTCTTGCCTCTCTAATTCAAACTGTTGAAAATTTGTTGAAAATTCCAACAAAAATGCAAAGGCCTTCTTTACACCAATACCTCCGTGTTGACATGTTATTAGTAATTTTAATATTAGTACAAATTATGATGAAAAAAATATTAAATTGGTCTCATGTAGCACACCTTTTTTGATTGCTAATGTGTAATTAATTTATTTTATATAAATATTTGTATTGAAAATAATTTCAGTTTTTTCATCAGCTTGTGACTCGGTAACTCCAAATCAGTACAGAGCACTAGACAAATAAGAAATACCTTGTTTTATTGGATTTTTTTTTTATTTTTTATTAAATTCAGCATTGTTTTGACACACCGGTTAATTCCTGTTCACTGGTCACATTGTTAAGTTATTTTCCTTCATCATTCTTGACATTCTTGTCTTATCAAAAAAGTAGTGAGAGTGAAATGTGCACAGCAAGATTGCACAATCTGCAACTGAGCATTTTCATGTTGAGTTCTGTGCTGAAAAAAACAGCGCCGTTTGCCACAATCTTTTGTTTTTTATCTCTTGGTGTTAAATTTAAAATCCCTTTCATCTGTTAAATCGTGATTTTGTCACTTAAGTGCACTACGTACACCGTGCACGCCACATATCTTCTCCAGCCTTTACCACACTGGTCTCAAAAACATCCTGAATAACCCCTAATCAGGCTAATAATAGTGGCCACTGGGAGGTACGAAAAAATGAAGTTATAAAATATGAATGATGTCTGAAGACACAGGTCAGTCCAGTCCAGGCTGCTCTCAGCCGGCATCCATTTCCTCACAGTCAGCTGGAGCCCTTCACACAGACCATGGTGGCTTTGCCCTTGAAACTTGGCAGCTGACCACAGTGGCCGGGGGCACACTGGACGCACGAGCATTCACTCACGCACTCACTAAATACCTCCCTCGGACACCTAGTTTCTGTTGTGTCTGTCACTGAGGGTCTGACCAGCTGGCGCGTAGCCCATCTCAGTGCATTTCCACGTTCGGGGGTGGTGGGTTTCCATTTTGGGGGGGGTGGGGGGGGGCACACATTGCACACACACCAGACTGCACAGCACTTCCTCTGAGCTCACTGGAGCTCCGCACAAAAGCAGACCTGTACAAGGACAGGAATGAATCTGCATCCACTCAACACTCACGCACACATAAATAAATCAGTAGTGACAGTCTTTGTTGCTCTCTGGCATAATACAAAGAGGGCAGTGAGTAGTGTTCTCAACGATATTATATAAACGATTTGTTCTCCCCCTCCCTCCATCATTTGCTCTCTTTCGCTCCGTGAAAGACAGAAAGAAAGAACAAGTGGGGGAGACTTGTCCTCAGCTTTACACTGACACAGCATCCACAAGTGAGAAAAACACACGTCGAGAGCGAACCCAGCTGTGACGAGGAGCTACTCTAATTTTAGCAGAGACACTTCTGCTTCTTACTGTGCAGGACGTGTTCTAGATTTTATTCTATACGACAATCCCGATACCTGTCCTCCTTCATTTCATTACACAGCAAATGTTCATGTTAAGGAGGAGAGCAGCAGCTGGTGATGAGTCAGTCCTCCCAGAAACAAAACTGAACAGACGAGGGACAGAAGAAACAGCTGATTGGATTTGCCCCAACAGTTACGTGCATCACATTTCTTTGTAAGTCGCATTACCCGCAAACAACATCCGCTCATCTGGACTGGGCCTTGATAGGTTTGACATTTTGGGAAATACGCTCAATCGCTTTCTTGTAGAACTGCAACAGTTACACTATTAATTAATTAGTCAGTTAATATCATCGTTTCAGTGATTTTTTCGAGTAGAGCTGCAACGATTATTCGATAAATTGATTATCAAATTAATTGCCAACTATTTAGGCATTTGATTAATCCGTTTGAGTAAGAAAAAAATAAAAAATATCTTATTTCAACTTCTTAAATGTGAATCTTTTCTGGTTTCTTTACTCCTATAAAACAGTAAACTAAATATCTTTGAATTGTGAGTAAAACACAATGTCATCTTACAATAAGGATACACAACAATACTTTATTGTGTACCCTGTGACCTTGTACACCCCCACACTATGAGCCGAGCTCTTACGTCCTCCACCCAGGGTTTTTCTAAATGTTCCTTGGACACATTTTGAGATTCGGGGTCATCGTTCTTTCCAATTGGCAGCTGCTGAGCTTTGGGATAGTCTCCCAATAAGAGTGTGGGATCTCTGGACTCTTTTAAAAAAGAAGCTGAAACCTTCCTGTTCAGACAGGCATTTAGGTAGCATGTGGTATTTTATGTTTTTAATCCTGGGCTTTTATCTGCCCCCTCTTGTATATTTTATCTGGTGTTTCATCTTAGTTGTATTTATTTGATACTATTTTATTTTGAATGTGAAGCACTAAGTGACTGGTGTCTGTGATAGCTACTATATATATAAACTTTCCTTGCTTGCTTGCGTGCCTTGCATGCAAAAGGCAATTTATATTTGCTTAAATGTGCAGGAAAAACTGCTTTTTAAAAACAAGCACTTTAAAAAATACAGTTCTGAACAGTTCACATTAAACAAATATCAATATATTGCCTAGCCCCAGTTTAATCAAAGGTCAAAGGTCCCTGGCTGAATAATAATTTCAGGTAATTGTGTTTTTTCATTCATTTAGTGAACTGGCAAAAATCCAAACTGTCCTTCTCCAGGCCACTTCATACGCAATCATATCAATATCCTGTTGCCCCGAGCAGTTATTACATTAAAACAAGCTGGTCTGCTCATGCAAAAACTCACACACACAAATACACATGTGCACATCTGTCTTTCTTTAAGCTCTTTTTCCTCCCACACAAACACAGAAATCCCCCCCCAAAAAAGTCAAGTCCTGTATCTGTTCTCTCACTCTGTGAAGCTGTGACCAGTCAGAGATACATGTCGTGACAAAAGGCTTTTTTCCAAACATAAAATCCTGAAATTAGAGCAACAAAAAAAGTTAAGGGACAAGTCTGTGTTTGTAATTCCACAGCTTGTTGTTTATTGGTTTCTGTCTCTACATTTTCCTTTGTCTGCCTTTGCAGCACGTGGAAGAAGTACTACCTCATTCACCTCATTTTTTTTTTTTGCTGTAGAAACCGTGACCAAGAAACACAAATTGAAACCAGGTTCCTCAAGAAAAAGGTGAGAATCTTTAGCTCATGCCAAAGGTGCAAAGCTCGACATAACTGACATAATTCAGAGCGCTGTTTCACAATTTACCTCAGTGTCATTTTATCACAAAAAGTATCAATTGCTGGACCACAGAAAGGTGTTTGTTTGAAGCATTCATTTGTACATTGTGTCTTAAGTCTTCACTTGGTTTTATTTCTTTCTTACCATCTTTCACAATTTCCTGAGATTCACATGGTGTTGTAGTTTATCTTTGAATCACCTTGTGAACTCTGGTGCAATAGAAATTAAGTTTACCAACAAAACTACTAAATTATAACTCACTGCAGTTACATACACCAGTGTTTTTTCCTTCCAACTATAATAATCATGAGTATTTTGACAGTTCCCACAAAAGTATTTACATGCGTGCTAAACAAAACAATGAGGTACAGCATCCTGTTTATACTGTATGTTAAACAGTGAGCTACCACAATGAACTTTAAATTTAATTCTCCACTATAAGCAGCACTACAGGGATGAGCTTAAATCAGGCACTTGGCACCATCACTGGTTTACTGCTGTGCTGAGAAGGAGCCTGTATCTTTGTTTTTTTTCTGCACGAGCACGTACGGCCAATTCAGATAGTTCCCCTGAGAAAGACGCTCCGGTTGTAAAGAAAGTCAGTGTGCCTTTAAGACACAAAGTAGAATTACTGCCTCGCTGTTGTATGCCTCCATCAACCAGTCAAGTTACTTTACATCCATGCCTGTTCAAAAAATATACAGTCTGTATTGAGGACTTTGGAGGAATTTAATTAAATGTATTAAGTGCGTTTAATAATTTCCAGTGAGAAACATGCTGTCTTCACTCAGGGACTGTTTTGATAGAGAGCCAAAGATACCGCGTTCACAAAATTGGGATGGTCAGACCGGTGCTTGAAATTAAGGATGTCCCGTTGTCCCAGGGAAAGTGAACATAGCACCCGGGACACAAAGATATGGTGTCTGGGACAATTCTGTCACAGTAGAGAAAGTTATCACTACTTTTTCATGCCTTTTGTTTATGGGACAGCTGAAGATATGACAGGAAGCATGAAAAAAATCAGATAGTGTGGAGTTAAAAAGAAGTGAGCTTAGCAGATCTCATATCTACTGAATACTAGCAGCTTCAGCCTCCATCAGCCTGTGTATGGAAATTTCTATCACTGTATCCCAGTCAGTAACAGATTTGCATTCACTGGAAATTATTTACCGCAGCATGCATTGACAAGGGAAAAGGTTCATCTCAAGCCCTGAATATCTCTGGTCCACACTCCCCTTTCACGCTTCTCAAGGATCAAACATATTTTTCAGTAGGGAGGGGGGTCTGTGACCTGTGGCTCCAGCAACTCATGTGACTCTTCTGCTGCTCTCTGGTTGTTAGATAAGATAAGGAAATGACTGACAGCTATTTTTAACATTTTAATATTTATCTATCATTTTTGTAGGCATAAAGTGATTATTACATTCTCCAGCTGTAAAAATGTGCAGCCTGCACACCAAATAATCAAAGATTTCTCAATTTTTCATCAACTGAAACGTGAGTAATGTGTCATAGCCTACGTCTATGGCTCAGCACCTTTTCCTCTAAATTTCCCAGTAGCTAGTCCTGAGTTTCGATTGTCAAATCCAAAAAAGGAAAAGCCTCAAAAGAAAACAGAGAATTTACAATAGTTGCAGGTCCTGACAGATTTTTTGCCTTGCCAGTGTTGACTGTATGCCGGCAAGCTGAAAATGATGCAACTCTTGCTTTGCATATCTTCTTCCTCCTTTACCTTCCTGCGAAGCGTCTCATGCATTTATATCTGGTTCAAGCTATTAGTCAGCTGCTACAGACGTCATCCCACTACAGTAAATAATACGTGTGTGGGTTTTTTTTGTTTTTTTTTACTTCTGTGGAAGCCTGTGTATGTGTGTGTGTGTGTGTGTGTGTGTGTGTGTGTGTGTGTGTGTGTGTGTGTACGTGAGCTGCCTCCTGTGTATCCAGTGAGTAATAGTTATTGTAATTCACGCCCTGATTTGACAAATACGTCCACTGTAGCAAAAGCAGGCATAATGTTGTCACTAACTGATGACTTAGCTGGATTGTGAAACAAAAAAGAAAAAAAATTGGGAAAAAAAGAAACTACTCCAACATCTGGCTCCTGTTACGTAAACCACCCCCCCCCCCCCAGCAGT
Source organism: Lutjanus erythropterus (assembly GCF_056507025.1). Classification (NCBI taxonomy): domain Eukaryota; kingdom Metazoa; phylum Chordata; class Actinopteri; order Lutjaniformes; family Lutjanidae; genus Lutjanus; species Lutjanus erythropterus. The sequence goes on along the minus strand of NC_139322.1, from coordinate 3,885,290 downwards.
TTCCTCTCCTAAATGTAGAAACCTACTTCAGGCAGGAACGCAGCTCTGAAGAGAATGAATAAGTGAAAGTGGAAGGAACAGATGCCATTTTTAGTTGTGGAGATCTGAACTGAGAGACAAACAGAGAGAGAAAAACGAGATGATGATGTGTGGTGTGCATGGTGTGCTGATTAAACAAACCGGGGGAGAAACAGAAAATGTGTGTGAATGAGGAAAGGTCTCACTTTGTGTCTTGAGACAGAAAGACACAGAAACTGATCCGAAACCTGAAACTGGAGCCTTTCTTAAATCCTGTCTTAACATGTAAATGAAGAGGCCGTTGTCGCAGCAGAGCAAAAGAAGTCATCCAATCCAAGAACTGGCTGTTTTCAAGTGATTTTAAGATACAGCTGATTATTTAGTTCAAGCAGCTTTGCAAACCTGCTCTCTGAGCTGAAGATCCTCTGTCGGGGCCTGACGCTCTCGGGATGGCAACTAAAATATCTCAAAAATGATTAGATGGATAGACATATAGAAGGGATTGGAGGATTAACTGATTTGTACTGATACACGAGTATATGCAGGCATGATGCAAGACCATCGGTAAACCAGCGGTAAACCAGCCACAATTTGAAATAAAATCCAAATGCATCGGTTGCATACCTTCCTTTCAACGTTATGTCACATCACATTACGCAGAGGCTGTTCGCGTATCACAACAAACATGGCTTGATAAGGCAAACGCCTCATGACTGAAGGTGAGTGACCAGTGTGCAACTGAGCAGTAGTCCCTCTCACACTGATGTTTAGTAGTTTGGGTTTAATTAGTTATTATTTAATGCTATAAAAAGCATTTTTTGCATCATGATTTACAGCAGACTTCTGCTCGCAATTGACTCTTCGTTGAGCCCCGCCCTCCTTAGTTACTGTTGCTACGCCTGCCAAACTTTCCATTCACACACTGCATTTATGCAGTTTACTGTGATAACGATGGCAGATTTAACATCAAAATTGGAAGTAACTGTTGAAACACGAGGTCTGTGATTCCTTAGAGAAGTACACAAAAGGAGATCCTCATTTGTAGCTGATGATGTTGATTCTGTTGGTTAAAATGACTCACAAAAGCAGACTTCTAAGTGCAGCTGAGTCAGCTGAGAAGTCTGCAGCTGGTGTTTTAATGTTTCCATCTGACACATTTTAAAACAAGAACCCTGCGAAAGTGTGAACGTAAAGTTACCTTGTAGCTGTGTACATGATATAATATTAATGCTGAGAGACTGAGGCTAAAGCTAACTTACGTCTGAGCAAACATTGGTTGGATAGTGAACTACGGCAGGTATTTCTACATGATGACAGAAATACACACATTAACGCAAGAAAAGGAAGCGCAGAGACTCGACTAATGCAGCACGTTGAGACGGGTCACCAAGCTGGACCAGTTGGACCGCAATCGGGGAAGACAGCTAAGCTAACCCGGCTTAGACCTGACACAGCGAGCCAAAGTGAGATGCATCGTCATCAACCCACTTTGATTCTGCATCGGCCCACATCCTCCTCCTCAAACCCCCACAGAACAAATGCAGATGCAGGAGTATCTAACAAGTTTGGCTGGAGGTTACTGCAGGCAGTGAGTTAGCATTACTTGCCAACATGCTAACGTTCACAGCTTATGTTAGAGCAGATAAAGACGGAGTTTAATCCATTCACCACATGTGTGTTCTTGTGTTTTGATTTGATTTTTGAGAGACTATAAAAAAAAGATGCCACCGTCCAGGCACACTGAATGCTGAGTATCGCTCCTCTCAGAGCCTCCTGCACACCTTCAACATGTAAAGAAATGGAAAGCTTGACAACCCCAGTTACGGTTGCTAATGTCCCCTCGTTGTTGTAATATGTTGTAATATTGAGGGACAGTCAAGAGAAACTGTGGGAACGTTAAGCCTCTTTTAACGCAAACTAAATAATGACAGTAGTAAGTTTCATGCGGATAACTGTGTTTTCATGTTGCTTGTGAAAGTTTATACTGCAGCACGAGCTGGGTTAGCATTAGCTTTGTTGATCCTATTCACTGGTGTGTGTATATTTGTGTTGCTGCTGTATGTCAGTTCATTTGATAGACATATCCTGAAGATGACGATACAGTTACATGTGAAAAGAACTGGTCAAATTATAATATAGCTATGATGAGCACCCAGAAGCTTGCATGCTCAGATTATTAAGTTAGTGGAACGTCTGATTGGCTCAAACCAGTATTGTACAGGTCGGTCAGTGACAAAAAAGACAAGTGTTTTCCGTAATATGGACCAAAATAGCACACATTCAAATACACACAAACCACTGACCTCCAGCATACATGACAGCCAGCATGATGGAGGAGATCCAGGACACCTGGCTGGCTGTGGCATCGAAGATGACCTCGATCTCTTTGAAGAACACAGTGATGGACTTGGGGAAAGCGTAGGAGAAGCCGATGGAGATGAAGGCCCCCACCACTACCGCCCAACCCCAGCCACCTTCAGGGGGGGTGTACCCTTGAGGCCCACCCAGCGCTGGAGGCATGTCTGCTCACGAGGAGGAGGAAGAAGACGAAGAAGAAGTAGAAGTCGAGTGCTGCTGCTGGAGGACAGCTGGGCTCAGAGGAGAACAAAAACCTGGAGCAGGTGCACTGGGTTCAGGACTCAAAACCTGTGGGAGGAACAGAGCAAAGAGCCGGTAAAAATCTACATACATGGTGAGAGAAGGTGAAAGAGACAAGCACATATTTTATCCTAGCATTTTTATCTAATTTTTTCTCAGCTGTAAGATGAAATACTTAGAAAGAGGGATGAGTAATGTGAGAGGGAGGGAGGACAGAAGTGCAGTGGTGCAAAAGATACACACAGAAACATGACAAAAAAATGTATGTTTGTAGTAATTTCTTAACTCAAGTGCTGTCATGGTAAGAAAAAGCGTCTGTGCCGGGCTGCATGCCAACATACCAGCAGTGGACAAATATTTGGCTTATTTATCTTACAAATCACCAAAACACAAAGATTAGACCATGAGAACTTTGGTGTTGTGATGTTTATTTTCCCCCTTTTCCCTTGTTCAGAGCTGGTGAATCCTACTTCACTATTAAGATTATTATTAAAAAAGTATTTTACCATTTTAACCACTGCAAACATTTGCCTTTGTCATCATATCAAAATACAGCATATCTTCTTATTGTATTGGCTGCAGGAAGAATACTTACAAGGCCACTTCACTATTTGAAATGTCAGTTTTTAGTACAAACTTGACCTTTACCTGTTTAGAAAAATGTGTTTGCTTTAAAGTAGGGCTGCATAATTCAAGGAAATATTAACAAGCTCACAATATGGCCAAGTGCAATATCCAAATCGCAGAGTCTTCAATTATTTGATAAAGGAAAAATGTGTAAGAAAGCAGCTTTACAATGAAGTACTGTAGTGCTGCAGAGATGCCCTGTCCAACAAGTTTTGTTCTCCAGATGAAAGCAAACATGTTGGTTTGGTACAGACCCTAAAAAGTGTCACATCATCACAATTTAATATGGTTTGTAATGCAAAAATGATCATTCCCACTAACCGTATTGCATATCGCCGTTGCAATTTCTGTTAAAATAATTACAATATGACTGTTTAACACACACTGAAGAGTAAACAAGCAGGGCCAGGGCCTTTAAAATGTCTAGTTCCTGTTTCTAAATTGGGAGGATGTGCTGCTTTTCTTTGTCTCATGTGATGGTTAACTGAATATCTTTGGGTTTTCAGACTGTTGGTCAGACAAAACAAGACATTTGAAGATGACATGTGATGGACATTTTCCACAGTCTTTTGACTTTTTTTGAGTTTAGGTACTGATACAAGAAATAGTTAGATTGATACTAGAGTTGTTAAACATGGTAAATGGACTAATCGATGCTGTAATGGTTCAAGCTCAAGGATGGATCAATACCAGCTGTTCGTGACCCGACTTCAACCTTGGAAGCTACAAGTTTTGCCATGTTTTATGTTGCTTTACCGTTTATTTTGAAGGTTAACCTGTTGAACTTGGCATTAGCATGCTGCACAGATAATGTGGCTGGGGCGATCTGGGAATAATGTTATAGTACTGAGGGACAGTAAAGAGAAACTGTGTGAATATTAAGCCTCATTCAACACAAACTAATGACAGTAAGTCTGATGGCGGTAACTGTGTTTTCATGTCACTTTTGTGGAAGTTCATATTACAGCATGAGATAGGTTAGGAACAGGTGCTGCTCTGTGATCCTGTTTGCTGTTTTATGCATGTTTGTGTTGCTGCTGTATGTAAATTTACTTCATAGATATATCCTGAAGATAGCGAAGAGCTATGTGTGAAAAGAAATACTCAAACTGTAACTGCCCACTGGGCAGTGAGGTGAGATCCACAGAGAGCTGTCACCATAACAGCATCACCGTTCCAGATTTGAAAAGTCAGATGCCACACATTTCACTACTCTGATTGGTTGAAGGTCTATCCAATTGCGTCCAGTCAGCAGGTCCGCCCAGCCACACCAAGCCCCCAGAACTGTCAAACTGGATCAAGATGGATCAAGATTCTTATGTCACTGCCTATTTCTCCTATTTGAGTGGACTCTTTACAGAAAAATCTCGACTAGGAGACTGCCATTTTGTCATGCTTAGAAATGGACCAAGCACTGCCACGCCATTTGTTGCTCTGATTGGTTGTAAATCTGTCCAATTGCAGCATTTTGGTCTGTGCTAGACTTGTGCAGTACCGGGGTATATGGTATAATTTGTGTGGAACAGCTAAACTCCACTCTGCTCCACACGTTGATAACACCCCTTGGAAATCAAAAATGAACTGAGGTTCACTTACTGATTAATTTTCCGCAAGCTGAATTCTCGTTTAAGCTTCACCTGTACTCACAATTGTAGCTCACTAACACACTCACTATTTCTCTTCTGAAGAACCATGCAATTTCCCTGTAACTGTGCCAGGTAACAAAATACCTGCTGTTGTTGACTGACACTCAAATGAGCCAGACGAACCAGTTTTTTTATTGAAGTGAAAAGAATTGAACAAACCCTGTCACGCTATTCAAACTTGGCTGCCTGGAAATAACATTTAATTTGTGCAGAATTCACTAAAAATAAATGGCAGCGGGCATGAAAAAATAACAAACACCAGGACTGACAGCTCAGCCTCCTGCTCCTCCAACCAGCCGGTAACCAAACTGTAACACAGTATGCATAATGCTGAACTAACTGCTAACATTTTTTTCAATATTTTAGTCATAGTTACCAAAACAGCTGGAAACCCCTGGGCTTCTTCCATGAACGCATCCATCTAAATGTCCTCTTTTCCATTTAGGCCGCACATAACTGAGCTATTTATGGCCGGCTCTGACATCAGCTCTGCTACTGTTTGAGCCATTTACCTTACATGGCCTCCAGGATGCACATCTACAAACCACACGGGCACGTCATAATAATGCTGCACAGTGATACTATACTGGAAGAAAAGCTGAGCGATGCTATCATGTAAGCAAAGACAGAGAGACCAAAAAAGATTTTGTTTGTCGTGTATCTTGACAAACTCAATAACTGCATGTCCTAAAATGCTGACAGAGGATTAGCCTTGTAATAACTAATGAACAGCCAGATCAGGTGTTCCCTTTACATGGCATTAAGCCAAGAACACGCTGTAAACAACCACGCTCGACCAATCATTACTCACTAACAGCCTGTCACAGTAACTGGTTAACTCGTCTGAGGTCACACAGGGTCCTGACAGCTGCTGACAGTTTTCACGTCTTTCTCCCTCTTTTATTTACTGCCCCTTCAGCACAAAGAACAATGTTTGAATTCAACTAACACGGCAAGTGTGCTGGTTTAAACGTGACAAACATAAGTAGACCTAAATGTATTTCTTATAGATACAAATAAAAAACACACTTGACTGCTATCTAACATTTTAGTATATTTGTTTCACCTTATAAAAAACTGGTCAAACAGTCAAAACAGTGAGATGAAACAGATGTGTTAAAGAGGACGACAGTAGTTTTGCATGTCTAAGGTCATCGTCTGTTAGTGCTGAACTTTCAGTTATTTTCTTCCTTCCAGGCAGTTTCAGTTCTTTCCTGTACACCATGAAAATTAGTTTGCATACTCTGACCTGCACTCAGTGACACCGTTGCTATTATTTGCATTTTTTTTATTTGATTACTAAAACAGTGAAATTACCTAAAATAAATAGCAAAATCCTGTCTTATTAATATTTCAATATTTTATTCCATCATAATCCTGAAACAGACACATAATGGTGGCATATTTTATATTTTTAAACTCTAATTTCCACCCTATTTAATAGACTCCATACACTCCACTCACACATGGTTGTTAAAGCAAACATAAAGTATAAAAGCAGACGGTTACATGACACATGGTGTAAAATTAACAGCAGCGACATTTTAACAGGGAGGCGACGAAGAAATATTCAGAGGATGTATGTTAAGGGACTTCTACTAACAGTTTCACATTTAAAATCATGATGTACTATGCTTGGATGCTGACAGAAAGTAAACAGGACGATGCTGATGTCTCGCTGATCGCAGCGAGACTTGTGCTCTGCAATTTGAATCCATGCTTTGACCAAGAGCGGCAATTCATGGCAACGCGAATTGGCGTATTTCTGTAATCTATGATTTTTCTGGTTTGCCCTCCTGTGGGCATAATTTGCAAAAGCAGATGTTTGTTTAGAGGAAATAACTGAATGTCACTTTAACAGCCCTATTGTAAGGTTAAATTATATTATTGTGAGTAAAACTGGACAGTGCTGCCCTGATGGCCTCTTTTCAGGAATGTTGGCTCATGGCCATTGGGCAGTCCTGTTTAAGAGTATGTAGTAAGATAACCCCTCTGCTAAGCTCATTAGATTAAATATCCCACATGTTGGCACCCATCAGTCCAACTGGAAGGTCTTCAGGCTCTATCTTTACCCATTACTCTTCCTCCTGGGCTTCTGCAGTCTTGAAGTGCAGCTGAAACATTAATGTGGTAACTCCCACAGACTTACCACACACAAGTCACACCACAGACTTACCCGAGCCAACATGTCAAACCAACATGCAGGTTAAATGGTATTTATGGGAATGTGAGTGGAAACAAAAGGCTTGTTTCTCAGTGAATTCCCCAGTTTATATTTGTATCCTTTCCAGCCCAAAGCTGATTCTTAAGTCACAAATTTAATCATGAAAAGTTCTCCAAACAGCCCCTGCTGCCTTGCTGCTACATTGCTGCATGACACCATGTTTCCCAGAGGAATTTTTCCAGTGGTGATGAAGTGTGTGAGTTTTATTTTGTGCTGCCAGGAGATATTTAGCATGTCTGCTGAGGGCTTAGACGAGAGCTTTAGACAAATATTTGTGCATGGTTGTACAGCAGGTGTTGGATTGCATTTAATAAAATATTAGGACAGCTTGTGTCCTGTGGTTGTTCTTGCCTCTCCTCTTCCTCTTCCTCTTCCTCTCTCAGCTGCCTCTGCATTATTGCCTGTCTAACTTGTACTATCTGTTGTTCTGTCTAATACTGGAATACATTAAGTAAAGTTCTTGAAGAATCAGCCTATGAAAACAAAAAACTCCTGCTAGGAAGTTTCACGTTTCACATCCAGGAGACAAAATATACCCACCTCACCTCCTGCTTAATTTTGCCCAGCTAACTTCAGCTTCACCATGACCCTCATCACAGCAGAGTCCAACAGCCACAGCTGTGTCGCCTTACAGCTGTGCTGTGTTACGGCCGCGCCACGTCTGCACAGCACATATGACTTGTGACAAGCACCACCATTCTAACATTAAAGCGGTCCAAAGGTCTTACGCGAGCAACGCTGCGAGCTCCCAGTCTGGGCAGAGTCGGCTAATTTGCTAATGTTTGAGGCACGGTTAGCTACTTTAGCAACAAGATTGAAGTTATCTGCACATCATAAAACACAGAGCAGGGGAAAACATTTTCACCATAAAATATGACCTTTCTTCTTCTGTTTAGTTTCATGGTGGTTATGATCAGATAAATATATCTGAACTGTCTCTGCATCAGATTTCCAGTCAGCTGCAGATGTGCCTCTTGCCACGATTCCTCAAGCATTAATTCAGACAATCAAATGTCTGTTTTTTTTAAACAGTTTGATTATATAATTGAATTTAGAACATTCTTTGACAGCCATACCTTAAAACGTTATATAGCTAGACATAATCTCTTCTGCACACACACACTAATCCACAGACACATGAGGAGCATGTGAAACTCACAATGAACTACTGCAGACTGCACAATCATAATGAAATGTGAAACATTCATCATGACTAAATGATTGCTGCAACAGTGGAAAAGATAAATGTGATTCACTTCTAGACTTGGAGGCTTCAATCCAGAAAACTGAAAAGTGAGTTAACTGCACTCAGTATATAGCAAAACAGCTATACACTCATTACAGTTTTTACCATGACTTTTCATCAAGTGCAGCATTAATTATTTCCCCCTTTTTTTAAAACCAACTAAAAGCTGATCTTCCTTCTTTTTTTTATTTAGGATTATATGACAGAGACAGTTTCTCTGTCGTTTATTTTGTGTGACCCTGTGACCCTGTAATCCAAGCCACAGACGTCTAACTACAGTCAACAAATGCAGACGTGTGTAGCACTTGGGACCAACAAACAGTCAAACAACTGACGTCAGAAACCAAATAGTGAGCAGCACACCCAGCGCTGTGTTCCACTTCCTCTCTTCTTATGGTGTCAGTTACCACACTTTGTGCAGCACAGACCTCAGCCTGAACCAGATCAGTCGTAAAATAACGTCGACTTATGAGTCTTCGGTGTACAGTACGCCTGGCTGGATCCTGTGACTCCTCAAAGCACCGCCACGGAAATCCACACAGATTACAGCCACTTTCACACATGGACTGTAACTCTGCAGTTGTCTAGACACTACCTGGATGAGCTGTATGTGTGAACGCAAATTTCTGCACACTTAACCCTGTCAGTTCAAGAGCCCTAAATGCTGGTTTAAATAGAGAACAAACACATGTGAAAGAGCAAATTTAGATGATGTCTCGACAACAGCTGCATCAATTAGTTGAACAATCAATTGGTTGACTGAATTTATATATAATTTATGTATAATTTATGATAGTAAATGAAGAGTTTTAGACTGTTGGTTGGACAAAGGAAGCAATTTTAAGTGAGAGCAAGAATAACTGTTTTTGCTGCCTGTTTTGTGTTAATTTGAGTTTAAATTAATGCAGAATGTCTGCTGAATGAGTAAATGTCTGTTTATGAGTCGTAAGAAATCATTAATAATCTTTTAGAAGGAGTAGATGATTATAACTGTTGAGCAAAACATTAATGCAGTTTGGTAGGCAGTGAGACAGGCAGTCACTTAAGTCCAGACTGCGCATTTTCAGAAAGAACTTCAAACATAGATTGTACATTTAATAGGATTTCAACCTATTCTCAAATTTACTATTTGGACTGCTGTACTCATTTTTGCAAATGCAGTCGCTATATATTCCTCCTTTAGTCACAAAAATAATCAGCGGATTAATTGATTATGAAACTAATAATTACTTGCAGTTGAAGTCCTGACCTGATTCTCAGGACATAGTTTAGAGTGCATACCTGAAAACAGCTTATGAGTGTGTGGTGTGTGCGCACGGTTTTGTGTATATCGGTATATATTTAGCAGAGGATGACACTGTTGATGGTTAGCGAGCCGAGACAGTTTAAGAAGACACAAAACTTTCAACAGTCACTAAGCACTGAACCCAGTCCAGAAACCTCATTTTATCTATCGGCCAGCCAAATGTCACCATGGCCTTGGCCTTTAATTTATTATAACCTTAGAAGAGAGTGGATTACTGTAGTGACGGGTCATCAAGGGGCCAGAAGAGTGACACTGGCAAAGACTTACTGGACTGCTCATGTTCCTCACAGAGTTGTTTGCCACATAGTCCTTCCTCCAGTGACCCGACTAACACACAGGCATGCATACTCTCACATGCTTGTGCAAACACTCATCTATTTCTCTCTCCCGCTGCTGTCACTAAACCTTTGTTCTGTTCCACTGAAGCAACAATTTAAAAGGGAAAAAATATTTACATAACTTAATCTGCTCCTGATAAAACTCTTCAGACTACATCTACGGACAAAAACAAGTCCCGCAGCGGGGACCTGGAGGTACGCCGGTGCTGGCCCAACCAGCAGTATGCAGAGGATCGGGTCCTGACCCCTGCAGCGGCACGGCCTTCCTGTACTGAGGAGGAATGTGATGACTACAGGAGTAACACCGTAATGAGTCCTCCTTTAGTTTGGACATGAATCACTCAGGTCAAGGCCAGACCGCATTCACTTGAATACAATATGTACCTTTTGCAGTGGTAATTTTTAGATTTTAGTTCATTCTCTTGCCCAGAGTTACCCCAATGGTTCATTTATCAACCAGCAAATACTAACAACTGTAGATAAAATAATTGGCTGATGAGTTAATTGGCAGAATAATAATTAATAGAGATGAGTATTGAGAACTGGTACTAAACCAGTACCACTTCCTGACTGGTCAGTACTGAAATATCGATAAGATGCTGCACAAACAATACTGCTATCTGTATTTATGTAATATTACATAAACAATTGACAGGGCAACACATTCAAAAGTACTCACTTTACTAAATTTAACAAAAATGTAGCTAAATGCAAGAACTCAGGCAACAAATTAACTAATTAACTTATAACCCGTTGAATCTTTTTACGTTTTTACTTTTTGCATCATATTATGGTGAGTAGTGTCAATAACAGTATCACTATCAGGGATATTAATAATTAATCACAATTAAGAATATATACAATTAAAATGTATTAATTAATGATCAATCAATAGTCTAGAAATGATAGTAATTGCGCCTCATTTGACATTGTTTTCTCTGGCGGGGCCATTTGGTGAATCCTGAAACTTCAACTTAATATGAGAAAAAGAAATGTGTCTTATTAATTATTAATGATTAATTGATTGTTAGAGTTTTCGACTATTGGTTAAGGAAAATGCACAAATTTGTAACTCTAGTTGCTAAAGTTTCTCATACATGAAAGCAAACTAAATATCTCAGGATTTTGAAGAGTTGTCAGACAAAATGACATTTATAACATTTTTTTTTTACATTTTATAGATCCATCAATTAACCTGCATTAAATCAATTATGAAAATAATTATTGGTTGCAGCTTTACTGACAACACAACTTGTTACTCAGCCTATATATTTTCCACACTGTTATGCAGATAGATACACACTGCCGTTCATTAAATGGAGATAACACAAATCAAACAGGATGCTGGATTACACATTAACATTTAAGTTCCTCTCTACATTATGGCTAACAAACAATGTACGTTCTGTGCCTACAGTACAGAGTAGCAGCGACTACACTGCTGGCTCAGTGGCGTGATCATGCGTTCATGTAGCCTCTTTTTAGGTCACACGGGGGAAATAGGACAAACACACAAACACACCCTTACAGGCATTTAGCTCACTTTAGGGTGTAATTCTTTTACAGGCCCTCATTGCATCTGGTGCAACAGAATGTCTGAATGAGAGATCAGGAAGAAAATGATTGTAATTGTGTCATAACTCAAGTTATGATACTGGAATGATGTTAATTAATGTTTCTCAAACGCCCAAAACCTGGACTGAATGGATCATAATGTGTCCCTGTATCATTCATGACAAACTGCTGCTGAGAGCAATGACCTTATAAAAGTTTACACAAAGGTTTTCATGTGACCTGTCCATCAAACTGGTGTCAGTTAGATTAAAAATATATCTGTCTACTTTCCACATGTCAGTGCAACCAAATAACCCTCCAATAGTCCAACTTAAGGAGCAACAGCTTGAACACAACCCCTCACAAATTCCAAAAATGCATTCAAACCCAGTCACACACCACCACCACCCCCCTTAGCCCCTGCAGTTAGCCCATGATTAGTGACGCTCTCACCCCTCTCAAAGCTCAGATTGTTGCTCCAATGTCCCTCTATATTTCCCCTTGACCTTCTATATGGGCATGTTTCAGCTGCGGTAATGCCTTCATATTACACCTGGCGGTCACCCAGACCTCACAGAACTGTAATTACATATTTAACCCCCTGGTTTTAATGTCTGTAAATGCTGGTGACGGCTCGTGTTTCACTCATGCTGCAAACTGAAGTGCCTTTTTTTTTTTTATTGCCCGGCATGTAAAGCGTTGAGAAATAACAGTGACTTCAGTCCAATCAGTCTCTCCTCCTTCACTGACGACAAAGATGTTGGTTCAGAGTCACTGGGAAAGCAAGAATATCTTAACAAAACAATAGAGGAGGACAGAATAAAGGATGTGAATGAGTGCTGGAGGAGGGAATGTGAGTGGGAGGCTCTAATAGTAGCAGAAGTTCTACTGCTTTAGTATTGAGTTTGGCATAAACTGTAGTTCAGGGATGTGGTGTAGAGCTTAAACAATTAGTCAATTAATCACATAGTTAATGTACAGTAAAATAAACTGCAACTATTTATTTTATATAATCATTCCATTTCAAATAATTTTCATGCCAAAAAAGGTGAAAAAAGCTCCATATTCTCAGGTTTGACCAACCTGCAACCTTGACAGAAAGTGACTGTCCAGGAGTTGCCTATGAACTTGGGAATAGAGAGGTCGTCCAAGGTCCAAGTCTGCATGCCCCACCCTTCTCAGTTACTTGGGGGGTGGGGGGTGAGGAGTGAAGGGGGGGGAACAGAAGGCCGCTACCAGATATATCTAAGTGTAGCCAAATTTAGCAGCATTCACAGGACAAGATAAACTTATGCTTCCCAGGAAATTATAAAGGCGAGGTGACATTCAAAACAAAGACGAGAATATTTATTGAATTTATTTTTCGTCTATGGTGCCAAATTTGATCAACTGTTGTTATGGCTAATATTATCCTACTGTCTCTTCTAGACACAGTTTTCACTGACTGTCTAAACTGTATCCGTATCCTGTATGAAGGAAAGACCTTCAAAAACAACAACAACATAACATGATACAGAGGTTATAATTCAATATATTGCGATATACTGCAACACTGCAAGGTGATATATTGCTTTTATTTTATACAATTTTAGGAAAACTAACTTTCATCCCAAAATCAATGCTCATGATTTCTGGAAAGAGATACTGCTGTTGAGTTTTTCAAATGTATTTTTGCTGCTTGGAGTGCCATTAGTCTAGTGGCATCTAGTTCCGTTATACTGGCGAGAAGACAGACAGCTCTACAGCCGATCTCTCCAATACTCTGCAACTCACACCAAAACAGAACAGATGGCTAAAAAGCACTACAGGTGAGAGGAAAAAAATTTTTTTTGAGGTGGACTGTCCCTTTAATGTGAAGCAAGCTTCAACGGTGGGAATGGATTTAAGTTGCCATCTCCCCTGAGGTCCCACTGCTCTGCGCCCAGTTAGGTGTGTGTGTGTGTGTGTGTGTGTATGTAGGTCTGTTTGTGTGTGTGTGGGCGCCGTCAAAGCAGGACAACTCCTGGAGGAGTTTTCAATGAGGCCATTCATTCTGCAGCAACAAACGCTCCCTTTAGCAAAGTGTGCTGAGCGGCCAGAGTTACCTGAAGTCCATTTTTTTTTTAAATGTTTCAGGAGATGACGTGACAAATTCAACAACAAATATAAATGTGCCCAAGTCTTATTTTGTAGTGCATACTGTTTGTGGGATAACCGACTCTGAATTATTACAGGGTTCAACTCCAGAGTAAATACTGTCACTACAGTGATTAAAGACGCTTTGTCTGTGTGTGTCTGATCGGCTGGATTTCCCAAGTTCTCAAAGTAGTGCAAATGAAAGGCAGGATACTGAAGCCACTCTTAGAAACCCTGCGATGAGCGGGAAGGGAAGGAAGAAAAGAGGAGGGGGCACTTTTCATCCCTTCCATGAATAAGCATAATTTTACAGAGTCATCGTGACTCTGTGAAATTTTGCCTAAACTCTAATAGACACAAATGCATAATACATGAGGAATAATTAGAGAACACAACTTTAAACTTGTTTTGCACACTCGCTCTGTTTATGTTTAGCTTAACCCCTCAAAGAAGACCACTTATACAATTTAAGTCCTATTACTGAGCATTACACATTTGCTCTCCACAGTTAAATGGCTGTGTAATACCTTCCAGCTTAGCACTAATGACCTTTTAAACCTCACAGGCATGGACTAATGTTAATACCACTCCATACATCCCTCTCTCACACTGTTGTAATCCAGTGGCATGTACATACAGTCAAATACGCTTGCTTGCTCAAACATGTGCAGCTGTGCCTGACATGTACATTCACACATGAAGAAACCCGCTCAACGACACCGAGTTGCACAGATTTCATCTTAGTTTTGTGTTTTTCTGCAACAGAAATGAGTCTGAAGAGAACTGCATTCAGCTATTCCTAACATAGTGTTCCTTATTCCTACAATCCTGTAAACCGGCCCTTCCCCTCAACATACAGAACAGGTGTTTATACATCCAATTTAGCCAGGCAAAAACTATGATTTGAGGGCTCTTTCTTATTCCTCAAACCGAGGCGAATCTGGGAAGTACCAGAAGTAGAGACGCCATTGCTGCAGCAGCATCCCCCCACAGTATGAAGTGGATCACTAATACTAATATATTAAATCACAAGTTGTTCAGAAGTTTTTAACAGGTCGTAGCATTATGATGGAGCATTACTGACATTGGTTATTCATTTGTTCTTGTTGACAATATGTCAGTGTTTATGTGCCTTAACTGTTACATTATGGACAATGAGCCACGATGAAATGTTTACAAAATCTGATCTGTGAATTTTGTGCACCTTTGCACCTCTAGTGGCTGGTAAGGTTTGGGATTTAAAAGCATGTGAATGAATGAATGAATGAATGAATGAGGCCCAGCGCAGGTTGAGACTAACAACTTTAGACATAAGCTCCCCCACATCTGCTTCTACTTGTGGCGTTTTCCCTCCTAATCAGTACCACGCTTCTTTTCACACACACTTAGAGTCAGAAGGAGCAGTAACACACCACCACTGACAAAACTCCTTACTGTCCCTTACTCTGAGCCCCAGGCAAAACCAACACTCCTCATTCTTACCTAAATTTTATGAGGCATCTCTTACATTTGTTCAAAAATCCACAAACCACCTCTGCGCTCATTCACTGATGCGCTTGTGTTCAACATACTGATCATGTGATCTAAATCTTTAATTAAACACCTGTTTTTCTGCTCAAGAATTCCAGATAGCACAGTTTACACTTCAGCCCACATTTTACAGATTTACGGATACCTGCCAACAATCGCCCAAATACTACTTGGCTAGCAAAGCAGCAAGTCAGGATTGGTGAAGGTCCACTTGTGTCAAGAAGCATTTGAACCTTTCTTGGCATATCTTGCCAAATATTTTGATAATCGATTGTTTCAGTGATTTTTCAAGCAAAAATATCAAACGTGCTGGTTGCAGCTCTTAAATGTGAAATGCTGTTTTTCTTGGTGATTTTATGATAGTAAATGAAGAGTCTTTGGGTTTTGGGCTGTTTGCTGGACAACAGAAGTAATTTGAAGACATCACTTTGGGCTCTAGGAAACTGTGATGAGCATTTCTCACAATCCTCAAACACGATCAAACATGACAATAAAAGGCAGGTTAATCAACTATGACAAATACTCATGAGTTGTAATCCTGTCAGCAGCAAGTCAAAACAATGAAGACCTCTGAGTACATTTTCTGCCCACAGCCAAGCTTGAGTGTCAGAACATGTCCTGGATAGGTTAGTTTTTGAGAAGTGACTGGACCCTCATTTTCTATTACATAATATGCTCAGATCTGAAACTCTACAAAACATAAAAGGTCCACCAACTGACTTGGCACATTGATTCGATCATCTACAAATAAGGTTTTACTGACACCCAGAGGGAAATATCCAACTGTCAGTCCTCCAGAGAGGTCAGAGTTCAGGGGACATCAGCCTTGGATCATGTGCATTCATGCACTGACCAGAGGGAACTTCAGCAGGCTGAATACCTGCATGAAACCAGGTCTTGTACTTGTTCTTCTACAAGTCAAGGGCGTCATTTTGTGTTGAAAAGTGGTGGGGACAGACAGTCAACAGTCTGCAACATACGCAATTCTAGGCAATGTACTGGGGGGAACGAAATGAGGTCAAAGTAGATAACTCTGGCAGGAAAAAGATTACATAATGGCGCCTCAAAAGGGCAAAGCCTATAAGAAAATACTCTGCATAAAATGCAAAACAAGAACTATGTAAATCAATACGAGAATACAAATATCATATCTACTGTAGCACCTGTAGTCTACAGCTGATATGCACCAGTATAGACCTGCAATGACTGATTGATTATTAATTGATCGATGATGAAAATAATCATTAGTGGCAGCCCTACACCGGTGTATGTCAGTTATGCACAATATCACTGCCCTAAAATATATAAAACATCACAAAATAGAAACAACTGAATGAATAATGTTAAAAATACTAGCTGAAAATAATAAATCAACCTTATCTTTAAGTGTTAAAGGGACAGATCGCCCAAAAACAAACCAACTACATATTTTCCCACATATCTGTGGTGCTGTTTTTCCATCTAGATGGTTTTGGCATGAGTTGCAGAGAAAGACTCAAATGTAATGTCCCTCTTCAAAAATCATGACATGGTTCCTGAAGATAAAAGTGACAAGTTTCATGGAACAATGCATTTCTTTCCAGTAGAAAAAAGTAGTTCCTACATAAAACTACAGCTGATAGAAATATGTAGTTTTTGTTTTTGGGGTGAACTGTCCCTTTAAGTTTAAGCGTCCTTGTCATTATGATGCTGCATACTTTAAAGCTACTACAAGGAGTTTTTAACTGGCTACGAGACAGTCTCAATTTAATATTGATGCCTCTATATGACCTACATAAGCAAACGAGACCATCTGTAAGAAGACTGACTTTTTCTACATTCTTAATCCCTGCCAACAGCTCAGAATCTCCTCTGTGTTTACGTTTTCTCTGGCAAAAACTGCAACGAGTAGTACGTTAGTCGGTTAAAATGAAGCAGGAGGAGATTTTTCTTTATGTTTGGTGTCATGTTTTGTGATTATTTCTGTGGAAACAGTGCTGCTTTTGTCCACAGGGGACTCCAAAATCAACAAAATAAAAAAATTCCTTGCAATAGGATTAACATTAGAAAAATAAAGATTGCAAGAGTTCATGAGTCAAGTTCAACCAATCATGACTCACTGTAGGCTGTTTTCTTATTTTGCAGATAAACAATTCTCAACATGTCTGGTAATGTTGCTTAGTTATATGTCATAACATTTTAAGGGGACAGTTCACCCCAAAATCAAAAATACATACTTTTCTTCTGGCCAGAAGTGCTATTTGTCCATCTAAATAGTTTTGGTCTGAGTTGCAGCGTTTTGGAGATATAGGCTGTCTGCCTTCTCTCCAGAATAATGAGATTAAGTGACATTCGATTTGTAGTTTCTAGTGGAAACAAAGTAGCTCCTGCATGAAACTGCTCACATCAAGGTGTGTGGATCATCTTGAGTAACGATTTCTAGAAAGAGACACTAGTTTTGAATTTTTCAGATGTAATTTTGGTGCTTTGGGCACCACAAGGTGACCGCCATTTAGTCTCATTACATCCTCATTACAGAGAAGGCAGACATCTCTACAGCCAATATCTCCAAAACTCTGCAGTTGGCACCAGAAAAATCTAGATGGAGAAACAGCACTACAGGTGAGAAGTTAAGCCAGACTTCCTTTCTGTTTTGATGCCGCATACTTAATCATTTGAGAAACAGTAAGTGAGTTAATGAGTCAAGTTCGACCAGACATGACTCAATGGAAGGTTTTTCCTTTGGCTGATAGTGTTATTCAGCCATCTAGATTGCGCTGGTGTGAGTTCCTGAGTTTTGGAAATATCGGCCATAGAGATGTATAACTTCGCACCAAAAAATTCGAAACCACTGTCTCTTTCCAAAAATCACGACCTGGTTACTCAAGATAATCCACAGACCTTGTTGTGAGCAGTTTCACATAGGAACTATTTTCTTTCTGAGGTAAATTAATTACTTTGTTTTCTACCGGAAAGAAACTAGTTCCTACATGAAATGTCGTTGCTTTGAGCGCTCTACCTGATATCTCCAAAACTTTTGATTTGGGGGGGGGGGGGGTGAACTGCCCCTTTAAAAAGTGATGGGGGCAAAATCAGCCATTTAAAAAAAGTGGCATCCCCACTTTCAAGGACATTCATGTCGCCCTGCCTCTACAACGTGGAAAATGACAAAGCAGACAGTCACTTTCTGCACCACAATTAGAGAATAAGGCCTGGTTACACAGTTATTAATAGACAACAAGCAGCTCTGGCCGTTTTGGGACAATGGGGGCTACATGGGAGTCAGCTCGTGTGGCTGTCGTGTGATGTTCCCATTGAGCTCTGACCCTCAAAGCATGTGAAACTCATTCAGCTCTGCGTAGAATAGATAACACATTAGAGGCCTGCTGCTCCGAGAGCAAATCAAAGCTAAAGCTGAAGAGCATCTCCTCTTCTCTCCGTGTCTGTCAACTTACCGGCGGCTTGGCTCAATGCCGACCCTGACTGACAGACCTGGAGCGCCGGGCTGTTAAACAGGAGGACAGCGGGGGACAGGGGACAACCTCGCTGACTTCACCGTGTGAATGTAAAAATAGCGCCAGCAGCATCACGCCATTGTCAATGAAACTTACGTCGCTCAAAACTGCCCTATAAAACGGGTTATTTCAATCATGTGCGTCCTGTCGTAATGAAGGGAAATAGCAGTAACTAGACCTCACATTAAAGCTAACGGAGGAGCTAATTTACCACTCAGCCGCTCACTCAGCCCAAGTTCAAATGCAAAGGGAGAAATGAAGAGCCGTTTTATTCAGCGCCAGCCTCTTTGTTTCGACACACTGCCGCGCTGAAGGCGCTCAGTCCGCCGCTAACTCGTTCGTTCGTTCGCTCACTCACCGCGGCTGTTCGGCGGCTTGGATGTCCGCTCGGAGGCTCGCTTCACGTCGGCGTGTGTGAGAGTCCTCGCTCCTGACGATGGCTCCACGTTGATTCAGCAGGCAGCAGCTCAGGGTACCACAGACTGGACAACTTCTGGATGGGTGATGACACTACAACCAGCGCGCATGCGTACGACAGTGCGCGAATGTGATGAAATGCACGTGCGTGGAGAAGGGAGAGGCTCGCGTGGCGAAGCTGTACATGGTGGAAGTGCTTCCCAGAACCGTTATACTCATATACATACAGAGGATTACTTCAAAATACTTTGTCCAGTACAGTAACTAACTGCCTGTAGTGGAGAGAGTACTGAAAATATGTACTCAAGTACAAGTAGTGTTACATTAGTATAATATTACTCAGTTACAGGGATGTAACTTAATTACAAACACTCAAGTTGCTGTAATTAAGTAGTAGTTTTGGGTGCTTGTACTTTTATGAGTAGATCATAATTGAGCTCTGACTACAATTTGAACTAACATCCAAACATTTCATCTGCGTACGGACGAAAAAATAAACACTGCAGCAGGTTTGGAGTCAGGATGTAATCATTAATCGATTGATCAGCATAGAGAATTTGACCAATCAAAACTGTATGAAATGTTTTGTTTTGTCCAGTTTTGTCTCAAAAATATTTAGTTTACTGTCAGAGAGAGTAAAGAAACCACAAAATATTCACATTTAATGGGATAGTTCACCCAAAAATGAAAATTCAGTCATTATCTACTCATCCTCATGCTGACTGAAGGTCATGTTTAGTTTTTTAGTCCACAAAACACTGCTGGAGTTTCACAGGGAAAAAAGCATTGCAGAATCTCCCAAACAATAAAAGTGAAAAGTTTCAAATGGAAAAAACAACGGGAAAAATAAATAAATAAAATGCCTCCATACGACTCATCTAGTGTAACTGAAGTATCAATACATTTTCAGTACCACTTTATGTTTTGTTTTGATTTGTTTTTTTTTTAATACAATTCTAACATTTGGTTATACCGAAGCATTTAAACAGATGATCTAAGTGACCATTCAAGACCTCAGTTCAGTTCAGACCTGAAATTTGGCTTGCAGCAAAACCAGACGGTGTTCAGTTACTTTCTCTGTACCAGCACTGTGCAGGTTGTTCTTTAAAAAAAAAAGAAAGAGATATTGGGTATCATTTTCATACCAGTATTACATTCTGGTATTGTGACAACTAGCTAGCTTGTTTAGCAGCCAGGTTTACTTCCTGGATATGCAGCCCACTGAATATTCAGAGTAGTGTTTCCACCCTTGTTCCCCTCCATATTTGCCAAAGGAAAGTTTTACAAACATAAAAACACCATGGATGAAAATGAAAATGAAAATGAATAATATACAGAGTCATAATTCACCCTGTTTGCAGTTCAGGGTCTCCTGTCAACAGTTTTAGAGATGTCTTTTTTAAAATGGGGGGAAATTTTCCCTGCAATACCATGAGTGGCCACTGGGAAAAAAGCAAGGCTGAGCAGCAATACCCAGTTTAGGGTCTATTATACATTTATGCCTGCAGACCACAGTACCATGGATACGCATTGCTATGCTGTCAATCACACGATAGCCACACCCTGAAGCACACCCTGCTTTATTCTCTGTTTTACTTTTGATGGGACCATAATTCACAAAATGATCACGAAGTACATCATGATTTATTGACTTCAAACTAGCAATCGAGACCATAAACTCATGACGAAACTGTTTACTATGGTAATAAATGAAGTCAAAAGTAGGGTCATTTTCTCCTAAACTTTTTTACTATGAGACGTCTTTTTGCAACCAGTGGAGCCGCCCTCTGCTGTCCATTCAGAACAACACAGATTTAAGGCACTTCTGCATTCGTTTCACTTTTCAGACCCAGAGTCTACGTCCGTTTCTTTTATATAGTCTATCTATACCTGTGCAAATGTCAAATAAAGTCACTTGAACTGAAATAAAAGTGTTTAATAGAAATCGTACATGCTGGTGTCAAGTCATTAAAGAGTCGATGAACCCTCAGAGGCTCTCTCACCTTTGTATCTAAATCTAGATCTAGAACAATAAGAAGATAAGTATTTAAAAGACTCAGGAAGTGAGGACAAATATAACACTTTATTGTGTTTGGATAAAAGAAAAACATTGTGTTATTATATGGTTTATTGTGTCCGCACCCACACGCAACATCAACACTGTCAAAATACTGTGTTGAAATCCTGGTGCCTCCCTCCCTCCTCAGCTGTGCAGGCAGGATGATCATTGCATAAACTGAGAAGATTCGGCTGGGTGTGTTGAACAAAGAGACAATAGGCAACATAGTGATCAAATCAATCAATGAGCTTTAAAGACAATACTTGGAACTCTCACTGCAGCTGTAGAAGATTAGCAAGTGACGGCCTACTTTAGTCTCTGCGCTCTGACCCTTTTTATCACTGGGAGTAAAGATATGTGCAAGAGCCGTAGTCCTTCCTGAGAATGGTGCGCACTGCTTTGCTTCAGTTTCCAGGGTGAACAATGTGTCAGAGGTGTTCACCAATCAGCAACGATGTTTCACACATTTCACCTTATTGTAAGTATTAAAAGAGGTGAAAATTGGTACAAGTCTGACCATGTTGTGAGCTGCAGCGATGTGAAAGGAGAGATAGTTAGTTCCCTAATAGCTATGCAAGACCAGCAATATTTCGAGGTTAGCTTTGGGTGTGTAGTTGTTTCACAGACTTATGCTTCAGCAGTTTTATGATAAACTCTGACTTTCTTGAGTTGTAAAATTATCTTTTGAATTTAAAATTAAAACATCATATATGTAATTATTGGCATAATTCATACATGATCAAAAAATTATTTGTCTCTTGCCAATGACTACCATATCTATTTTTTCCTAATAAGGTCCCATGGTAGTCCACTGGAAGGGGAGGGACCTCACTCAAGTGGTAACCTACAAGGCTGAAAAATGAAGCCTAAACTGCAAAACACTGCAGTTCCTTCAGTGGCCACTTGAGGCTGGTTCCAAAAGCAAGTCAACCCCCCTAAACTCCCATATTAAAAGGCCCAACTTTAGGGCAGAAATAAAGTTATGCATAATTAACGATGTGCTTGCATTGAATGACAGATGAGTGCCATCACAGATGCAAAGCCATTTGGGAGCCATATAATTCTGCCGCCTCAGCTCCACCCACGCACTTAGCCAGCTGAGTCAGCCAAGATGGCAGCGACCAGAGCCGCCACAGAGAGCCTCACAATGGCTTTTCAGAAACCTGTGGGTGACTTCACAGAGGCTCTGTCCATTATACAGTCTACAGGGGTTTTCTCACTGCATTTAGCCCCAGGCTAAGAAGGTTTTCACACCGGCACAATCCTGGTGTAATCCAAAGTGGACTGACACCAACTTTAGTCTCAGTCTAACTAGCCCTGCTCCTGAGCAGGGTTAGCCCCAAGATTGAGGGATTGTGTCCCCTGAAAATTGACTTGATCCAGGGCTTAAAGATGCAGCTGAAACGGGATGAAAAGATGAAAGAAGTAATCAAGGAGTATTTTAGAATATTCACATCAGTTGCTGCATCAACAGACATTTAATCCAGAGCTAGTGGAAGTGCAGTGTGACTCATAAAACCCTGGGTTTAGCTTAATCCTAACAATTTGTGTGTGAAAGTTATCCCAGGGGTTAACTCTTAGCCCCAAGACAAAGATAGCCATACGCAACAGTATATGATTCACACTGCACTACTACTAGCTGGGGCTAAATATTGGTTGGTGCAGCAACTGATTTAAACATTTTGCGGGCTTTTCACACTGCATATTATCAGCCTAGGGCTATCTTTAGCCCTCAGGGATAACCCTAATAACCCTGCACCAGAGCAAGGCCAGCAAGACCTAGGCCAGAGTCGGGGTTAGTCCACTTTGGATTGTGCCGGTGTCAGTGTCAGTGTTGAGTATCGCTTGCTAGCCTGGGGCAAAGTGCAGAGTGAAAAGTCTGTATGACTTCATCTCTCTATATAATGTATATTCCAGAACTTGCAGCCCAGAAGAAAATAACTGCTAATCAGTGCCTCCTCATTTCTGCAAGAATGTGAAACGTTTTTCTGTCAAGTGAAGATGGACTTGGATATAATTTTTTCACTGTTGTTGCTGCTGCTCTACTCTCTCACAGCACACAACAAGCCACTTCTGAGCTAAACCACAGCTCATTGAATTAACATTCCTCATCCTTCACTAAAAACAGAAATCACATGCTCTTGATCCCATAGGGGTAAATGTAATCGGAAATGGAGTCGGACCTACCCCTGCAATATCCTCAGAAAAACAGATGAACTCTTTGCTCTGCACTCAGGAGGTGATGTGAGCGTCTGGAACGGCTCCACCTCTCTAATGTGCTCCTGTTTAATTACTGCAAACATCCCCATCTTCTGTCAAATGTTTCCAGCTGACAGCCTGTGAGGATGCTTTTGGCACAGCGATGTGACAGTCCTTAATTGGAATATTCACTCTGTTTCTGCTAATGAGGAGGAGGAGGAACAAAAGGAGCCAAAAGCGGCAGGATGGAGTTTGGATGAGAACATTTTCTCGTCTGTCCAGAGTTCGAACTGTCCTTAAACCCAATATTAGCAGGGTTGGGACAGTTACTGAATACCTGTTAAGCTGTCACAATTTTAAAGTAATGTAACTTGATTAACTTCTGTTTCTTTTGGATTACTTCAGATTACTTCCAAGCATGGTGAAGTTGTTAAGTCTAACATGTTCTATATTTTTTGTAGATTTATTAAAGGGTTGTTCAGCTCTTCCCTACTTTCCTGTGTTTAAATTTAAATTACGTAGTATTAATTCACACATGTCAACATATTGTATGCAATTCACACTAAGCGGTTGGTCTGTGTTGCTAAATGTAGTTGGTCTTTGTAGCTAATGTTAGCAGTTGTCTTTGTAGGTAACATAAGTGTTTGGTCTTTGTAGCTAACATTAGAGGTTGGTGTTGGTCTGTGTAGCAAACATTAGTGGTTGGTCTTTCCTGTAAATGTTTCCTTAAATGAGATGTTGAGTGCTTGGATGACGACAGTATTTTTGCACCTGAATGCAGAATTTTCGCTGTACTGTGATGTTCCTCTTTTCTGATTTAAAGATAAAATAATGTTGATATTTCCACCCAGTACTGCATTTTTTCACCACAATAATGACTTGACTAAAAGATTAGCTGGTTTCATTTAAGATTAGACTTATGTTGTGAGACTCATGAAGTGCTGTTATGTCTGCACATTGCACATGTTTTAGAATAGTAATCCTGCTAATAATCCTATTTTTGCTAATTGTATCTGTAACTGTAATGGCATACAGTTACCTTTTTTTCTGAATTATGTAATCTTGTTACATGTAATCCATTACTCCCCCAGCCTGCATATTAGGACCAAACTAGTGAGATATCCATGAGTGAGCCCTGAGTGGCTCCTGTCAGTTCAGTTGGACTTTCTCCCAGCAGGCAGCTGACTTCTCCTCAATATTTATCTGGCCCCGTGTCCTGCCACAAGCAGGACGTCCGAGTCCGTTTGCCTAATGGTTTTCTGCTGTATTCACAGAGCTCACTAAGACAACAAACAGTTCCAGGGAGAAACCCCTGTTTTGTTGCTTCATCCCAGAGGAGGGAGAGGAGAAAAAGAAAGACGTGGGGCCTCAAAGAGAAAAAAGAAAAGTCAGGGCGAGGGGGATGGGAATCAAAAGGAAAAAACTGAGAATGAGAAACAGATATTGTTTTGGGGAGGGTTCAGCGGGAAATTTCGGGGTGTTAGGGATGCGTGCTGTGAGCGAAAACAGTGTGTGTGTGTGTGTGTGTGTGTCTGCTTCTCTCGGCACATGAGAGGATCTCAGCTGTTTTAGCGCTCTGAGAACAATGTGTCCATGGTTAGCATGTTTATCAAACCCAGATAAACTCTGAGACCATAAAAAAGTGCCAACGTGCAGAGTCCACTGTGTCACGGCATGCATGCTCCCGTTAAGGCAACAGACAGACAAGATCCCTCCCTTATACACACAGCTCTCTTATATGTTTGTTGTCTTTTTGTCTGTTGTGTCTTCAGGGGTCTGTCTCTTTAATTCTTTCTCTCTGTGTGTGTTTGCCTGGTGCACACATTAAGCCTACTTAAGGTCTACTTAAGTCCATCTGAGATTGGATTTCCTCAGATACACACTCACACACACACACACACACACACACACACACACACACACACACACACACACACACACACACACACACACACAATCACTCACTGTCTTCTTATCTGTCACTGCATTCACGCTGGGCATTGTGTTTATTTATAGTTATAATAGCAATAAAAAATGTTAAATCCTAAAAAATACCTCCTCAGATCAGGTAGCTTCGACTGAAGTATGTTTGTGGCACTGTGTGAGGATTGTACCGCAATTACATTTGCAGATTTTTATGATGGATTTTTCCCCTTACTCTTTATTTTTAATGCAAATTGCCATGTAATTAACATTTGTATATTTATTATATTAATATGTACTAATGAAACGTTTTACAGTTTGCTATAGCTGCTTCAAACGCTTTTCAAATTATTGCACAAATTAAATTACTGTATCGTGTATAATTCAAATACACTATAATGATGGGCGCCTAGTTATACTGTTGATAAAAGAGGGGGTGCAACATTAGTGGCAGGCAAGAGGAGGAATGGCAGGATTTTTTTCTGTAGTGTTGGCAAATTGTTAAAAATTATACCTATTACCAGTTTTGCATTATGCCAAACTCCCTTTAAGACATAGAAAAAAGTTCTCATATGGTCTCATATGTTAACAGTCTTCTTGTCATTTCAGCATAAATATAATCCATAAAGATAAACTGTATTTCTGTACAAACTTTAGAGTTTGGATATTGTCGCCTCAAATTGTCGCCTGTTGTTTAGTTGCACTATTTTATTTGGAAAAGCCAGCGGGGATGAGAGGAAAACTGTTTCAAAAATTAAGCTTTGTCACTAAAATAAGCACTGGTTGGGAGATCAGATACATGATAATGATAATTCACTGTCTACTGTGTGTGGGACGGTATTTGAGTTTTTTTCATTCATTAGTATTTACCTGGTTTGCTGATTCCTGGTTGGTGCTGGAGAGAGCGCACCGACCTTCTGATTCAACATTTTATTAGGATTAAGAGCTGTTTTTGATCCAAACTTTTAAAATAGCAAAGTTATATGATCAGAAAGCAGGGATGCAAAAGCACACATCCTCCCCATGTCTATAGTGGAGGTGCAGCTGCTGCACTTGCCCCACTGCTGAAGCACCTCTGACTATAATGCAAATATAGCTTGTTGTAGTTTCACTGCTGCGTCTCGTTAGCTTGTTTATGGCTGTTTGTCATAAGCTTCAAGGATACTACATTTTTCATTTAGAAAAAATAACTTTTTATAATTCCATAAGCAGTGGCTTCCCATGATGAAACTATCATAAGTATGTAAAGTTTAAAAAAGTATGAAAGGGATAAAAAAAAAAAAAGGAATAATAATGATTGATGTTGTTGCTGTTTGATCCATATAAGCATTTTTATCACTGCAGTTTGGGTTGCCAGATGTAATATTAATTTTAGTGGAATACATGGGCCAGTGACCAGGTAATAAACAAGCATTATAAATAAAGTAATTTATCAGCTAAAATTATGGATAACATTTTCTTGGAGTGGGACCAGTCGGGAACACTGCACTGAAGCTAACATGTTTTCACTCATGATGGCACCTGATATTAGCAGCTTTGCATGCAGCATTCACAATTTGACAAGTTAAACACAGTGGTTTAGGACTGGCATTAGATGGCAAAATAAAGGAAAATTCATCTGTCCATTTTTCATTGCATTACCTGTCACTTGTGACCTTTTTTTATGTTTGCTGTCCTCACTTATCTTTCCCAAGCAGCAAATCTGACTGTCCAGGTCAGCTGCATGCAGAAATCAAGTGTGACTACAGGTTGAAGTTCCGGGGAGACCAATAGGGAAAATAAATCCCAAACAGCCTCCAATATGGTGCCGTGTCCTGCAGGCTGCAAGTTGAGTATCCTTGGTCTACAGTCATACTAGCAGCTACAGTAGTAGTGAACCTGCACAGCGCTGCTTTGAGCTGAATGCTAACATGGTTGCAATAACAAATGCTGATGTTTGGCAGGTAGCCTATAATGCTAACCAGGTTCTACTGTTTTGATTCAGCATGTTAGCATGCTAAAATTTACTAATTAGGACTAAACACAAAGTAGAGCTGACGTTTGGTCATAAACAAAAGTATTGGGTAAACTAAAATTTTGTCCTGATGATGGATGATGAGAGGAGCTGAATGCTTTGTCATTAATATACATTCTCCCAGTGACAATATTAAAATGCTGATGTTTAGCATGTTTTACTAAAACTACAAGAAGGCACACATGATTAAGAATCTGCTGTAGCCATTTCATGAAGTTTATTAAGTTTCTCTTCACTCAAGAGTTCGCAAAATTGCACAATTTTTTAAGAGTGTGGGGATATTGTGGGGACAAGTTCGGCTGGAAATCAGGTGAACCAGACGGTGTGTTCGCAAACATCTGCTGCTTGACTTGGCAGGTACGAGAGGACAAATGCGTCATCTGCATCACAGTGAACCAAACTGTCCACTTGCAGGATGTCAGCTGAGTAGGCGTTTTGTCAGTGGCCCAGGACACATTGCGTTCGTACAGCTGAAACAGTGTGGTCACACGTGGTCTAGACCACCTCTGAATGTGATCTCAGCGATTGGATCTCAATGCAGCCTCAAGGCATCCTGGGTATACTGGATGCATGCTAATATCATGTGTAAACAAGCTCTATCTTACCTCACTGTATTAACACGTTAACATTTTGGATATATTCTCAGTTTTGTACATGTTTGCTCATCAAACAAAGTATTACACAAATGTAAATTTTGATCTAACAACAGCACTAACAGTCAGGAGATAATCAAAGTCATGGAGATTCATCCTCATGTCACTATGAACATCTTTTCGCAGCAACTCATCCAGTCGTTGTCGAAGTATTTCACTAAAATGTTACCCTAATGTTGGCTTCATCCTCTGAGGGCCACAAATAATAATAATGATCATTTTATTTATATAGCACTCAAGCTTATGCATCAAATTAAAAATCAGAAAACATATAGATCCCTCCACTGAAATGCAAAAATTAGGAACATTAGAGCACATAACCAAGCAGCCCTGAGCCTGTACATAGTGCAAGTGCAAAACGAAAGAAGCAGCTTCATGCATCAATCAGTAAAATTTGGATAAAAGAAATAAGTTAATAAAAAACATGTACAAATTTATATAAATGAAATAAGATTCAAACAAAAGATAGAAGGCCAAAGCAGTTGTATATGGAAGTGCATATAGAAATGCTAAAATAACTATATTAAAACAATTGCAATTAGAAGCTGCATGACTGGTGTGCAGTAAAGGGATGAATGAATGTGAAAGTTAAAAATCCACATCATGGATTACTTAAAGAATATACAGTAGATGCAATAGCGTCAGAATTAAAATGCAAAATTCTGAATTTTTCTTTTAAAGTTGGTCATTTAAGGGTTTAGACTTGATTTAATTTCCTCATCTCACCCGTGAATGAAAAGCACAAAAACACCAGTACAAAATGTTTGTTTGTGTCTGCGTGGTGCGCAGGTTGAGTCATTTTCCCGCATCAATCCGACGCGCTGTGACGTCCACAGTTTAGGGAACTCTGAGTTTTTTAGGTCAGTGATGCAAACTGGTTAAACTCCCAGTATTGATCTGTTTATCTGTGCTGCTGAACTCTTTGACACCGTCACCTTTGTCCTACAGATAGTCCATGTCCATTTTCAAAGACCCTCTTACCTTTGTCCCACTCACTTTCTGTGTGTCTCCATACACCTCCTGCCTCACCCTGAATTAATCTGCTGAACCTTGTCCTTCTGTCTCTCAGATGTAAAATATCTCCTCACAATACAGACTAGACTTTTATCGGCCTGCCTTCTATGCTTCCTGCAGGTTATATTCTCCATTACATAAAGTGTTTTCATTTTCAAAACTGTGGACAGAAAAAGGGACAGCTTACCCTGCAGTCTTCCTCCTTGCAGTGTTCAGTTTTCAGCAGGTTAATAACAGTCACTTAAGAAAACATAACACAGAACATTGGCTGTTTGGTCTTTGAGTGGTTAACCAACATATCGTGTGAGTATGTGTTGCATGTCATCACCCGTCTCTGTCCTCTCGTTTTGTCAGTTAGACAAAAACAGCATCAAAAAAGAGGAAGCACATGCACTGGCGCAAATATGAGAGAGGCCTGGCGGGAGGATCTGGGAGTGGAAAACACATCAAGGCCCAAGAACACGTCCGTTCCTCTTCACCAGAAATGGATTGTTGTGTTTAAAAATATGACACAGACTATCAACACTGAGTCAAGTCAAGTTAAGTCAAGTTTGTTTATGAAGCACATTTAAAACCAACCAAAGATGACCAAAGTGCTGTACAATAAAAGAACGGCACTTATGAAGTATAACATGGCAAGAGATAGCAGTAGAGCAGAGCTTTGTGGCGGCTGCAGTGAACGCCCGATCACCCTTCCCTTCCAGCCTCAGTCGAGGGACAGAGCAGCTCGTCCAAGGATCTGAGCGATCAGGGTTGAAAGGGGGCCAGAGGAGCTCAGATATGCGCTGAGGCACCAGGCTGTGCAAAGTTTTAGAAGCAAATAAAAGTACATTAAATTTTGTCCTGTGCTTAACCGGTAGCCAATGGAGGGACGCCAGAACCGGTGCAATGCTGGCACACTTCTTGGTACCAGTCAATGATCTAGCAGTGGCATTCTGTACCAGCTGCAGGTGAGACATGCATGACGGGTTAATTCCCAAATAGAGGGAGTTCCTGTAATCCAGCCGGAAGGAAATTAAGGCATCTGTGACAATATTGAGGTTATTGAAAAAGAGGAATGGTTTGACCTTGGTGATATTTCTGAGCTGGAAAAAAACAACCTTTCACATCGGAGTTTACGTGTTTGTTAAATTTTAAAGTTGGATCAAGTATGACACTGAGATTTCTGGCGTGAGGAGGTAGGTTGGGCCCTAAGTGGTCAGCTGAGGGCCCCGTCTTACACCCGGTGCAAAGCAGATGCACGGGTGGTGCAGATGCATTGCTATCTTACACCAGTGCAGTTATCATTTTTTCCACATCTGCAAGATCGCCAATGAACTGGCGCCTAGTCTGTGTGGCCATGTGCAGGAGGCCTAAAAATGAAGGCAAAATGACGGTGTGGCCAGGCGCATTTCTTATCTTATGCTCGGCAATCGGAATCAAAACCTCTTGCACCTCAGAGCGGCTAAAACTTGGTCGAAGAGCAAAGTGCAGTGGGTCCTTCTGCACAAGATAACAAATGGTGCGTTTGGCCAAAGCACACACACACACACACACACACATCTCCACAATCACAAAACACCTTTTATTTATGTTAAACAGCGTGAGTGTGTGTGTGTCTCTAAAATTATTCTCATTAATAACGAATGACTCACTATTGCTGTGATCATAAAGTCTAATATGTCTCAATAGAGCTGCAGAGTGTGCACGGGACGAGATCAACAGATGAACAGATCAGTCAGCATGAAGCCTGGAGCAGCTGGAGCGTTTGTGTCTGTGTGTAATTCACTGCAAAAAGGGGTTTTAAATGGTTTATATATTTAACTTAAGAAGTAGTAAATTTTCTCAGCCACTGAAGGAACACTTAATCCCGCAGTTTAAGGGCGGAGCAGCAATTTTAAAAGTGCGAGGGTGAGACGTTAGCGCCACAGCCTCCCCTGCCTTCAGCCCCTGTTCCACTCTCCAAGTTCAAAATGTGTATTGTATCACCGAGATGCTGCATTCACCAGCATCCAACACACCACGGTATTAAGCAGTTTTGTGTCTGGAAACATGATTTTCAAAATAGTTTCTGCCAATAGATCTGTAGTCTCAGATATATTTACTGGAATAGATCGTAAAATTACCATGATATGTCATCAGAAATTACACAGTGGCTTTCAGGGGAGCCTTATTTTCCAATGAACACTATTACAAAACATGTCACATGGAACAATGTGTCATATGGAAGTGCCTCAGGTTACTGCAAAAGCCATTGTACTGTTACTACTGTAGGCAGATAATAGTGTCATCAATATTTGATAGAGGCTAAATAACAAAAACATAAGGACACTGTGTTAACATTGAATAATACATATATTAATCAAGACTAAAAAAAGAAGAGACAAACTCCACAGTGCACACAACAAACAGTGCAAGCAGCGTTGTGTGAATTAATGAAGATAAATGTGAGGAGCTTCTCATTTCTTAAACAGCCACGTCAGAAGACATAACCCGTGGTCGTGGAAAAGATGTAACTCAAATTATTGTCCTGCATCAAGCAATGAAAACAGCTAAGGAGAATGACGAAACTACTAAAGGACAAGAGCTCACAGCTGTGCTTAATAATGAAAGAAAGAGCATTTCCACACACAACATGAAGAGAACTCAAGGGATTGGAACTAAACAGCTGTGAAGCCTTAAGAAGACCACTTATCACTGAGGATAATTGGAAAAAAGGCTTCAATTTGCTAGGGAGCATAAAGACTGGATTCTGGAGCGATGGAAAAAGGTCATGTGGTCTGATGAGTCCAGATTTACCCTGTTCCAGAGTGATGGGGCCTGAGCGTCCTTTAGTCGAGGAGGAGGGTCTATATATACAGTCTATAGCGCCAACTTGCTATTTGGACTGCAGTGATCATTTTTGGACACACAATTGTCACATGTTGCTCCTTTAAGTACAGTAAAGTTGAGCAGCAACATTCCAGCACTGCTTAAAATGAACACGCCTTACATATAGAGACAGAGAAAGTGGGTGGATGTGGACATTTCATCGTCTCAAAATCTTTAAACCCAAAACTCCCTGAGCTTTTTCTGGACAATGTTCACTCAGGCACGAAACCACACTGTCATCACTGCACCCAACAAGGCAGTGAGCTATAGCTGCAGACCAACACAATTACCTCTGCATTCCTGTTTTTTTCCCCCAGCGCCGGTTTCGTGTGTTTTGTATCTGCCCAGTCATGAACGCAGCACAGAAAAGATGGAAATTCAGCCTTTCCCAACACACATTCACCCGCTTATGGTAACTTCAAGTATGACAGTGAACCATCTTCTAATAAAACTGTCAATATGTTGAATTATTTGAAGGAACTTGGTGTCACTTGATGAAGAATCTGGGCTTCATTTAACCAGTAAAAACAAGTGAAGGAATTTGTCAGAGAGGTGCACATGTACAGGAAAAAAAAAAAGGAAGAGTGGGAGAGAAATCATGAATGTGAAAAAAAAAAAAGACTTGGGTGTCGGGGGAGATAGAGAGGGTCTCTGTTCAGCCTCAACAGTGAGCTCAGTGGCCGTTTGACACATGAGTGAAATGACATTTATCTGGAATGGTGGCACAAGAATAGAAAGACTTGGACGTGGCGCTCAACGATTAATATGGAAACAAAGAGCTCAGGTTGACCACATGTTTCCAGCTGAAGGTCAGATGGTCAACACATGCATCGGCCACACTTCTCATATCTGATTACTGCTGGAATTTAACATTTACTCAAGTACTAGTAACTTTTACTTCACTACCTGCCAGGCAAATATTGCACCTTTTACTTGTCTGGCAGGTTTGGTTAGTTTCTTTTCAAATCATATTTTTCATACCCTTCCTGTCCAGTATCTCCAAATTTGATTAAGTGAGTTTTTCTGAAGGATTAAAGGAGAAAACTATAACATATTTACTGCAATTTGCTGACATCATCGCTGCAGCCACGATGTCCTCCTTTGAATTTCTTTAAATAACTGTCTTTGTTTGCCCGTTTTATTTTAATTTGAGTAGAAGGCGTATGTTTGTAACAGTTAAGTTGAGCAATATGTTAATGGAGTCTGGCAGGCAGTGAGACAGGCAGCTACTGAACTCCAACTTCTGTCACAATTCAAGAGATGCAGGTTTGGACCCAACTGCAGACAGTAGCAGTCCAGAGATATGCAATGAACTCAAAAAAAAAACAATACAAAAAACAATACAAAAGGCTCACGTAAATGTTAAAGGCCTGAACGAGAACAAGCTGAAGGAAAAAGTCCAAAGAAATGGAAAAATCCTCCTCGAAATACAGAGACACTAAGATACAGACAAACAGAAAACACTAAACTAAATACACTAGGAGGTGGCCGGGGTAACAAGACACAGGTGAGGGCATTAAGGAGAAGGTGAACATAATCAGCAAGCCAAAAAAAGGATGGAAAAGTCAGGAAGTCAAGACAGAGAGAGAGGGCATCCAACCATCCATCCATTCATCCATCTTCAACCACTTATCTGAAATTGGGTTGCGGAGGTTTTCATTTGCTGGAAAACAGGATAAACTTTTAACGCTGACAGACAAATGACAGTTACAAACAGCTGATCACCTTACAGTGGAAGACTCGCTTGTTACTATCAATTTATGATGTCCTGCACTCCTGTGGTGTTTCTGCAGCCTGCAGAGTTTCCTCGAGCCTGAGGGAGGAGGGGGCTTGGGGAAACAACTTGCTTCAACCAAAGATCGTTTTTTGCGAGTGCATTTTCTACATATTGCTCCTTTAACTGGCTGAGTAAATTCTCCAACTTCTTGAAGGGAAGAATCGCCACTTTTCATGTGGTGTTAATGGTAAATGTTCTGAATTGATGCAATTAGTTCCTCAGTGTTGCTATATTGACCTTGAAGGCTAAATTGTGCTGGCAGTGCCTACATGTACCAAGATGCATTGCATATATTGCGAGATGAATGCATGCTTCTGATGACCACGCCCATGTTGCTGTGTTTGTCCACCTTAGCCTATAGCTATTACTTTGTTGGCCAAAACATAGCGTTAGATGACAATAAATACTCATCTAGCACACGGAGACTGGAAATCCAAGCTGAAACAGTCTGTAGTTCTACAGGTTTTGCTGCAGGAGAACTTGGGACTCCCTAAAAACTTGGTATTTGGGGCACCCTGGTAGTGTAGTTGGTAGAGCGTGTGCCCCATGTACTGTCCTGAGGCTGAGTCTTCTGCATCAGCTGCAGCTGGGTTTGATTCCCGCCTGTGGCTCTTTGTTGTGTGTTGCCCCCCTACTCTCTCTCACCCTTTCCTGTCCTCATTTCAGCTGTCCATGTCAAATTAAAAGCCCCCCAAAAAACCTTTAATATTTCACCCATGGCCAGCGCCTTACATCCTGCGTTGCACAGCCTGATGTGCATTCCTGTTTGGTTGCATTTGGTTGTCTCGACACTTTTTGGATAAGATAGCAAAGGCAGCATGATCACGGAGCTCCCCAAAGCCTGCACCGCTACATCCTGCAAAATCACACCCACTGGATCTGATACAGAGTTATTAGTGAGTCCCAGGAGAAGTCAGCTTTCTTTCTTGACTACATTTACCATCAGCACTGACTGAACATTCACTTGAAAAGGGCCAAAATTTCCCTTTAAAGGACAACTCCATCTGTGTTCTTTAAAATAAAAAAAAAATCAAATAGAAAGTCCCACTCTGATGTCCTTCAAGAGGATTTATATGTAGCAATGTCATCATGCAGAAACCTAGGTAAGTCAGGTCACCTTGGAAAACTTGGGCGTGGGAATATTTTCCTATTTTGATGCTAAAACATACACACTTTGAATTGGATTTGAATACATAAGAAACACTAACATAAAAACCTCAAAAAATGGACCTGCTCTTTAAGCTAAATAAACAAATTTAATCCATCTTGGATCATCTGGAAAATGCATTATCACAAAGCTGAAAACAAGCTGTTTTCTGACAACGTAAAAAGCTTTTAGAGATCCGTGGTTCTATCAGGACATTAGACATCCACAGGAGTAAAATGCAACATACACATGAATGCAGCAGTAATATTAAACATCAGATGAAATAGAAAACACTGACAGGATAATTTTACTGCAGAATGAGTACTTTTACTTTTGATATTTTGAGTAAATTCTGGAGACAGTCAGTTGATTCTTGAGTCTCATTCCCAGGTCATCAAATACTTAAAATCTTGGGAATGACAACAATCAACAATCAACTATCTCACAAACCCCTGATTGGCCAAAGCCTCCCATCACAGGCTAGATTTTCTGAAAACGGAGCCAAGAGGAGGAGCAGAACTCTCAATTTGTCTCAAACCACTTGAATTACATTATGCTTAAAGGTTGTGATGGAAAGTTTGATGCCAAAAATAAACCGCCAACCCCAGACTAAAGTAATGTTTTGAATGCAGGACTTTTACTTGTAGTGGGGTATTTCCACAGGCATGTATTGATTAATATATTAAAGTATGTGAATTCTTCTTCCATCATGTATTTGATGATGAAGAGCGTTAGCAGCAGTAAAATGAGCGTGCCAACTTTTGAGATTAAGGAAAACAAAGGCCAACAGCAAACAACAATGTAGATGTGCACAGTCAGAAGTAAAGTATGAGTTCCTCTCAGCCAGTGCAACACAACAAATTTGTGAAAAACAAATAAAATTTAATTAGAAACAGATGAAACTGGCTGCCAAGGACACTATGTGCACATCAGACCA
The DNA here is from genome assembly GCF_056507025.1 of Lutjanus erythropterus. Lineage (NCBI taxonomy): Eukaryota > Metazoa > Chordata > Actinopteri > Lutjaniformes > Lutjanidae > Lutjanus > Lutjanus erythropterus. The sequence continues at coordinate 3,849,604 of NC_139322.1, read as the reverse complement.
CAATCATGCACAGAATGGTACATGTAATCAATGTCAGACTGCTCTGGATCCAACCATGGGACAGACCGTCTTTCCTTTTGTTACTATCAACTTTATTGGCTAAGCATGTTTCCTGCACCCTGAAAAAAAGAAGAACCCCCCAAACTCCAAATTAAACCCATGTGCACATTCCACCCATGGTTTTCCTCCAATCACAGCAGAGGTGGAGCTGTAATGTCCCGCCCCCCCCACTAAATTAGGTTGTCTGTGTGAAAAACGACTTTTTTTCTTTACAGGCTTTTTCCACATGAGAACATGTGTGCTTGCATGTGAGTTCAGTGTCTGTCCTCCATGTCTCTATGTGGACACAACCTCTACTCTTTAATGTCAAGGTCCTCGACTGTACACACACACATGTGACACACACACAAATATGTCCATAATGGCCCACATATGTACATAAAAGTGAACATATGCATTTCAACATTTGAACCCAGATGTGGTTATAGATTCTCATGCAAGCACATTCATACTGCACCACGTAATCTATAACAGAGCAAACATATAGGCAGTCTGTGGTCAGTTATATAACTTAGAAACTCACTTGGAATATTTAAAACCTCCCCAAAACACATTAATGTTATTCTTTGGATAACTTTGATATGTTTGACAGTTCAGACATATAGTTTAAGTTTGAAAAAAAAGAAGAGTCTTGCATTTACAAAGTATTTTCCTTTAAATCACAGCACATCAGAATGAATTTGTTTCTTTAGGAAATGTAATGTGATTCAACAATCTAAACCTTTTACACTTTGACCTTTGTACATTTCTTAGATCTGAAGTGAACTTGTTCTTCAACCTCCACAACACCTCTAGTGCACTTGTGCATAAAATCATTTACTCATTTTGAACACATTGCGAATCCTTTGGCACATTCGTGGAAATGATTGCATAGGTCTACAATTTGGACCTTTTGGATCTGTGCCCCAATAACAGCTGAGTCAACTTGGTGCCTCGGTCAACTTTCTCCTTCACCTGTAAAAGTGACACATAGAGTTACGTCTTAAGTTAGCTTATGTTAGCAAGACTATAAGCTATTTATCCATCTAATTTGTCTGCCTTAAAGCACCAGAAAAATCAAGACCAGCATTTCCAAAATATCATGACCCACTGCTCTGAATAGTTTCATGTCGGAACTACTTTCTTTCTGCAGCAGAACCTACCGGAACTACCTTCTTTTCTACTAGAAAGAAAGTAGTTCCTACATGAAACTGCTCACAACAAGGTCTGTGGATTATCTTGAATAATTGGGTCATAATTTTTGGAAAGAAGCGCTTGTTTTGAATTTTTCAAATGTATTTTTTGGTGCTTTGAGCACCACAATCCAAATAAAGCAGACATCTCTACAACTGATATCTCCAAGATTCTGCAAATCACACCCAAAAAATCTAGATGATGGATAAACAGCACCACATGTCAGGGGAAAAATATGCATTTTTAATTTAGGGGTGAACTGTCCCTTTAAGATGTGAACATGTGTTGCTTTTACAGGACAAGCCTGGCTCATAGATTATCTAAGTACAAAAATCAGGAGAGGAGAAAGTTGACTGACGTATCAAACTTGCTCAACTGTCATTGGAGCACAAAGCTAAAATTGTCAACTGTCCGCTGTTTCCCACATGATCGATTTCTCATGTCATGTTGATCAAAATGTATTATACTGGTCCTCTGTTGAATAGTTTCACACCCCAAAAACATCTCTGCATCACAAGCAAAATGGTTGAACCAGTTGTCATAATGTGGCATGTTTATAAGTACTGAAAACAATGACAGTGTCAGATGTACTGTACACATGTTCATAAATAAAGTTCATTTCGGATATTAGTCTCTTGATAGTTATTTGTTAAAATAAAATGTTGCAGTGCAAAATCTTAAAATCAGTCCATGATCAACAACAGGAACAAATATCCATGACAACACACAAACAAACAGACGACACACAAAAACATCAGGAATTCAAATATACAGATAACAGCCGATCTAGTTAGTGTCATAATTACACTTCTGACCAAGATTTAACCAGGACTGACTGTTTTGAAAATGTTTTAAAATCCTGAATCTGCTTTAAACTGGCAGGTGGAGATGCAGAGGGTCGTACCTTTGACTGAGAACGCAGTTAGAAGAAAAGACGTCATTCATTCATTCATCGTGGGTAAACGCGCATCCTTGAGGGGTCGCCGGGAGGCTGGAGCCTTTCCCAGGTGACGAGGTGGCGAGAGGCAGGGTACACACCCTTTTACTCTACCTTTTACTTGAGTAAATAAGTTAAATCAGCACCGGAGTCTGTTTTTTACACTGTACTTCTACTCGAGTAAAGAATGTGTGTACTTTTACACCTCTGTTACTAGCTGGAACATTTTATGACTGAAAAATAAACTTGTCAGTGCTCTCTGGTGGACAGTATCTGTAATAAAGACTGTAAATTTCTGCTTACAAGGTACTGTAATATTTGGCAGATAATAAGGGCCAGGCTGATTTATCAGTCAGGGTCTAATGGTTCCTTTATGATCTCCCTCTGTAGACTCTGTAAAACATCTAACTGTAAACACTTTTTTAGCTCTTGCTGTATGAACACGAAGAGTCTAAAGTCTTCATGTTGTTTTTCGTCCGGCTGCTGAGCGGGAAATTTACGAGCGAAGAGGAAAGGAGAGGTGAAGGCTGCTGGAGGTACAAACATCATAAAGGAGCGTCAGCCATTTTTGTGTATGTGTATAGGGGGGCAGGGGGGGGGGGGGGGGGGGGGTAACAGGTCTCAGATGTCTTCCTGCAGCAGGAATTTCATACATGTGTGGCAGGGAACACACACCAGGGTCCTGACGTTAAACCAGCAGTGGATCATAAATGTTGTCTGTCATACCTCACTTTGAAGCTGCAGTTCACCCAGAGGTCAAAAATACATATTTTTCCTCTGGTATGTGGTGCTTTTCATCCATCTAGACTGTTTGTGTTAAAGTTTTGGAGAAATCGGCCATAGAGATGTCTGCCTTCTCTCAGTCATAATTTAACAAGTTGGCACTCGGCTTGAAGCCCTCAAAGACTCAACAGCGTTCCAGAAATCATGACCTGGTTACTCAAGATAATCCACAGAGCTCGTCCTGAGATGTGCATGAGGGGCGAGTTCGCTACGTCCAGTAGATAAACAAAAACCGGAAGAGTGCGTTCAGCAGAGTGCTGATTCTTGCCAGGTTACAGATGGTGAAGCATCTCCTGCAGTGCCACCATAACTACCACATGGAACCATGAGAGATTTGTAAAGTCTGTGGGTTATCTTGAATCATGATTTTTGGAAACTAACTCTGGATTCAAAATTTTCGATTGTATTTTTTGCTGCTATGAGCGCCACAGGTGAACTGCCATCTAGTTCCAGAGTATTAGAGAGAAAGCAGACATCTCTGCAGCCGATTTCGCTCTGCAAACTCTGCAACTCACCAAAAAATATTGTTTTCTCTCGGTGCTCAAGTACAAGTACTGTTACATTACTAAAATATTACTCAATTACAAGACAAAGTACTGGTATAATATTAGAAATATTAGAAAAACACTTGAGTAAAAGTACTTGTCTCAAAAACTACTCAGAGTATCAGTTACTTTGGTCCCATAATTTCATGGTTATTAGTTGGTAATAACCGAGTAATATATTTGAAATTTCTCCAAAATCACCCCTCGATTACCTCCAAATTAACCCCAGATTTCATGGTTAATTATGTGATTTTTTTTAGCTAGTATCGTTTTCAAGTGGTGGGTGGTAATTACCAAATAACATATTAAATTTGCAGTTCATTTCAAAGAAGGTTCAAATATGTGAAATGGTAATTACCACCTACTTGCATAAAAATGACACTTGCGAATTATTACATATTTACCATGAAAACTGGGGGTAGTTTTGGAGTAGAAACGGATTTAAATAAAGTTGGAGGCTCACAGAGACAGACTGTGCAGTAAGAGAGTGATGACAATCAGAGCAGCAGAGTTTAAGACAGTCTGTCTTTCTGCGTGCAGAAAGTGTCAAACTCTGACTTCACTTCACTTCACTGTCCATAATGTAACTCGATCTTTCATTTGATCCACTCTCCTCCCAGAATGCAGCTTTCTTTCAGCAGCAGCACACCACCCCCCGTTTGTAATGAGAGTTTTGTGTTTTAGATTAGGACTAAAGTTAAGATGATATGGCAACTTTGGCTCCGTTCAGCGCCTCAGAGGACGTTACACAACTGTTTTGACAGGCCCAAATAGTTCTCTGAGTACTCTGACGAGTTAACTGAACTTCATGCGTAATGTTGGTGATTGATGATGAACTTTTTATTCTCTGCTCGGCTGATGAAAGGACAGTGTGCTTCTAATAATGTTCCTGCATGGTCTCATATCTGCTTGTGTGTAAATGTTGCCCAAGTGACAAAACAGACTAAAGATAGTTGTGAAGAGCAGAACTGCAGGACACACACTTATGTAAGTATGTAGGTGGGCTGCCAGGTATGTGGACTGACACAGAGGACAGGCCAGTCACTGTCCTGAACAATGGACAGATGGACAGACAGACAGATAGATAGATAGATAGATAGATAGATAGATAGATAGATAGATAGATAGATAGATAGGATTTGTAGCAGTAATTGTCTGCCATCTAGTGGCACAATATGAAAATTGCATAAAAGAGTCTTCTGTAAACTTTAGTTTCAATGCCACACTGCCACCTGCTCCACTAACAGTCTTAATGTTGTATAAATTGTGCTGGTCCAAAGATGTACTGCGAACAGACTTTTATTTTGAAAGGTGCTACACTGACTACACTTCAGGCAGTGGTGGAAATACATTTATCCAAGTACTGTTCAATTTTGAGACTTGAGTATTTCCATTATGTTGTTACTTTCATTTATTAATAAATAAACACTAAATTAATTTGGCAGCTGTTACTTTTAAAATTGCGATTTTACATCATAAAAATAAAAGCGCTAATGTTAGAAAATACAGTGGGCAGAAGGAGATTAAACCTGGGCTTGACTTGAGTTGTCATAGCATGTCATGTTTGATACCTAAAGAGGTCATATTTTCTAATTTAACTGCAAAGACTTTGTGAATTCGTATTTAGTGGTAAGGTTAGAAAATATAAAATAATAAAATATAATAATGACTAAAAGACATTGGTCAAGAACGCCTTGAGGGAATTTCTTCAAACTTGACACAGCTGATTAGACTTTGGTGATCAAAGGTCAAAGTCACAAAGACACATTTTTGACCATAACTCAAGATTTCATAAGAATGTGAATTTTTCTGTAATAATATTTTGATTTGAGGTCATTTTTAGATTCATAAATGTAGATATTCTTTTTCAAGCATTTCCTTGTTTTATAGCATTTTAAATTCCCCTTGGAGTTAATTTTATTTATTTACTTTTTATTATTATATTTTCTCTACTTATTACTTGTTTATTTGTTAGTGTTTTGATTTATGCTGCTTGGATTTATTGTTAAATGTGTTTAAAGTGATACTGCCTATTTGTTATTTGAGGATGTTGAATAAAGATTGGAGAAACTGTTATCATTAAAAACATTAAGACGGAGTTCTGGTGCCATCCAGTGGTCAAACACATGTGTTACAGCTCCCGGCGCACTTCCGGTCCTCCAGTCAACAAGTCTAAGAAAACAAGTAGCGCCATCAGCTGGACGACTGCAAGAAGTACAAGATATAAATCTGTACTCAACTAAACATAATGGAGCTGTATGCATCTAATACAAAGGAAGTTTATATTTAAAGAAACTTTGCACTAATTAAAAGCATAAATATATTTTAAATATATCTTTTTTATTAAGAGATACAAGATATAAATCTGTACTGTACTCAACTAATATAATAGAAACTTATATTCAAAACAACTTTGACCTAATTAAATGTATTTTGAATGCTGGCACTTCTGCTGCTTGTCAGTGTTGCAGTGGAACAATCGACCAATTAGCTTTCACTTCTGCTCATTGTGGGAGGGGTCTTACCTTTTCATGCAACCCCACCTGCAGTCAGGACCCCCCCTCAGCGCTGATGCTACAGGGAAGTAGTTTGGCCTCAGGACTTTCTGACAGAAGGCCCTTTCCATAGATGTAATACAGCTTATGAATATGTATGTGAATTATAATACATGTATTGCCTTTTCTGACAGAAATCTTTCTAAATGTAGAATAATAATAAAGACAAAGATTTAAAGATTCAGGGATTCTTCATTTGTGAAACACACATACAAAAATAAAATTTCAAGACTGCCCCTGTGTTTATTTTTAAAAGACAAAGAAAAACAGCAAATCCTCACAATTAAGGTCCATGTCTCCTAAAGCCCCAACATGCCAAGTTGACTTTAAAAAAAGTTATATATATATATATATATATATATATATATATATATATATATATATATATATATATATATATATATATATATATACTTCAATCTGCTTTTATGCAGTGATTTTAATACAGTTACATCAGAAAATGACAACAGCTGTCCTTTTTGTTTTTGATTGTATTTCTATGCTGAAGTTTTTATAGGTGTTTCTATAGACTTTGTGTAGCAGAGTGGATCTACAGCAGGTCAGTGCTTCATTAGATGGTTTCAGAGAGTTACAAGCTTCTGTAAATGCATCATGAAAACAATACAGCATGTATTGGTATTAGAAAATGTACTTTGTAATTTGTACTTTTGAATATTTAAGTATTTTTTAAAAAACATGTACTTTTGAATACTTAAGTATTTTTAAAACCAAGTACTCTAGTACTTTAACTCAAGTAAAATTGTGACTGAGCGACTTTCACTTGTAGTTGAGTAATATTTGACCAGGAGTAACTATACTTTGACTCAAGTACTGGGGTTGAGTACTTTGTCCACCACTGCTTATAGCATATGATTATGAAATATTGTGTTTTTTGGTGGACATGTTTAAACTGGAGTTTATTGTTGAGCAACCAGGCGTTACCCTGTTCTTCCACTTCTACTTATAAAACACAAAAGCAGCATTATGTGACATTAGATTATAGAAATTAATCATTTCCTTTGTATTTACACCCGTTTCCTCTTTAATATATGTAATTTTTCTCAGAAAAGGAAACACAAATCCTGACTTCTCTAGAGGGATCAGTAGAATCTTCCGTCTTGTTCTTTTTCTGTATTTAACTGAAAGAACGTTTATGGATGAAATGTAAATTTCTTGTCTTTCCCACAGGCCTTGAATGCAGCAGTGTTGGAGGGCGTGGCCAACCTGACACCACCAGGAAGGTGCTACAGTGACATCAGCAGCTAAGAGCCTCCACCCTGCAGGAAGATCAGCAGCAGGTACTTCAACAAAGTTCCACCAGCAAAGACTCACAGTCGATCCTCCGCTCACCTGTAAAGGTAAGAAAGCCAGCAACACCAGCACTCTGGACTGGGACTGGACCAGTAAGAGCTGCTGGGCCTCCTCAGTGTGTCTTGGTTTAAAGTTTAAAAGTTTTAAGAGTTGAGAGTGTGAGAGTGAAGTGTGTGTCAGTGTGTGACCCAGATTAACTTGTGTCTGACTGGTGTGTGTGTTTGTTTTGTATAACAGATATATTTTATTTATTTATTTTTACTTTTGTGTGCTTTTAGTGTTATTTTTCATGGCTTTATTCACCTGTGAAATTCTTGTATGTTAATTATATTTCAGTCTTTATTATTGGAGATGTGTTTCACGTTATCTGATACACATTTCCCCCTGAATTCAGCTTGAGATGTTTGGTATTTTTGCAAACTTAAGTTTAAAACAAAACTATGTTGCAACTCACAATTCATTTTATTATTCCATAATCAATTAATCTACTGATTTATGTCTCAAGTAATTGATTAACAAGTCTGTAAAGTGTCATAATAGTGAAAAAAGCCCCAAGACTGCTTTTGTTGTCTGACTAATAGTCCAAAATCCAAATATAATAGATTTATCATCAGTTAATAAATAAAAGCAGGTCGAACTTGAGAAATGACTTAAACAATTATCAAAGTAGTTTGCTGATTATTTTTCTGTCAACAAATCATTCTTTGTTCAATCAGTACAAGGCTCAAACACAGTTTAAGAAGCTATTCACTATAATATTGTGATCTGTGCAAAGATTTTTGGCAGTGGTTCATTTTGTGTTGTGTTTAAACCCCTGGCTGCTAGATATCAGTGTTTTCATCTGTCTTTACTCTTCGGATTGTATAAAAAAGTAAAGTTTATAACTCAGGTTTTATGCACATGGCGGTGTGTTCTTTATGCTTTGACAGTTTTCCTAAAATTAGATTTTAAAAAAAGTAGTATATCAATTTGCTTACAGTATCGCAGTATGTTGAATTGTATTGTGCTGTACGTATCACTACACAACCCTAAAACATACATGTAGATTCTCAAGCGGAGACTATGCATGATGTTTAAATATTCAAAACAGACATTAAAGGGGTAGTTCGGATTTTTTGAGGTGGGATATTTATCCATAGTCAGTGTTTTGCCACTTTAATTTGCCCTCAGACAGCCTTTCTGGACAGGAAACTGTTATATTGCTCTGTTTGACACCGGTTGCCTATTTGTTTTGTATTATTTTGTGACTTTGGTAAATCCAAACTATCACTATTATTAATTTTAGCGTGTCTTCTCTTTTTTTTAATCATCCGCCTCTATCCTGTCCATCTCTTTCAGCCTTTCATCCACTGTGACTGTCCGTTCTGTAATGAGTAACAGCTGGTTCACACTACATGCTTGAGTAGCGGGTGTGCATGGCGTTCCTTGTTCATTTTGGCACCCATATTAACAGGTTCGAGCGCCCACACAGCCTGTGCGTGCAGCGCTGCTCTGTCAGGCCAGCCTGCAGCCACGCTTCATCCAGAGATTTGGAGGCTTGTCTCTGCAGAAATACACTTTAGAAATGATCTGTTGACAGTCATATCGACATTATATCAGCAACAGGACACCTCTCACTACAGTTTCATTGCCTGCATCTCTTTTCACTTCTCCCTCTATCCATCCCTCCCTCCCTCCGTCTCTGAACGAGGGGTAAAATCACCGATTGCCTTCAGAAAACAGCTGTTAGATAGGATGCAAAGATAGGACTTTCAGCAGCTGCCGTGCAGCAGAAGAGCAGCTTGTGTGGTGCCGTCACACACCGCTCAAGTGAGTAGTGTGAACAGACTGTAAGAACTAAACTAAACTGGACTGTTTGGTGGAAACGGCTTTGGTGAGAGGATCTGCTGGGCTTGAACCAGCAGCAGGTCACATGAGACTGTCCTTTAGTCAGGACTGTAACTCCTGAATGTTCACCGTGTTGAAATGACAGGCAGCTCGAGCAGTGATAGCAAAATCAGATTTCGTGTGTTACACAACAGAGGTTTCAACAAGATTTATGATTGTGCTGCTGTGTTGCTTTATCTCACTCGTTAAAACGTACGAGAGCAGACAGTAAGTATGTTCACAGCTCCTGCACACGTTTCGGGTTAATTTGAAGTGAGTTGTGACCCACTGGAATAATCAGGTTGGTGTGGTGACCCCCACAAAAAAATTCATATTCAGAAAGTCAGCTGATATTCCTGAAGCTAAATTCACAAGAGCATGCGAGAATCCATTTTGCCTGGCTTCAAGTTATCTGCACCAAAAGTGGTGCAACCCATCAGCATCGTAGGAGGGACTCCTGGCAGCTACAGGCGTGGAAGCAGGGCCCATCTCGAACAAACAATGGCGGCTCCTTAAGATGTTAGCATAGGCGGTGTGATGGCATCAGTTATATCAGAACTGGAGAGTATTTCTTTGTTGAAAGAAGAGCAAAGAACGACACTGAAGGCTTGTTCTCCATGGAAAATGATGCTTTCACTTTTCTCCTGACGCACTTCAGCAAGAGTTTGATCCGACTGGTTGGAGTCAGCCTGTGATAGACGTTGTCCAAGTGTCCGCCCTTTTCCAAACAGTTTCTAAGGAGGACTTCCCAGATGGTTCTGTGTAACAAACCATGTGGCGTGTCACTGTGACCTTTGATCTCTGACCATAAAATTTTTATCAAAGCGGGGACGTTGTGTAAA